>NC_141145.1:93823763-95023763 GCF_053477565.2 Lygodium microphyllum | reverse complement strand
GAACACATCTTGCAAGAATAGGTATTCAACCCCCTCGATGGTGACAACATGGAGAGAAGCAAGGGGTGGCTTATTTCTTAGTATCTTAGCAGGGGCAAGGAGGTGGGTGTACAGTTGCTAAGATTTGTGATGCCTCCTTGCTTGGATCGAGAGTGATTTTCTCATGTTCCCTCTCAAAATATTGTAGCTGTGATTGAGAGGGTGTGTCAATATCTTCCTCACTATCCTCTTACACATCAGTGCACAAAACATAGATGGAAAATGCTACATCACGCTCGATGAGATCCATTATGATGTGGTTTTGGGATGAGGTGGGTACAACACTAGCACAGATTTGTTGCCCCACATGCACCAGAGCTTGGTTAATTACCTTTGCATGGCTCAATGCGGCATGTAGACTATACAAAAGATCTATTAGAATGCACCTAAGAGCAGAGTTTGGGATGGAGCAAGTGAGAGAGTCTGCCTCATCACAAAATGATACCAATATGCTAGAGCTAGGATCTACCATGGAAAGTGAGCTCTCTAGAAGTCTAGATTCAAGGTCATGCAAAACCTTGGGTAAATTTGGTCTCCTATAGGCATGTAGCATGTGGAGCTAATCCATGCAACAAAGGTGGGTGTAATAGCCATGGCACAGAGAGAGAGAGAGAGAGAGAGAGAGAGAGAGAGAGAGAGAGAGAGAGAGAGAGAGAGAGAGAGAGAGAGAGAGAGAGAGAGAGAGAGAGAGAGAGATATATATATATATATATATATATATATATATATATATAATTTTTAACCTTAAGGTTTCAAACTAAAATCCTAACCATAGATACTTTATTTCACTAATTGAAAGCCACCATTAAAATTACTCAAATAGACAAACACTTCATTATATCCTCAAATATGTTTGGATCGCTAAGTATATTTAAGTCTAACTAGAGAAAACATTGGATTTTTTAAAGAAAAAAATCTAAAAAACTTTCAAACACAACAGTTAGAAATTTGAATAATTCTAATACTTATTTTCATTCCTTCTAACACAAAGCGAGTGCTCAAAAAATGAGTAGAAGAGATGAATTGCAATATATTGTTATGCAAATATAATATTCCAAAGGCTATAGAACTACAACCTGCAATTTAATAGTGATTTTAACTAGTGTGATTGACTAATTACAACATATATACTCACATGCTTGGATCAGAGTAAACCGAAATGATCAAAATTAAAAGTACATAGAAGTTTTTTTTTTGGTATTCACTCTCTATAAGAATTTTTTGCAAGGATTCCACTATCTCAATAATATGTGGAGAAGCACATTGCTTACATGTCATAGATTGCTCACTACTACGAGTCCTGACCTTTCTATTATGTAACTTGAAATAGAAGTTGCATAGAGGCTCATTGAACATTAATTGGATTTCTTGTCTCAAAAAAGAAATGGGCCAATGACTCTCTACACTAACTACAAAAGGATTATGACCATTCCACAAGATAACCACATGTATGAGAGTTGTATGTGTCTCATCTTGGGTATCTTGATCCAAGCTGATCCACTCCCCTCACAAAAGTCGCCATCTTCTATATCAAAAGTGAATGCATAGAGTTTATCCAGTGATGAAATACCTGTAATTAAAACAAAAAATATGGTAAATAAAAGTGATTAACACAACAATTCATCTAAGCAATGCCTATATCAAATCAATCAAGGCATACAATTCACTAAAAAAGATTTACCCAAATGTAAGATGTGATTGGTTGATCCTACACTCGATTGTTTCATCAAAATGTGTTCTTTTGACTTGCCACCATGACTCGCCCACTTCTCGCCTAATAGTTGACTCATCCATTTCTTAGATGGACACTTGCATTGATAAGTAATCTTCATTTTCTTCAAAACCTCACATGAACCAAACAAATATGTAAAAAATGAAAATGGAATAAAATAACTAAGATACACATCTTTGGAGCATGTGGTAGTTTTCATAGCACTATTAATGTTAGATTTTATCTTCGACTTACATGCTCATGACAACTCCAAGCTACCTATCAACCATTCACAACTAGATAATGGCGCCAATGGGACATATTGCAATCTTTGACTTTCTACTACATACAATGAATTATTAAAAAAGATATTTTGAGTTGCAAGTTGTCTTCGAGAGTTATTATCGTAGATCAAAGAACTTATGTCTTCATGCCAAACATGTATCTTGCTACTCAAACATTCCACATTTTTCCATTCATGCACAGTCGATGAATATAGAGCTATTAGAAAAATACATTTGAATTAGAACATTGTAAAGATTATAAAAAACAACTCTAATGCAAAAGAATAAATAATGATAAAATTTAAAAACTTAATGTTTTGTTTGTATTTTGCAATGTAGTTCTCATCGTGCATGCACATTTGTTTATGTGTATAAACATGTTGGATCAACACTTTTGTTACTGTACTTGTCCCATTGAACACTTTTTTGAACTCTAAAATTGTACATTTCTAATGTTTACTAGGGTCTACAATATTCTAATGCTTAACCTTGAAACTTCCTTGAGTACTTGGATGCATCAAAATTCGATCCAACTTATAGTATTTATCACAAATCCAATTACCGCTACTATCTTTTCTGTTGAATACTTCCACTGCAAGTCTGTTATTGATGCTTTCCTATGTGAAGTCATCTATATTAACTAGATACAAAAGTTACCTATCAGCAAGTTTTTATGTGATTTTATTATCACATGTAAGTGAATTTGACCATATATAAAATCATTAGTATAACGATATTTTCATGCATAAGCATCCCTTTGTCATTTCACATATACAATTCTAATATTATCTAATGCTATGAGATTGCAACATTAACGCTATCTCATGCTATCCCATGGTTTTAGAATCTAAATAAAATTATCCTAATGAGATTAAAAATAATCTTTTTTTATTCATAGCATTTTAATTGTGGACTTCTAAATATAAAAAATATTAACGTTACAAACTTAATGTTCAAATCTATACTAGATATTTCTTCCCATTGATCCTAACTAGATGTCAACAACAATAATTCATAAGAAATACTTACAGAGCTAAAATAAAGTTTTATATTTAATCACTGTAGAGAGTAACATGCTTGAGAAACTTTGTAGTCCTCAATCCTAAGGTTGTTAAAAAAGAAGTTGATTTTGGGACAATAGGTGTATCTCGTTGAGATGGAGGCCTAGGATACAATAGCAAAATGTAGTTTAATGAGAATATGCATAATTTGCAAATGCTTTATCCAAATGCAATGATATTTAACCATGAAGTAGTTTTAAAAAAAAGGACATTAACCTTTAATTCTTTTCATAAAGAAGCCTAGAGATGTTGAACAAGAAGTTGAGTTATTACAAGATCATTGTTCCTTCACTGTGAGATTCCTGGAGTACAAAAACAAAAGAAATCTCAAGTCAAAGCATACATATAACTTGCATAGGCTTTGTCCAAATGAGTTGAAATTTAACCATGGAGCAATAAAAGAAAATGAGAATATACTTGTGGCTCTCTTTGTAGGATGTTGTAGAAGTTGAGCTTTTAGAAAATCATTGTTCTTCACTGTGGGAGATTCTTGGAGTACAAAAGCAAAGGAAAGGTTAGTATAAATCTAAAAGAGACAATGTAAATAAACTAAAACATCATGGAAAATATATTGGGAGATGTTTTAAACACAGTATATGAATTTAATAAAATGCATATTTTACTTGTGATTTAAAAAAGTGACCAATGAGTTACTTGGATACCAAATATCAAGAGCTTTACTATTTCTCACTATTCATCAATGTAGAAAAAGATTGAGTACATTTAAAGTTTTTGAGTAACTATACTAGGCATCCAACACAATCACATCCCCCTCAATTTCCTAGATACCATTTCACACTAATCCCATATGTTATACACCCAACGAAACATTACATGCATCGAATCAACAAAAGTTGTGTGTTAAAACATCTACCTAGATCCTTTTATACATTGCATGATATGGGTTTACATATGCATGGAAACAAAATAAGGTATGCACTAAAACATCTGCCTAGATCCTTGTATAGATTGCATGAAATGGGTTTAGATACTAAGATTTCAATCTAACATTAGTATATGATCTCTAGTACTATAAAAAATCTCACCTAATACTATATAGCATGTGACAAAAAGAGTGTTAAAGGCCTCATCAAGGTTTTGCATGGATTTAGTTAAAATTGTTTGTATATGCATCTTTATATTGTGGCCTCATCATAGTTCTATTGATGGATTTGTTTTATTCACACTAGCGTTCCTGGTGCACTTCGCGCGCAAGGAATGCTATCCCGCTTCACGGCAGCTTCGCTGCCGCGAAGCGGGGTGCGAGGGAAGTGAAGCTGCCGTGCTTCACTTCCCTATTGCACATGGATAATGCTATCACAGAGACATCACATGCTTTACTCTCCTCTACTCACAACCCCTCTATCTCTCATCCCATTTACACCTCCCCCCTCTGTATCCACACTCACTCACTCACTCAATCACTCTCAACCTCTCTCTCTCTCTCTCTCTCTCTCTCTCTCTCTCTCTCTCTCTCTCTCTCTCTCTCTCTCTCTCTCTCTCTCTCTCTCTCTCTCTCTCTCTTACACATGTATAAAAGGCCAAATATGCATTTGCATCAAAGAGTACACAAACTCATATATACATGCAATGACCATGCACCAAACTTATAGACTTGTATTTATACTTGCTCTGCACAACAATTAGAAACAACTTGTATCCTTGGATGTTACATGAGAAACAACATTCCTACAGTAAAACGAACCACAAATAAAAAGATATATGAGCCACACCACAAATTTAAGTTTGTCCAAGCATTGCATGCAAACTCTCAGTATTAATAACCCACATAGGTGAAGCAAAGCCCGAAACCAAAGTTTCTTCTAGAGACTGCACCAATAACCTTGCACCACAATTTCAAGTATCAACAAACCACAAAGTGTCACTCCTTGATTGTGCCTATGCATGTACATTCAAATGTGACAAAAAAATTTACAATTCCCATAGGGTCTAACCAAAACGAAGCTTTCTTTTCTTTGAGAAATAACTGGGAAATTTTCCACTCTCCAATATAGCATGGCCAGGCGAAGCAAGTTCGATTGCCACTCTTCGTCTTGTTGATGGTACAGGGGACATAATAGTATTTCCACTCTCCAATATAGCATGACCAGGCGAAGCAAGTCTGATCGCCACTCTTCATCTTGTTGACGGTACATGGGACTTAACATTGAAACAACAATACCTGCTATGCACAATAGCTAGAAGTAGCTCTACATGATCATTTGATGTTACAATCAAAAATAACATTGCTACGCTGAAATGAACCACAAAGTGTAAGCATATCCAAGCATCAAATACAGATAGGTGAAGCAAAGCCTAGAACCAAATCTTGCCCGAGAGCCGAAAACATTGTACCATAAATCCAAGTATCAACAAACCATGAAGTACCACTTCTTGATTACACCTATGATAAATAGATATAGATACATCTACATCCAAATGCTACAAAGATGTTGAAACTTTCCATCGGACCTAACCAAAATGAAGCTTTCTTTTCTTGGAGGAACCATTGGGAAGAATTCCATTCTCCAACATAGCATGCTCAGGAGAAGCAAGTCCCATTGCCACTCTTCGTCCTGGTGATGGTACAGGGGACATGATAGTCTTTCCTCTCTTTCTTGCGCCTAAAATTTTAAAAGCTCACAACGTAAACATAAACACATCCAACAATCGACAAAGATCACTTAATAGTGGAATAACAGTACCTGGCTTAATATTTGCAAACCACTTGGCAAGCATTGTCACAGCTTGATGTAGCGTCACAAAACAACTGAGGTCCTTAAATTCATATGCCGACCACCCCCTCAGTATCCTATCAGTATGAGATCGCCAAAACCTCTTGTCCTGCTCAGCTTCACCCATATGCACTGGAAAGCACTGAGTATACCCACAATGCACCACCTCAATAAAGGGTTGGCATCATCATACAAACGCTCGATGACCCTTGCAAGCGTTCTTCTTATAATATCATCCGTTGTCACTGCGCGCAAGTCACACTACAGTTCCTTCTGATACTCAGAAGCTGGATAATAACCCCAGCTTGGAGTAGGCATCTGCAAAAGTCAAGCAAACACTTATATACAGTGTAGGGAATATATACTCAATTACCATCGAGCATATGCCAACCAAATACAGCTTTGAGGCCATCTCACATACACACTAAGCAAGGACTATAAAGCCATCAAAATTCAATAGATACATCTCTAAAAAAATGCAAGCATATCTTCCACTCTCCAAAAAATTCATAATCTTTGCAAAAAAGCAATGCACCTCATTGCATCTTCTGAAGTACCTCCTTGTACACAATGTTCGTCGTGACATTCATAGTGCTCCCATCCTCATCCAATAACACCCTCACACCGCATGAGGATTTCACCCTTGAAAATGCAACATACAACTGTCCATGTGTAAATACTGGTGTCTTTAAGTAAAGACCAACAACAGACAATGTTTGGCCTTGCGACTTATTAATCGTCATAGCAAACGCCAATCGAACAGGAAATTGCCTTCGTCTCATAGCAAATGGAAATTGCAAGGTGCTAGGAATAAAAGTGATCCTAGGAATAAAAACTCGTTCCCCTACATTTGTCCCTGTTATTATTTCAGCATCTATCACCTTTTTATTGAATGCCTTACACATCAACCGTGTACCATTACACAAACCTTTTGCTGGATTTAAGTTCCTAAGTAGAATAATAGGTGCATTCATCTTTAGTAACAATAGATGGGGAGGAAATCCACCTCCAAGGTCCAGTGTATTTAAATACTCTACAGAGTACAAAAATGAGCTATCACCCGTCTCTGCAATTGAATCCGCACTATAGTACTATATAACTTCTCCTGGCATCGATTGCAATGCACAATGATTCAAAGAAGCCACCTCTGTATTCCGCGCTGCAAGTATAGCACGCTCACTAAAATATGCCCCAAAGTCTCTCACCACGGGCGCTTCACCGTACACACTATTAACCAAGGTTTCAATAGAGCACCCTTTCAATACCATGCTAGATGGAATATGTAACTTATCACAATTCTCTGTAATACCCACTCCGTCCCCTATCCCTTGAATCCAAGCAACAAATCCATTATCCATTACACCACCAACGGTTGACATCCTCATATTCCCAGCTTCACGTGAACCCTTCATCACGACGGGCAAGATTTGCCTAAAATCACCCCCAAGCAAAGTAACCTTTCCACCAAATGGTTTATCACAGCTCATAATATCTCTTAAAGTTCTATCAACAGCTTCAAATGCAAACCTGTGCATCATGGGAGCCTCATCCCATAAAATAAGGCTCGATTGTCTGAACAGTTGAGCAAGATCGCTCTGAACAGGAATATTGCAGGTGGATCGATTACATAGATCCAATGGAATTTTAAATCTCGAGTGAGCAGTACGACCGCCCTGCAAAAGCAAAGCAGCAATGCCAGATGATGCCGTTGCCAACGCTATATGACCATCACTGCGCAACCTAGCAAGCAAACACTTGTAAAGAAATGTCTTTCCAGACCCACCGGGACCATCCAAAAAAAAAAAAAAACCCCAAAATTTTCACCAATGGCACCTATAACTGCATTATATGCAACCCTCTGTCCATAATTCAACATTGCCTCCATACAAACACAAACTCTATGTTGCTCTAGTCTATCATATGCATATTCATCTTCTAAAAGAGGGTTAGCACACAACTGAGAATCTGTTCGATGAGGTTCTGGCAATCCATCAAAGTCAGACAATCTTCGTCCATGTTGTCGCAAAAGATCCTGAAGATGCAATAAAGCCCTGTTTGATACCTCTTGTTGTAGAATTGCAGAAGATATATGCACATGCTCTAGCTGTAACTTATACAAAATATCCTCCACTATCGGTGACATAAACCTATCCCAGAGCTGACCAGGCCGTGCAGGCTCACAGAAGACCAAAATTGCAACAAACAAAGCACGCAACTGGGCACCAATTTATATAGATGCAGCCTCTTCCAAGCACACAACACACTCATCATCACCCTCTAACATGCCCTTTGCAATGCAAGCTTCCTTAAAGGTGTTGTACACCACGTTGCCAACAGTACGCAAATCATCAAAAGACATACATCCTGTAGACATTGTCAAGAGCATTCGCAAGTAATAACGCTCACTAGATGTGGGCGGCACAAAGTATACTCGACCACACGTATTTCCACGCTTTCTCTTCGTCCATATCTTTCGTTGTGCATTCCACACCCAATACACCGGGAAGTCTTGATACCGAATAGCTCGAGCCTCTGGATGAATATGATTGCACACAAACCATTCCGTAAGAGTAGTTTTCCTGATATCTTCATTCTGCATAACATCTGATATATTGTCTGTATCTTGAAACACCACATAATTCTCATCAGGCAAGTGCACTTGCAACTGTTGTATATCAGGCTTCTCATTGTGCAATGCATAGTCATATATTCGCCAATACGCTTCCGAAGCAGAAACATACCGTGCATCTAAATAACTCTCGATCTCATTAACTTCACGAATGGTCGTACCATTTAACCCTGAGTTTCCAACAGAAAATTTAACCGTTGCACGATCATGTCCCTTGTATATATACTTATACAAATACTTAACAGCTGCCACCGTTGAGCATACCTCAACATTTATATGTGCATTGTATTTTTTACTCAAGTACGGATTGTATGGAACAATCCATCGATTATCAATAGTATTACCCTTTATTGTGACTGTATTTCCATCATCTCGTCTTCTATAAACAGGATAGCCAGAGCTATCAACAGTTGTTACATTCACAAACCCCCGAGGGAATTTTTTAGTGCATCGACCATTGCGCATGCAAGGGCTCTTGGGATTCATTACACCGCAAGGACCATGGACATTGCATTTTGAGATAGTTTCAATCAAAGCTGAAAACTTTGCTCTATCAGGAAACTCAGCACAAACAAATCTATCATAATGGCATGCTTCAGAGGGTTTAAAAGGCTGCTCCAAAATTAGCAAAGTATGAGAATGTGGTAGCCCCCGCTTTTGAAACTCAATCACACTAATATAGCCTGCAACATTTCCAAACAGACTCCTCTTCAACAATGTATGCATCATATCAGCATGTTTTTTATGGAATACCCGAGCAGTCAAATCAGGACGATCATAAGCAGTCTGTCCAGGCAACAAAGCATTAGTTATCTCTAACCACTTTGGATTACATGTCATCGTTATAAACAGATCAGGTTTTCCCTTACTTCGCACTATAGCCATGGCATCTTGATACAACTGATACATGTGTCTTGGCCCACCAGTAAAAGAAGACGGCAAAACCACCCTTTTTCCAATAGAGGTACCAATAATCCCCATCGACCCATCATCCATCACTCCCACCATATCTGCTAAACCCCTATAAACTTCCGAGCATAAAACTGATTGATTTTGACGACACCAAGCTAACTTACATTTCTCTATACTACAATAAGCATCAACAATAAATTGTTGCAACAATCGGCCACCCCGCAACATGCACACCTCAGTGTCCTCACGCACTTGTAGTCGAAATGCATAAAATTGCATCTGAGTAACACAGTCCTTATTAGACAATCCATGTATATTAATTGGAACATTAACACCACTATAAGGTACCTTTACATGCCAACCATCATCACCCATAGGAAAAAAAAGAATGCATAGCATTGGCATATATGCCCTATGCAAGTTTGAAATGACAATACATCGTCCATCCCGACTATAAACATGTATGTCTCGACGATCAAGAGTATTCTCATCGCCTTGTCCTGGCATGATAGCTGCAACCTCAGTTGCCACTGGAGCTGAGTATTGTCTATTAGCATGTTGAACCCCAAAAATAGTCATTCTCAAATCATGCAAGGGATTGTTTTGCAATTGCATACCCACGGATCTAAAAGCTTGTGCATATGCATTGTGTTGATGCATCATAGACTGAAGCTCCCCAAGCAAGCTTGGCAATAAATTAGGCATAGCATCCAACCGATTAGATAACTCATGCTCAGTATCATAAACATAAAGTTGTGCAAATCTTGGCCTTTCTTGTCGTTGCACATTAGGAATCAAAGGGCCTATACGATGATAAATGAAGCCATGCACTCTAAAGGTATAAGAATTTCCCACAACAGACAAAAGGTCATCAACATTGGCACCAAGCGACACAAATGCAAGAGCACTATTATATGCTCGTATATTATTTTTAAATACTCTGCTTTGAGGATGCATACCATGCAACAAATCATGCAATAGTTGTGGTGGATATTGCAACTGTGGTAACATTACTTTTCCATTTCGGCAACAATGTTTACCAAACAAAACTGACCCCTGCACTTGAGCCTCACATCTCCACAATTTAGCTGAACATCGCTCACACATCTCAGAAAGACTCCCCATGGAATGCACAATCGGGTCTTGAAATAGCAATATTGTAGTTGCAGGATGAATATCCATTGCAGGCAAAGCATGTAAAATGGAGCAAAAACCCCCATTTCGAGCACTAAAGGTTGGAGCATTATTGACACGTGACTCATTAATCACGGCATTTCCTAGGTTTTGGTGATTTTCAGCATCACAATCATAATCATTAGCAAATTGCTGCTCAATCAAACTGTGAAGTCCCTCACGAATCAAGCTATCATGATTTAGAGCCCCTCCTTGCAAAACATTCCGGCACTCAACTATAGTAGAACACATCTCTTTATACCCCCTCTGGTCATGTCTTGCGATTTGAGCCCTAAGCCTAGCAATCTGTCGCCGTCTATATCGTGTAGAGTTGAGTCTATGCCTATGAATACGCAACACATAATCCCTGCTAGTTCTCTGATTATTTAATTTTAATCCCATATTGTTTGGATTCTCACAAAGCCTGCACATCAAGAGAAAACATGCATTATTTCAAGCAGAGACTTGATTGGGATTAGTATTTCCAAAAAGGCTTAAAAGCAGAATCAATCTAGAATCACATATTTACAAGCTCTTGAAAAGAGAAAGAATATACAATCTTATTCCAATCCATAGCAAGTACCTAGACATTGAAACGTATTTTATAGAAAATATTACTCTTTGATACGTACTACATTGCAAGACATAATAATTATATCTATAAATAAACTACTATAGATTAATGTTTACAAACTCTTTAAAAGAAAGAAGAATGCATCACCTCCAATAAATTGAACCAAACAGTGGAGAAAGAGAGAGAGAGAGAGACAGGGAGAGAGAGAATATTACAATTAGACCATAGAATTAGAAAATACTACTCACATGCATTACACCATAAAAATGAATAAAGTTATATATCCACATTGTTTGATATATGATATCAAGCGTCAAGAAACAGACATCACACCACACTGTAGATACCCAATACAGTTTACTTAATATAGCCTCGTTACAAAAGAAGGGAGCACACATTATCACAAAAAAAGCAATGGCCCAAGCATTTCATATCTTCATAAGCGAGACAACAATAGATCATAACCTTCATCCAAATGTTGAAGAGAGAGACAAAGAGAGATCAAACCTCAAGAAAGAGGTATCACATCGCATCGTTACATTAAAACCAATATACAATATAAGCTTCACAAAAAGGAAGCACACATCACAAAAAAAAACATTGGTCCAAGCACTTTCAAGTGAGATATAAGCGAGACGATAATAGATCATAAGCCTCAGCCAAGCAAATCCTCCTCAATTGGAACCGTTCATTTGACGACTCAATTGTTGTAGCAAGGCATTGAACCTATTAACATTCATTTGGAACTGCAAAAATGGTAGTCGACAACCCCTTTGGCAAATAACAGGCTCGTGGTCATCTCCAAGCCCCCAAAATGATGCCCACATATCATTCAACAACAAATTCATCAACCTACTTGTCTCAGAGACAATTGTTGAAAGTTCCCTCACTTCACCACCCAAACCACTCGAGACTTGTTGAAGAACACTCTGGGTGTGCTTTGTCTCGCACACAACACCATTCAAACCCTTAACTTGTTCATGCAATTCTGCAGAGTAAATAGCAAGTGCATGATCGACACGTGTAGATAAATTCGTCTGCAATTCCATCAACTCATTCATCTTGGTCTCGAGGCGTTTAAACTCCAAAGAACTTGAAGTAGCCTTTGGGTTTCTTCGCATCGTTGATGTCCTTGTGGATTTACTAACATGCCCTCCCTGTTGCCTCGCCACTTCTTTCATCTTTCGCACATTAACTTTATTGACTCCATTAAACTCCACATTTTGGCTGCAACAAAATACACAAATGACTATCTCCCCAACCAGAACACAATACCTTGGTGAAAATACAATTATTAGAATAACTATCTCCCATACCCATGCGAACGGCTCCAAGCAGGCAAGCGTCGAAGAGATGATGTGGTGGCTATTTTCTTTGATTCAACCAAATCAATTGCATTCAATGGAGTCGAATGCACTATGTCTGGAACATCGTCCATAGCTTTGCTTTGTTCCATAATGACTACACGAAACTTTCAATAGAGTATAAGAGTCCCAATAGAGAAATCTCAAAGCCTAAATCAAAAGTGTATTGGACTCAAAGACAAAAGAATATCATTATTATATATATCTTACTTAATATATCTATCTAAGCGAGACGATAATAGATTAACCAATAAACTATTATTATGATAATAGATCAACATTGGTCCAAGCACTTTCAAGTAAGATGCAAACTATTAAAATGAGAAAAAAATCTTAATAATTTGAAAGGGATAAACAATGTTTTTTAAAATGGAGATTTTCATCAATCGAATAAGACACAACTCATTTAAAAAGTCTTACAAAGTAAATATATATATATATATATATCAAGCATGTGGCGATTTTCAATTTGGAAAAGATAGACAATGTTTTTCAAAATGGAGATTTTCAAGGACGTGCTTACACAGCGACGACTCATCCAAGTTAACATTGCCAAAAACCTATCTAATCTAGATAAACTTTGAAAGAAGCAAATTGCACATCAAGGGCAATGCTCTCGAGTGAAAGGGAATGACCCCACACGGTGATTCATCTGGATTAACATTGCCGAAAACCTATTAAGGGAAACTTTCAAAGAAGTAAGTTGCACATCAAGGGAAACATTTTCATTCTTGTGAGCAATTAACTCACATACGCCATCCTCTATACGACCAGCACTGTCAATAAGATCTTTCATCTTCTCATCATGATCATCCAAGGATCCAATACGTGGCCAATACTTTCCGACGTGTTCATATATCTCCCCTATGTAACCCTTGATTTATTCCAACTCATCCTGTATCCTCACCCCATCACAAAGGTTTCCTTCGTATTTCTCCTCCAAAATTCTCTCAATCCTTTGTAGATGGCTATCAATGCTCTCACCAAGAGAAATTGAAGCCCTTTGACGTCGAAATAGTGCCTTTACTTGCTTCTCAAGCCCCTCCAAGCGATGAATGACTCTCAAAAAACGAACAGAACTTTCATATCCTCCAACATGCCTAAGTGCACGACGAACTGTCTTCTTCCTTATAACCTCTTTCCCTTTACACACATTCATTTGCACACTGGGAGTGCACTGCACAACATTTGCTACAGACACATTTTTTTCCTTCATGCTGCGCAAAACACATGCGTCGACATCAAGGTGCATATCAACTATCCTTATCTTATATTAAAAATAAAGATAAAATAACAACCATTAACAAAACTATATAGCTATATAAGAAGAAGAAGAATAAAATAACACAATTTGTTAGTAACAACAACAACAATAATAATATAATATAATATATTAAACAATCTTACATCTTTATCTAAATCTAAACCTAAATAAAATAATACCACAACAAACTATAAATAATCTACAAACTAACAATAAACTAATAAACAATACAACAACAATCATCATCATTATATTTTATATTATATAATATCCAAATAAAAAACAATATAATAACATTATTATATCATATAATTATAAAAATCATCATATATTAACTAATATAAACTAATTAGATATAATATCTATCTAAACAATAATAAACTATATAAGAATAATAATAATAACATCTAAATAAAAAACAATAAACAATAATAACAATAAACGACAAACAACAACAATAATAAAATAAAAATAATCATAATAATTACTAATAAATAAATAAATAATCTTAAATCTTAAATCTTAATCTTAAACTAACTATTAACTATCTAATCTAATCTAATCTAAATCTAAATCTAAATTCTAATTCTAAATATAATAATATAATATATGATATGATTATGATAATAAACTAACAATAACATCATAATCATATCATAACATAACATAATTACTAATAAATAAATAAACTATAATAATCATATGATAATGATAATAATAATAAAATAATAATAAACAAACTAATTAACATTAACATTCACATTAACTATAACTATTTAACATTTACATTAATAAATACACTAATAGTCTTATTTATCTAAACAATAATAAACTAATAATGTCTAAATAAAAAACAACAATAATATAATAACATTATTATTATTATATTATATCATATCATATAATTATAAAAATCATAATATAAATAAACCAATAAACTAATAAACTAATATAAACTAACTAACTATCTATCTATCTATTTAGATTTAGATATAATATCTATCTAAACAATAATTAAAATAATAATAATAAACTAACTAATAATATCTAAATAAAAACAATAATAATAATAATAAAATAACAATAATAATCTTAAACTATAACTATTAACTATCTAAATCTAAATCTAAATTCTAAATCTATCTAATCTAATCTAATCTCATCTCATCAAATCTAATCTTCTAATCTAATCTAAATCCTATCTTAATCTATCTAATCTAAAAAAAAAGAGAATATCTTAATCTATCTAATCTAAATAAAATAAAATAATACCACAATCATCAATTATAAACTAACAATAAACTAATAAACAATACAATAGCAATCATTATCATTATCATTAATCATTAATTAAAAATATAAATATAAATATAAATCTATATAATACAATTAATAATAAAAATGTTAACTATAACTATTTAATTTAATATTTAACTATTTTTCATTATCATTATCATTATCATATTCATTTACATTAACATTCACATTCACATTTAACATTTAACATTCACATTCACATTAACATTAACATTAACATCACAAACAATCACATTCACATTTAACTATTTAATCATCATCATTATATTTTATATTATATAATATCTAAATTATATAATATCTAAATTGTATTATATAATAACATTATTATATCATATAATTATAAAAATCATCATATATCATATAATTATAAACTAATAAACTAATATAAGCTAATTAGATATAATATCTATCTAAACAATAATAAACTATATAAGAATAATAATAATAATATCTAATCTAAATAAAAAACAATAAACAATAATAACAATAAACAACAAACAACAATAATAATAAAATAAAAATAATCATAATAATTACTAATAAATAAATAAATAATCTTAAATCTTAAATCTTAATCTTAATCTTAAACTATAACTATTAACTATCTAAATCTAATCTAATCTAAATCTAAATCTAAATTCTAATTCTAAATATAATAATATAATATATGATATGATTATGATAATAAACTAACAATAACATCATAGTCATATCATAACATAACATAATTACTAATAAATAAATAAACTATAATAATGATAATGACAATAATAATAAAATAATAATAAACAAACTAATTAACATTAACATTCACATTAACTATAACTATTTAACATTTAACATTCACATTAATAAATAAACTAATAATGTCTAAATAAAAAACAACAATAATATAATAACATTATTATTATTATATTATATATTATATCATATAATTATAAAAATCATCATATATCATCATATAAATAAACCAATAAACTAATAAACTAATAATATAAACTAATTAGATTTAGATTTAGATATAATATCTATCTAAACAATAATTAAAAAAATAAAAATAAGCTAACTAATAATATCTAAATAAAAAACAATAATAATAATAATAAAATAACAATAATAATCTTAAATCTTAAACTATAACTATTAACTATCTAAATCTAATCTATTCTAAATCTAAATCTAAATTCTAAATCTATCTAATCTAATCTAATCTCATCTCATCAAATCTAATCTTCTAATCCAATCTAAATCTTATCTCAATCTTCTATCTAATCTAAATAAAATAATATCTTAATCTATCTAATCTAAATAAAATAAAATAAAACAATACCACAATCATCAATTATAAACTAACAATAAACTAATAAACAATACAATAGCAATCATTATCATTATCATTAATCATTAATATATATATATATATATATATATATATATTCACAATTCACAATAACTAACAATAACAATAACAATAACAATAACTATTACTATTACTATTTCTAACAATACAATCACATTCATTCACATTCACATTCACATTTAACATTTAACATTTAACATTCACATTAATTCACATTAACATCACAAACAATCACATTCATTCACATTCACATTTAACATTTAACATTCACATTCACATCCACATTAACCATTTAACTATTTAACATTAACATTAACATCACATTCACATTCACATTCATTCACATTAACATCACATTAACATTCACATTCACATTCATTCACATTCACATTCACAATCACATTCATTCATTCACATTCATTCACAATCACAATTCACAATTCACAATAACTAACAATAACAGTAACAATGACAATAACAATAACAATAACTATTACTATTACTAACAATACAATCACATTCATTCACATTCACATTCACATCCACATTAACAATCACATTCACATTCACATTTAACATTTAACATTCACATTAATTCACATTAATAAATAAAAAACAAATAAAAAATAAACTAACTAATAATATCTAAACCAAACTAAATTAAAAAAACAATAATAATAATAAAATAAAAATAATGTTAATCATAATTACTAATAAATAATCTTAAATCTTAAGTCTTAAACTATAACTCTTAAACTATAACTATTAACTATCTAAATCTAATCTAATCTAAATCTAAATCTAAATTCTAATTCTAAATCTATCTAATCTAACCTAATCTAATCTAATCTCATCTCATCTCATCAAATCTAATCTTCTAATCTAATCTAAAATCTAAATCTTATCTTAATCTATCTAATCCAAATAAAATAATATCTTAATCTATCTAATCTAAATGAAATAAAATAATACCACAATCATCAATTACAAACTAACAATAAACTAATAAACAATACAATTAATTAAAATAAAATAAAAAATATATATAGATAGATAGATAGATAGATATATATATATATATATATATATAATGTTATCATTAATCATCAATTAAATTAAAATATAGATAAATAATAATAATGTTATGTTAACTATAACTATTTATTTAATATTTAACTATTTTTCATTATCATTATCATTCACATTCACATTCACTATAACTATTTTAACATTTAACATTTAACATTAACTATAACTATAACATTCACATCACATTCACATCAACTATTTCACATTTCACATTCACATTAACTATTAACTATAACATTCACATTAATTCTTATTCACATTCACATTCATTTACATAACATCACATTAACATTCACAATCACATCCATTCATTCACATTCATTCACAATCACAATTCACAATTCACAATAACTAACAATAACAATAACTATTACTAACAATACAATCACATTCACATTTAACATTAACATTCACATCCACATTAACATCACATACAATCACATTCATTCACATTCACATTTAACATTTAATATTCACATCCACATTAACCATTTAACTATTTAACATTTAACATTTAACATTAACATTAACATCGCAAACAATCACATTCATTCATTCACAATAACTAACAATTCACAATTCACAATTCACAATAACCAACAATAACTAACAATAACAATAACTATTAATTAATAACAAACAAAAACTGTTAATATAACTATTAATAACTATAACTAACAATAACTATTTATTAATAACTATAACTATAACTTTAACTATTAATTAATAATTAATAACAATAACTATTAAAACTATTAATTAATAACAAACAATAACTATTAATATAACTATAACTAACAATAACTATTATTAATTAAATTAAACTAACAATAACTAATAATAACTTTTAATAACTATTAAACTAACAATAACGATTAAACTAACAATATAACTATTATTAAACTAACATCTATTATAATATAATTATAATTATAACTAATATTAAATTAAACTAACAAAACAATTATTAATTAATCATTAATCAATTAATTAACTAATAACTAATGGCCCCGCGGGGGGGGGGGGGGGGGGTGGGGCACCGGGCAGGATGGCGGGACGCGGTAGCAGGCGGCGGGAGAGAAGGCGGGAGAGTGTGAGGCGACAGCGGGAGGGAAGGCGGCAGAGCGAGAGGAGGAGGAAGAAGAAGAAGACGAAGAAGAAGAGGTGAAGGGAGCGGGAGAGCGCGAGGCGGCAGCGGGAGGGAAGGCGGGAGAGAGAGAAGGTGGGAGGAAAGGCGGGAGAGAAGGTGGGGGCATAGGGGGGTGGGATGCCGTGGGAGGGGCCAGCGAATTGGGGGGGGCGGGATGCCGTGAGAGAGAGAGAGAGAGAGAGAGAGAGAGAGAGAGAGAGAGAGAGAGAGAGAGAGAGAGAGAGAGAGAGAGAGAGACGTGGACGAAGCTCCTCAACGGCAGCAGACGAAGCTCCTCAATGGCGGCAGGAGGAAGGGAAGCTCAATGAACGCAAGCCTTCTCCACCTCCATCTCATCTATATTTAAAATAGATCTAAGTAATCTATTTCATCATGAGAGAGAGGGAAGATGTGGAGACGTGGGGCATTAAAGCCACCCCATGCATGCAATTCAAATAAAGCCACCTCAATGCATGCAATTCAAATTCAAAAAAGGTTTGGAAGAAAAGTGCAGGCTTGGGAGTAAAATGGAGGTTCGGGAGATACCCGAACCTCCAGCCAAGATAATAAGTAAGATAGATGTTTAGACAAAACATATTGTACATGTGGCCATTTTTAGGATATAGACATTTCATGTGCAAAAGTTATGTGCCTTAATGAAATTTGTTTTTGACAAGTTCGTAAGGTTTCCAACATCTAATCGGATGTTGAAGTCTTCTAAAGAGGAGCATATGTCGTGTCAATGTGTTGTTTGTGCAATGTGTTGTTCGTGCTATTTAAAGGGTTGATATTTGCCATCTCAATAAAGGGTGATACACGTTATCTTATCTCAAACGTAGAGTATACAACTCTTTATATTCAAGGAAGTCTTCATAGGAAAACATTTTTTTGAGCTTTCAAAAAAGCTTTAAATTTCAACATTGACAATTGGTAAGCTTTTTCTTAGTCTTTGAAATATTTTTGTCACATTCTAACTAAAATGACCCTAAAATTTAAAACATAAAACCTATTGTCCAAAAATTTCAATGTTTTTTCCTCCAAAATTCAACATTTTGATTGACACTAAACCATGATTTTTTGTGAACAAGGATTCAAAAAGCAATCTCTATGAGTTGCTTTTGCCTTGAGGGATGTCACACACACACACACACACACACACACACACACACACACACACACACACACACACACACACACACACACACACACACACACACACACACACACACACACACACACACACACACACACACACACACACACACACACACACACACACACACACACACACACACACACACACACACACACACACACACACACACACACACACACACACACACACACACACACACACACACACACACACACACACACACACACACACACACACACACACACACACACACACACACACACACACACACACAAAGAGCTTTGTTACTTTTAAAAGCAAAAATCTTTACACTTTAACAACTCAAACCAAATCTTCCCATGAACATTGATTTTATTACTCACTCATATGTGTACATGAAGACCTAAAGTTATATAAACATACTTCTCTTGTGTGAGTGAGTGTGTGGTGGGTGAGTGTGCATGTATGTGTGCTCACGTGTGATCATAACTCAAGTTTTTAAGGTCAAAATAATCTTTTGATTTCATTGCTTATGTATTAGAAGATACTTTGTTTGAGTGAGTGTCCATGCATGCTTTCATGTGTGAACATTTTGGAACAATAAAAACTCACAACTTGTACATGTGAACATAACTCGAAGTCATTTAGAACCATCAAAACTCAATACCAAATATCAAGAGATTCATTATTTTTCAATGTCCATTGGTATAGCAACGTATTGTGAATATTTATGTTTCTAAGTGACTACGTGTCACCCGAGATGACATGCAACACAATGACTCCCCACTTGATATCCTCGATACCATTTTACACTAGTACTGCACATTGTACACCAATGTAACATAAAATGAATGGAAACAACACAAGAAATGTGCTAAGAAATCTACCTAGATCTTGTGTACATTGCATGAAATAGGTTCCATTTACACGTTAGGTTTTCTATATAGAATTCATACATAAATCCTAACACTACAAAAAATGTCACCTAATACTATACTCTGTATCATAAGAAGAAAACACTACTAAAAGCTCATAACCCTAAAGCAAAATTATCAATATAAAGTCTCTCAATCACATTTGTTAATTGATTCAAAGTGTCAAACATAATAGGTGCTAAATATAGGAATTATCAGAATAGTAGTTGTGAAGCCCAAATATGTGAAGGAAGTCACCAAAGGCATTAGGAGTTACCAAAAACACCATTTTATAGTTGTCATAAACAATAATTGCCCAAAATAGTATTAGCTCAAACTAGTAAGTGAAGGTTGATAAGTAGATATAGAAAGAAGAGACCAAGATGAGGGCCAAAAAAATCTTAAATTATTTTTTGTAAATAACTAAGGCACTTCCATTTCTTTAAATCCATGCCTATTCAATTTTCAATCCCATGATTGATCAACAACATTTTTGAGTTATTTCCCACAACACTTGTAGCATACTAAGGATGATCAATATAAAATCTTAATGCTATTAGTAAAAATTGTATAAAATTAATGGTAAAACAAAAATGTTGAGAAAGCCTCTATAGATTAAAATATTACATATGTTAACTGGAAGAATGTTTTGTAGGCAAATGATGAATAGAGATTATGGAGAATAAAAAACTTTTGATTATATAGATGACTACAATAGATAGCTTATGCCTCCTAGTTGTGTTCTATTCGAAAGCTTTCAATAACACTCAAGAAAAAACCGAGAAAATGGTAGTGCATACAAAGAAGTGTGGCTAAAGCTAGTAAAACCTTACATTGACATGCTAAATAGAGCGTTGCATATATGTTTTTTCAAGCATATGAGCAAAGCTGTCTACAGAATATATATTTGATAAATCCATGAATCCCCAAGAAGTTTAGTTGGGAAGAGCTACATTGAATAGGTCCTCCTAATAAGACCTAGTGTAGTAATAACTCTACATGTGCATGTAGCTAAGTTGGCAATGTACCAACCCCCTCCAAGGTTTGTCTCTATCTCTCCACACTCACCTACCATTCACTATTGAAACTGGGATGTACTAAGTAAATGTGTTGCTCATAATGCCCTCTCCTCATATGGGGGGACTTACAAAGAGTTAAGAATTACCTCTATAGATGCATGAGTGTTAGAGCATTGATCTCCAATAGCCTTCTTAATGTTCACCTCAAAGTTGAACTAGTCCTTTGATTTAGTACTTGTTATGTAATTATGGTATTTATGATGTCTACCAAAATTCACTATTAATTGTGGATATTGTGTATTTGCCACATGGACTTTGACTTGTTGCATGAGCATGCATGTGTGACATTGGTCGCATTATGCTTGGTAGATAGGTGGTTTGTGTTGTGGTAAGTATATTATTAGATGGAATTATATGCAATAAATATTTTATGGAAGTGCATTTTAACATGTGAAAATTGAACTCTTCGTAGTATGTAAATATTATTTTTTTGTAAGTGCTCTCATGAGCGTAAGGGACTTTGTATGCACACATACATAATTAATTTATTTTGGGATGTGTTTATTGTAAAAATTTTAAAAAGGCTAAAACATTATTTTTGGATGTAAAGCTATTAGCATAGGTTATAGGAGATTTATTTTGCCAAAAGAAAATTGTACAGGAAAAGAAAAAACAATGAAAGCAAAAACACAAAAGATGTTGATCACAAATGCTTAATTCAATTTATAAATACATGCACACGGAGTTGCTCACCCATGCATGGGGAAGAGTGCACCCAATGTTGTTGTGTCGTACAAGTTGTGTCTATTTTTTCTCCCTTGCAAATTTTCCTCTATTAGTTTTCTTTCAATATTTGGTTATTATATAATGAAGGCTAGCAACATTGGTATTAGAGCATAGTGATTGGTAGACACGTAATATCAAAGAGAAGTCTTACATCCATCTTTGAAGGCAATAGCATCATCAATATCAAACATCAATGTTTTATCTATTGGTTGAAGGTGTTAGAAGAGGGTTCTGGCTTAAAGGTTCTTCATCGACATTTATGGTGAATTTTTCTTTAGTTTCTTGAAGAACAAGCTATTGAAAAGTTTTCTTTTCCACCCTTATCTTGCCAAAGACCACAAAGTCATCTCACAAACCACTCCCATAGTGGTTTTAGCCATGGAAACAGTTATCCCTTAGAAAGATAGAGAACCATATCAACAAACATAGATCTCTTCCTACCGGTGTCGTAGCTCCAAAACTACCTCCTACCATTGTTAATGCTACCATGTTTGCCTTGCTTTCAACAGACGGCCTATGTTCGGCCTATGTTCCATGGCACATTTTGTTGCTACTACAATTAGAAATATCTAAGCTTTCAAAAAAGCTTAAAGCCTAAAAGATTTAAACTATGAACTTTAATAATATTATCTAATACTTTTTGGGGTAGCTTTTTAATTGATAAGGGAAGGGGGGATATTTATTATTACCCCTTAGACATAGCCTCAAGCCCCATCACATACCCTACCTCTTTTTCTTAAAGCTCTTCAGCCAGCACATAAAAGGAAATTTCTATGTGGGGAGTTTACAAACTATTCTACGTAAGAAATTTCACTTTGTAGGACTTTCTAAAGGCCTATTCCTGTGCCTTACTTGTTTGCAACCATGTCGAGTCCTTCAAATATAGATGAAGCAAATGTGGAATCACCTCTTCCAAAACTCACTTTGTAACAATAAATTAATCTTTTTCAGCATTATTTGAATGAAGTTACTAAAATGCTTCAAGAGTGTGAATGACAACAAAATCCAAGCACTCAAGATGAAGATAATCGTATTGCTCAAATGTTGAAAGGCATTTCCAAAGCATAATAGATTAAGAAGGACAAAAGAATTAGCCTCTAGTCTCTCCAATTCTCAAAATTTGATGGTACAAAGGCTAGAAAAATTGTTTTCTTTTGGATGAGCTAGTTTGATGATTATTTCAATAAGAAAGCTTTTCCCGAGAATGATAAAATCAAGTGTCCTACAAATTATTTGATGGACAAAGTATCAGTTTGGTGGAATGTGTTTCATTGTCGCACCAATTGATCAAAGATGTGGAATGATGTTTAAGAAAAAGTTAAAGCATGTTTCTTACCACCTCAATTTCATCTTCAAGAAATGCAGAATTGGTCAAGTTTATCTTGGTGAGAATGTGTCTTTCCTACATTAAAAGATTTTGGCAAACATTTTTGTTGTTGCATGTGCTTGAGAAAGTTCTCAAGAGCATGCTACAATGTAAATATGAAGATGGTCTTTAGTTAGGCATCCAAGATAAATTGGATTCTCTTAAACCCACTTCAAGTCACGATTCTATTTCCTATGCCCATAGTGCTAAAAAAAGAATTTCAATCCATTGCTCAGATTCTTTGCGACAGTTAACAATCTCATCCATCCCAACCTTTCAATAGCAAGTACAATGAGAAGAAAAATTTCAAATACCATGATTGCGAAACGTGAATTCTAAATTACTATTCATGCACTGAACTGGTTAAAAAGCTATCATTTTATGTGAAGTAAGGCGATAACCTTATCATTTTATGTGAGTAAAAGCTATCATTTTGTGCCTAAAATCTTGTGCGAATTCCAAACTCTGCCGTTCCGCGCATGCAACTTAGTTCCTAGAGTAAACAAAACCCTATGCATGACATCAATCCTTTCATCCCTTCCCCGAGAAATAATTCCTAAATTAATTTTTAACGCTTAGAACCTGGGCTTGATTCATGTGTGATGCGCTGGTTGTTCCGCTTGGCCCTCCAGCATTACCAGTGGCTTGGGCGCCTACGCTTCCCAAGAAGAAAGTCGCTTCCTGCGACTTTCTTCTTGGGAGCCATTCGCCTCGCAGAGATTGGGCAGTCCGGACCTTGACGGGTTTCGAGTTGACATGTTTTGGTAGAAAAGACTGTTGGATGGGGGTCCTTCGCCAAGAGGGTGGTTTGGGGTGTGGCTCCTTGCAGTTACCAACTCTTACTTCTTTCTTTCTCCCTCTCTCTCTTCTTCTTCTTTTCACTTAATCTCCCTCTCTTCTTCTCCACTTATTCTCCTACTCTCTCTCTCTCTCTCTCTCTCCCCACTTATTCTCCTACTCTCTCTCTCTCTCCCTCTCTTCTTCTCCTTCTCCCACTTCTTTTCCCCTTCTATTCCTTCCCTCTCTTTCTCTTCCTCTTCTCTTCTTTTCTCCTTCTACTCTTCTTCTTCTTCTTCCTCTACTACTTCTTTCCACTCTCTCCCTCTACCTTTTCTTCTTCTTCTTCTACTTTTCTCCCTCTACTTACTCTTCCACTCCTTCTTTTCTTCTCTCCTTCTCCTTCTCTCCCTCTTCTTTCTCTTCTCTCTCTCCCTCCTTTCTCTTCTCTCCTTCTCTCCCTCTTCTTTTCTCTCCTCACTCCTCCTTCTTCTATCTCCTCACTCCTTCTCTCCTTTTTTTTCTCTTCTCTCCTCCTTTCCCTTTCCTCCTTCTCTCCTTCCTCTTCTCTCCTTCTCCCTCTTCTTCCCTTCTCTCTCCCACTCCTTCTTCCTCTGTCCTTCTTCTTCACTTCTTCTCTTCTCCTTCTTTTCTTCTCCTTCTCTTCCTTCTCTTCTCCTCCTCTTCTCCTCCTCTCTCTCCCTCCTCCTTCCCTTCACACTGCTCACTGGGGAAAATGGCGCAGCTGACAACGAATTGGGGGGGGGGGGGGGGGGGGAGCTTCTGCAGCAACGGGGGGGGAGGGACTTTTGCAAGAACGGGGGGGGGGGGGGGGGGGGACTTCCCTCCGACGGGGAGGAGGGGGCACAGCCTTTATAGAGGGGGGGGCGTAGTGGTACGCCGCCACCTAGGCGGCATGCACCCCCCTTTCCTACTTCACTTCCTCTCTCTCTCTCCCCGACGTATTGTTTGGGGGGGAGGTAGAGGGAAACAAAAATTGAAAAAAAGAAAAGAAAAGAAAAAGGGGGGGTCCCATGGGCACTGGGACATTACACATACCCCAATATATTTGATGGCTTGAAATGCAAACTAACCTTATATAATGAAAGACTAGTCTTTAGTTGCAATTCCGAACTAAATTTTTCAAAATAAAGTCATAACAATTACCATTTTCGTGCAAGATAGTAATATCACAATCTTTCACATAACCTTTCATCTCAAGCAAACCATGCAAAGGAATAGGTGTACCTAGTTTTTCTTCAATTGAATATCTCTTGCTCCAATGTGTCCATAGTCTAATTGGGAGTGTAATCAAGTACCTCTTCAATATTGTACAATCAGGTCATGTTTGGATTATTCTTCAATGATGGAACCTTAACTAAACAATCCAATAAAAAATGTCCAAGTCTTCCACGTCAATGACATGTATGAGGGCCTTTGCGGTTTGTGATTTTACCTTGTTATTTGGAATGTTGTTTGCATGCCTTTGTTTGTTACCACTTTTTGGTTGGAAATTGAAAGATCAATTGGGTGGAAAGAACATAAATTGTTAATTTCTGTTCATGATATATACTTGCATCGTTAGAAAAAACCCTAGACTTTCATAGACGCAAGTCACATGTGATCCGGGGCATTAGGAATAAGTATAAATTGCCTATGAATTGTTTCATCGATCTTACTATGGACTATTGCAAATGGATATGCCCCTAGCTTAGTTGAAGCTAGTGACCTAACCCTAAATGGATTGTTGACCCAAGTTATACTTGGCGGTTTGAAAAGGTTGTAAATCCCTTAAGCAAGTGATTTGATACATCCAGTTAAAATTTTGATTGTGCATGCAATGGGATTGTGAGGCCTTGAAGCAAGAGGTTGTGCATTCAAATGTTTGTTAATGTGGTTTTGGGATGCTAACCCAAGTGGGGAGTGTTTGATGATTTCATGGCCCGAGTCTGAGATGACTGATTGCCATCGAAACGAAAGGGATGTTTTCCCTAACAATTGTTACTATGCTGGTTGCTTCAGCTATGGTTGATTTCCTAAAAGGATAATTAAGGAAGGATGGCGCTAGCTACCCCCCGTGAGCCACCAAACCCTAACCAAGGGGGTTATGCATCCGTGCCGGGAATGTGGACCGAACCTGCTGCGAGAGGTCTCTCCGTGGAAATCACTTGGTGTAGGAGGACGCTTGGGTGCCAGTGGGGGCTCTGGCCGTAAATCCCAATGCCTCCGAGCCCTACACAAGTGTTCTACGTGACTCGAGATGGGATCTTGAGGTCTTGATACTAGTTACAAGGCGGAATCTTGGAAGGATAAACCTTCGGGTTTTATTGCCGGAAGACGAAAGGATTTTTCTGTAGAGGCAGAAAGGAGCACTTAATTCTTCTATATGGGAAGGAGACACACATTAATCTGAAGATAAGTTAAGGAAGTGTTTGCTCTTGTTTTATCTTGTCTTCATGTCTGTGGCCTAAATTACATAAAGGAACCTATGACTAACAGGTTAATTAAGGAAGCTACTTTTATGTGTCAAGCATAATGTGATAGGTAATTAGATAACTAAAACAACCCTCGAGGGAAGCGTGGTCGATGTGACCAATGGGTCTATCCTCTGGAAGGGTGGTCTTGGTTAGCGGAGAGCTTTCCTCAAAGGAGATGTTAACAGGAAATGTTAGGAAAAAGTCGGTCTATGATCTTAGGCAATGTTGACTAGGAACTAGGACTTCAGGTCGATCCTAGTGTGAATGGCTGGATAAGTTCAGTTGTGGGGCAGACTCGAGAGACCCTAGTTGGCAAACCTCGTGTCATTCCTTGGAAGTGCCAAGCGGCGTCTTCTAGATATATCTCTCGATGGACTGCTAAGACGTGTCTCGCGATTTGAGGAGCGGGCACGTTACAGTATGAGAAATCAAAGGGATAGAAATTTCTAGGGTGCATTTAAAGAGAGATATGATTTCCTAAATGCACCTCCTTAATCATTAGACATCATCCTTGGTATGCCATTGAGACATCAATTTAATCCTTACATTGACTACTTTTGAATTCCAAGGCCAAATTATCTCTTTGACTAGTGATCCTAAGATTTAATTGTCTCCATTGACTAGTCACACATAAGCTAAAAGAGCATTTAGAAAGCAACAAAAGGCATGCATGAATTTTGTGACTAAAGTAGAAACTTCAAAAACTTCTAGATTAACACATATATAACAAAGGCTCCTAGATTCTTAGAAGTATTGTTTCTTAGATGATTGCCCAATTGAATTGACACCATCTCAAGGAGATCTATATCACAAGATAGAGTTTTTTCCTCAGATAACTCCGCTACATAAGGCTCCATGTAGGCACAATCCTTTGCACAAAAAGAAATACAAAGATAAGTAATCAAATTTTTAACTAAGGATTTGATTCAACCTTACTCTTCTTCTTTTGGTGCACCTATCCCATGGGTTGAAAAGAAAAATAAAATGTATAGGATGTGCATTAATTATCAAGCCTTAAAGAAAGCGACTATTAAAAATCAGTGTCTTATTCTAAGAGGTGATGATTTACTTGATAAAATTAGGGGGGACCAAAATTTTCAATAAGATAGATCTCAAATCAAGATATCATCAAATTCCTATGGATTTAATTGATGTGTTTAAGACTACATGTAAGACATTATGAATTTATAATTATGCCCTTTGTCTGACTAATGCACAGCTACATTTGCACAAATGATGTTTTCTTTTTGGACTATTAAGGTTTTGTGATTGTTTTCTTTAATGATGTACTTGTTTTGAGTAAATAAGAAAATAAAAATAAGAAACATCTTGGTATTGTATTTGATTTAGTCCATAAAAATCACCTAAATGCTAATCCCAATAAGAGTTTGCTATTAAAAATCAAATTGAATATTTAGGATACATAGTTTCTTCTAAAGGTATCATTGTCAACCCTAAGAAAATTGAAACCATCAAATATTGGCCTAATTCTAAGAGTGTGCATGAAGTTTAATATTTTCTTGGATTAGTAGGTTTCCATTGAAAGTTTGTTTACAAATTTTCATTGATTACTTTGTCTTTAACTATGTTGTGTAAAAACATGTTTTCTGATGGGGCCCTAGTCAATAGAAATCCTTTGATACTTTGAAACACCTTTTGACCCATGCATCTATCCTTCAATTGCCAGATTTTTCCAATCTTTCTATCGTGTCATTTTACTGATAATACAATAGTAGTTTAGGCATAAACACAGTTTTAATGTAGAATGATTACCTTATAGACTAGACTTAAACCTTTTGAACAAAACTACAATACATATAATAAAGAATTATTGGCAATGGTGCATACTATAGATATTTGAAAACCTTATCTTATGGACTTTAAAGCTCTCATCAAAATTGATCAACAAGCCAAAAAACATATGTTGAACCAATCCCTTATTTCTGACCATCACATTAAATGGGATTGTTTATCCAAAACTTTCATTTGATGATTTAGTACAAACCTAATAATCTTTATGTGGCTATCAACGCATTGAGTTGTAGGCGTATAGAAAATATTGCATCTCATTATTTGCTTGGTTTTGATAAAATTGAAACTGTGTGTTTGAATCATACTTCTATTATTAAAGTTCAAACTTTTGATGTAATTATTTCTACTTATGCTTTCGCTTCTAATTTTTCTATTGTTTGGCAAAGATATCAAAATACTAGCATGATTGTTTTTTTATAAGTACACTTATGTGAACGAATTTTTGTATTATCAAAGAAATTTATATGTTAGTACACCTTTTAAGAATATTGCCCTGATTGAAATGCATGCACTTACTTAAGAGGGATATAGAGAGATGTATGTAAAGAATATCTCTATTGGCATGCCATGAAGCATGATATTATAAAATTTGTATCTAAATGAATTTTACACCAACGTATTAAATGTCATTTTGAAAAATATAGATTACATATGCCTTTACCTATACCTAAAGGAATATGGAAACAAATCACTATGGATTTCATTGTTGGTCTTTCCATAATGTTTGCATGTCATGACATGATTTGGACTATAGTGGATAGATTCAGTAAACATGCTTACTTTCTCCCTTGCAAATTATTTTTTATCAATTTTCTTTCAATGGGAAAATGTTATTAAATTATTTATCGCATGATTTGTGACTCGTTACATGAGCGTGCACGTGTGCCATTGGTTGCATTATGCTTGCAAATAGATGGAAGGATACTAATATGTTTTGTGTTTGGACAAGTGGATTATTAGATGGAGTTATGTAAAATAAATATTTTGTGGAAGCATATTTTTATACATAGGAATTAATTATGGTGTGGTTAAGCACTTTATAACATATAATTATCGTATTTTAAAGCATCTTTTAGTGGCAAGGAAATTGTAGTCACTCATATGCATTTCATTTATTTACACACAATTATTTTATAAGACCTAAAATGCTCTATTATCATTATTTTGTAAATCTTAAAATTAAGTGTATTTGATACGAGTTAGAAATATTGAAGTAATAGCATAGCATTCATACAAGAAAAGCAAAGGTCCAAAATGAGATGTTTTTCAATATTATTTGTGAGCATACAAGATTAATATAATTCATAAATACATGCATCAGGGAGGTGCTCATCCATGCATGTGGATAGATTGTTCCCAATCTTGTGTCACACAAGTTTTGCCTATTTCTTTTCTCCCTTCCAAATTAACATCCATCAATTTTCTTTCAATATTTGGTTATTGTATGCTAAAGACTAGCAACATAATGTTATGGAATTGAGTGTGCATGTGTGACACTGGTCACTTTATTTCTGGTAGATACATGGAGGAACATTAATTTATTTTGGATTGTGGTGAGAAAATTATTAAATGGGGTTATGTGGAATAAATATTTTGTGAAAGAATATTTTAATGAGTGAAAATTGTATGATTTATAGCATGAAAACATTATATTTTTTGTAGGCCCTCACAAGCGCAAGGACTTTGCAGGCGGACATGTGTAATTTATTTATTTTTGATGTGCTTATTGTAAAAAGCCTAAAAAGACTAAAAGTTAAAATTTGAATGTAAAGCTAATAGAATAGGTTATAGTAGATTTATTTTGCCAAAAGTAAGTCTTGTAAGAAAATAAAAAACTATCATAAATCACATGGTGAGGGGACTTGCTTGAGTTACTGCATCGAACACACACCATACACACTAGAGGAAGCTCACTCAAGAACACAAGAAGAAAGATAGATGTCAAAATGCTTTCTTACTCGTTTTTTCTCATTTTTTCTCACACAACATAATGTACACAAAGTACAAAAAGAAAAGTGGTCTACTAAGTCGAATAGTGCATAATTGACTATATTAATCGACTTATGCTATAACTATATAAGTTGTATGAAGGTATAAAAAGGAAAATATAATAAGTGATAAGCCAGTGGTCATGTGAGGATTATAATGACCACTAATATGCTAAGTGTAGATGTGTGGACCTATCTAACCAAGCCGTTTATCATTAATATCTGCAAATGTTGAGCTTGGCATCTCAATACTCGTCCTCAAGCTCAGTTGCATCTCTGCAACTCCTTTGCAACTCTATGTAAGCTTCAAAATTTTTGAAGCTTTTGTGCATCCAATGTCTTTGTGATCCAGTGTGTTTATATATACCGAATCGATCTCTCTTGCAAGTACCTTCTCTCTCACAACATGGTAATGCACCTTAATTTGTTTTATCCTAGCATGAAATACTCCTCTATACTACTCGTGTTGTCATAATCAATGACAACTAGACCATCTCTTTGTACATCCAAATTACATAATAACTTTTGTATCTGTTAACCCTCAAACGAACGAAGGTAGAAAAACGAACGAAGGTAGAAAATCCGGAAAAGCTAAAGCAGAAGACAAATACAAAGGCCAAGGCAAAGAGAAATGGAAGACAAAGACACACAAGGAGAAGAGTCCTAAATAAGGGAGAAAGGCGCACAAGGAAAAGCGCAAGTCAAAACTTTTGTAAAAGAGCGCAAGCTCATCATGGTTTAATTCAAGAAGCGCCGGGCTCTCACCCGTGCAATTTGTAAATGTAGACGAGCAGTGGAAAGGAAGCTAGGAAGATAGAAGGATAATGGGAAAAAGGGCCTAGGCTACGGCCGGCCATGTAAAAAAGGGGAAAAGGGGATGACCGCCCAAAAGGGATTTAGGGTTTTGTATATAAAGTTGAAAAGTAAATGAGAAGCTCATTCTTGTGTGTGGCCAAAAGTAGCTCTCCTCTTCTTCTTCTTCTTCTTCTTGTTCTTGCTTGCTTGAGCTTGTGCTTGAGAGAGGGAGTATGAGAGTGTGAGGGAGTGAGTGTGTGAGGGTGAGGGACCGAGGAGGAGAAGCTCTCCATCTTCTCCTCTCTTCTTCTCTTCTCTTGTCTTGCTCGCGGCAATGGAGCTTGCTTGAAGCTTGCACTTGGATCGTGGAGCTACCAGAGTGCGCGGGAGAGGAGGTAACTCGAACGGCATGGAGGTAAGCTCACTACACCCGTAGATATGGATGGTGCGTCGGCTATGTGAGAGGTAGCGATTAGTACTCGGCTTGGAACGCTTGAAAAAATAAGCGGTCCATGGGTTTTGGCGGTTGAGCGAAAGCTCCCACATTTTGGTTCCGTTGCCGGGACAAACGGATTCAAGCCTTGAGCGCTTGCGCGCTTCGAATCGAGCATTGGAGTAGGGTTTTCCCCGAACCGGTGCTTGAGATAGGTAGGAAGCGAGGGGGTTGAAGATGGTATTCGATCTCCTTGGCAAGTAGGTTTGTTGTTTTTCTTGAGATTTATGTTGTGAGATGGAGTAGTGTAGGTATTTACTTTGTGATTTGAATGCATTAGAGTAGGAGAAAACAAAGAAAAACAAAGAAAATAAGCATTAGGGTTACTGTTGCAAAACAGGGCAGAAACACGGCAAGAATCGTGCAAAAGTGGTTTTAAAAAAAAACTTACTTGTGATGCCTAAGGTCGGTAAGTGAGTTATTGGGGGTGCCAATACCATACCCAGAAGAGGGTATAAGGGCCAGAAGTGACAAGAAAGGCCACATTGTGCATTGCAGGGTTTCAGAAGAGCAGGAGAGAAGAGGAAAGCTTGGCGAGGAAATCCGCTTCAATCTTGGCATCAGGGAGATCTTTGGCTAGCCCAGGTAATTCTACACCTCCCCCTACAGTAGTAGGACCAATCTGGAGTTGCTCGACAAGGGGGAAGACCCCCAGCGCCTTGCATGACGAATTTTGCGAGCTTCGGTGAAAAAATACGCGTGGCGTTCGGCGCGTCCGAGTCACGTCGACTCTGGTCCGAGGCCCAGACTCGGCCCTCGAACCACCCGGTCCACTCGGCCAAACCCTAGTCGGCCTCGGACCGTCCGAGGAAAAACCGTCCGAGTCAACCCATTTGGCCGTCCAAGTCAAAACTTTTTGCCACGTGGCACATTTGGCCTCGGCCTGCCCGAACGACCCGTCCGAGACTCAAATTCAGCCCTCGGCCACGTCCCACATTCGGCCCTCAGCCCAAGTGCCTCGGCTTGCCCGAGTGACCTCGTCCGAATTCGTCCGAATCGTCCGAACTCAGCCCTCGGCCCATGCGCCTCGGCCCGTCCGAGTGACCCACTCGGACCTTGCAATTCGGACCTGTTAGGCCGAATTTAGATTTTCTCAAATTTTAACTTGAAGATAGTGAAATTAACCGAGAAACCATATAGAGCCGAAACCATATCATGGATCCATTACCGGGCTAAAACTTAGAGTAAGTGGTTCAAAATTTGGCTATAAACGGTCCTCCAAATTGTGCATGGCTTTTATCGTAATGGCCCTGTGGGCCGGGGGGGGGACTGCGCCCCCCCCCCCCCCCCCCCCCCCCCCCGGACCCTTGCAGAGGGGGCTCTGCCCCCTCTGCACCTCCCCCAAGTAGGTTGGAGAGAGAACGCGCGCCGTGACAGGTCCTCCAAATTGGACCCTAGTGTAGTAATGGCTCTACACGAGCATGGATTCTCACTTGCAAAAGAGCAACCAAAAGCCCCGGCCCGAACGGAGAGAAACAGAGACCCTAGAGTATCAATGGGCCAATCTAGCCATCAAGGGCAAGAAGATCACACCACGAGAATACAAAGACATTGTGTTCATACCAGGTCTAGTCAGAGGAAATGCATCATCAGCAAGCTACAAATGCCAAGATGACTAGACATGACACCCTTGACGAGAGGGGTACCTTGAGCAACACTGCACAGACAACCCAAGACATTGGTGGAGAATCCATGTCTGGACATGCATGTGGGGACTCAAGGGCATCTATCAAAAGGCTTAAATTTACAAGCCGAGACCCGGAAGATGAAGACACAGTACCACCTGCTTATCTCAGGGTCAAACTCACCACGAAAAGAGAGCATACTATTGATGCTCTGATTGATGAAGGAGCAGATTTTAACATCTTGACCTATGAATCATGGACCCTACTAGGCCAACCAGAGCTCACACTGACTAGTGCAACTCTCAGCGCTTATGGGGGACACGCACAAGCACTCATAGGGAAGTGCAAAGTCCTTGCAACAATTGAGACGGAAAGCTTGCCTATCCTATTTCATGTTCCTCTAAATAGTGCTAGCTGCGGGAAAGAAACCCTCCTAGGGAGACCCTTCAAAAGAGCGACCAAATGTGAGGCTGACTATGTAGCACAGAGGATACACCTGACACTATCGGGTGTGAGGATAGTCACAACCTTTAGCAAAGGTGACCTCATCAAGCCTCGAGGGAAAGGCAAGGAAGGTGCTGACATAACAATCAAGCCTACTAACGAGAGCAAGGACTTGTTAGAAAAATTGACACAATCATAGGTCAAACAACAAGAACCAGTGAGTGAGGCCAGGCCTGAAAAAAGAAGGTCAAGAGACAATGCCAAGGACGGGCTTTGGACTTACACATATCATAGAAGACCCCAAAAGAAGCCCAAGCTTTATAGACGCATGCATCGATGGAGGGTCAGCACAACGCCGTGATGGATATCCAAAGCGTCGCTACATGCTCAAGGGTACTACGCAGGTAACCGATGGATTTGGGTACCAAAATCCCCTGCTACACCACCTCTATCAGTTGAAGGCCAGGGTGCATCAAAAGCAATGAAGCACTAGAGGAAATCTAAGAGATACTCTAGGTTTCGAGGCAAGAAAGCAAACATGAGTGTTCGAAAGAAAGAGCCTCAACCTAACATGCTTAGCAAGCATATATCAAGGGTAACTGTCGAGCATGCACAAGGACCAATAGTGCTCAAGGAGCCTTTGATTTCCCAAGGGGAGAACAAGCATCATGGGCACAACGTTGCTCAAGGCAAGGCTGATTGCTCAACAAAGCAAATGGCACAATCGTCTAATAGCCTTGAGCAAATCATTCAGCCAGTGCCAAGTCCACCTAAGAGTCCTAGATCTCCTACATCCTCTTTTTCCAAACGGACATAGGAAGCACAATAGCGGTTGACAAGGGAAACTGCTCAATTCCAATCTCTATCTCCATCTAAGCTTCCAAATGTCCAAGAGGTGGGACATGACGCCATCTGTAGCTCTCGACCCAAGGATATGCATGAGCAACCTAAGGTGACTAGATCAACTCATGCTCGATCTACATAGATGAGTGCTCAAAGGGAAACAAAAAACACGGCCACTTCCGATCACCGTAGGGACTTGACACCGCAATCCACCAAGGGTGGCCAGCCCACTAAACTAGCTGCTGCTACTTCCAAACAGGGATCACAGCAATCACAGCCCTTGGCTGTGACAATGCCCCTTGTGGAACATGTCCTTAGAAGTTTACCTGTGGAGGAGGTGTCACAACCAACTGCCTCGACAACTCCAGTGCTTCCAAAGTGCCTAAAGCCTAGGCTGGAGGAGTTACACACAAGGGAGTTGGCTGAAGAGCTAGGCTCTCCAAAAAGGAAGGCAGTTGTGCTCTCACAACCTAGCGAGGCTATTCAACAGGCCATGGTCATGTCCCATAAGGACACACTAGAGAAGGGAAATGTTGAGGCCCAACCAAGCACATCAGCGGTTGACCTAGCCCAAGGTCCCGAGCTGTTAGATGCACCTGTGCTGACCAAGAAAAAGAGGAGAAAATAGCGAAAACAACAACAGTTGCAGGTGGCTGTGGACCCCAAGAACATTGGGACGAAGAGTGCTGGAGAGCTGATGAATAAAGCATCGAGTCCATCCACCAATGAGCCCACTGATGCCTCTCCTAATAGCGGTGAAACCTCAGACACATCCGTGTGCTCTGAAAAATCAAAGCAGCCGTTGCCATCAACAGTTGCGTTCAAAACTCAATCCACTGACAATAGAACTCGCGCTGACCAATCAAGAGTGGATACAACGTTGTCACAACAGGGTGACAAACCTATACCAGTCACATCCAAGGAAAACCATGACAAAATAGCAGCAAAACCTCAGGAAAAATGCACAGTCCCTGAGAGCATGAGCAATCCTAGCATTGACCGATCTTGCTCATCTAGGCCTGAGCCTCCAACTATGCTAAAGCCTAAGGAAACCCTTAGAACTTTGCATGAGATAGCAACCGAGCAAGCCCTCATAGAACATAGAGATGTCGCAGAGTGCTTGACCGGGTTGGACACTAAATTGAAATTATTCTCACGTGCCTATGTTCTTGCAGACATGGGCACATTCCCTAGGGAGTAACTTGAGGAATATTTGCCTTATCCGCTATCGTGGGAAGAGCAAGAATATCTTGATGGACATTATGACAAGATCTTACATGAATGCATGTGACTCACCTCTGAGGAGGAAGCCGACGAACTGCGCTTAACTGTCACATTCAATGATGTGCTCTGCCGACCAAATCTTGTGGACATAGAGCAACTAAAGTGACTAACAAAGGGCCGAAGTCAATTTGAACAGCATTGGTGTGAGCGTTGCAATGGTCGAACTAGGGGCTCAGATCATGATAGTCTCAGAGGAGCGATTGGCCAAATGGCGGTCTCAAAAGGACCCAACCTATCTGGCACCAACTTCCCTTCGAGTGCTAACTGACATTCGGGGTACGGACTTAGTTGGAACTAGAATAGAGAGCCCTTTGATTGATAAGGTTCTCATTGAGGAGGAGTTACATATTACTAGTAGACTTGGTCAAGGTTCCATGCTACTCGACGTGGCAAAATATCTATCGGTATTAAGTAAGCTGCCACGAATACTAGATGTGTGCGCCACTCTCCAGTACAACCCCGAGTTCTACAATTGGTTCTTATCCTCGTGAAGTGACATTATGTATATAAATAAACACTGATTCTTGTGTCACCTTGTAAACAACATCAACACACACAAGTAATGATAGTCAAGCGCAAGGAGAAGAGTTGGGTCTGACAGGCTAAGCTCCTCAAGTCCTCCTCTCATCACACATTTAAAAGACGTGGGACCATCCCCACCTCCAAGGGAAGGGCATGCAACCCACAATTACCGCCATAGGAAGCCTTGACCAACACCACTCATGGTGTAGACATGGTGCAGCCCCTTTCTATACACCTTCCTCCCTTTTTGGTCTATCCTTCCGAGGATGTGCCCTATCGCACTCCATGACAACTAGTCCACTCAACTTAGCATAGGCCAATATTGGCTAATGGCTGGAGGCAAAACGGACATCCTCATGGGGGCTATCCCTTTACGACAAACACTGCATGCCTCACCCCTCCTCTTCTTGTCATAAGCGCTCGATGAACCACACTAAAATCCCTTCCATGTGAACAGTTGTATCCTGTATCAAGGTCTAACCCCTGGATTGCATCTTGCAGGCTTCCAGACGGAGCACATGGAGAACCACGGCCATCTAGCATGCAAAGACGCTCTTCACAGACGAGGGATCATGTGGCACGTGCCCCTCTATCGGAGCGCTATGTGCCCACCCTCAAGAGGTATGCCAAGAAGCGAGGCCCTAAGCGACACCGTCCCGGACGAAGGCCGAAGAATCCGTGAGTCAAGAAAGACGAGACTCGAAGAAATGCGCAGCAGGTGGCAACGCCAGTGGCACAAACCCCCAACATACACTCGGGCACCAGATGCTTAAGGGCAGAAAAGGCGGCCCAGGACATGGAAGAATTTAATGAATTGTTTAAAGACATTCTGGAAATGGTAGCGGCTCGGGACTACACCATTCATGTCCCGACCGACATGTTCCCTACCCAAACCCATGGGAGCCGTGCACCAGCAAAGCCTCAATCGTCCGACTACCTAGACTCGCCCCGCCTCGTACAAATAGAGTAGCCCCATGTTGTATAAAAGGCTTATCACATGCTACCTAGCCATGACTTTTTGTCTTTAAATGGTTAAATGTTGACATGTTTCCCAATTGTACAAACTTTTCATATCTGCATTTAATAGATTTCACGTCTTTAACAAAAGAAAAAGCTAATCGAGCATAGGTGCTAAGTATCTAAGTCAACACCATGGACTTCACATAAGTGATGTCTCCTTTCGTTGCACTGGTTTATTATAGTTGTGGCATGTACCATGCATGTACTCTCATAAAGTGACAAGAGGATGCAGAATGACACAAGTCACGGTCTAGAAGCGTTTGATATCCAAGTCACCACAAGACCACCACTCCCCACAAAGAACCATTATGGAGGAAGTGACAGGATACCAAGGAACAAAAGCCATGATGGAAACGCCACTGGATGAGAACCCAAGGACACCTTTGCAGAAAAAGCACATATTGCAACTAAGCATGGCCAAAGCATAATCATCGATTACCTCCTCCTTCTTGGCCAAACTCTATGTTTGGGCAGGAGCCACGCTCTCAACAAGGGCGACTGTCTCTTCATCATCCAAGATTCAATTCAGAAGATGCTCTACCCTTGTCCATGCACATCTCACTCCAAGTGCTTCCTCAATTGTTTGATGTCTCCCATGTTACAATGAGGTTTGCAAAATCCCATGTGTATCTCTTCATCTCAACAACAGTTCCTCTAGCATCAAGGCTGGTGACACAATCATCTCTGTAATATCCATTCTTCATAGCCTTTGGATCCCAACGTTTCTCAAATCCAAATGAAAGGCTAACAGCCTCAAAGTATGGCATTGATTGTATTCATTTTTCTACCAAAAAAAAAACACAGGATCATAGCACCGCACCTAGGGGTCCTCAAATTAGGTACGTCCAGTGGCCTTGGTCGGGTGGCTCCGTCCCTAATCCCCTAGCCCTTTGTACATCCCCCACAACTGTTCAGGGCACATCACGGGCAGGACACACCTCGGGAGCTCGCCTCGCCTATGGGTAGACCTGTCACCCTGAACCACTTGCACACTCACCTCAATGCCATTACAATCAACAGTGGTAAGCAAGGCATGAACGACAATGGACAAGTACACCATACTTTTCAAGCACTACAAGTAGTCACTAGCTACCAAGAGCTAGACATCAAGGAGCTCATTACTACGTGGCCTTGACAAGACCATAATGAGGTCTCAAGCTATCTTCAAGTGTACTCCCCGTCTTCATCGATAGACTTTTCCATCAAATAAGCCCTTGCTTCACTGACCCAATGCTCTACCAGGAACCAGGCCGACAGTCTTCTAACTACGTAATATCTAAGTATGCACGGGCCCTTACGTAATATCTGCGCCGAGGTATATACATAGTTTGGGTCCTCAAGTGCAGGACAATACTCTCACCTTGCTTAGAGTTCGACCTGTCTCCCAAACTAATCAAATATGTCTTGTGCACGATAAGAAGACTAGCACTACCCCTTGGGGAGAGACCACACGATAGGTTTTCAAATTGTAGGTGTTGAAGAATCCAACGCACGTGTCGTTCAATCTTCATCAACACCCAACTCTGAATGCTTAGCCCTTACCATCTGACAAGCCCACAAGAATCGTCATGTGCAAAATCCCTAACAATCCAACACTTGTGCTGGCCATCAATGCAATCCCCAATACAACATAGCCCTACCGCCAACTCCAACAACCTTCCACCAGCCGCCTTGGCCACCAATAGGCCCCCAGGACCTTCTTCCACACCACCACCAACACTCCTCCACAGAAACCACAGGTGTCTTGGTCACCCACGTCTTCAGTGCATGCTACAGCCTGCTACCTACGATGGTGAGTACCATGGGACTGGCACTCGTCTAGGAGGGGGTAATGTTAACCCTCAAACGAACGAAGGTAGAAAAAAGAACGAAGGTAGAAAATTCGAAAAAGCTAAAGCAGAAGACAAATACAAAGGCCAAGGCAAAGAGAAACGGAAGACAAAGACACACAAGGAGAAGAGTCCTAAATAAGGGAGAAAGGCGCACAAGGAAAAGTGCAAGTCAAAAATTTTGTAAAAGAGCTCAAGCTCATCATGGTTTAATTCAAGAAGCGCCGGGCTCTCACCCGCAGGCTCTCACCCGTGCAATTTGTAAATGTAGACGACCGGTGGAAAGGAAGCTAGGAAGATATAAGGATAATGGGAAAAAGGGCCTAGGCTACGGCCCATGTAAAAAAGGGGAAAAGGGGATGATCGCCCAAAAGGGATTTAGGGTTTTGTATATAAAGTTGAAAAGTGAATGAGAAGCTCATTCTTGTGTGTGGCCAAAAGTAGCTCTCCTCTTCTTCTTCTTCTTCTTCTTATTCTTGCTTGCTTGAGCTTGTGCTTGAGAGAGGGAGTGTGAGAGTGTGAGGGAGTGAGTGTGTGAGGGTGAGGGACCGAGGAGGAGAAGCTCTCCATCTTCTCCTCTCTTCTTCTCTTCTCTTCTCTTCTCTTCTCTTGCTCGCGGCAATGGAGCTTGGAGCGTGGAGCTTGAGGATGGAGCTTGCTTGAAGCTTGCACTTGGATCGTGGAGCTACCGGAGTGCGCAGGAGAGGAGGTAACTCGAACGGCATGGAGGTAAGCTCACTACACCCGTAGATATGGATGGCGCGTCAACTATGTGAGAGGTAGCCATTAGTGCTCGGCTTGGAACGCTTGAAACAATAAGCGGTGCGTGGGTCTTGGCGGTTGAGCGAAAGCTCCCACAGTATCCATACCACCTCACATGCTACCATAGTAGCACCTCTATACTCAGCCTTTGTGTGAGGTGCCTCCTCCAACATACCTGGAGGAGTCCTCTTAGTAGTCGATTGAAATTCATATCCATGCACATCACCATCCCGTCTCCCCATGGAAAACCTTGAACTTAGTTGAACATGGGAATCTCAGTTCTACTTCATAGGGGAACCTTGGACAAGTCGCCCCTAACAACAATCTAATGCCCACCTAAGAAAGACCACTTTATAATCAATCAAAGGAAGGAGTGGGGTTAACACCGTACTTGGTTCAAAGAGAGTGAGAAGCGGGGAAGAGTGTAACTCGACCCCCCTATCCATAAGGTAAAATCTCAGCTTCAACCCCCTAAAACGGTGTTAAACCTAGTAACTAATCCTACCAATATTAGGAGGGTCACAATTTAATCACCTCTATCTAATGTTGGAAAGTTACCCAACTTATCGGGTCCACAAAACCATAGGCATTTGGTCATCAGGATTGAAGCCTCCCACTTTCCTTGATGGGGTTTGCTTAGTTTTCTAATTAGCAAAGCATACTATCCCCTGCTATTTGGACATATAAAATCAGCTTCCTTTTATTACTCTATTAAACTAGGTTTGTTAAACTCAATCTTTAGCACATGATAAACAATTCAAAAAATCAGATACTTTATTTCATAGTAGCATCTAGAATCATTACTCTGTAGAGTGGTACAAAACCGTCTTTCCATATAAAGACATAGTCCAACCTAGGATAGGACCTTCCAATCCCTCGAAATTGGGTTGTATGTGATCACACTCCAGTAGTGGTTAACAGGGAATTTACTGACTCAGAGCCCCTCTAAGCTTCCATGAGCCTTAGGAGCCATCTTACATAATAGGACAACTTACCACTTGGCCCTTTGCCCTCTCAGGTGCTCGAGTGACCAAAAATAAAAAACACCTACCTCCCTTGTGAGCATAGGACCCGCACCCGCAGGTGAGTTTTTCCACACTCCGCAGAGTGTCAAGGAGCATTGGGTTGGGAACCCCAATGTCCTGAACCACCATAATCCACAACTCGTTTGTTTGGTGCGCTTTTTACTCTTTTGCTTTCTCGAGACGACACTGAGACTTTCTGGGGGTCGTGCCCGAACATTTAAAATTTTCAGGGTCTGGATACCGGTTAAGGCGCCTTTTCTTTCTTTTATCCTACGCCTTTTTTGCTATTTCCTTTTTTCTATTTTCCCGCTCCTCTACTCCATTTTCCCGCTCCTCTGTGCTGTAGTAAACACGGTAAACATTACCCCCCTCCTAGCCAAGTGCCAGTCCCATGGCACTGCGGTGGGAAGTAGTGGGATAGTTGGGTCTGCTGCTAAGCGGAAGTGGTGGGTAGATGACACTGATTCAAAGGTAAGGGTGTAAATGAGAGGTGATGGAGTTTAATTACGATAACCAGGAGAGATTCCGTCATGCTTTAGGCTTCACGAAGATGCTCGGCATTTCTCACGTAGTTGTGGCTTCCATTCTGCGATGGCTGATAGGGGTTCCAGTTGGCTGGTGAAAAATATGTAGCCGGTCATCCCTTGAGCATCAGAAACGCTTGATCAATAAGCAATTCCTTAGGAGGATGGTGTTGGAGGGATTTATCCTGGAGAAGCCCCCCCGAACTCTGCCTTGACAAAGATATGCTTTGTCTTCGCATTGAAGATCTGTGTCTTTGATTTGAAGATCTTTGTCTTTTATTTGAAGATCTTTGTCTGTGATTTCAAGATCTTTAGTGCTGCGTTGAAGATCTTCAACCTTGCATTGGAAATCTTCAGGCTTGTGGAATCAATAAGCGATCCGTAGATCTTGAGGCCATAGGCATGCATCTTTGGAAGATGAGGTTCCAAAATCTATGCCAATGGCAGATCTATTACTGAGTACTCCTTTTGCTTGATTTGGTGCAGTCATGGTAGCCATCAGTAGGCAGATGGTTGGCGACATGAAGCATGTTGGTCCGTCCAATCCAATGCAGAAAAGCTCCTGAAACAGCAGCAATAGTGTCATGTCCGACACATGGAAAAAGTTTTGGTCATTAAAGGATGCTGTGGATGATCTTCTTTAGTTGAGTAGCTAGTTCTTGAAACACAAACATAACCTGCAAGAAAAGTTGTGCACTCCCTAAGGGGTGTGTCTGCCTCATTGTGTAGTGCATGGTGCTCGTGGAAGTGGAACTGGGAGATGGGTCTAACCTTGGGCAAGCCCTTGGTAATGTCCCACACTTGAGGACCCAGTTCATGTGTCGTTGGAGGTGCGGTGCAAATCTTAGGGTGACAGGTCTGAAAGTCCTACCCTTGATGTGCCCTAAGTGTGAAGTGGGGAAGGGGCTAGGGAGAACCCTAGATGCAGTGACTGTGGTGCACAACAAGGTGAAGGGAAGTTGCAAGCTCATCATGTGAAGTCTTTGCTCTCTTATCTTGCTTAGTAGTAGATTCATCCCTTGGCTTTGTTATTCTTTGCTGTTGTCTCTTCTTTCCAGTTCACCTTTTCTTTTGTTGCCTTGTAGATGCATGTGATACAAGGGCATGATGGGAGTTTAATCCTCGTCATCTGAATGGCAGGTAGGGGATGGTGGAGGGCGAGGGGCTTTGTTAAGGAATCTGCAGCTCAGCAAGTAGTCCTTGAGATTGAGGTGGGTCTTGAGAGTGGTGGTGGAAAGGAAAGGGTGGTTGCACTGTGTGAATTTACTATCGCTCATATCCTCAAGCAGTGCAATATAGAAGGATGGCAAAAGAGTAGCACGCATCATGAGGCGAGTCATGGTGCTGCTATCTATGGCATTGGGGTCGAAGTAAAGGGGTGGAAGGTGGCGTTCTTGAGGTGTAGGCTCTTGGTAGATTAGGGCCCTAATTAGTCTAAGATAATTACAGGTTGTTATGAAGGCGGGGTCAGGACAGGATGTGAACTCACTAAGGAATCTATCTATGGAACTATACAAATTAGGGAGGGTAAATATAAGGGCATCTTTATAGGAGGTGCTATTGGCGTTATAGATGATAGGGAAGTCAAACCTACCGTGGACAGACGGATTAAAATCCACGCCTAGCCTTTGAGGATACAACATGAACGTGGGGTTGTTTCTCTCAGAAGGAAGGGTGTTACAAAACGCCATCAAAGCGTCAAGGTTGACATCAAAAATGCGTCTTCTCCAGGTGGGTTGGCAATTGTAGCCCTCCACCGATCTAGGCACCTGGAAGACTTTATCATGCCAAAATTCGAGGTCCTCGGTTCCCCAAGCAGTTGGGTTGGCCTCTCGCTCTGCTAGCCACTTGTCCTTGACCCTTGCACCCATAACGATTACATATTTTACAACTTCAATGGGCATTACTCTATTTAGTTTAGTGGGCAGCTCGAAGCTCAAGTCGAAGGGGTTGCGGGCACATTCTTGCTGTTCCCAGATGATTAGCTTTGCATGGAATCCAGCAGGGAGGTCCTCAGGGCGCGGTGGGAGAGGAGCAGGTTGCCTTGGGACAGGTCTAAAGTTTAGCTTCTTCCTTGCCTTCTCCTTCATTTCTCTTCTGTGCTTAGCCAGAGCTGCTTTCCTCTCAGCGGATGTGTCAGTGGGTTGCACTTCCTCTTGTCGTGGAGGAGAGGGTGGTGGGACGTAGTCCTCCTCCTGAGGTCCCAGATCAAACTCTAGTCCACCCCCTTCTGCTTGCATTTCTTCTTGCACCTTCTCTTCTGTGAAACCAAGTTCGTCAATTTCTTGCACCGTCAGGCCTACCTGTGTAAGGTATTTTCTTTGCTCCTCCAGGCTCTGCGGCGGGCCTCCTAGTTGCAGTGGTACGTGCAGGCTTGCTGTTAGGGCTCTGTGTGCGATGGCTAACTTCTTCTACAGCTGATCATTGGCCTCATTTTCTTCTGTTTTGGTGGAGTGAAGCAGCGTGTTGAGGAAAGTGTGCTGCTGGGCCATCATAGAGAGCTGGGTATCCTCTGCCTGATTTTCAGCCAACACTCTATCTCCTTCTGCTTTGGCCAATCGGTGTGCTAGGTCTCTACCCTCCTTTTGTTGTGGTCAACCCATTCCTTCACTCTCTTCTCCATATCTTCCAGGCTCTCCCCCTGATGGAGGGTCATACCCATGAGTCATTGCTCTTGGTCTTTGAGCTCGTGGTGTAGGCAGGACTGCTCCTAGTGTTCATTGGCGATCTGCGCGCTAATATAGCTTCACCTGCATTCTTCGCACCTGCTCTTCTCTTAGCTTTTCTAGCTCTGCAGTCTCATGTCTAATCTTCTCAAGCTAGTTTTGTGCCTCCTGGTTGATTGTAGTGAGCTGGTCGTTCTTACGCCGCAAGTGAGTAGTGGTCTCCCTCTCTTTGTTGAGGCAATCCATTAGGATTTTTCTTCTTCCCTCCCAGGTAGCATCACGTTCCTTTAGGGTTTTTGCTTCTTCTGCATCTCTATTGTTGGCTTCCTCCTTTAGCACAACAATCTCCTTTTGGTACTCTGTGATCTGTTTAGTTTTCTCTAGCTGGAGAGTGGCTCTTGATTCTCGCTCTGTTGCCAACTCTTCCATGGCAGTTCTCTTTCCTTCCTTGGCCTTTTCTAGCTGCGAGAGCAGCTCTTTAACGTACTCATCGTACTGGCCTGCTGGAGGTGGGGGATGGGACATGGTGGCGGTGGTGGTAGTACCTTCTGTTTTCTATCTTTTAAGCTCTGGGCTTGGCTCCACATCAGCCGTGGCTGCCCTCTTCACTCCTACCACTGGGGTGGCTACGCCAGCTTCTCTTGCTAACTCCCTTTCCACCAGGAACTGCAGACATGTAACCATATTGCTCTCATCGACCTTTGGCGAAGTTCCTGGGGTGGGGATGGTTATTACGGAAGCAACAGGGCTAGTTGGCACAAAACTGGTAGGGACAGGCGTGATGGCCTCCTTGCCCTTTCCCTTTGCGACCGGGGGCGGGATGGGATCTCGCACATTCAAGCTCGTGTCTGGGTTCTCATCCCCCTGGGGCGGGGTTTGCTTTCTTTGTCGTTGATGTTGTTCCACAGATAGGCGAGTTGCAAGTTCTATATCTTGTTGTTCCTGCTTCCTCAAGGCCTCTTTCTTCTCCACATCCCTTCTTTTCCTCTCCTCTTCTGCCTTTTTAGACTCCACTTCCACTCTCTGTGCATCCTCTTTTTCTTTCCTTTTCCTCTCTACTTCCTGGGCTCTTGACTCTCTTTACACTTTTTGCAGTTCTTCTTTCTCTTTCTTCCTCCTTTCTTCGTCCCTTTGCTGTTGGAAGCACTTAGTGCGCTACTCTCTTCGCTGCTGCTGGTGTTGTTCTTCTTGCTTTTCTTCTTCATCACTACTCTCGTCAATTTCTGTTTCCTCGTCAGAGCTAGAGGATTCTTCATTGTGTGGTGAGGGTGGCAGTCTCTCCTGCTCCTCCTCTGCTACTTCTGCCTCCTTTACTGCTTCTTCAATTAGGGCGGTTAGTACACCTCCATATCCAATGAATGATGCTTTGGAGGTGGCCTTCTTCCTGTCTTTTGCTGCTGGGGATTCACCTCCAGCAGGTTGGCTTCCCAGATCAAGCGCTACGGCAGCCTTCTCGATTGTGTGTCTTACATAGTCATTCCAGTCGATCTCTTCTGGTGCATTGGCCGCGAGGCTTTCAAGCACAGGCACATTTATTTTGCCCATATAGGTAGTGTATCAATGGCTGGAGAAGAGGGTGTGCATGACTTTAGCACGCGTGCGGATTTCGTCATCAGGGATGTCCTGGATATTGACTCCGTCGTTGGACCGCACCTGGCCCCTATCCATTTTTAGCATGGCGAAGACATCCCTTTTTGGTCTCTTTATGGCCCTTGATTCCAGGCCCAATGCCTTTTCTACTAGTTCCTTGCTTAAGGGTACCCTGACTTGCTTGGCAGCATCCCCCCTTCCCACAGTCACCGTGGCACTCTTGGAGGCAGAGTTGAAAGTTCGTAAGAACTCAACACACCTTGCATGATCCACATTTTGCTCTGCCTTCTCCACATACTTGGTCATATTGCACTTTTCTATGACTTGCTTAGCTGCTTCCTCCGTTTCCATGACCCTGGATAGGTTGTGGACAGTTCAGAAATTCAGCCGTCCATAAGCTTGAATTTCCAGATTCAGCATATATTTTTGCTTTTCTTATTCCATGAAGGGAAGCTTATGAGCGCGATATTGATGAGCCATCTTGGGTTCCTGCCCAGCAAAAATACTTTTCATTAATCACGAGTGAAAAATGAAAACATGGCTAAATGAAGCTAAGCATGAAAAATACGCAAAACAGGAATGCAAAGAACTTGAAAAATTTTGCTAACTAATTTTTATTTATTTATTTTTAATTATTTTTTTTATCACTGAGTTCAACCTTTCAAAAATTATTTATGCCTTCTTAGCCTTATTCCTCCACCTCGAAAAGATGAAAATCCTTCCTAGGATTAAACGAAGTGGTGAGGATGTCAAAGGTGATTGTGATGGGGTGTTCTGGCCAACAGCCACTCATAAAATGCAGGGTTGTAATCAAGTTGAGTGTGACGATCGAGTTCAAGGGTTATACAGAAACTTGGGAGATATAGGTCAAGACATCATGAAAAATATCTCCGGTATTAAGGCGGCTTGCAACATGCAGTTCCTCTTCTGTAAGGAATTGGTCAATGTAAGGATGGGCTAGGACTTGGTCATCTAAGTGTTGGTTTTGGGTAATGGCCAAAACTCTAAATGAAAGAGGTGCCACATAAGTAGGATCGTACTAATGGTCTTGATTGCCCTCCTTTGCTACATCATAGTGGCAACTGATTACCTAATGAAGTGGGTAGAGGCAAGAGCTACAAGGAAGAATGACGCTAGAACCACTGTAAAGTTCTTGTGGGAGCAGGTCATTTCACGGTTTGGGTGTCCAATAGAATTAGTCAGTGATCAAGGCACACACTTCATTAATGAGGTGATATCGCATCTGCTCTCTACTTTTCTAATCATTCACAGAAAATCCTTGCCCTATTACCCTCAGGCTAATGGACAAGCATAATCCACCAATAAAATCCTAGTCAATGTACTCACAAAAGTGGTATCTACATCTCAGAGTGACTGGGACAACAAGTTAATGGCGGCCTTGTGGGCCTATCGTATGGCTTATAAAACGGCTATAGGCCAGACGCCCTTTAGGCTGACTTATGGAATGGAGGCCATTCTGCCCTTAGAGTTTTTTGTCCCTAGCTTAAGGATAGCAATGCAGGAGCACTGGGAGGGAAGAGACGCTTGGACAAATCGCTTGGTAGAGCTAGAACGTCTCATGGAAACCCGGCTCTTGGCCACCCATGCGCTGATTTGTGAGAAAGCATGGAGGAAAATGTGGTTTGACAAGCATGTCAAACAATGTGACTTTGATCAGGGGGATCTCGTTCTGCTATACTCTATGAAGGGTCACAAATAGAAAATGAAATTCCATGGACTGGGACCTTTCCAAGTACGTGCAATTAGACGAACAAGCAATGTTAAATTAGAGACGCTCGAAGGCAAAGGAATCGGCTTTTTCAATGGCAGCCGCATAAAAAAATACTATCCTCCTTCCCACCCATTGCATGAGCCACCTATGTTGGAAGCCCCTGTCAATGTCTGCGTGGCTACTATTATAGATATAATAGATCAAGATGAAGAAGCAGTGGCACCCGCCTACTTACGAATCACCGTCACTGCGGAAAAGACCTATTCTTTTGATGCTTTGATTGACGAAGGTGCCGATTACAATATCTTGACGCATGACCGTTGGACACGCATTGGTCAACCTAAACTGCAACAAAATGAAGGGGAGCTATAAGCTCTACCCGGAGACCTACGGACCGCTTATTGATCAAGCATTTCAAGCCGAGCGGCCATGGCTACCTCTCACATAGCCGACACGCCATGCCTACCTTACGAGTGTAGTGAGCTTACCTTGATGCTCGATCGAGTACCCTCCTCTCTCTTGCACACCGGTAGCTCCACAATTCTTGATGCTAGCTCAAGCATCCTCAAGCCCTCTCCCATGAGCTCCGTCCTCCATAGCCACGCGCGAGACAAGGGAAGAGAAGAGAAGAGAAGAAGATGGAGAGAGGAGATGGAGAGCTTCTTCTCTACGATCCCACACTCTCACACGCTCACTCCCTCACCCTCTCACGATCCCTCTCTCAACTAAGTTAGAATGCAAATGAGCTCTTCTCCCCTTACCCCAGCCTTACATAGCGTTGCCCAACCACTCTCTAACCTTAGAGCCTTTCCCCGTTGCAATTTCCCCTTAAAAAACACGATTTTTGCCTTTTTTTTCTTATTGCAACCAGATTTACAGCATCAAAAACCCTACCATTTCAGTTTCGAATCTTAATCCCATCCTACCGAATGCTAACAAAAAATCGCAAAACCAAGCATGGGTTGTATTTACCTACTCAAGCACTCATAAAAAAACTCAAAACACTTACTTGTTCCAATGATTAAACCTCCTAAATCTCCTATCTATCTCAAGCATCGTTTCGGGCAAAGGCCCTACTCCTATGCTCGATTTGATGCGCGCGGTGCTCAAGGCTCGATTCCGTCAGTGTCCCGGCAACGGAACCAAAATGAAGGGGAGCTACAAGCTCTACCCCGAGAACCACGGACCGCTTATTGATCAAGCGTTTCAAGCTGAGCGGCCATGGCTACCTCTCACATAGCCGACGCGCCATGCCTACCTTACGAGTGTAGTGAGCTTACCTTGATGCTTGATCGACTACCCTCCTCTCTCTTGCACACCGGTAGCTCCACGATTCTTGATGCTAGCTCAAGCATCCTCAAGCCCTCTCCCATGAGATCCATCCTCCATAGCCACACGCGAGACAAGAGAAGAGAAGAGAAGAGAAGAAGATGGAGAGAGGAGATGAAGAGCTTCTTCTCTACGATCCCGCACTCTCACACGCTCACTCCCTCACCCTCTCACACTCCCTCTCTCAAGAGCACACACAAGCAAGAAGGAGAGAAGAAGAGAAGAAGGAGAAGACTCCTTTTGCCACACACCAAAGAATGAGCTTCTCATCGACTTTTGAACTTTATATACATGCCCTCCCTTCTTTGGGCGGTCATCCCCTTTTTTACATGGTCGACCATTGGCCTAAGCCCATTTCTCATTTTCCACCATTCTAATTTATCCTATTCCCAACTAATGCATACAATTTGCACAGGAGTGAGCCTGGCACTCTTTTACAAGGATTCGGGAGCGCTTCCACATTTAATGGTATGCTTTTTACTCTTTTGCTTTCTCGGGGCAACACTGAGACTTTCTGGGAGTCGTGCCCGAACATTTAAAATTTTCAGGGTCTGGTTACCGGTCAAGGTGCCTTTTCCTTCTTTTATCCTACGCCTTTTTTGCTATTTCCTTTTTTCCATTCTCCTACTCCTTTGCTCCATTTTCCCGCTCCTCTGTGCTACAGTAAACACGGTAAACAGCTGGTTCTTTGGTTTGAATGGGTTCGGGGTTAACTTCCGCTTGTACTTCAGCATCATGTTGAGTTCCCTCAACAGTGGCCATTTCCTTGTGTTGGGAAGCTCTCTAAGCATGACCTCGCTCAACATCTCGACGTCTGTTGGGAGCCATGGAAGAAGCTGATGGATTCAAGCAGCACTTTTGCATAGGTGTGGAGAGAGATAGAGAGATTCGGCTGATTGCAGAGCAGAGCTTTGTGGCATCAACAACGGAGAGACTTTTGCATGAGTCATTGTTATGTCTAACGTGATACTCTACCCTTGTTTATATAGTAATGGGAAGGGGGGTAAAGAGAGGACGCTTGCTATTTTAGTGTTTTCGATGGTGAGCACTGTGTGTCTCGTCGTTAGGCGGGCGTCACTCCAAGGCTCACAACTAAGGTGGAGATTAAGGTGGCGACCAAGGCATAGACCTTGGCCTCACCTTGGCATACTTAGTAACGGGCTATGAAGGCTTTGTTGGAGCCATTGGCTGCGCGTGAGAAGCTCCCACTAGCTTGTAGGAAAATCTTATCGGGAGGTCACCCATCTCGGCAGTGTCGTCACCCAAGTGCACTTAACTACCAAGTGACTATCCACTAGGCTAGTTCTTTTTGTTATTCTATAATACAAACATAGTTTTAATAAGCTATTAGAGATGTATTCTTCCTCTCCATTTAATCTTAAGCACTCAAATTTCAAGCCTATTTCTATTTTGACAACAACCTTGAAAGTTTTGAAGTGCTCAAACACTTCATATTTTCCTTCATTCATAGGAAACATCAATGAATGTAACAACATACTTACTGTCACCAAGAGAAACAATGGGTAAGTTCCTAAACATTTGTATACACAACATCAAATATATTCTTGCTTACATCTCTATCATGTGAAAATGGTTACCTTGCATGCTTCACAAACTTTATATAATTCTATAACTCTGGATGTTGGGAAACTTGTAACTAACCCTTTGGATTGCATTAATTTCAACCTTCGTAGATTTGCATGTCCAATACATTTGTGCTATATTTCAATGTTAACAACCACACCTTTGTCTTTAGTATACATAGCAACATTTATAGTAAGAATTCCAATATCCAAAGTAAACAACTAACTTGCACTTATTAAAATATTGAATAAAATATCCCTTTGCATCAAATCCAACCTACAGTCCTTGCTTTACCATTTGACCAATATATACCAAATACTTTGTGATTGATGGTACATATAAAATATCAAACAAATACTTTGTCTGACCTATCATGCAAGAAGAATGAAACTTTTTGAATATATAAAATCAAATTACATAAATAATCATCCCATCTCTACATAACTTGGACTTTGTAGATTCTACATCTCTCCAAATCATTTAGCATGGCTGGTCATATGATTATATGTACCCAAATGGGATCCAAATCAACATACCATATATTATCACATATCCCTTTTCTTGTAACAACATTCATCATATATTGCATGACAAATAAAAACTCAATTTTGCCTTCATTCTATCTTGTAGACACGATGTATAATTTTCTAGCTATAACCTGCCATAAACGATGCATAATTTCCTTACTATAACTTGCCATAGCAAATTTCATCCTTCTTATAAAAAAATTGGCTACAATATAACATGTTCCTCCACAGTAATGATAGACAATACTAGAATTACTTGAATCTCTATTCTACCATCCACCTCTTCGTCTAGAGCTCCCTCTGCTTTCAAATTGCCATGGCTTCCCAAAATTTGTAAGTCACAAAACCGTTGATTTAACTTGTTTTGCCAGTTACTAGCAGTACGTCCCATATTGTGACCTCTTAAAGAGGATCTACCATGTTTCCTTTCTAAGCTTGAGTAAAATGCTTGGACCTATTCACCACTTCTTTTAGAGGATTCACCTTGTAAGTTGATATTTTTAGTGAGCATGAGAGAGATCGAATCATCAAAATCTAGAAATGGCTTTCGTATATATACAGAAGTAATAAAAGATTTTTAGGCCTCATCATTGTTAAGACCACCAAAAGTAGACGAAATCAAATTATCGTTATCAACCATTATACCAAAAAGTACTAAGGCATATGTAATGCTTCTCATCTTCAAAACATACTCATTTACAAACCTCTTTCATTTCTTCAAAGTATTCAACTCTTGCTTGAGTTGAATCCTCCATGCCTTTGTATGCATTGAAAACATATTTTTGAAAGTTATCCAATATGCATGTGAACTTTTTGTATGTTTGATATGTCCCAATATAGTGTTATCAATGATTACAGATTTCCAATACATTACCTTTTTGTCTTTTACATTCCATTCTTTCCACACCTTTAATTCTTCTGCAGTCATAGAATCACTTAGCTTTGGTTTTTTTTTTTCATATAAAATGAACTTGCAAAGGCCTTTTCCAATTAGGAAGTTTGTCACATGAAATTTCTATGATGGATAGTTGCTCTTGTTTAGCTTCTCAATAATAGGATTTCCACTATTTTTAAGTATTATGATATAGTTGAGTACTAATCAACAAAAGCAGAACTTTTGTAACTCTTCACAAAATGTACACAACGATAAACCAAATATCTTTTTCACTAACTGCTCAATAATATTACATACAATATATAGAACATTTGTAGATAAACCTTGTGTTTCCTTTTTGAAAAACACAATAGAACTACTTACAGATAATTTGAAATTTACAATGTGCACTAAAGAACAACTAATGCAGCCGAAATTACAATATGTCTTGGAATTGCTATAAGCAATATTGCAGAGCTAAAACGGGGTCTAAGATGACCTCAGATGGTCAAAAACACAACTGAAGGGCCTTAAAATACTTTTTTGGCAGAATATACATAGTTTTTCTTGCGCATAAAATCTCACATCAATTTGAGATTTTTACTCTGCCCTTCTTCTGGTAATGGATATGCCACAATAAGCCGATGCTTAATTCCATGATCCTTGCACTAGTTTGTGAGATCATTTGGAGCGAGTTCTTATTCGGTCCAAGTTTGGGAGGTCCCTTTTCTACTTTGAAGCATGCCATTGTTTGAACTTTAAAAAGGCTGCATCTTTAGTTAGTTTACTATAGGTGAAGTTAGTTTACTATAGGTGTCAATGAGCCTTATCCTCTAGAGGGGGGTGAAATAACTTGAAGAGTATGTAACGTGGATTGGATGAACAACTTCATCAAATCAGCACGGTTTAGATGATTTGGCAGCGGATGTCATCGTATCGAATCGAGTGTGCCATGGTAATCATAATTAATTGGTCCACTCCACTCGTAGAGACTCGCAATCATCACGCTAGCATGTCACACTGTCGTAGACATGCCTCCCACACTCACAACCATCACCCATTGTACTTCTTGTGGACAACGTCCCACTTAGTCTCGTGTAGTGTTTACGAGAAAAACTAAGGTTTAATATAATGTGAATTGTAAAAATTTCAAAAAAACTTTCAAAATTTAAAGAAGAAGGTTTTAAACATTGAACATTTGAAAACTTTTAGTTATAAAAATGGTAAATACATCTAATTTGATTCAAAAAATCCCTTCAAAATTTCGAGTTCAAGGCTTTTGTACTTGCCACCAAAACTGTTTTTGTGAACACTAGTCTAGCGCATACACTTGCACATATTACACATGGCATTTACTCATAAACATATATTCTTAACCATGTGCACATTACACTCTGAATCACTATGTGCATTCTTAAATGGTAACTCATAGTTAGAAGCACATAGACACACACAGACTTGCACCTCCTCAAGGAATTCTATACAGTCCAAATAGGAACATTTTCTTACACATAGTCATCGACACAATTCCTTAATTAGTCATTTAGGTACAACTCCCTCACATCATGCCCATACGCACTCACCCTTCATCACATCTATGGATTTAGGCACAACTCCCTCACATCATACCCATATGTACTCACCCTTCATCACGTGTAGGTATTTAGGTACAATACCCCCACAATCCTTAGGCACTTTCTTTTGAAGGTGCCATTTTCACCACTTAGATGCATGCATTCTTCATCCCTTAGGCAGTAACCATGGGCCCATAACCACTTGCATTTGCATTGGTAAGAGCACTCACACTTAGGTTAGAAACTAATCTCTTCTTAAGTCTATGCAAAAGTCTACACAAAACATATACTCTTAGGGTAAGTTATGTACACCTTATCTTTAGGTGCACACCACATCCCACTCTTAGACACCCCATTTATGACTCATAGGTACTCCACCCCTATAGTCAATAGTAACCTCTTGCATACCTTTAACCCAGAATAAGAAATAGGTAGTGTTTATGACAAGGCCCATAAAATTTGCTGGGTGTCCCTCATGCAATGCTTCTTACAAGCATTGTATATGCAACCTTCACAAGTGTCCTATAAATAACAATGTTTGAGTAATGCTTATGTGACACTATTTTTAACAAAACTTGTGATGTGTACAAACTAGAGATTGAGGCTTAAGTGACATCAACTAAGGTGCACTATATAGATAATGTTTCTAGCTATAAATTGTTTTTGCATGAAAATTCTTCTTGTTTCATTTCTTTTTTGTGCTCTCTCTCTCTCTCTCTCTCTCTCTCTCTCTCTCTCTCTCTCTCTCTCTCTCTCTCTCTCTCTCTCTCGGCAATAGTCAACAAGCAATAAACACCATCACGAGGGCAAGCATCATTATAAGGAGTCCAATAGCTAAATATAGGTATTTCTCTCTCCCAAATCCCTCATACTTTGTATGCTTGATTGACCTAGACATTTCTTTTTATTGGTGATCTTTCTCTTGACATAAAGGTTTCACATGGGTTTTGATTTATGTCTTTTATAACTTTGTTAATATAGGTGCTTTCAATGTTGGGGCATGAGAAAAATGAATTGACTTTTGCAAATGAGATGCATGTATATAGAGGAAGAAAGAGAGGTAGAAGTAATGCTTGTGAACTTTGGTCCACACATGAATATAATTTTCTTTCTTGACACTCTTCGACAACTTTCAACAATCAATCCATGTATGAATAGCTACTTTGTCTTTACGCTTTACCAATTACTACTTATTGAATAGTAGTTATTACTCATCAAGTAATAGATTATGTCCATAGATATAATGGTACAGCTTAAGGTTGTTGATTGAACTTACAACAATGCTACCATATGTACTCATTTTTGTAATATGAAAAGCTTATTCGAATAGAAAACAATAACTATCAATGCACACAAATATGAAGAGCTTATTGAAAGGGAAAAAGAAAACTAATTATTTCTCTTATTCATGCCATGAGAGAGAGAGAGAGAGAGAGAGAGAGAGAGAGAGAGAGAGAGAGAGAGAGAGAGAGAGAGAGAGAGAGAGAGAGAGAGAGAGAGAGAGAGAGAGAGAGAGAGAGAGAGAGAGAGAGAGAGAGAGAGAGAGAGAGAGAGAGAGAGAGAGAGAGAGAGAGAGAGAGAGAGATTCCAAAATGCAAAATTTTGATCGTTGAGAGACATGAATGTTTCGTGCAATGATGCAACTAGATGAGATGCAAGAAGAAAGCAAGATTAAACATGAATATTCTATAATGTAAATTTATATTAACAATAAGTCTATATAATACCAACATTAAGAAGATATCAAGATAAATTAAAAGATACATTGCTAGAAAAGATCAATTAACGAGCAACTCTTTTCATCTTCCTATCTAGTATTTTGTAGATTTGAGTAGTCTTTATTTATAATTTAAATGCTACTAAAATATCATACCATGTTCTATCTATACCTTTACCTCAACACTATGCTCTATCTTTGCCCTTCAAAAATCATGGTCTTCTTACTTAATCTTTGGCCCTAACCATAATCAAGATCAAACAAAACCTAAAAATAGAGATTGTAAGAAGGGGAGAGAGAGAGAGAGAGAGAGAGAGAGAGAGAGAGAGAGAGAGAGAGAGAGAGAGAGAGAGAGAGAGAGAGAGAGAGAGAGAGAGCATGTAGTGTGTAGTCTTCATTCTATTGAAGCTTCATTCCCATCTCTTTGTCATGTGAAGTAGAACCTATGGCAACTAACTTCATTTGCAAGATGTGGAAGAGCCAACATCATATGCAAGTTAAAGTTAATTTTAAAAAAAGCATTGGAGCCAAGTTGGACATTAGGTCCACGATGCATATGAGTAGATATTGCTCAAAAGGTTATTTCACCTCTTGAATATCTCCTCTCCTCTTCTTAGAGCCAATGACAAACAACTCTCTCCAAACCCTCAGCTCATTTTAAGTCACAATCAAATTTTTTTATTGAAACATGGGAGCATGACTTGCATCAAAATATAAAGAGCCACCTCCCACCACATCCTTCCTATGTTGTGCATTGTATGCACCCTTGCTTATACAATGTTGTCTTTCTTATGTACCCTACCTACCTTTTGCCAACATGCTCATTTCTTGTTACTTGGCTACCTTGCATGCGTGCAATTATTTAAGTCTACCCTTGTGCCTGCTACTTCCTATCTATATGCTTGTTGCTTATCACCTATCGTCTTCAATAGACTTAAAAGGGCGTGCATTTTGACCTAAACCAATATTAATTTCTTGCTCCCTATGGTGACTATCATCTCACTAAGAGGTATCACCACTATATGAAGGCATTCTTAATGCAATGCTCATATGATTACAACTTTTTCGTTTGGGTATTTTTAAGATTGCTAGGATGTTGTCCATTGCTAGAGATAGATGTTGATAGTGCTATGGTGACTACTATGTAGGCAAGACTTGACATGTAAAGAGATCAAGGAGGATATGATAGACCTACATGATGCTCTCTCTAATGATGCAAAAGAGGCTACCATTGAGAGGATATTCTCCTTAATATTACGACACTTTCTAGGGGAGGGTATCTTGACAAATCCCCCCATGGCTATGAGGTAAGGTTTTCTTTTAAATGAGCTTAAGAGTATGTCACATTCACTTTTCTTGAAAGACCTTTGCTGAATAACCCCCCACTCAGATGTTTTGACGTTGTTCGTGATATGAGGTAGGTTGTGGCTATGAGTGTCATCAAGGTAGTTGAGAAGAGGAGCAAATATTTTCAAGTCTATAGCCAAGAAGAAATGAAGAGTACAGATCCTTTCTATTGATATGTTTGACTTGGTTTTGTTAGCATTTTCTTTATTTCACACTTTTGGATGATTAGGATGCTGATTTCCAAGGTCATGCAAGCTTGGGTATTGGATATGTGGTGGTAGCATTCAAGTGTGCATATTATTATCAACCAAGTTTTGCCTAACCAATCTTTTTGAGCTTACTATAATCTTCCAATTATAATAGAGACCTCGAATGATGAGAGAGAGAGAGAGAGAGAGAGAGAGAGAGAGAGAGAGAGAGAGAGAGAGAGAGAGAGAGAGAGAGAGAGAGAGAGAGAGAGAGAGAGAGAGAGAGAGAGAGAGAGAGAGAGAGAGAGAGCTTTGCTAGTGCACATGCAAATAACTTTGTTGTGGTTTGCAACTCTTCCACATGCAGGCAAGTGTTGGAGTGTAGATTGGCATCCCTTTAATAAACTAAGATTCCTTACAGGTCACTATTGCAACCACCACCATGCTGCTCCCTCAGAAGGTATCAAACATCTAGCTCATACTTGCTAATGACATTGTTAGAGGGGTTTTAGTTGAAACGTCATATCCAATAGGGATTAGAGAGAGAAGAAATTAGAGAATAGGAGATAGAAGAGAAGAAAAAGAATAGGCATGAGGTACACAAGATAAAGATAAAGCTCAATTATTCAAAGCACTATGTATTGATAGAACTTGAGAAGGTAAACGAAATCCTTGTATGGGACTACTCGGAAGCAATCTTCAAGCATTAGATCTGTTGGAGCTCCCTGGTAGACAAAAAACATGCACCAAACACTAGCTTCTTCTCTACTGCTCAGACGGCGAATCCCATGGTTCCGTTGGCTCCAAAAGGGGGGTGAAACCTCTGGTCAGAATTCTCCTACATTGCTTTTTTCTCTTCTTCTCGTCTGGAGTGCTATTTGTTGGTTGAAAACTGCGATCGCACCCGTGTGAAATTGAGAGCCCTTCTTTCTATATAAGATCTCCAAAACTGATTGAAAAGCAACTTGCTTTTTGCATGTCACCCTATTCTAGAAGTTTTCTACGCCTTTTTAGGATATTTATAAGAAATAATATCCAAAATATTAAAAAAAAGTTAAAATTATCTGAAAACCCTGTATTTTTGAACCATCCATACTATGGACATTGACATTAATGACTAATATGGCATTGACTCTCTAGATCAACAAGAAACTCGGATGATAATGCACTCCAAGGTTTTTCACATTGTGTCTGGATAGCGGGACAACATCCACCCCCTTTGAACTTGAACATCCTTTGGTATATGCCACAAATGCACCACCCAGGCCAAACACCCATACCATCAACTTATTGCTCATTATGCACATAAGAAGGCATCCCCCTGGATCATAAATTAAAATGACCAGCATTTGCACAACTTTAACACCATATCAAGCATCCACTCTAGGGTTATTAGGTGTTAGGTGTGCATCATATACTAGAGATTGTTGAATCTCCATATATAAGCTATCAATGCATCCATCAACAATACAAAGCAACATGCCTACTCTTTCAGTGTCCAGCAAATGGGAGTCTGCTTTACTGACAATTGTGTACCACATCAAACATAAATTGAGCCTCACTTACATCCAACACATGCTGACCATCATTGAAAATAGTGAAGCAATCCATAACTTGAACTATATTTGAATTGCATATCAAGGCCTCTCATAAAGCATCCGAAACATTTTCTAGTTATGGAGAATCATACATAGGATCCTCTATCTACAGAACCTCTAGCTCACGAATTGTCTCAAAGATAACAATTATGTCCTACAAATGATGTACATCCAATAAGTCACCAATCTCCCTCTGAGTCCTTGTATCAAGTAAAACATGAGGTTCGTAAACCTCTTTAGATGCATGAATAAAATCTACATATGCAATGACTGACTCTTCCACTACAGGATCTTCCAAGGCATCTATGGCTGTCTCAATATTAGACTGCAACTTATATCCGAGTGTTTGCCCTTCTTTTTGCCCTCTTTCTTGCTATCATGTTTCTACTTGTGCCCAACCTCTTCCATAACATGCTCGGGAGGTGGCTGATTTGCAACTTTAGGTTGATCCACACTTCTTCTTGTCACTCTCTTAGATGTCCGTGCATTATCTTCATATCTCTTATGTTTCTCTTCCACAAGTACATTCGTATTTTGCCCTTTTGCTAAATATACATACACTGAATATGCATTTATTGGTGATTCTTAGCCACTTATGTCATGAATGTCTTTCCCTGCATGAGATATTTCACTATTAATAGCTTTCCTCTTTTTTCAGCTACATGTAAAGCATGTGTCCATATTGCAACCTTTGGATCAGCCATCACTTGGTCAGGCATTCTATCCAACTGTAGACCAAAAATAACAACATGTACAGCCACATAAGCATTTCAGATAGCCAAGTCTTCAAATAGCTTTTGAATACCTCTCTTTCTAAAATTCAAAGAAAGAGGCAATCTCATTTCTTGTACATAGATCTTGTCATCTTTCCAAAAGATGAGATGTTTTGCTAAGGTCTCGTGATAAGCAATACAATCCTTTCTTTCATGCAGCAAACTATCACACCATATAAATCTTTTCCTTGGTTTAGGGGCCTTTACTTGTTCCCTTTCCTCTTGTCCTTTCTCATTCAATTTTGTGACCTTCATTGAAGATCCCATATGCCTTTAACCAATTCATCTAGTACATCTCCCCTAACAATGGGAATAACAGTCGCAGCCATAGGGTTAGCCACAGAAGTAGGTGTGTTGCTACTACACTAGTGAAAAAGCATAGAAGAAGAGAAAGATTGCATGTATCTAGCTTGTTCACTGTTACAGGAAAAACAATTATGTTCTGCAAGATCTAATTGCTCAAATCAACTTTCAAATTCTCTTAATAACTATGTAGCCATACGATCCTTATTGGATTTGAAAGTCTTGCGAGTAAATGGATGGTTCAAAAATACGGGATTTTTGGATAGTTTTAGCCTATTTTTGATATTTTGGATTTTGACTAAAATCTCTTTGATATTAGTGCCCAACATGAAAGGTCATTGGAAGGAAAGGCAAGATGGGAGAACCTTCAAGCACAATTTCTAGTGATGTTTTGTAACAATTAGTGCAGAATATGAACATGCTTATGTAGATACAACAACAATAACAAGAGGTGATGCAAGCTTCTGCTCAAATAGAAATTGTTGTGATGAATGCTCTGAACGCAGTAGAGCATGAGATGAAGTTGTTTAATGGCAGGAATATATGTACATATTTGCATACCTATGTTCTAAATATGGAGTTCTTTGGGATGGCTTAACTTACATGGAGCCAATATATTGTACGGGCCATTGTACATGAATTGAAAGTCTGAGTTACTTAATTGTACATGCAAGTTGTCGATTGGGTAGCTTTCAAGAAGACACTCTAGGAAGAATTTTACATTGAAGACCCCGTAGTAAGCAAGACTTTCTAAGAGTGGGTTCTAAAACCCAATAAGGGTTTTGTGGCTACAAAGTTATTAAGAGAATTTGAAAGTTGGTTTGAGCAGTTAGATCTTGTAGAACAACAAGCTCTTGCAAGTCAGAAAATTGAATTGTTTCTATAAGTGGCAAAACTTGAGCTTCAAGAGAAACTTGATGATTTGTTAGAAGATCAGACTACAGAGATAGGGCTTAAAATAGAGTGGAGGCATGTTAAGGATGCTATTATTGCACTGGTGAAAAAGCATAGAAGAAGAGAAAGATTGCATGTATCTAGTATGCACACTATTACGGGAAAAATAGTTGATGTATTCAGTAAGCCACCTGCTTCTATGGTTGCATTATTCCCACTATTAGGGAAGATGTATTAGATCAATTGATTAAAGGCCTGTGATATCCTCAGTTGAAGGTCACAAAATTGGATGAGAAAGGACAAGAGGAAAGGGGAGAATAAATAGCCCCTAGACTAGGAAAAGATGTATATGGTGTGATAGTTTGCAACATAAAAGGAAGGATTTTGTTGCTTACCAGGAGACCTTAGCATGATAGCTCATCTTTTGAAAAGATGGCAAGATCTCTGCATAAGAAACGAGATTGTCTCTTGCTTTGAATTTTGGAAAGGGAGGTATGCAAAAGTTATTGGAAGACTTGGCTTTTTGAAATGCTTATGTAGTTGTACATGCTTCTACTTTTGGTCTACAGTTGAATAGAATGCCCCACCAAGTGATGGTTGATCCAAAGGTTGCAATATGGACACATGCTTTGCATGTAGCTGAAAAAAGAGGAAAGCTATTGATAGTGAAATATCTCATGTAGGGAAAGACAATCTTGACATAATTGGCCGGGAATCACCGATAGATACATATTCAGTGTATACATATTTAACAAATGGGAAAAACACCAATGTATTTGTGGAAGAGAAACATAATATATTTGAAGATAATGTAGGGACATCTAAGAGAGTGACAATAAGAAGTGTGGATTAGCCTAAAGCTGCAAAGTAGGCACCTTTCGAGTATATTAAGGAAGAGGTTGGGTAGGAACAGAAACATGATAGCAAGCAAGAGGGTAAAAAGAAGGGCAAACAACTGGGATATAAGGTGCAATTTGATATTGAGACATCCATGCGTGCCTTGGAAGATCACGTAGTGGAAGAGTCAGCCATTGCATATGTAGATTTTATTCACGCATATGAAGAGGTTTACAAACCTCATGTTTTACTTGATGCAAGGACTCAGAGGGAGATTGGTGACTTGCTAGACGTACATGATTTGTAGGACATAGTTGTTATCTTTGATATAGTTCTCGTGAGCTAGAGGTTGTGCAAATAGAGGATCTTATGTATGATGCTCCACAGCTAGAAAATGTTGCGCATTCTTTATGAGAGGCCTTGATAGGCAATTCAAAGATGCTTCAAGTTATGGATTGCTTCACTATTTTCAGTGTGATGGTCAACATGTGTTGGATGCAAGTGAGGCTTAGTTTATCTTTGATGTGGTACACAATTGTCAGTATAAGCAAATTTCCATGCGTTGGACACTAAAATAGCATGCATGTTGCTATGTATTTGTTGATGAGTGCATTGATAGCCTGTATATGGAGATTCAACATCCTCTAGTATATGATGCGCACCCAAGGCCTGATGACCCTGGAGTGGATGCTTGGTATGGTATTAGAGTTGTGCAAATGCTAGTCATTTTAATCTATAATCCAGGGGGATGCCTTCTTATGTGCATGATGAGTGATAAGTTCATGGTATGGGTGTTTGACCTGGGTGGTATATCGATGGCACATACTAAAGGATGTGCAAGTTTAGAGGGAGTGGATGTCATGTCATTATGCAGACACTGTGTGAAAAACCCTAGAGTGCATTATCATCCAGGTTTCTTATTGATCTACAGAGTCAATGCCATATTAAGCATTAGTATCAGTGTTGTCCATAGTATGGATGGTTCAAAAATACACTATTTTTGGACAATTTTAGCTTATTTTTGATATTTTGGATATTATTTCTTGTAAATATCCTAAAAAGGTGTAGAAAACTTCTAGAATAGGGTGACATGCAAAGAGCAAATTGCTTTTTAGCCAATTTTGGAGGTCTCATGTAGAAAGAAGGGCTCCCAAATTCGCAAGGGGCGCGATCGCAATTTTCAAGCAACAAACAACACTCCGGATAGGAAAAAGAGGAAAGAGTGATATGGGAGAATTCTGAACAAGTGTCTGAGTATGGACACTAACACTAATGACTAATAATGCATTGACTCTCTAGATCAATAAAAAACCCAGATGATGATGCACTCTAGGGTTTTTCACATTGTGTCTGCATAGAGGCACGACAATGTGCACCTTGGCACTAAGAATTGTGACTTTCAGATGGAATTGTATGTGTGGAAGAGGTGCTTTGATGGGATATTAATTATCAATGTTGGTAAAAATTGGAAATAGCTTTAGCTAATTGCAAGGGTTACTATGGCTATTTAGAATCCCTAGGACATTATTGTCCAATTGTCTATGCCCTATTGTTAAAGATTGGTGTTAAAGGTTACATAGTATGTAGGGGCTTAGGCTATTGCTAGACATCATAACCCTAGAACAACTACAAACTAGCTAGACAACCTTCTGTGAGCCACATCTTCTCATTTTTATTGGCCCTCACATAGATCATCAACTATTTAGAGAGGCTAACCTTGGAAACATTCCAACTATTGCCTTTTGTGATACAAACTATATGGTGAAGCATGTGGATATTGGAATCCCAACAAATCAATAGTATTGGGTTGCTTGTTCTAGCTACTACTGGCTCACATGGTGTTGTAAATGAGGGGAACAATTTCTCCTTGATATTGTTGAGATGTGATGGTGGGTCTCTTATTTTGTTGAGAAACATGGATCCTTGAGCAAGGTCTAGCTATGGAGGATGGAAGTCAATGACAAGATGCATGATGATTGAGACTAGACACATTGATTGTTACTCAAGTGAATTAGGTTCCAAGATAGATTAGCTTGTCATAAACACAATCTTGAGTAGAGAGAGACAAGACTGAAAGTACAAAGTACAATAGCATTCTCTTCAAATGATTGTCAACAAGTACACTCTTTTATAGTTGTAGGATGGTACCACTTTCCTCAATGTGCCTATGGGATAAAGGTAACTTCTCCTAAGTTTTTGCATGTCTCTTGCCCTACTGCTCTATACAAAGATACTGTCTTAGGAGTGTGATTGCATAAATCTTAATATATTTTATCATAATCTTGAAGATGCCAATGATCTTGGAAAGGGGGAAGGTGTAGCCTAGTAGTATTCTCCTATAGAGTTTTATTGTGCCTCCAATTGCTATTGCAACTCTTGACCAATGGCTATAAGAAGTAGCCACCACCCAAAATTGGGTATTAGAAGTAGCTACTCTTGTTGTTGTAGCTTCTACTCAAGAGTGCACACCTAGAGCTATGCCAATTAGTGTATTTGGATGGATGCAATTGTTGCACTAGTTCTTGTAAGAGCTCTAGGATGGGGTATTATAGCCACCCCTACTACTAGGGGAGCCAACTCCTCAATGGAAAGGGCCTCAGTGTTGATAAACCTTCTCCCTTGATTTTATAGCTAATTCTTGAGGTAAACAATTAGCTATCTTATTTTAGAGTAGGCTTTGATCTCTGTTGCATGGTACTTCTAGCTAATTTGAAGGCTTTCTTGATTATGTTGTAATTGAGAAAAATTTTAGGATTGCTTCCACATTCAGAAGAGTCGCTATGCAACTTATGCATGTCTTGCCAAGTTATTGCATCACTATAATTGTAGTGTGAAGGCAATTAGAAGGCATACTACATGCACAGGTAGAATGCATCATCTTCATCATTTGCAAGGCTATCTAAGAACAACTTCTATGAAGATACAATGGCACCTTCACAAGAGCAACATGCTATGGCAATGGCTTGAGCAATATATTCATTGTGGAATTGTGGAATGTAGTTAATGTTGGAGATACATGTGGCTCAATAGCACTACATAGCCTTGCATGAAATTGTTTGGTTTTAATACTAATTGAAAATGTTAGCTCTTCTATTCATCAATTGTGACAAATGGAAAGCCATGTATTGGTTTTAGCAAGCTTGTAATTCTCATACGGATTTGCCATGTTATTTTCTAGTTTCAATATAAATTGAACAATTTTGGCTTAGAGAGAGAGAGAGAGAGAGAGAGAGAGAGAGAGAGAGAGAGAGAGAGAGAGAGAGAGAGAGAGAGAGAGAGAGAGAGAGAGAGAGAGAGAGAGAGAGAGAGAGAGAGAGAGAGAGAGAGAGAGAGAGAGAGAGAGAGAGAGAGAGATTGCTTCACCTATAATCTTTGTGCTTTGTTAGCAATGCCCATAAGGGCAGATGCTATTACAATGGTGTGATGACAAGGTAGTGTATGTCCCAAAAAAATTACCTACTTGTTAACTTATGTTAAGTGGCTTACTTTTTTACATATTATGATCTTTTGGTTTTTGAAAAATAAGGGCCTATTTCAAAAAATAAAAAAGGAAAAGGTTGACTTGAGCTTGAAGGAGGTGGGTCATGCACCAAGTGGGAATGTGTGGGCACCAAAGAAAGATAGTTAGGGCTGATAGTGCTTGCCATCGTGGATGATGATGATTGGTGGTGGACTTGATGTGGATTTACCTAGGTAATATCTACATGGGATGGAAGAAATAAGTTCAATTATCAATGTGTGTGTGTGTGCGCGCGCGCACGCGCGCATGCATGCATGCATGCGTGCATGCGTGCGTGTGTGAGGGGGGGTAGTATGCAAAGGTAGATACCCGACCCTGTCTATGATGGAAGAATGATAAGATGCTTTCTCTTGCCTATATTACATGCTGTAGCATTAACCTCACAATTTGATTGTTCCATGTGCAAGAGTAAATCAATTGTTATTGACCTCCATAGATGTGAATGAAGAGTCACTATAAAGAGTGAGATCATACAGGAACCACGGGTTACATATCCAATTACACTAACTGGGGTATAAAAGGTGTAAGAGAGCTAGTTTAGGGCATCCACATATTATTAAGAATTGACTCTTCACCTTCCTTCCAGTTTCCATTGCTTCCCCCCCCCTCTCTCTCTCTCACACTTTCTCTCTCTTTTGCTAGTCTTTTCTCTCTTCTTCCTTCTCTCACCTCTCTCCTAGGTCTCCTTCATTATTATAGTTGGTAGGTATGAGAGCTATGTGCTTTGATCCTTTCTCTCTCCTTCTTTCAATCTACTTTTTCCTTTTAGAACAACAAAAACCCTAGTTAGTTTAGGTACATAGGTTACTACATGCAAGGATTGCAGCTTTCTTAAAGACCACACAAGTTATGCCAAGAGGCTTGGACAAATCTGGAGGCAAAGGGGTAAAAATAGCAACTTGTTTTAAACTAGATTTAAATTTTAAGAGGTAATTTGCCAAAAAGTGAAGGTTTTATCTATGACTATTATTCAAAGTGAGTCTTCCTCTTCTTTCGCCCAAGCTTTTTTTAGAGCTCCCATGGACGTCCTAGCCAAGAAACCCAAGATCTCCCTTTCCCCTCCTCCAAGACATCATACGTAGCAAGAGAAGGACTTTAGGCATCCTAAGCTTGATATTGAGCAATGGTTTGAGTGTCTTTGCTACTGTGTGGGCTCCAAGCAACCCCCCACTTTTTTTTATGCAATTCACACTAGGTGGGCTAACCCTCTTTGCCTCCCCTCATCTACAACCATCATCAACCTTGGTTCTCTTGGACTTCAAGCAACTAATTGGGGAGTCTTTCTATGACATCGGACCTTTTCCTTCAACATTGTAGCTCCTTGTAGCTCCCATACACTGAAAATCCTTATACATAGCAGTTGACAGTTTTGGGCAGCCATGAATTCTCCAATCAAGCTTCCTTCCATGAAAGGGCTTTAGCTCTTTGACCCCAAGACCATTCTCCTACAAGTTCTCTTGACTATTGAAGCATTGGAGGTTGATTTGGAAGGATTGGCACAAGGATGGACATGATCTTTTCATGGCTATCCATGGCCACTTCTTGAAGCTTCAAATTTCTTCAAGAAGCATCAAGAATCAAACCTTAGCTTCTATTTGCCATATTGTGCTTACATTGGATCAAGCATTGAAGTCTTGGAGCTTATAGACCATTAGGAAGCTCATGAAAGATTTTTAGAGTATTTTGGAGCATGAATTTTGGAATTGAAGTCCATCCATCGATCATGAGATAACTATTGGAGCTTCTTGAAGAGGGATTTGCATATGGCTTATAAAGGCAACCTACATCAAGCATGTTACAAGGTAGTTGTTTCATTATTGGTATCGCTTTCTCATTTCCACTTGCTGAGATGACTCCACTTGTTGGAGAGGCCTGCGGATGAAATGAATGTTGCCCAATTGAAATCAATAGCTTGATTGCCTTTACTACTACATAAGAAATGCAACTAGTCATGGGAAAATCGCTCATTTAGTTGTCACTTACCTCTAACATTACATTGTGGTGTGTTTATTGATTTAATCCCAAAAGAAATTATTGAGCCATTGTAAAAGGGCGAGTTAGCATTCAGTGCATCACTAGAGTGCCAAGGTTGGCCCTCTTCCACATTTTTCTTTCCATGCACTTCATGCAAAAGCCCAAAGTTTCTTATTCTACATGCATTTCATGCTTGTTGATTAATTAAAAATGTTTTCCATGTGTACTCTAGCCAAGGAAAAATTCCAATGCAAAGCAAGGTGGTAAGCCAAAAAGGAGGTGACCCTCCCTTACCACTTAAGACCCTAAAGGGATGCACTGCTCAGCTCGGGGGAAACTTTGCCCACCTCCTAGTGAGTCACACTTTGATAATTATATGCAGGCACAAGTACACTCTATGATAACTCCATTTTTGATGAAAAATAGCCAAATATGAGGCACATCCATTGACAGAGGCATCTACATATGGCACTTGACATGTATACAATCAATGCAGGATGTGTAGCACTAAGGCCTTCATATGTGGTACTCGCAAAGTAAATTAATGCTTGGATGTATGTGGGATCATTCTTAGTATGTTAGGTATGTTGGATACCATGATGCTTAGGCTTTTCAACCCTTAAGCGACTTAAACAATGAGAAATTGGGCCATGACAAAGGCATTGTGCCAATTGCAAGAATCTTGGGATAGTCTCATAGAAAGCTCATTGAAGTAAATTTTGTATTGATTTTGGGAATGAACCCTATTCATCTCAAAGAGGGCATTGTCTCCTTCAATTTGAATAAAACATCTCCCTTATTACAACTATGGTCTAGGATATATCTCCATTGCAGTAAATTCTGTATTGATTTTGGGAAGGTGTAGACTTCTCCAATATAGTCACAAAGATTTATTTACAAAAAAGTTTAATTTTTTTTCACAAAGTGTAATAGCTTATCTCAAACACAGTGTTTCCCCCTTTGATTTGAATTAAAAATCTCCCATTTGAAGTTATCTACCAATAACTACACCCATTTCATTGACAGTGAGTCTTGTGGACTACTAAGATGGTAGAGCATATAGGTAAAGGAAAGGCACAAGATGAGGTTTAGAGGGAGATTAGAAACTGTAGGGCACCAATGAATGATGAGCCCAGATCCATGCAATATTATAATGGTGACATGCAAGAAGAGATGCATGCTACATGCCCTTAGAGTATACCCAATTATACTTTATGTCAGCATGAGCTTCGTCACATGGAGTGGCACAATGACATAGTTGCCAACCATCATCACATGCTCTCTAAAATTGACCTAAAATGCCTCTCTCTAATTCTAGGACTCAACAGAAATTGGAGCAGCTCACCACTCTTGTAGCTCAATTAGCCACCACTTTGGTACAAGAGAAGGCAAATGAGTCCAAGTGTGAATCATGATGGCCTCCACCATTGGAGTCAATACATGACCCACATGGTATCCTTGGAAGGTAGTGCACCTTCTTTTCTTTCCAGGTACAAATAAAAGCCATGACCACCAATTCCAGAGGTCCCATCATCCATGCAATGCACTCCCCATCTTATGTGACATATCACCATGCAGGCACAACAAAGCAAAGGGTGGACGCAATAGCCCTAGTCGAAAAGTGAATGAAGAAGCTCATTTGGAACAAGGCAAGAGAAGGCAATTATGGAGGGCTAGCAAAGGGATCCGTCCAACCCGATATTCCATTCCAATACCATAAATCCCTACAACACACCTTCCTTCAGGGCTCATATACAAACTCAAAGGTCGTGGAGTGTGTGGTGCCCATGCTTGTGGAACTAGGCGATGGGTCTAACTTTGGGCAAGCCTTTGATGGTGCCCTATACTTGAGGATCCAGTTTGTGCACAGGGGAGGTGCGGTGCATGGGGCTTAGGGTGACAGGTCTAACCATAGGCAAGAATTACCTTCCTAGGTATGTCCTACCCTTGATGTGCCCTAAGCAAGTATTGTGGGGAATCCAAAGGGCTAGGGGGCTAGGCACAAAATGATTGACTAAGGCCACTAGGGGCCCACCTAACGTGAGGACCCCTAGGTGCAATGAATGTGATCAATGTGTAGCTTGCAGTGTCTACATGTGATATCTCTTTCCATTTCCATGTTTTTTTTTTGCCCAAGTTACATAGTTGTGATAGAAGTTAGTCTTTGTCATCGGAGTGAGGTGGAGACGGGGGCTTAATAGATTTGTTAAGAAACTGGTGGCTTTGGAGATACCTCTTGAGGTTTAGGTGGACTTGAAGGGTGGTGGTAGAGAGGAATGGGCTATTGCAGTGGGTGAAGCAGCTATCATTCATATCCTCTAGAAGGGCTAAGAAAAATGAAGGTAATAGAGCCGCTTGCATCATTAGTCGAGACATCGCACAACTATCTATAGCATTAGGATCAAAATGGAGTGTTGGAAGGGCGCACTCCTACAGGGTGGGGTCTTGCGTAACGAGTATCCTAAGCAGTCTCAGGTAATTACAAGTAGTAATAAAAGTGGGGTCAGGGCATAAAGAGAATTCGTTAGTGAATTGGATTAAGGTATCATACACGTTCTCTAATGTGAAGAGGAGGCCTCTTCATATGTAGTACAATGAGGATTACAGATTATAGGGAAGTTGTAGTGGCCGTGGACACTAGAGTCAAAATCCACTCCCACCCTTCGAGGGTAAGGCATAAAGGTTGGGTCATTCTGCTTGAAGGGTTGAGTGTTGCAAAAGGCCATCCAAGTGTCCAGGTTGGAGTCACAGACCCTTCTTCTCCATTTACGTTGACATTCGTAGTTGGCCATAGACCTTGGCACTTCAAAAACCTTATTCTGCCAAAATTCAGCATCTTCAGTGGCGCATAAGGTGTGATTCTGCTCTCTCTCCTCCAACAATTTTTGTCCGATCCTGCTTGCGATGTTGATCACCTCCTCCGTCATGTTGATGGGCAAAACCCCACACAAGGTGGTGGGGAACTGGAAGTTAAAGTGGAAGGGGATTTTGGACGTTTCTTGCCTCTCCTAGATTATAAGATTAGCATGGAAGCTCGCTGGGGCATCATCCTCGTATAGTGGGATAGGTGCATGGGGTTTCCACTCCCTTGGCATTTCATTCTCTCCTTGTGTCCTCCACCATTTGTTTTCTTCTTTCCTTCAGTGCCACCTTCCTTTCTATGGAGGTTTCTGCATGTTGCTGCTCTTTAGGCCACGGGGAAGGAGGCGGTGGGACAAGCTCTTCTTCATGTGATCCCATTCCAAAGTTCACATCCACCTCCCTCTCCTGGCTTGGTTCCTACTACTCTTCTTTGATGAACCCGAGTGCATCCACTTCTTGTGAGGTTAGCTTGCCAATAGAAGATAATGGCATTGCTCTTCTAGGCTTGGCCAACTCCACTCGGCTGTAGTGGCATCTGCAATCCTACTTTTAGTGCTCTATGAGCCATTCCCAACTTCTTTTTCATTGCCTTTATGGACTCTCCCTCCTTTGCTTGGGTGATTTCCAATTGGGTATCCAAGAAGGCATATTGCTGGGTTTGGAAGCTCACTTGGGCAGCTTTCACTCTACTTTCAGCAAGTATTTTTTCTTTTTCGGCTTGAGCGAGATGGCATGCCAAGGCTTTGACTCTTTTTTTGTTCTGGTTAGCCCATTCCTCTGCCCTTCTGTTCATAACTTCGAGGCTTTTCCCCTGCCTCTGAGCTAGTACTGTCAACTTTCGTTCTTGATCTTCCATTTCTGTCCTTAGCTTTTGCTGCTCTTCCTGTGCTAAGGCTGCCTCTTGGGTTAGTTTCTTCACCTCTTTTTCGTACCTACAAGCTCTTTCCTCTCTCAGATCCTCCAGTTCTTTTGTGGCTTTAGTGATTTTCTCCATTTCAACTTGCAGATATTCGTAGCGTGCCACAATCTCTTCATTGTGCCATCATAGGCATTGTATGGCCTTGGTTTCTTTATTCAATTGCGCCTGCCATTCCGCTTCTGTCTCTTCCTTAGCTTGTAGCTACTCTTCCATCTGCGGGGATGGAGGTTGTGGAACCTGCCACCTTTTTCCTCTTAGGGTCTTGCCTCGACTTGGCATCTGCCGTAACCGGCCTTTTGGTTCCTACCAGGGGGGTTTCTTCTCTTGCTCCTTGGCCCATTTCTTTATTCACAAAGTACTAGATCCATGCCATTAAGTTACTCACGTCCACTTGGGTCGTAGAACTAGGAGTGGAGATGGCGGTAGTAGTGGTGGGTGTTAGAAGAGTGGGAATGGGGGTGATTGGGGCCTTGCCTTTGCCTTCTTGCACTGCAGGTGGCACGAAATCTGGCACATGGGCACTTGAGCTCAGCCCTTTGTCCCTGATTGGGGCTTGCAGGTTCCAACTCGTCTTGCCTAGAGGACTGCTGCTCAATGGACTTGCATGGGACAAGGGCCATGCCTTCCTCCTACTTTTTTCTCAACTCCTCTTTCTGTTTTCTCCTTCTTTCCTCCTCGGCCTTTTTGGACTCCCTACTAGCCTTCTGTAAGTCCACCTTCTCTTTTTTTCTCCTCTCCTCTTCTTGCTTTCTTAGTGTAATTTTCTTCTTTATCTTCTTAGCCTTCCCCCGACTAGTCTGCTCTTCTTGTTCCTTGTCTTTTTCTTCCTCACTCAGTGTCCTTTCACTAGACTGCGCCTCTTGTTCTTGGTGAGGTGGCGACCTACTTGGTGTTTCATCTACTCCTTCTCTTGCTTCTTCATCCCCTTGTCCCAAGGCTTCCTTGATGATCATGGTGAGGACCCCACTAAATAGTTTTGCCTCATCCAGTGACCTTAGTGTGATGCTATCTAGTAGGGAGACGTTGATGCGGCTCATGATGGTGTTGTACCTCTAGCTAGAGAATAATGCGTGCACCATCTTGGCTTGGAGTTGGACTTCAAGATTCGGGATATCTGCCAAGTTGATGCCCTCATTGGTTTGAACCTTTACCTTGTCCATTCTTAGCAAGGCATATACATCTCTCTTCGGCTTCCTCTCTACTTTGTTTGCCAAGTCCAATGCCTTTTCCACCAACTCTAGGATCAATTCAATCTACACCACTTGACGAGTTTCCTCTCTCTCATGCATAGTTACGATGGCGCGGTTCCTCTGGAAAGTCCTCAAGAACTCTGCACAATGAAAGTAGTCCACCACCTAGCTTACTACTTCGACGTATTTCTGCAGATTGCATTGCTCGATGATTTGCTTCAGAGCCCGTCTTAAGCTAAAATATGCATTACTTGTTGATTAGCCTCTTAAACAGCCCCAAAACACACTAAAAAATGATCTTTTAGAGTAAAAATCCTAAAACGGGGAGTGGTTCGAGAGAGTTCAGTGGAAACCCTAATTGGGGTGCCCTTCCACATCTATAAATAGATAGGCTGCCCCCATTCAACCTTATTCCATATGTGCAAGTTTCACACTCTCCAGTAGTGCAGATTTCAACCATCAGCCTACCTCCATGTGGCTGTCCAGTCCCCCTTGCGACTGCTGCCTGCCACCTCTCCCTCCAGCCTCACAATGCCCTAGTGCCTTCTTCCAGTTGTTGCGCACTATTAGGCACCATCTCATAGGTTGCATTTGGCTCCCAGCTGCTATCGCCCACATCTCCAACATCAAGCAACATCCTACATCCTGTGTTTGCATCCTTTTGGAGACGCCTCGTGTCATCTCTCCACTCTGCAACTATCGCCTCTGTCTCTGGCAGCCCCTGATGTTAGCATTTTGCAGTTGCCTCTCTCTTCACTCTCCGACTGGTGGTCTCACAAACTTGGGATTTGTCTCTGTTGGACGTCACACTTCGACATTGCTTTGCCCTTGAGCACAGTGTATAGTCTTACATTCATTTACAACTTTCATTCACTTCAGAGTTGTGTTCTCTCTCTCCCTTCTTCTGTTTGTGTTTGAGTTTTGAGTTTTGCATTTAGGGTTTGAGTTTTTCCCTTTGTGTCTATGTCTGTCTCTTTGTGTTTCTCTCGTGGTTGTATACTGTGTGTCCTCAGTGCAAACCCTAGCAGCTTTCTTCACATGGTATTAGAGCAGGTGCTCTTGTAAAGAGTATCCTGCGGATATTGTGGAGAGCCAATCTTTGTGCAAGGCACACAATACGACTCGTAACTGAATCACAATGTCCCAGACACCTTCTTCTCTAGTTCCTATGATGTCTTATCAGGCTTCTCCATCATTGGAGGCCCTTAGATGACATTATGGACTCGGTGAGGAGGATGTCACTCCACCTTCACCAGATTTTGCTAACATGATAGAGGAGGACTTTGAGGAGTACTATTGCAACAAGTAAGGTGATGTTTACACCCCTTCTACTAGTTTTGCTACCACACTCGGATTGGTTGGTGAGGCTGGCCACCTCTTCGATCATGGAGGATATACTGCAGAGTCCAGTGGGGTTACGCCTTCTGCTCCTGCTTCATCTGCTCCTTTAGCACCCACCATTGCTGCTGGACATGTGGCTCAAGTACAGCCTCAGCAGCCCATCTCTTTCACTACCCCCTGAGGGATTGGCTTATTGGTCTGCAGGTTTTGATCCCGTTGCACTTCACACATCCATCTCACCTTCCTCCCCACCTCGTCAATCCCTTGGCAGAGCCCTGCTACTAGACATACGTGATGGTAGCCACCTTCTTAGACTAACATGTCTCTAGGTCCTTTTTCAGATACCCTAGGTCAGTCTAGCATTAATTTTTTGCACTCTTAGAGTCGGGCCCATAGGATTCATTATCTTAGCTTTGCCATTATTTTGACTTTCGCTACATTTACTCACACACATACACATTCATTGCATTTATTTTGAGTTAGATTTCCTTTCTGTTATGTTTTGCTTTGGAGCATCTCACCACTAACCTATGTGTTTGCAGATTCTCATCTCTTTTACAGGGGTTTTATCTTTCAGTGTAGGGGTAACTTGCAGATTGCTTTGGTCCTACCTAGGCTAGAGACATGGGGATCCGCATTGTTCCTTTCATGGTTTCATCATCCTAGGAGTGCTTGCTCTTCTTCCAGCATGGTGGTTTCCCCTCTCGAGAGGGGTCATGCAGCATCTCTCTCGATGCTATCATGGCAATGATTTCTACCTTGTTCTTCTAGTGGGGTGCTTCATCCACTTCATCTTCTTTCATTCCTTATGGTTTTGGCACCATAGGAAGACCGACATCAGGCTCCTCTTCCTTCTTCAGCATCTACATCTCAGTTGAGAGGGGGTTCCTACCCTTCTTGGTATTCTACAGGCTTCATCCCTTTGTCTTCGACATCGGCTTTTCCCCCTTGTTGTACCTTACCCTTTGCATTGCATGATTTCATCATCTTTGTACTAGGGTGCTTGGGCAAGTGAACAATTTTCCCATGAGGGACGCTGTCCAAGTGGCACCTGCTACATGAGCATTCTTCAGCATGTACCATACATTGCATCTCATTTTGCAGAGCACCACTTGAGCTAATCCTAAGCTGTTTCCACTGGCGGTTGTTGTTACCACACCACTATCCTCCATCACATGGATACCTCATTACCTATTTTTCCTCATCATCAACACCCTAAGTGGATGGGTTAGCTTGTACTGTTTTGTGATGTGTTGGGTGTACCCTCTTCACTCCCATCTTCTAGGTCACTATTACTCAATCCCATAACATTTACCTCACTTATTCAAAAAAAAAAGTTCCATGTGGTTCCATCTGCCTTTGTAGGGCTTGGTAGGCCACTGGGTAGTCGATATGCACCCTTTATCCGATGCCTTATCCTCTCTTGGGCGACTAGTTGGATTCCCTTGGTAAGATAACCGTTGCCTCTATAGTCTTGGTAGGCCACTTGGCAGCCGACGTGCACCCTTTGTCATAATGCCCTGGCTGCTTTGGGGTGGGACACCTTGGGGTAAATAAACATCACAGTGGTTGGCCTAATCTTTTGGATCAGTTTTGGGCCTAAGAGGGGGTGTTGAGCTAAAATATGCATTGCTTGCTGATTAGCCTCTTAAACAACCCCAAAACACACTAAAAAATGCTCTTTTAGAGTAAGAACCCTAAAATGGGGAGTGGTTCAAGAGAGTTCAGTGGAAACCCTAAAACGAAGAGCGGTTCGAGAGAGTTCAGTGGAAATCCTAATTTTGGGACACCCTTCCACATCTATAAATAGACAGGCTGCCCCCATTCAGTCCTATTTCGTATGTGCAAGTTTCACACTCTCCAGTGCAAATTTCAGCCACATCAGTCTACCTCCATGTGGCTGTCTAGCCCTCGCAACTGCTGCCACCTCTTCCAGTCATCGCCTACTATTAGGTGCCATCTCCTAGGCTATGTTTGGCCTCCAGCTGCCATTGCTAGCATCTCCAACATCAGGCGACATCCCACAGCCTGCATTCGCATCCTTGTGGAGATGTCTGGTGTCATATCCCCACTCTGTAGCTATCGCCTCTATCTCTGGCAGCCCCTGGTGTCAGCATTTTGTAGTTTCCTTTATCTTCACTCTCCAACTGGTGGTCACAGACTTGGGATTCGTCTTTGGTGGATGTCGCACTCCGAAATTGCTCTTCCGTTGAGCACACTATACACTCATACATTCATTTACAACATTCATTCACTTCAAAGTTGCGTTCTCTCTCTCCCTTCTTCTGTTTGTGTTTGAGTTTCTGTGTTTGAGTTTGAGTTTTGCCTTTAGAGTTTGAGTTTTTCCCTCTATGTCTGTGTTTCTCTCTTTGTGTTTTTGTTGTGGTCGTACACTCTGTGTGTCCTCAGTGCAAACCCTAGCAGTTTTCTTCATAGCCTGTTCTTCAATGGCCACATCTTCTAGGTTGAAAAGGAACTTGAACTGGTTGAAGGCTCGTGTTTCCACTGAAATTCCGTATTTTGCTTGTTCTTCTTCGGAAAAAGGCAATTTGCCAGCCTTTTCTTAGCATGCCATGATGGGTGCCTGTCATGAAGCCATATTCACCATTAGTGTTTGTCAGAATAATTACAAGCAGTAGGAAACGACTACATACTTGCTGAACTGAAATGCTTGAGTGCAGGAGTAGACTTTTTCCTCCAAGTAGTCTATTGATTTCAAATTTTATTGACATTTTCCTCAATCCCAAGTTGTTGCATCCTACCCTTGTAATATGTGCTTCTCTTTTATTGTTTTCCTTATGTGTTTGGTTTGATTCACCTTATGCCCTCCCCCTTCTGAAATGAGAAGAATCCTTCCTAGGATTAAAGGCTTAGAGGATGAAGGGCCTTCAACACATAATCTTAGTATTTTACTTTCGCATGAGCCAGGTGTAGAAATTTAGATTATATTCTAAATTAACATAGCTATCCATATCAAAAGGGTGGATTCCTACATGCGTAATGTAAGTGAGGACATCAAGCAAGAAGTCACCGGAGTCCACTCGGCTAGCAACATGCAACTCCTCCTCAGTGAGGATGTGATCTAAATAAGGATGTCCCTTAATGTGTTCTTCGAGGGGTCGATTACGGAGGGCAGTCAACACCCTATATGAAGTTGGAGCTACATAGGTTAGGTCTTATTTCGATGCCTTGATTGCGCATTGCTACTCAGCGTTGGTCATTATTTGGCATCCCTTTAGCTCCCATTGCAGTCATAGAGCATACCATTTCCACAAGAAGGAGGAGTCGTTGTTAGCAAGCTATTTCAACTTCTCAATTTCTTGGTTTGTGGCCATGATCATGTTCTTGCTATACTATGTGACAAGACACTGTTTGATTGTTTGTTCCTTGGATATCTCACTTGCAATTAACTCCTCAGCTACTTCAAAAGCCTTAACAAATGCAAATTTTGACTCCTCCCAAGAGCAAGGGAGTGTTCGTACTTTCATTGCTATAGGTTTTTCTAAGAGACCTAAGTCTAGTCAATCGTAGCTTTTAGCCAATGTCATGAAAGTAGCATCCAAGTGTCTTAGGCAATCAATCAAGTTGTCCCAGTATTTTCAGCTAAGTCCACGGGGCCAAGGTTAGAATTGATTGCCGCTCATAAGAGGTGTTGGGGTAAAAGACCCTTGGGCCTGCCCATGTATAGTGACTGTCAATATTCTTTATTCATATATATATGAAAGTGCAATAAGGCAGTCATAACATTGTTGACAGCACCTACATTGTGTGTGCTCTTCTCTCCCATGTCTCCTATATTTCTTTCAACTAGTATCAGAGCCACTCCTTCGTGAGCTCTTCCCGACATCTACATGAGGTATGAGAGCTTGCTTCTCACTCAGTTCTCAGCCATTCTTTGACATGAACAATAGGGTTTCATGAAGAGGCAGCCATAGCTTCCATCATTAAAGCTTGTTCTCTTCACCTCTTGCTTAGACTTGTCCTAGGCTTGTGTAGGCCTATTGTAGGCCTTCATGGGACTCTTACTTATCCCCTACCCACCTGATTTGGCCCCTCAAGTATAGCAGTATACTCACGTTTTATTTGCGCCTGTTTGCAAAAATGGCTCAAAAATCACTCTTTTTGTCATATCTCGGACATTCGAAACCCGATTCAGGCAAGGTAAGAGTCTAAGTTGGGATTTTGGCACGCTCCGGACATGATGGTGATGTCGGATTTGCCAAATTCAGATGAAAAAATATTTTGTAATAGATTTCAGGTCTGAGACAGCATGTATTTGTATGCCTATGGCTTATGTGATGCTTCTACTGATGTCTATTGGTACAGAATCACTTGTGGATGTTATGCATCTTATGTGAGACCCATTTGGAGCTGATTTAGGTCAGCCATTGACTATTTTGAACAGTTCCAGATCTGTCCAAAACATGGTAGCCACCTATTACTTCAATTTTATGCTTACAGGTCTTGGCATTTGATGCCCGATTATGCCCGGTTGGTGCCTACATGTTGGGAATGTATGCCTATGAGTTGGCACTTGATTTGAGCTTGATTTGAGTATTATTTTACTCAATTTTGGACTGTTATTTTCTGCTGGAAACTTCAGGGCTAAAGCTATTTATGCTACGGTTGGGTTATGCCTATTGGTCATCACGGGGTGCTCCTAGCTACTCGGTATGATGTCATGATGTATTTGGACTATGCCACATGTCTTGTTTATGCTCCAGAATGCTTTTGATCTGAGATTAGAGCTTGATTTGGGTTTGACTATCACTTCTTTGTAGCTAGCATTTCATCTATGACATGGTTTATGCCTAGGCTACCCAGTTGGTGAATGTGTTATGCTTTGGCTGTGGATGGCAGTTGTTTGAGCTCGTCTTGACATTCATTTGAGTATTCCCTTGAGAAGTTGGACATTGACTTAGCTTTTTCCATTACAACTTGGCTTTTTTTGTTACGACCTTGGATGCTATATGGGATTTGATGCTCTGATTATGGATCTTGGCTATTACTTGGATGCACTTATAGGTATTGAGCAGTGAACTGCTCCCTTGTTTTGGCAATTGCCTATTGAGTTGTGATTGCTCGTTTGCATTTGATATGCGAAATACTTACTGATCAGTGGACTTGGATAGTGCTTGGGATTTACATTTATGGCCGTCCTACTTCTCTGTTGTATGGCATCTATGCTATTTGGGCTGCTATTGTCCGTGTATGTCAGGGAGCAATTGATCTTTATGGCCACCCGTGTATGCACATGGTCTACTACTATGAATTTCACATAGCCTCTTACCTGGATGCTTTTACACAAATATTTGGGCTTTTATTGGAGATTGATTCTTGCAGGTTTATTTGCCACCTGCCGTTCTTGGCTGGACATGTATGTCAGTATATGGTATGAGACACTGCAAAGTTATGTATACTCCTATGTTTCGGGGATGCTTATGTATTTATGGCTCCGAGGCATGCTTATGCTTTTATGGCTGCGAGCTACAGTGGTTGGATATGTCATGCTTTTGTCTGCTAGGCTTGTCCGTGTGGGAGCTTTTGCATCCGTGGTTGATGCCTTTGTGTTCTCCCGTTATGGTTTGGATGAGTCTCCTTTGCAGTATGCTATGATGACTTCCAGCTCTTCTAGTCATGCAGACAGTCCTCTTGATGAGCATGTTCTCTCTAATGAGAGTTCCCCTGATTCTTTGAGCTCCTTGGATGTATTGGACAACCCTACTCATGCTATTACAGAGCAATTGTCCTCTTTTACAAGTTTTACAGGTTTTGTTTGCTTTCATTGTGGAAAGATAGGGCATGTGAAGTGTAAATGCTTTAAGCGGATTAGAGAGCAAAAAAGATTGTGCTGCACTAGACATGAGAGCAGAGTCAGTGATACAGTAGGTGAGACCACTGTTGATAGTGGTATGGTGCATGTAGTTACCCATGATGATACGGCCTAGACTCCTAGCATCATGTTACCTTGCAGATTACTTACTCAATGATACGGCCTATACCTTTGATTGGCTTTTAGACAATATGGCATCTTGTCATGTTACTCCGCATAGAGCTTGGTTCTCTTCTTACAGGGAGGTTGACAGATGTATTTCTTTGGGCCTTGAGCAGGATTGTCATGTTATTGGTATAGGGGATATACACTTGGCTTTGCCAAATGGTTCTTCTCTTATGCTCCGTGATGTCTTGCATATACCTATGCTCAGTAATAACTGATCTCTGTCAGTCAGTTGCATGGTGTAAGATATTATGTCTCTCTTGGGGATACTTCATGGAAAATCCATCATGGTTGCTTGGTATTGGCCAGAGGTGCTAGATATGGCAGTGATTATGTAGTGCATGTCTCTCATGTGGGAGATTCTATGGTTGCAATTACGCAGATACCACATGCATTGTTATGGCCTTGTCGCCTAGGCCATGTACGACACATTGAGATGGATGTTTTATGTGATATGATCTTATTACCTGCTCTTCTCCATGCTAATTGCCCTCATTGTACTCATGGTCCGTACAGAGCCTCTTTGGCTTATGGCAATCGTGTGAGACATGCTCCTCTAGATCTAGTCCATGTTGCAGTATATGGACCTATGCATTCCCAGTCACTTGGTAGAGCGTCATATTTTCTGACCTTCATGGATCATGCTACCCACTGTGTTTGGGCTTACCCTTTGGTATGGATTGAGGATGATGTTACTATGCTTTACAAATTTATGGATTTTGTTGGTAGTAGGCCTAGATGCTTGCAGATGGATTATGAGAGTCATGCTATCTCTCCCAGCTTATGGATCTCTTGTCAGCAGTATGGCATTGATTTCTTATGCCCTCGGTATTATGGGATTGCTCATAGCATGTGCCTGACCTTACAGGCGAAGGTTGCTGCTATGCTTACCACAGCTGGATTGTCTTATGCCTTTTGGGCGAGGCCCTTGTGACGGCACTCTACTTGGTTAGCAGGACGTCGTGCTTGACTTTGGACGGTATTACACCACATGAGGCATGGAGTGGTATGAGACCCTCCTATAATCACTTGAGGATATTTGGCTGCCAAGCCACTGTCAGTATGCCACATGAGCCTATGTCACACGTCTTCTCCTTGGTTATGGAGATGGTGACTTTATAGCTTACAGGTTTTGGGATTTGGATGGCTAGCAGGTTTTATGCAGTCGTCATGCTGTCTTTTATGAGATGCAGGCACCTCTCAGGCCTCTTGATGTGCGTTAAGTGCGCTTTATGGTTGATTCTATAGTCGTATGTCAGTCTTCTACTTCGTTGAGGCCGCATATTGTCTTGAGACCCCGTTTGACTTGTGTCCAGGATGTTGGCCCTCTTTCAGTGATTGACTTTGGATAGTTTGGATGCTCTATGTTGTCTTGTATGTGCCACATTGATGCTATGTGCTACTCTAATAATGATGATGTACAGCCTTGCACTCATGAGTTGTGTTGGATTGCTCCATTGTATGGAGCTGCCGGATCACTTGCCTCCTGGATGTCTTGGACTCGAAGATTCCCGACAGTTATTGCACAGCTTTCTTTTGGATTGTGCGTTGGGTGAGATGTCATGATTCCTCACCTTGTCTCTTTTCTTTTGTTTTGTTTTTTCACTCCGTGGCCCATTTGCCTTTTAGTGGGAGGTTGTTGGGGTAAAAGGCCCTTGGGCCTGCCCGTGTACAATGACCGCCCATATTCTTTATTCATATATATATATATATGAAAGTGCAATAAGGCTGTCATAACATTGTTGACACCACCTACATTGTGTGTGCTCTTCTCTCTTGCGTCTCCTGCATCCCTTTCAAGAGGGTCTAAGCTTGGCAAGTGGTTGACGTTTGACATCACTAGAGAGTTCAGTAGCTAATGTTTGCTGCTTGGTTTACTCTTGAGGTTGTAGTTGGGCCTTATGCTCAATGGGTTTGGTTGTAGCTGTAATTAACACACTAGGAGGTGCTTTGAGGTCTGAGGAGCACCATCAGGACTAGATTTGGGCGGTTGGGTAGTGGTAGGCTTCATTTTTGGGAAATAGATTGATTTAGGCCCTACTGAGCTAGGCTTTGGAGGTTCTATGGACTTAGTGGCCTGATTCTCTTGTGGTTTGAGTATCTCTGGTGTGATTTTTTGTATGGTCAAAGCTTAGGGTGGTGTTTGAGTAGGGCCTTTGGTTGTTTTGGCTTTAGGTAGCCAAATCTAGGTGTTACCCGCATAGTAGCATGGCACTTACAATAAGGTCTTGGGGACCCATCGCGACTTAACTGTACGTCGATGTTTATAGTTTCGTCTTAGCTTCCTAGGTTTTTAGTGTGGGTCATTAGCCTTGCGGTGAGGCCGTGGTTTTCTGTTCTTAGGTGGCTGTTCTTGTTGTTTAGGTACCCATTTGAACTAGGGTTCATGGGCTTTAGCGTTGGCTTCAGCGGGCTACTAGCATTGAGGCTTGGCAAGTTGTGATGAGTCACGACCCCCCTCCTTAGACTTGATGGTGGATTTCTCTACTGGTGGCTTTGCGGACTTGGAAGAAGTCACACTGCCCTTGCTGAACGCTGTAATTATGCGGACGTTGCCCACAGCTAGGTGGACACGCTACAACTTGTAGTCGACATTACAACAAGCTTGCTTCTTAAATGTTCGTCCTAAGAGCGACTTCGTGCCTGCATCTTTAATGTTGGAGAACACATAGAAGATTATTGGCATGCTTTCAGACTCGAAAGAAATTGCAACCTTGGAGTTTTCCAAAAGTGTGTAGGGTTGGCCTCCATAAGGGCCGAGCTTAGCATTAGTGGGTTGTAATTGCAATTTTCCAATTTGGGTCCAATGGTCATGGGTTAAGACATTAAAATCAGCTCCCTCATCGATCAATGCGTTGATGGTGCATGTGTGCTTAGCAATGACCATCATACTTAGGTAAGCTGGTTCTACTGCTTTCTCATCCTCATTGTCCATTTAAGTGATAGTGGCTACTCGTACTTGGACAGGGGGTGCTAGCATTAGGGACTCATGCCATGGGTGTGTGGGAGGGAACTACTTCTTTATGCAACTCCCATTGAAAAAGCCTATGCCCTCACCTTCTAGGGTTTCGAGCTCTATGTTTCCAATTTGGCTGATGGTTCGAACCCTAAAGGGACCTAGCCCTCAAAACTTCAGTTTCTGCTTATGTCCCTTGACTGAGTATAGGAGCACTAAGTATCCATAGTCAAAGTTGCGCTGCTTGACATGCTTGTCAAACTAGCATTTGTGTCTTGCCTTCTCACTGATTAGCGCATGGGTGGCTAGAAACCTAGTTTTCGACAAGCGTTTGAGCTCAATTAAGAATTCCGTCCATGCCTCTTTCCCGTCCCATCTTTCTTGAAGAGCTATCCTAAGGCTAGGCACAAAGAACTCTAAAGGTAGAATTGCCTTTGTACCATAAAACCTAAAGGGGGTCTCTTGTAAGGCACAATAGGCCCACAAGGTCGCCATCAACTTGTTATCCTAATCACTATGCGAAGTAGAGGTGACCTTGGTCAGGACATTTACTAAGATTTTATTTGTGGATTTAGCTTGACCATTTGCCTGAGGGTAATAGGGCGAAGATTTTTGATGGATGATTAGGAAGGAGAATAGGAGGTGAGCTATCACTTCGTTGATGAAGTGAGTGCCTTGGTTGGCTGACTAGTTCGATGGGGCAGCCGCAAACCCTGAGATCACCTACTCCCATAAGAACTTGGCAGTGGTCCTAGCATCATTTTTTCTCATAGCTCATGCTTCTGACCATTTTGTTAGATAGTTAGAGGGGGGCTTGCCTGCCCATACCTCCTCTACAACCTGAAAGTCAATGCCACTGCTAGGTGACCTGTTAATGAGATGCATTGCAGTAGTAACTGCCTCAGCCCAAAAGTGATGCGGTAAGCCAGCCTGGCTAAGCATGCTATGGACCCTTTCCTGAATGGTCCTATTCATGCGTTCAACCATACCATTCTGGGGTGGGATGTAAGGGGCAATGAACTAATGCTTAATACCCCGCTCATCACAAAATTGCTCAAAAGCATGTGATACATACTCACCCCCATTATCTAATCGTAGGCATTTGAGCCTTTTCCTAGACTGGTTCTCTGCCAATGCAAGCCAACGTTGAAATGTGTCTAAGACATCGGATTTTCTCTTTATGGGATAAGCCCAAACCTTACATGAGTAATCATCTATGAAAGTAACAAAGCACTTTGCCCCACCAAGTGACTAACAAGGCATGGGCCCACATATATCTGAGTACACAAGAGCCAAGGGCTACCCATGCATTTCTTACCAGACTTTTTATGCGTATTTCTAGTCTGTCTTCCATACAAATAATGATCACAAGAATCAAAATGCGAAGAGTCAAAAGGCGAAAGATACTGCAAAGCACGAAGCATTTTTATTCCTTTAAGAAACATATGCCCCAACCGAGCGTGCCAAAGGGATACATGGGGAATAGAACCCACAGAAAAAAACATGATCTAATGTAGCTCTAGATACAAGGGATAGAGGCTATCAGACTTGGCACCTCTTGCAAGTACAAGCCTGCCACGAGTAATCTTCCATGCAAAGTCTCCAAAGGATACAAAATACACTGCATCATCAAGCTGTCCAACTGACATAAGGCTGCGAGTCAACGCAGGTACATGGCGTACATCATGCAAAACAAAAGAACTACTAGAAGGAAACTGCAGCCAAACATCTCCAATGTGCACAATGTCAAGAGACCTGTCATCACCAAGACGCACAGAACCATACATGGTATGATAGGTATGAAACCAATCTCTACAGGGTGTCACATTAAAGGACACACTCGAATCTAAGAGCCAGCACTGGGCATACATAGAATGTATCGCAGAAGTTTGAAGTCTGTAAGGCATCACATGCAAAAGCTGCAAGTATGTAATCATCATCTAAATCAGTGGCTTGCATGACATTAACTTCTTCTATCTTCACACTGGAATTTGCAAGTACAATACTACCCTCAGAAGACTTTTCCTACACTTTTTATTTTCCCTTTTCCTTGTGCTTATCATCGCGCATTTTATGGAACTGTGACCTAATATGTCCTGCTTTCCCACAATAATGATAGGTAAGATCATACTTCTGCCCACGGGACTTACTGCGACCACGTGATTTGGACCTGGACTTTTGAGAGTCCCTGCCCTTATGATCATTATCATGTCTGCCATGTCTGCCACCTCTAACGGTCAATGCATGTGAAGAGTGGGAAGCATCATTGTTTCTCCTGTTGATTTCCTTAGTCAATAAAGTACTCTCAACATCTTTGATTTTTAGCCCATCAAGCTTGTTCATGCATATAGCACTACGGAAGACATCCCATGATTCAGGCAAGGTGCCAAGCACAAACAACGGGTGCAAGTTATCTTTGAAATCAATACCCTGTGACAACAGACTCTTCATGATAGCATAAAACTGACTGAAATGAGATGAAAGGGAGGTCCCCTCCTTCATGCGAAGGTCCATTAACTACTTTAGCCAATACATCTGTGATGCAGGACTCTGTTGCGCATAAAGCTCCTGAATCTTCTCCCATAAATCCCATGCACTCTGATTCTCATCTTCAACAACATTATGATGGACCTCTTCTGAGAGTGACAAAATAATGGTAGACTTGCATAGCTCATCAACTTCCATCCAAATATCATCATCCATATCTTCAAGTTTAACACCCTTGAAACTCAAGGGTTTAATCTGCAACTTTTACACCAAAACTTGCCATATTTGGGACTTCCAATACCCATAGTTGGTACCATCCAACTTGGCAATGGTAAAGAGAGCTGTGTCTTTCAGGTGACCAGCCATACTATCCCAAATCAATGCAAAAAAGAAAAATTGCATGTTGTAATTAGTAGAAAATGCACTAACACTACTGCTAAAACTGGTTGAAAGAGTGGATTTTACCAAGAGAAGCACCTGCCCACCAAATATGACCAAGATAACATCAAATAGTAAGCATTGACCTCATAGAAGTGCTCAAAATTTGCATATTTCAGCTTGCTATAATAAATGACAACAGTATGTAAAACTATCCCAAAATGAAGCAATCATTGATACATATGTCAATGCAACTGCTAGGTAGCAAGATACATCTAGCAGTGAGTTTCCAGGGGCAAGAAGGTACCAAGAATTGTCAAACCAATAACCTGTCACGCAAGAGACATCTCATAGGTCTAGAAGCCATGCATGTAATGGGTCTCGGGGTAAGAGAAGAGACCAAGCATAAGCACAACTGATAGAGCAAGAATCTCAATACATAACCATCCAAGATGCATACAAAACCGACAAACATGTGACAGAGATAGGTGCCTGACCCAATAGGCGTATCAAATCAGCCCACTATAGACAAACTACAGACACAAAGCTCTCAAGAGAGCAAATGCATGTAACTATCGCACAAGCTCAAGCTCATCTGTAAATAAGACTTTGTGTACATCCAAATATACCAAGAGGCTCCCACTGGAAGTGAAGTCAGATGTAAAGAGAGCAAGCAACACTCGAATACATCGAATACATAGCATCAAACATGCCAAATCCCAGTAGAGTATATCCAAAGCATAAATCCCAAGTTATCTCAGACCTGTAAAGCATAAGCCTGAAAGCATTCAAAGAGCATGTAACTGACAACCAAATGTAATGCCCAGTAGATCCAAAATGCTCAAATACATCTGAAGATGAAGCTCCAAGTAGCTTCAAGCATGGGCAAACCAAGTGGCATCCATATCTAACTAAAGCGTAAATGCAAGAAGCCTAAATGTCAAGTAGTGACGATAGGCATAGACCAGTCCAAAGCATGCAAACTGAAGCCAAATGCCAGTGAAGAATGACCAAGTCGGAGCCCAATCCAAGCTCAAAATCATTCCAGAACCAAGAAGAAGCATTTGACAACCTCCAAATACATCGGTATGATCATTCAAACCTCCAGTAAGCACCCCGTATCAATGAACCAATGCATACACCAAGTAAATGAGCTTCAACCCACTATATTACAGTAAGCAATTTACTATTAAATGAATATCAAATGGTGCTCAAATCTGCTCCAAATCAATCCCAAAGCATAGACATAGCATCCCATAACATCCGGGCATCACCGGGCATCAATAGGCATCAAACGGACAATGCCAAGAAGCATCAAACAGTAAATGTCAAGTATTGCCATGTTTTGATAGCCTTGGGACTGTGTATAGTATATACAGCAAAGGGTTGAAGGGGGAAGCACTCGAATTGATCACCGAGAGTCAAGTACTAATGCTGGGGAGTCAAGCAATGCTCAGGAAGGTTGCCAAGAGTGCCAAGAAGCCGAGGAGGAACAGGGAAATGTCGGGGACCAGATCATCCTAGCCCCCTAAAAATGAACCGAAAATTGTGCTAGCTGTTCCTAGGGGCTGGGGGGTCTTCAACAGCCCTCGAGGGCACTTGGCAATGTCGACGGGGCTCCAATGCAGCCCGAGAAGAAGTGGATGAAGGTCGGGAAGCTCGGGGAGGAGGTGGGAGATCAAAACATACCTACAAATGAAGGTGCCATGGCTGCCATTGAAGCTTGAGTTGAAGCTCTTCAAATTTGGGCTAAAGAGAATGCCGGGTAAGCTCCAATGCCTTTGCTCTGATACCAATTAAAAGGGAAGTGGAACCCAGGAGGAAGAAGCTTGGCGGTGAGAGCTATGGCATATGGAGAGCAAGAGCCAAGAGAGAGAGAGAGTCAAAAGTAGGAACTACAATAACCACAATGTGTGGCCGGGCCTTCCTTTATTCAAAATGTCACTAAATAATAAAGAATAAGTGACTGTGAGGGGCGCCCGCCACCTACAGTGTGCAGTAGTGGGTACTGTCAGTGTAGTAATACACGTGCGGCTAGGCAGATGTGCCTTTACCCCCAACGATAGCCTCCGTTCGATTGCCCAAGAAGATAAGACCGTTTTCCTAGTCCTATATGACCCTCGCATTACGCATCTAGGGTCAGCCTAGTAGGATGTCATAGTCTACTCCCTTCATGACTATAAAGCCAATAGAGAATTGGATTCCTGCAATCTTTAGTGGCCAATTTTTTAATACTTCGAATGGTTTCACCTTCATTCAGTTAGCCAGTGTGACGTTGAATCTAGTAGTCTCGACCGGTGGGTTTACCCCAAGGAGTACTGCATGGCTTAGCACACTCACTCCTTCCCCTGTGTTTACGATTCCCTTTCTTGTGACATCCCCCAAAGCTAGGACTAGCAAGATTACATGCATTTTTGTGCCTTCCCAAAAAGCATTGACGTGCAAGGATTTAGGCATGGAGTGCAACGTCAGACTCAGTATTTGCGTCTTTGTGTCGTACTCAGGCAAGTTTGTGGTAACTGGCTCATCTGATTCCTCGAACCATTGTTTCAGATCCTACCATAGCATTGGATACTACCTGAGCAGGTCGCATAAGCTTAGAGTTACAGGAGTGGTCATTAGTGTATTAAGGAGGTTGCTAGCCGCTTGCCTTTCTCCTAATTTTGTGGTTCTTGGCCAATGGCCTTGACTGATTTGCTGGCATGGAGATTTTGGCCTTTGTTTAGGCGGCCCTATTTGTGATGCCATCAGCTCCCTTGATTTTGGTCATGGGAGAGAGACTGGCGTGCTTATGCTTGAGAGATTATCAATCTCATCCTCTAGTATGGGCTCAGCGTCTTTTAGGTGCTCCTGGGCCTCCTTCACCCACTCTTTCACCTTCTTGATGGCTTCAAGTTGGTGCTTCGGGTTGGGGTATTTCTCGACCTTAGCACTTCCCTTTTCAGCCGCTCGTGGAGCTGACACTTCTTCCTCTACATCAATGAATTTCCTTCTAACAAACAGCGTTGTGACACTTTCAGTTTTGAGGGTGACCTTAGCATCTGGTCTTTTTTTCCTTCATCTCTAGCTCTTCTTTCCAACTGAGGTTGCGTCAAGGTGACTAGGCCCTAGTAATGATATGCCGGCTTGCTTCGTTTGTGTGTGGATCATGACATGCAATGGGATAGCCATAGCCTCCCCATCGAGTGTCTCGACACAGAACAACCTAGGGCAATCGACAAAGAGATGAGTGATTCCACACTCAACACATATTAGGTCAGTCTTATCTCTATTTGCTTGCTTCCTCTCGGGGCAGCGCGAAGAAATGTGTCCTCGGTGACCGCAAGTATAGGCTCTTGGGTCTGTCCTAGGTGACCACAAGTCCAACACACGATTGGCTCTTGGGTATGTGCTCCTAGGCCTCTACCTCTCCCTCTTCCTAATGCCATCACCGGTATTGGTTGGTAGTCCATAAGGAATGTGTTGCCTTCCTCATCGTAGGACAGGTATGGATTTACATAAGGTTCGTCATCACTAGGCTCGTCCACATAGTGGACTGGAGTGTCACTCAATGGTGGGTGGGTCATGTAGGGTCCAGGTGGTCCGTGTCACTCAATGGTGGGTGGCCCATGTAGGGTCCAGGTGGTCTCGCGATACTTGTAGGATTTATCTCCATTCTAGGGATGGATGGCTTAGCATCATTAGGTGTCGGGAGAGCCAATGGGACTCCCCTTCCAAAGAAGTTTGGTGGCCTATTCGCAAGGTAGGGTTGAACCTAAGGCTCTGGGTATGGGAGTCTCCGAGGTAATTGACAATGCATGGCGTCATGGCTGAACCTACCACAATCAGCACAAGGTCATGACCTAGGGTCCTAACACTCGGCTGGCAAGTGGTTTCTACCACAATGCATGCATTGGACGTGTAGACGTGTTGGTCATCTCATCATCTCCTATAGTTTGGCTATGTTCATCCTAATCTCTGCTAGCTCTTGCCCTAAATCGGTGCCCTTCCCTTTGTCTTGAGCACTTGGGACTGCTCTCTCGTTGGGTGTTGAAACTCTCTTGGAATCCCTGGCGCTGGATTCTTCTCGACTCAAGCTCCTGGAGCTTCTCTCTTTGAGCTAGTCATCCACTCTAATAGCGTCTTCAAAGACCCTTGCCATTGCATCTCACTGCAAGCTTGAGTTGTCAGCCAACACTTTGTAAATCTCTTCACTTTGTATTCCATTGATGAATACCGTGGATACCACTCTTTCAGTTGTTCTCTCACCCATTGGGATTTTCTGAAAGAGGCTCCTCACATGGGTCACATAATCTCGAATATCCTCCTTCTCTCTCTGCTTGACATTCATGAGTCGCACTAGCAAGTTATTGGAGTACCCAAGTTCGGAAAATCTCTTAATGAATAGATTTTTCAAGCCCTTGAAATTGACACGCTCTGAAGCATCCAAACTCATGTACTAGGTTTGACCCTTGTCACCTAAGCATATTCTGAAAGCTTGGGAGCATTGAGTAGGATCAGTGAGGCCATTGGCCTCATAGACCTACTCGAAATTGCTCCACAAAGCTATATGGGTCATCGTTTGCTTGGTATTTGTCCAGCTGCTTTGCCACCATAGGAATTTTCCATTAGCTCTTAGAGCCTTGGTTGACTCCTAAACCCACTAGTAGCGATGTTGCTAATGCTTCAGTGCTTTGCTCTGTTGCTGTGTTATCTAGCAGCCGCTTCGTCAAAAGCTCACTCAATGTGAGGTCTCCTTCTAGCGCTCTCTCACCCTCTGGCTGATTTTTGTCTACTAGGGCTAGCATTCTCTGGATTTCTCACATTTCGATACTATGGCGTAAGCTCCTAGTTTGCTGATCCTAGTTGTATACAACTAGGCCTTGCAGAGCCCTACGTGCCAACTTCCTCTCCTCCACAAGGTCTGCTATGATATCCTCTACTGGTCTACTATAGTGTTCTAGCTAGGTTTGAGCATCATATTTGTTTACTAACTGATGGATGGCCTTTGAAAAATTCCCTAGGTCAAGTTCTTCGTTGCTTCTATGGCCTAAGCTACCCTCTTCCATGTCCAAGGCTTCTTGTTTTGCCAAGTTGTCGAGCAAGTTGATAAGGCTAGGTAGATCCACTTCCACGATAGCGTCTGTCCTTGTTGCATCTGGCTTTTTAGCTGTGTTCTTCGCTTGGTCCTACCTTTGGTGATTCAATCACCCTTCTATGTCTTTGGGTCTTCTCTTACTTGTGGATTCCTTCAAGTTCTTAAGTCTGGGTGAGTTCTTTGTTAATTACAACCAATCCTCAACTTACCCTCACTCTATGCACGTGTGTGTTCTTTTCTGTGCACTATGTGTAATCAGACTTTTAGCTCTCTTTAAGTGTGTCTTGGGTGCTGGAAATTAGAGTGAGTGAGAAAACAAAGTGTCTATGTAGCCCTAGTGCTCTTGTCTATGGGTTGGCTAAATAGAGTTGTGTGTTCGGTTTCTAGCTGTCCTCGCCGACTTATAGGGTTTTTCACCGCGCTCTTCTATTCTACTCATTCAGGGTCAAGTTGGGATCTTACAACCATCCCACAACACCAAATATGTCAAATTTATGGAATCAAGCTACTACACGATTCTAGACAGTTCGGTCACAATTTCTAGGTCTGTAACTACCTGTGAGGCATTCGATGGATTCTTTTGGCGCGGGTCACGCTTCTCGTTGGCCGGGGTTTGTCAAATTTCTAGATTTTCTTTCTTAGGCTATGTCCGATTTACCAGTGTTCGATTCTAGGAATGGGACAAGGTCAAGTTATCACAATCGGGCAAGGCATGTCCAATCGGACGACTTGAGTGGTCCGTTTCGCACGTGTTCGATTCTTGGAATCAGACATGTGTGCTTGGTCCGATTCGAATGTATGTCAAATCTTTGCAATCGGACAACCGAGCGTTGATCAAACAAGGTGATGTGTCTTCTTCTCATCCGATTCTCAGAATCAGATGGAGGTGGTGTGTTTGATTATGAGTTGGTCTGATTTTCAAAATCGGACAGGTATGTCCGATCGGACTAGATGGACTTGTCCAAGTCCAATTTTGCGAATCGAACACTACGGAAAGCGTCCAATTCCGCTAGCCGAAAATGCACATCTATCATGTTTTGTCAAAAATCTCCACTCCAATGTTGATATCACCTATAGAAACTTCCAGGAACCAAGTAGGGATGTAGGCCAAGGGCATCCTATACCTGAATCTTGCCGAAAGCTCTGACATGATCCAATTGATTCAAAGTAGACTCATGACCTGCAAGCTCTCTCTCTCTCTCTCTCTCTCTCTCTCTCTCTCTCTCTCTCTCTCTCTCTCTCTCTCTCTCTCTCTCTCTCTCTCTCTCTCAAAGCCAAGACTGCAAATGCGGCTTTTCCTAGTCACCCATGACCTTAAACCCTTGTTGTGTACCACCTTAGCCTTTCTGATTACTCCACTTGCAACTTCGACCCATCTGAGCACTCTTTTCTTCCCAAATTTTCCATGTTAGTGCCTTGTTTAGGATTGTTTTACATCAATGAACCTTAAGCTTCCCACTCTGATTTCTCCCTCCTATCCTACTCTAAATGCGATAAAATCAAAAGCAAAATTTTGAATTAATTTCTCCTACTCAACTAATCATCAAAAATAAAAAATACTTACTTGTAGCACAGATTAAGAACCCGAAATCTCTTATCTATCTCAAGCTCTGGTTCAGGGATGAAACCCTTACTTCGATGCTCAATTTGAAGCGCGCAAGCACTTAAGCTTGAATTTGTTGGTCCTGGAAACAGAACCAAAATGTAGAGGCACTCAATTGCCAAGACCCATTGACCACTTGTTGTTCAAGCATTTCAAGCGAGCACTAAAGGCTACCTCTCACATAGCTAATGCGCTATCCCTCTCTAAGAGTGTAGTGAGCTTACCTTGATGCCCGATTGAGTTGCTTCCTCTCTCAAGCACTCCGATAGCTCCACGATTCGTGATGCAAGCTCAAGCATCCTCAAGTCTCTTCCTCCAAGCTCCATCCTCCATGGCCACGTGTGAGAAGAGAGAAGAGAAGAGAATAAGAATAGAGGAGCTGGAGGAGGGCTTCACCTCCAAGATCCCTCACTCTCACACACTCACTCCCTCACTCACTCACACTCCCTCCCTCAAGCACTCACATGCAAGCAAGAGAAGAGAAGAAGAAGAGTTCACTTTGCCACACACCAAAAATTTACTTTTTGAACTTTATATATACAAAACCCTAAATCCCTTTTGGGTGGTCATCCCCTTATCCCCCTTTTCTTACATGGTCGGCCCTTTTTCCCATTGTCCTCCTCTATTCCTAGCTTAGTCCTACTGCCCACTCATGGTTACAAATTGCACAGGAGGGAGCCTGGCACTCTTTTACAGAGGTTTTGGTTGCACCTTTATATTTAAAGGTGTGCCTTCTTGCTTTTGGCTTCTTGCGGCTTCCACGGTTGCGTCTTGTACTCCTGATTGTTCCCATGCTTTTTTATTTCTTCCATGCCCACTCTCTTGTAGGGAACCTCTTCCTTTTTTCTGCCTTGCACTTTTCCTCTTGATTCCTCGTTTTTCGCTTCCTTCACTTTGCAGTAAACACTCTATTCCTACTAATCAAGAAGAAAGATGGTTCTTTCTGCATCATGTGCATGGACTACAAGGAGTTGAATAAAATCATAGTTGAGAATCAGTATTCTATCCCCAAGATTCATGACTTAAAAGGAAATGGTATTTCATTAAGATTGATTTTTACTCCGATTATCATTAGATGTGTATGCATGAGGGTAATGAAGTCAAAAGGGCTTTCCAGAGGCTCAATTTCCTAGTGCTACCTTTTGGATTGATGAATGCCCCTACCACATTCCAGAGCCTCATGAATAGAATCTTACACCCCTTCCTTTTCAAATTTGTGCTTGTATTTCTATTTTTATTTACAAAAAATCATGAGAGGAGCACTTAGCGGATGTTAGAAGGGTATTTGATGTCTTGAGAGAGTATATTTTATTTGCAAAGGAAAGTATGTGCATCTTCATGTAGACATCAATGGACTACTTGGAACACATTGTTAGTGAAAATGGATAGGTGGCAACTTTATAAAATTTTGATTTTGGCATCTCTCACACTAGGGCCAAAGAAAACATAGTAGCTAATTTTACCATCATAGTTGTCGGCATGCAACGTGTCATCCGTATCAAAGTTACATAGTGATTGGATTGAGAACTCCACAAGGCCTACTTGCTGAATGAAAAATTTAGTCACATATTTCAAAAATTACAGCATAGGATAATAGAAGAAAACTTCCAATATTAGCACAAGAATGGACTTATATAGTCCCATGATATGATTATCATCCCCCACACTTCTCCCTTCACATGAATGATCATGGAAGAGATGCATTCTCACCCCACTGCTAGTCACTTAGGTGTTTTCAAAACATATGATAGAACTGTCAATAACAACTTTCATTGGGCATAGGCCTATGGAGAGATGTCAAGGATTTTGTATCTAATTCCATGCCAACATAATAAGGATAGTATGCTTAAACTAGCTAGTCTCTTGCAACCCTTGCCTATTCCTGAAGGGGAATGGACACATATCACTATGGATTTTATTACTAAACTACCCATAATCAAGAAATAATGGAACAACATATATGTGGTAGTTACTTGTCTTATTAAAGCTATCCACTTTATTCCCACTAAAACTCAGTATGCCACATCTCAAGTAGCCACTTCATTTATGCAGCATGTGTTTAAATTGCATGGGTTCCCGTAGGTCATGGTGCATGATAAAGATGCTAAGTTTTCAGGAAATTTTGCCCTTATGTACAACAGTTCATATATGTGGCTCCACTTGGCTAAGTTTGCATATACTTCACCCACTCTAGCATTGGGGTCTCTTTTTTTGAGGCACTATATGGGTATAAGGTTTTCATCCTAATGTTCCTATTCAATGACAAGATAAACCCTTAAAACAAAGAGGATTTAGAGCACATGCATGCCCTGCTTCAACAATGTAAAGTGAATCTTTGGAAGGCACAATATCACACGAAGCTTTATGCTAATAAGAGGAGAAAGTATATGGAATTCCAAGAGGGGAGCTAGTCCTATTGAAAGTGCCTAAGTCATGTTACTCTACTTTCAAGGATGGTAGTAGTAGGAACAAGCTCGCTAATAGATTCTATGGCCCCTATCAGATCATGAAGAGAATTGGTGACTTGGCTTATCAATTAGAATTCCCCTCCTCCACCAATATTCAGAACATGTTTCATGTTAGTCAACTGAAGCCCTTCATTGGCACCTTAGTGGAGTATGTGGAAGAGTTACCTCCTCCCATAGACAAGAAGGCATCATTCAATAAATTCCTGAGGCAATTATTGGGCAGCGAGGAGATAAGCATTTGAGATCTCAATCCATTAAGGAATACCTCATCAAATGGCAAGGCCTACCCCTAGAGAAGAAGCCTCATGGAAATTAACCACTATTTTAGAGGAGTTTCCCCACTTAAGAGAGGCTCAATAGGGTGAAGTAGACTGCATACAAACTACACGTTGTTTTAGAAAATTTTTATACCTACATTAATTATAGCCAAGATGTTCATATGTGGATTCAGTGTGCTTGTCCACATAAGATCCATTTTGACATGCAACATGCCCCATTTGAAGCAGCCTATCAAATGTTATGGCAGATTTACTTTAGCATGCCTCTAGTGGACAACATGTTGTCCATAGTCTTCCAAACCTCATTTATCATGAAATGGTAGCCCAGTTCCCTTGTCCCCATGCCCAATTCTTGCATATCATCTGTATGTAGCCCTATGTCCCAATTCTTCTTAGATAGGAGCTCCCCATCCATCAAATTCTCTCATTGTAATGCTAATCAAAGTAATACTCTTTAGCCCCACTCCTAGGCCACTATAGCAAATCCCTCTAGCTGCTTTCTGTTTTTTAGGGCAAAAACTTCTTGGATCGAGATGGAGTGTAAAGAGTGAGACTACACAAGAATCAAGGGTTACATAACTAGTCACATTGATTGGGGTATAAAAGGCATAAGAGACCTAGTTTAGGGTATCCATGTATTATCAAGAATTGACTCTTCATCTTTGTTCCAACTTCCATGGCTTCCCCTCTCTCTTTCTCTCTCTTCCTATCTATCTCTCTCGTTTGCTAGTCTTTCTCGCTCTTTCTCTTTCCTCCCTATAGTCTTCTTTGTTCTCTCACCACAAGTCGAAAACTGCACCTTTGCTAGTTGATCCAAGGAAATAGTATTTTGTCTATCATAGTGCTCTCAATGTGTTTCTAAATGTACTATTGATATGATATTGATCAAGGGATTGCTCTATTTGTTGCTATATGAGTTGGTTTGTGTGTAGCTGCATAGTCTAAGATCGGCCACTAGAAGCTTACTCTCATCCTTTGCAATTATTTGTTTACTGCAATGAAACTCAACTGATGATGAGGAACTTCACCTAAAAATCTTAGTGATGTAACATTCATGTGCTTCTTTAAGAAACCCACATTTAGCATATGTATGAAATTGTTTACAATTGAGTTTTTTTTTTAATCTTTATTTGCAAGTTTAGCGTGTGTGTGTGTGTGTGTGTGTGTGTGTGTGTGTGTGTGTGTGTGTGTGTGTGTGTGTGTGTGTGTGTGTGTGTGTGTGTGTGTGTGTGTGTGTGTGTGTGTGTGTGTGTGTGTGTGTGTGTGTGTGTGTGTGTGTGTGTGTGTGTGTGTGTGTGTGTGTGTGTGTGTGTGTGTGTGTGTGTGTGTGTGTGTGTGTGTGTGTGTGTGCGCGCGCCAATATCTAAAGATGTAGTGTTGGCATAGACCTTTAAATACCACAACTAACAACATTGGGTAGTACACATGTTGTCTTCATTTTATTAAAATAGTTCAATCCTACCTACCCACAGCCATGCTCAATATATCTTGTAATCATAGGAATCCATGCAACATCTTGAACTCTCAACTTAAGAAAGACTTCATGAACATCTTCAAACAAATCACATTTGACATACATATCAATTAGGGTATTGCCAATATTTTAATTTCTTTCACATCTTACTTTGATGATTTCGAGGCGATTTCACAGTGTATTTCTTGCCCTCAAACTACTACTTTTACACTAGTACAAGCTTTTAAAGCACAAATAAAAGTCATTGCATTTGGAGAGACACCTTCCCGTTGTATGTGCTACAAACGTCCAAGTGATTTATGACCAAAGCCATGATTGGCATATCCAAAATAATTGTAATCCATGATAACACATCTCGAGTTGGCAACTCACCAAAAAGATCCTTAGTATCTTCAAATAAGCCAAATTTAATGTACATATCCACCAAATTATTGCATATAAAATTATCATTGTCCAATTCGTTCTTGATAATATCAACATGTATAGCTTTGCTCTGGTTTTTAGATCATAGACTAGCACAAGCTTTCAAAAGTAGACCAATGGGATGGCATTCTCACAAACACATTCTTGCTACATTTAACCCACACATTTGAGTATCTCTTCATAACATCCCAAATCAACATACATTGTTATTAGGGCATTCCATAAAACAACATTACACAATGGAAGTTCATCAAACAACTCATATGCTTCTTTCTTGACCCCACTTTGGCAAACATCTCCAACATAGAGCTTAATATAATATAGAAATCAAGTTCATACACCTCCTTGAATATATTGGCAGAAATTTTTTGACCCTTATTTGTGGCCCCTATGTTGCCACATGGTTTTAAAGAGTAGACAATTGTGATAGGATCTTGAGGCACCCCATTGACTTCCATCTACTCTACATAACTCAAATTCTCCTTATATAACTCACTTTTAATGTAACCTAAAAGTAATGTCTATGCTACTATATCTTGTTCTTATAGTTCATTGAGCAACTCCCATCCTTCCACAAATGTCCCACATTTGGCATACATAACCACTAAAGCACTATTGATGCTAGTATCTACTTCACAACCATCTTTAGCAATCTTGGTATGTAACATTTCTCACTTTGGAGGTCCTTAATGTGACCACAAGCTTTGAGGAGAAAGACATAGGTGACAACATTTGCTTGGAGATGATCCTTTTGCATTTGATGAAGGTAGATTGGGAATTGCTAGACTCAATATGTGCCCACATTAGAGATGCCCATGCATGCTCATTGCAATCCATCAATTGGTTGTTCGCATTCTCAGCATTGCATATGCTCATGTAGTCTTCTGCAAACATTTGAATGATATAGTTCTCAACATTCAAATCCTAGTTTTATCCATAAAAATCAAAATTTACATTTAGATGTTATATATCACAAATAAACTTTGTAACTGTCCACAATGACTAAAAATAGTGAATTATTTCTATAAACATTTAAGAGTTAGTCCGTGACCAATTGTACAATGAAACTACTATTAAATATTATTGTGTACTTATTACATAAGGTGTTATTCAATTGTTTTGTGAAAAAAAATAAACTTATAGTAAGATATATCTAAATTTTAGTAAAAATACACAAAAGGGTGTAAAAATTTTCACAAAATATGTTTCATAGAATACACAAACATGCCTTGAATGCACATATGCCTAGTATTTATACATATTGGCTTCCCTAAGCTCATTCACCCATGCATTGGACACTCTCTAATACACAAAGATGAGAAAAATAAATGTAAAGAACATCTTAGGTATAACATAAAATTTAATTTTCACAAAATAAAATCTTATATATTTTGAGAATCCATACCTCAATCCAACCTCAACCTAAGTGATATGACCCAAGCCTTGCATCACTTGTGTCAATCAAATTGGGATCTTACCATAGATAAGAATGCAATCATTGGCTTGGTGGAAATCATTTTCACAAATCCAACATCTCCATTCTTGATTAACTTCGGCTCCTTCTCTAGCTCTTTGTTGGATCAACTATTGATCTTTGTCAAAATCTCAACAAACTTTTCACAGCTCTGTGATAGTCAAGAACAGGGGCATATCCATATCAATTTGACCAAGACGATTCATAATAATCACTTGAGAAGTGAAATCTCAAAAAACTTTTCACAACTTTGTGATAGTCAAGAACAGGGGCATATCCATATCAATTTGACCAGGATGATTCATAATAATCACTTGAGAAGTGAAATCTCAACAAACTTTTCACAGCTCTGTGATAGTCAAGAACAGGGGCATATCCATATCAATTTGGCCAGGATGATTCATAATAATCACTTGAGAAGTGAAATTGGAAGCTTCCTTAGTTGGATCATTCATTGGGTTAGAGGCAACATAACCACTCTTGAGATCTTTCACAACAACATTCTTAACATGAAACCCAACATTGTCACTTCCATAGACTTTCCCTCAATGGTCAAGCTAATGGGAGCAAAAGTGACAACCATACAAAGCTTGAGCACACCAGTCTTCTCCACTCTACCAACAGGAATGGTTCCAATACCGCTACTCTTGTACACATCCTAAAGGGAAATCCTCAAAAGCTTGTTTGAAGACCTCTTAGGTTCCTAAATCATATCATCTCAATCGAATTATTGCCCTCAAATCCAAAGATGGAAAAAAGGGGGATCTTGCTAGGGTTGAACCCAACTTTCTTCAAGTACGAAAACCACCTCCTTAGTAATTTCATCATAACAAGCTTTTAAGTATTTTGGAAGTGTTGCATCCATCTAGTTACAACAACAAATTGTTTCCTTCATGCATAGGGTAAATGCAAGGAGGGCATGCACACAAGTATGCCCATCTTTAGAAATACTTCAAAACAACCAACACTTGAGTCGATGATTGCATGGTCAACCCAAGAGATACCGTTAATAATCTTCTTGATAAAGTCACAGTGACCAAGGGCATCAATGGCAGCACAATAGTACTTTGATGTTTCAAACTTTCAAAGAGAAATATCAATGGTAATGCTTCACGATTAGCCTTTACTTTGTCAAGAATGACCTCTTATTCATCATAGCTACTTGAATTAGCCTTTAGTTTGTCAAGTGCCCAAGCATACTTGAATGACCTCTTATTCATCATAGCTACTTCTTTATTCTTGAACCATCCAAGTACATCCAATGAGTCACTAAAGTGCTTGAGGTGAAGGCCTATCCTGTCCATTTCATTTTGGGCCATTATATTTTCAAATCATCTTATCATGCACATACACCAAATTGCATGGCATGCTATGGGAATCAAATCCATCCCTTCTTGGCCTTAAGCACTGATATGCTATTGTAATATCTGGATATCGAGACTTGCCCAAGGAATCCATCGAACAAATGGCATCTACATTGAAGATCATTAGAGATGTAGGATAGCTTAGTATAGCAGATTTTCCTATCTTTTCCTTTGTGTTGCATTGATTAAGTGGAGTATAGACATGTCCATAGACTTCGCTACCAACTCTTTGAAGAGGCATACCAAAAACTGGAATTGCTGCTAGAAAAAAAAGTAAGACAATCAAATATGTAAACTCCAAAGCATACAAGATCTTAAACTCATGATGAAGATAAGAAAAACTTCTTAAGCATTTTTCATACCAAGATGTATTGCCACACTTTACCTAGCATATTGCTTTCCTCAACTAAGTATAGAAGGAATCAAATCATCCTCAACATTTGTTAACACTTCCTCAAGTTCTACATGATTGCTCAACACTATATCATTACATCACATTTAGTGTTTCACATGCAATTTCATAGTAGACAAGAAAGACCACCTTTGATGGATTACTAAAGTTCACAAATATATAGCTTCTTGTACTCTCACTTTTTTTTGCCACTATGCAAACACTTTAGTTACTTTCACCTCCCATAACAACTTGTGGGGAGAGTCATAAATAATATGAAATACCCATAAATATATAGCTTCCAATACTCTCACTTTTGTCTACCACTATGTAGACATTTTAGTACTTTCACCTCCCATAACAACTTGTGGGGAGAGTCATAAATAATGTGAAATACCCACAAATGTAGAATTAGAAGTTGTAGAATAAGAAAGCACATGCATTAAACCAGATCTAACTTTACTTGATTAGATGGCATTGTCAATACAATGCCAAGGTATGTGTATAGTCATCGCTACATATGCGTGTGTATTAACTCTGGCATGTTCAATAGCAATCCCTTCAAGTCCTAGAGGTAAGTCCTCTTCACTGACATGGTTTACTAGAAGTACATATTTCCTATAAAAGATCCTATCGGAATATTGTGCCAAATAAGGTTATTGCATCTTTTTCCATGAATAACTAGACTTGAAACCAACAAAAAGAACTTTAGAACTAGTTAGATTTTAACTTTGAGGCACTTGTCAAGACAATAAATCATTTCACACATTTCATGAAGTGAAATCTATTTAGTACTACTCCAAGGGGGGAGAGAGAGAGAGAGAGAGAGAGAGAGAGAGAGAGAGAGAGAGAGAGAGAGAGAGAGAGAGAGAGAGAGAGAGAGAGAGAGAGAGAGAGAGAGAGAGAGAGAGAGAGAGAGGCTCAAGGGGATGATCTTAGTCTACAACTAAAAGCTTCATGCTTTAGAGAGGTTCAAAACTTTAGGTAGCTTGGTGCATGTTTAGTGGGGGAGTGATCGTGATGTCATGATAACTTTAGGCTTCAATTATGATAGTTATACCCTCATTTTTTCCCACCCTTTTGGATCCATTTTTAGGGCTATTTTATTTATTTTATTTTATCGTAGGTTAATCAGTTGATAGTGTTATTTTCAATATTGAAAAGATTGATGGCAATAAATTTCGATACTCGAAGACATAAATATGGCAAGTCTTGGTGCAAAAGAGGCATGTTAAACCACTATGCACCATAGTTAAGAAGGATAAAGAGAGTCAGAAAGCATGTTGATAGGCTGACTTACAGTGGGTATTCAGCCATACACTTTGCTTAATGACTAAAGTGATGGGTCATAAACAGCATATGAAGTTCAATGAAGCAATGGTGATGAGAGTTGGTGCATAATTGTGGATGAAGAATATGTTGCATTGATTGAAAATGACAATTCGGATTTGATTAGTTGCCTGAAGGCAACCTGAAGGCAAAACACCTATTGGCTATAAATGGATTTACTAAGCGAAATGCAAAGCACATGAATCTCTTGGAGAGATACGAAGCATGGCTGGTTGCTAAAGGGTATGCATAGCAATATGCTCTTGATTATGAGGAGACTTTTAGTCTAGTTGCAAAAATGGCGACCATGAGAATTGGCAGTGCCTAGGAATGGAAGCTTTGGCAGATGAATGTCAAAAAATGCATTTCTGAAAGGAGATTTGATTAAGTAAGTGTATATGGAACAAGTTGAGGGTTATGTATACCCTGATTATCTGAATCATGCGTGTAGGTTGAAAAAAGTACTTTACGGATTAAAACAGACACCACGAGCATGGAATGCTCAGATCAACTCCTATTTACAGCAACTTGGATTTTAGATGGGAAATGCATATCATAGTTTGTTCACCAAGTAGATAGAGACAGGATATATGGTCTAGGTTATTTATGTAGATGACTTGATCATTACTAGAGATGATGACCATGGTATTGATGAAATTAAATCGATGTTAAATTCGAAGTTTAAAATGAAAGACTTGGGAGAGCTAAAATATTTTCTTGGCATTGAGGTAGTGACTACATCTCAAGGAATTTGGCTGCTACAAAAACTATATGCATAGGATATGTTGATCAAGTTTGGAATGATATATTGTAATCCCATGGAAACATTGCTAGATCAAAATGTAAAGGTTGGAGTTGATGTTTGCAGTGAGATAGAGAATGTTACAATGTACAAGTGGGCAAGTGATCTTTCTTTGCATTAGTTTTCCTGATCTCAGTTATTCAATGGGGCTGATTAGTTAGTTTATACAAAAGCTACACAAAGCTCACTTGGATGTAGGTAGGAGGATTATGTGATATGTAAAGGGTATGTTTAATTATGGGTGTTTATGAGTTTGGAAAGCCACTTAATTTGACATGATATACATATGTTGATTGGACTAGATGTACATATAATAAATGATCAACCAGTGGTTATGCTTTCATTCTTGGAAGTAGTATGGACAGCTAGAATAGTAAAACGTAGCCTATAGTTGCTCTCTCTAGCATAGAGGTAGAGTATAGAGGTGTAGCCTTAGTTGCATGTGAAGCAATTTGGATCTTCAAACTGTTACATGACTTGGGCATACAGATGAACACGAAGGTCCCATTGCATTGTGACAACATGAATAGTGTGTTGTTTGCTAGCAACCCAGTTTACCATGCTAGATCAAAGCACATAGAAGCTCATTATCACTTCGTCAAGGAAATTGTACTTGCAAGAAATATAAATTTTATTTATGTGAAGAATGAAGACTAGGTAGCTGACATCTTACCAAATCACTTGGTAGAGATAAGTTTGCTTACTTCAAGAAGCTACTTGGAGTACAACAATTAACTTGAGCTTGAGGGGGAGTGTTGAAAATCAAGTTCATAAGTGGTATTGACAATGACTTTACTTAGTACTAATGTAGCTAGCTATTACCAATTATGTGTGGCATAATAATGAACTTAACTCATGTTAGATATGTTTGGTTAGTTAGTGACCTACTTGTATACACTATATGTGTGACTTAGAGTTAGAATATTTTGTATGATACACAATGAATGAATAATGAAAGAAGAGAGAGTACATTTCTCTTTGTTCATGGCTCCCATTCTTGTCTGTCTTTTCCTCTCTCTCTTAACAATCTCAACTTGCTTTCCTTGTATACACCTCCTACATAGACCCTATCCATCTGCTCTAAGAGTGCACCACTTAGTTGCGAGTATCACCAAGTTAAATCGAGAGAGCCATCATGCATATGGAATGTCGGGTACCTCCAAGGATCATGAACTCCTAGTATAAGGATAAAGGTCTTTCTAGCATCATGCTCCTCATCTCCCATGCATTGAAATCCATGCCTTGGCCCTTTGGATGCTCTTATGTCTCCAAGTTATTGAAGGAGCCTCCAATACTTTAGGAGTCTACAAGCCTACCACAGTCTCCAGCTAAAAACTCGTGCACGCATTGACCTCTATGGATCCATAGATATTGAGGATCCTAAGGCACAAGTTGCAATGTCTAGCATGACCAATAAGACTCTCCAATTATTTGAAGGAGCCTCCAATAATCTAGGAGTCCATCTTAGGTAGGCCTATCACAGTCTCTAACTAGAAACATGTGCATGCATTGACCTTTGTGGATACATAGATATTGAGAATCCCAATGCATGAGTTTCCAACATCTAGCATGATCTATAAGAATCTCCTTGCCACAACATTCCCATGGTCTCACACATAAGATATCAAGCTCAAGCTAAAACTCCACCACTCTTGCCATGGGCATCGATAGAGTACTCCTATTAGGTGTGTGAGATACTCAAAAGTACCTTCTCACCTTGTAAGGTTGGGGAGGGGGTGAGCTTATGCTTTTATAGACATAAAATGTTTGTGAAACAATGACTATTTTTTTAAGTAAATCATAATGACAAATTTTTAATCTTCTTTGAATTATTGGTCTACTTTGTTTCTTGAAAGCATTGAGACAGTAAATTTAGCTATTTGTTATACCCTAATCCCTAAACATGGAATTCCGAAAGATTATTACTATTATAGAAATCTATTATACTAGATCAAGAGCAAAAAATAAAGGTCTTTATGTTGCTTCCATAAGATATTGCTTATTTCTTTAAAACTCTAGTGCACACATATCTAATTCCTTTGTAATTCAATAAAATATTATAGTTGCATCCTATGCCATAAGAAAATTCATGAAATAACATAAACATGGCCATTTTGAATGGTGGAGACTTTCTTGTAAGGTTTTAAGATAAGTATTTGCCACCATTAACAAGATTATCTCTGTCATGGAATAATTGTATTTATAGTAGTTTATCGCAATTCACTATGAAAATATAATTATTTTTAATTTATTTATTTTTGTGTAAATTTTGTCTATTTGTCACATGATCCGTGACTTGTTATATGTAGCATTACGTGTGACACTGGTTGCATTATGCTGGATAGATGGAGGAAAGGATACTAATGTGTTTTGTGTTATGTTGTGACACTGGTTGCATTATGCTAGGTAGATAGATGGAAGGATACTAATGTGTTTTGTGTTGTGTTGTGGCATTGATGCCATTATGTTAGGTAGATTGGTGGAAGGATAGTAATGTGGGTTTTGTTGTGGTAAGCATATTATTAGACAAACTTATTTGAAATAAATATTTTCTCAAAGCACATTTTATGCATAAGAATTAATCATTGTTGAGTGCTTAATAGCGTGGAATTATTGTTTTTTTTTTAAGAATTCACTAGACAATAAAGTATTCTCTACTAAAGACAAGTTCACATGCACCACAAGATGTAATTGCTTTACCCCCAAGGACATAATCAAGATGCATCTTGATGTTGATGATGATGATGATGATGATGATGATGATGATGATGAAATCTTCTAGGATTTATATATGCCTTGACTATGATGTTAATGTGTCCTCCAATCACCTTGCAGTGATACCAATGTTGAGGACCTTCACTATACAATGACAAATTATTGACTCAAAAGTAAAAAAATAGAAATTACAAGAGAAGAGAATTGAGAAAAGCATTGCACAACACAAGATTAGGTACAATCTCCTTCCATGTATGGGTAAGCATTTCTTGCACACATGTATTTATAATTTGTGTTAAGCTTTTGTGTTAGAAAATAACATTGAAAAGCATCCCATTTTTGGTATCTTGCTTTTTTTTAGGAATCAAAAATCATCTATATAATATGTGTTCAAATGATATTAAGAAATATCATTTATTTACATGATATAAGGTATTAAAATGATCAATTTTATTTTACTAATAATTTTTTTAAATTATAACAAATTTTTTCTTTTATAAATATGATCCTATAAATTTTACTAAATATAATACCCTTTATTTTGAACTCATGTGGTATCTTACATGTTATATAAGGTGCAACTCTATGTTGCTTTTCTTGTATGTATGCCAAGTTTTTGCAAAACTAAGGTTTACAAAAATAACAATCAAGCCCTCTAGGCAATAAAATAATTGTATCTAAATAAATAAATGACATATGAGTGCCTACAATTTCCTTGCACTAAGAAACACACAAAAAATTACTAATTCCATGCTACGAAATGCTCAACCATGATTCATTCATGTGCATAAAAATGTACTTCCTCAAAATATTTATTCCACATAACTCTGTCAAATAATCTACTCACCACAACACAAAGCACATTACTATCATTCAATCAATCTATCAAATATAATGGGACCAATGTCACATGTAGCGCTACACTAATAAGTCACAAATCATATAGTAAATAGATAAAATCCACATAATATTAATGAAATAAAAATTATTTTATTTTTTACTTTATTTTTAATAAAATATAATAAATACTATACTTTTATCATGTTTAATAAATTATTATAAATACCATAATTTCACATGTATGGTAAAATAAATACATGTGAAATTATGGTATTCATAATAATTTATTAAACATGATAAAAGTATAGTATTTATTATATTTTATTAAAATCTAATATAAAAATAAGATAATTTTTTTATTTATTTTTCGTGCGAATTTTATATATTTATTGTATGATCCGTGACTTATTAGTATAGTGCTATATATGACACTAGTCACATTACGCCTCGTAGATAGATTGAAGGATACTAATTTGCTTTGTGTTATGGTGAGTAGATTATTATATAGAGTTATACAAAATTTTCAATGTTATTTTGTAACACAAAAGCTTAATACAAATATAAATACATTTGTGGGGGAGATGCTCACTTATACATGGGGGGAGATTATGCCCAAGATCATGGCCACTGCTAGGCAATGAGCAACCTAGGATTAAAATCCAAGAATATAGCCATAAAGTGCTATAAGCTTACCGTGAACTGATGCCTCTATAGATCATGGCCTTCATAAAGGTTGGAGGTATATGATAATGACTCGTATCATAGTAGATTATTAGTAGACTCATGAGAACCATAGGCCTAACCATAGATACATGAAGAGAGAAAAGAAGTCATTTGGAAATTTAGAAAGCCCTTAATGATCATACTCATCATATGGAATCAGAGAATGCGATTGACACCACCTGGACTAGTATAGCACAATGGCTACATCACAAGAGGTGCTGGGGAAAGAAAGGCAGAGGCCGCACCTTTTTTTAAATAGAGAAAACCTTACGTGCTTTTTGGGGGGTCACCATGGTTTCTCAAACGGTCTCTATTTTTCAATTAGATATATTAAAGAATAGAATCATTTTCCCACTAAGGCTTGATCACAATTATGTAAGGGGTTCAACTTCTTTTCCTATAATAATAGATGTGAAATCCATCCTAATTAAATTTCCCAAGTTTATAAGTAAATACCTATAAATCCTTTATACATTTTATATTACACAAGTAGTTGTTGTAATCCTTTAATGGATCAAGAAATGAAGTTGCATTGAATTTCTTGAAACTAATAGGTTGCTAAGTAATATCTAAGAGAAATACACCACGTGTGGCACCTACTATTTAGTGTACAAGAGTTTCCATCTATTAGTGACTTTACGCCCAACTTAGTTATGGTCATCAAAACCAAGAATCAAGCAATGCATATCTTAGCTAGTTCATTGAACTTGGAACATAGGGTTACATTTAGGATAAGTCTCCTTGATAATATGTTGGATCATTGTCCTTCCCACATCCTCATCACATTAACAAATCTCTTTAACATTTTACCAATTCATTAGTGTTTTTTCATGGGGATCTCATAGATATCCCCATATTCCAACACCCTAAAAATATTTTATTTGCATCTTATCATCGTATTTTATGAAGATACATCCTAAGTGTGTGTGTGTGTGTGTGTGTGTGTGTGTGTGTGTGTGTGTGTGTGTGTGTGTGTGTGTGTGTGTGTGTGTGTGTGTGTGTGTGTGTGTGTGTGTGTGTGTGTGTGTGTGTGTGTGTGTGTGTGTGTGTGTGTGTGTGTGTGTGTGTGTGTGTGTGTGTGTGTGTGTGTGTGTGATATTTAAAAATGAGCTATTATTGCAAAAATTGAGGAATCAAGGGAAATCAAGTGGGAGAACAAGGGAGATATGATTAATTCCCAATGAATCAATAAACTCAACAATAGTAAAAAGGGAGAATATTTGCAAATAAAAGATTTTTTATTATTTTTTGTAACAATTTACAAATACTATAGAACCAATGATAGTGAATCATAATATGAGTAAAGATGAAGCATAGTACATGCATCCATACAAAACATGTGGGTGAGAACCATTACTTCTAGTGCATACTACACGTATCTATGACTCACCTAGTTATTATCCATGTCAACTCGTATGGTTTTGTACCTTTTTTGCATCCATGATAAGTAAAGTGCTACACATAGGTTGTTAGACTACTACAAAATGTAGAGGTCAATTTGTGCTGGTAGCCATATTGTGGAGAATAAGATGTCTTACAAGGTCTCCTTATGCATAGGTAGAAACTAGTATATGGAGCAGACAAATAGGCTTATCATAATATAGGTTAGTGAAAGATAATTGAGTGTGGAGGCCTTTGTAAAAAATAGGGGTTGAGGCTAGGTTGATCATTAATTGTAGAGAAGGAATTAGATAAATTATACGCATATGAAGGGTTTACTTATATGTATTCAATGTAATAAAGACTAGAAATAAGTTAGGAAGATAGTTTGAGAGAGAGAGAGAGAGAGAGAGAGAGAGAGAGAGAGAGAGAGAGAGAGAGAGAGAGAGAGAGAGAGAGAGAGAGAGAGAGAGAGAGAGGACATTCATAACATATTATCACAGGTTACATCAAATATGTTTGCACAGTTGAAAATTTACGAAAATGAATCAATTATCAACCAGAATAAAAGAAAGAGAGTCAATAGTGATTATAATTAAGCTTATAGGTTATAAGTTTAGATAATTGAAATAATTAGAATAACTATGTTTTAACAAACCTTAGGCTAACATTAATTGTTAGCAACAAACAAAAGTGAGCTGCAACATCGCTATGTATCATCACATGAGCACATGAGTAAGATAGTAGCCTTCAGTGTCTCAGCAAACCAAAGGTGGCAATCAAAGACAGCGGTGAGAGTGACTACAACCATAGTATTAATTATTGCAAATATAGGAGAAAGGGCAGAGAAGGGAAGGGAGACACCTTGGAAAGGGAGATGATGGTAATAAGAGCACCGCCATGCCTAAGTCCATAGAATTGGCATGGAGGAGCTCTACCCAAAATAGCTTGTGGCCATGTAGTAGCTCCAACTTATATGGACCGTATGGCATAGCTCATAACCTTGTGTACAAAAAATAATATCTAATAGTAATAAACACTATAAAAATCATTTCGCAAGAGAGAGAGAGAGAGAGAGAGAGAGAGAGAGATTCATAGGCTAGGAACTTTCGCAGGTTAAGTATTGCTTCCTCATATTCATTTGCCAAGACTTTTGGGACTCACCTAGGTCTTAAGACTTGGCCATGCCCTAGGTCTAAAGCATGAGAGGAGAAGGCCATAAGGTATTACTATAGTGATCTAGGGAGCATAGCTGAGGTTATGGAGGCAATGGCCAAATGTCTATGGAGGTTGTACTTTGTTGTAGCAAAAAACAACAACAAAGAGGAGGGTGGGAGGTGGGGTTTCTAAATAAAGGTGGTTAATGGGGTTGTAGCTCAAGTGGTTTGGGTGTGTGGGAGTGTACATGGGTGTGTCGGTTCAAACCTTGGGTACACTTTAGATGCATTCTTCAAATTTCAAGCCTTTCTCAAGAATAAATGAATAAATAAATAAGGGAGGCACAAAATAAGAGGGGAAAAAGAAAATTCTTAATAAATTTAGAAAATGATAGAACATAAAGAGGAGGTTTAATCATGCCAATATTAAGGCCTTGATAAAGATGTTAAGAGGAAGGTCATAGGGTATAGGATACCCAAGGACCATTGAAGGCTCAAAAAGAGAGGAAAAGAAAGGGGGGTTTAACTAGTTTAGTTTTGACAAGGGGTTAGGAAGGTTGAGTCGTGTAGCAAAGAGGGGTTGACATTGGGATTTTCTATAAGAATCCATTAAAAAGGGGGGAGATTAAGGTTGTTTTATATTTATATATATATAAGTAGGCTAAATGTGAGCACATAACAAAAAGGAGATTGTGATTATATAGCTTAATTAAACAGTATAGTAATTATGTGTATGGCTAAAAAATATGTGGTAATATTACAGGCTTGTTATTAAACTTGAGTAATTGAACATGTAACTATATAAATTAATCAATAGAGAAGGGTGAATATGTGTATGTGATAGGGAAAATTCGTGTCATGGTTCATAAGCTAGGTTGTGTGGTGCTAGTTAAGATCATATTTACATGTAGAAAAGCACGGATCGTACATAAAAGGGTGGAATTTCTCAAAGAATGTGTGTATTCGTGAATATCAAAGAGGCATGAGGGGGGAGGGGGGAGGTAAGGTGGAGGAGGGGGAGGGGGGATTTGTTTCTCTAAAAGAAATAGTATTATGTGTAAGAACTTGTATTTTTCTAACATCAAACCCACAAATATTACAAGGTAGAGGTACCATCAAAATAAGTCGAACAATAATGGATTTAATGATTAGGCTAGATAAAGGAATGACCAAAATAGGTAGATTGCAACGATTATGATATACTTGAGAAGAACAACCTTCTTACTCCATAATTTTTTCATAGAGAGATCTTGATAGGTCACCACCATACACAATAAACTATCAAGTTGAGAGAAACTGCACTAACCCACACATGTAGGGGACCAAGACAAGGTGGGTGGTAACTACGGCTACCCACATGTTTGGGGTTTTGGTCCCACAATACACACCCCATCAACCTTTTCAGGTCAAGAGTTTTTGTTTGTCAAGTCTAATGAGGGGGTATTCTTTGCAGTGGCAATGACTTGTCAAAGATGTGATATGGTAAATCCATTTTTTGTGAAGTTCTTTACAAGCAACCAAAGATTTTCATATGTAGTGTCCATGTGGTTATTATGACAAACTATAGGTCCACCAAGAGATAAAAACCTTGTGGGACCATCTAGAGGGATGATTGCTTGCACATATCTGTTACAAAAGAAACAGATTTTTTTCGTTTTGTCATAGGTTTTTATGAGGATGAAATCATTATCACAAGAGAGTTTCATATTCAAGAAGGTAATTGTGATTTAGATAAAGCGGCCCATCTCAAAGAAAATAAAGGGGTTATCTTAGTAGTTGAACTCAAGAGGAACTCCTTTATAGATAGTGAAGATAAAATTTGGCTACCAAGAAATATGGTAGGATTAGGTATACTTATCAAAAGTAGATCATCATAGTATCAAAAGGAGCCAGAAAAATGCTTGAGAATATCAAATCTATTTTGCAAGGCCAAGTTTTTACCAACATTATATTCAAAGTATATCAAGAAGAGATTACACCATAAAGGTGAACAACTAAAACCCGTATGGATATCTTTATTTTACCTTTTAATGATACCATCAAGAGTAATGTATATGTCATTAATGATGCGAGTTGAGATATATGCAATCTTCGAGAGATAGTGAAGGATCCTTGGAAAATCTTTTGTCTATCCAAAGTGCCACATCCTTGGATATAGATAGAAAAGTTATTGTCTTATGATAGAAGGCCCTCATGATGATAGTATTAATAATGGATAAGGCCAAATTCTCCATCATGAATGTTTTCGTAGCATTTCTTGATATTAAGTGAAAAGGCACTACATATTTTATCCGGTAGGTTGATAAAAACATGCTAACGAGAGTCAACCCCCCAAAAGGATTGGATGTTACACCGGGAGAGTAGGTTTGTTTTTCCCTTTAGTTGGTGCTGCTTTAAATAGGCAAGGTATGTAATCTAGTACATTGCATGTGGCTACTCTTCAGTGCCAACTCATCGAACTACTTATGCACTCGCTTAGTTATCCGTATCCATCCACTCCACTAAAGCTAGTTCCCATACATACGCATCAAATATGTTAACAAATCCCCCTTAATGTGTGATCAATCATTATTGATTGCCATTGTCATCAAGGATGTGATTACAAAGTAAGATTGCCCCTTGTGAGTCCCCTATCATACTCATAAGCGTGATGTGACACAATCAAGATGTAAGCAAATGAATTTGGATTACAATTGTGAAATTTTTACAATTTCATTCTTTAGTTGACATTGTCAATGTGACTTCAACACTTCTTGCTTCTTTGATCTTAGATATTCATCTTTTTGTTGTTCTAACTTCCTTTGTCTTCATGGATGTCTCCATGGTCTTTACCTTTGTCCCAATCTTGGTCTCATTTGTTAATGATGCTTGAATCCTTAGTTCTTCTTCATTGTTTGTGTTTGCTTGATAAGGTGGATACAGAAGATATTTTGCTTTGCATTGATGGCTTAGCACACATGGCTTGATGGATTGTTACATGGATGGAGTTTGACTTTGTGAGGACATTACATTGCCTTAGACATTACTTGATGGCTTGATAGCTTGTATCAATTTTACATTGGCTAGGCATTGAATTTTAACACATATTTTTAGACTGCCTTTAAAAGACAAGCTAATTTTTGGAAAAAAACTCAAAGTGTGGATGCAAGCCACAATGTGAATGGGCTGTAGATGGAACCAGTTGAACAGAAGTAGTGTGAACACGGCTCTGCTTTTAGAATATCCATGTCAGTCCCGTAGCCCGGGTGGCCAGGGGTTTAGCTGAACTAATTCACGAAGTGTTAGTGTGGAAAGGCCTTAAGTGGGTCCTAATTAAGCCTTAGAATAACCAAGGGAATTAAGAAAAGGTCGAGCCGTGGTGCAGTTCGATGACGATGAGAAGCTCGGCGTCCTCCTCCCACGACAAGTGATTAATTGGAGAGCTTTGAGCTCTCTCTTAACCCACAAACTAGATCTCTCTTTCTTCTCTCCTCTGTCTGCTCGTTCCAATGTAGTTCCAAGCTGCTCTTCTCCTGCATATCCCGTGCGTGACCTCAGCTCTGGTATTGGCATGGTTGACATCGGCAGCAATGCCGAATCGTAGAAGGAGAGGTTGGAAACTAATGGGTTATCGAACCTCTTCTTCTCAAGTCCTGATTCTTGTTATCGAACCAAAGTTTTTAGGCCTAAAATGACCTTGCAGCCGTCGGCTACCACGGGAGGAAGCTTGAGTGCTTACAAAATTAGCAAGTTTGTTGTTGGAGAGGCAGCTTTCAATAAGTCTGGCCCCTTCACCTTTGATGTCACCAAGAATACTCTGTGAACCATTATTAATCATAAGGTTCTTTGCTCCAATAAGTACCATTTCGCAGAAGCGGGAAAAATCCAAGCCTTCTTTAACCGCATCATGAGCTTTGTGTGTGTGTGTGTGTGTGTGTGTGTGTGTGTGGACACAGAAATATATGTACATATATATACATGTGTACTTATTTCTTACCAACCTCGTTATTTTTGTTATCCCACTCGTCTTACTCAGGTTGTGTATTCCCTTATGTTATCCCACTCTTCTTACTAAGGTTGTGTATTCCCTTATGTTATTCCCCTTCTCATTAGGGGTTACTCTAAATGTCAATTTCTCTCTACTAATTCTCGTCGCTAGTTGCAATATTAGATCGTCCGTCACAACTTGCAATAATCATGACAAGTAATTGTCTCGTGTATGCATATGATAGTTGAATTTTTGGAGTGCACTATTAAGAATTTTGAGTACATTATAGTTGAGGATGATAAGCTGATGTTGAAGGGAGTGAGACTTGCACGAATGCAATCTACACAACTACAAGTGCAAAAAACAAGTAATGCAAGTCAGTTGACTTTCTTACAAACCCAATTTCCAGGACCGAATCAGACATTCCCTTGAGTTTAAATGAGGAGGGGTTTGACAATCACCTGGACAATCACCTGCCTTGGTTTCCAAGTCAGACTTAACATTATAGCAACCCAACAATTTATCCCAGCGCTCAAATCCATCAAACAGAGATGACCTACTACTGGAGTATGATCCACTTCTTCCTAATATGCAGGGCCCTAGTAGTCAACCACGTTATTTTGGCAATAGCCTCGAGCATGTTCTGCCTCTCCCTAACAGTTAGGGACCTACTGGTCAACCACATTCTTTTGGTGATAGCCTACTATATTACTTCCTATTAGTGTTTTTGTTATAATGTTGTGCTTCAACTACGCCCCTCCGCCCAAAACTTTCTTCAAGCCGGGACCAAATGAGTCCATAGATTCCCATGCCAAGGTGGCTTGGGAGACTCATCGAACATCTCTAAGAAGGGCCTAGGGATCATTTACCTATAGTATGAGAGTCTAGGCCTACTAGGCAAGCTAGGGGTATGAGGGCTCACCCTAGGTAGACAGACACAAAATGTCCTTTTTCCAAGAGGGATTTTAGGAGTGCAAACCACAGCTAGGTGGGGACTGGAGGCCATCCTTGAGGTGCCCTACAGCACCAACCATGCTACCTACATCCTCCCTCCTTAGTAGCCAACTACGGATTTGGTAGTGCCTACATAACGCTCTCATACATAGGCCCCCAACATGCCAGGAAGAGATTGACTACCAGCGTTTTGTCTAGAATCCTCAAGTTTGAGACTATGACGAGTTATAACTAAAAGAGCACCCTCATATCTAATGGTTATGGCCAAGAGATTGGCCCTGCTCTCAAGGTGTGACCGGAACTTCACACAATGGCGAATTGAGAAGTTCTACAACAAGCATCAAGATGTCAAAAGGAAGTAAGGGGTTGGGAGAAGGAAAATTGATGTGATCCTTTAAGGTTGGTTAGATTCTCCCATCAAAGACATTGTATATCTTATAGAGGTGGGGGCTAGCTGGACATCAAAGAGCGTCCTACCTCATTTGGCTTCTCACACACAAGGGCTTGGCAGTAGGAGTTGGCTCACCTAGATGCAACAAGATGAAGACTCCAGAGCATTGCCTTTGATCATGGGAGACATCCCAAATGGTGTGGAAAGGTGTTTATCACCTTCTCTGTTGAGTTGGCCCTAGCCTAGAGTGTGTATCCTAGGGGATCTTTCTATTAGCAATCACTTAGCTAAGGCCACCACCTAGTGTATGAGGCTAAGATACATGATATGATCCTTATCATAGGGGTCAGTTCTTATGTTGTGGTAAACCTGGATGCATTGCCCACCCATTAGGTACTAAAGTCCACAACACCATGCTCAAGAAGTGTGAAAGACTATTAGGAGCCTCACAAGGTGGCACAAATATAAGACTATTACAACCCTCACAAGTTGCCACATTGTGTATTTGGCAAGTTGTACTTAACAAGTCTTTTAGACCAGCAACACAGGTCAAGAACCACTGGTACTCCTTACATAAGCATAAAAACCGACAAAAAGGACATAGCGAGAATCACTCTATTCATGTACGACTCAAAATTTCACTCAATTGTTTGCTTTTTGTAATTTCTCCAATAACTTTTGACCTTGTTTTCTTCTACTCGTGAACCTTGAAATAAGCCAAGTCCTTTACATTCTCTCCTCCTCATGGACCTTAGAAATAAACTCAGTCCTTTGCCCACGAAATGTTTGTATAATCTCCTGTTGACCACATACAAGCAAACTTGAATTACACAGAACAGTGAGTAACCATCGCCTCTTCACTCAACAAATCGCCTGTAAAGATAAGCTCTTGGTACAATGGCCCCGTTAAGGCCTGGTGAGCTTTGCATTACCGTGACTTCCTCTTAATCACCTTATACATGGTTATTTCATACAACCTTGGGCTCTATCTGAACCATTACTTTTGAACCATTGGTTATTTCATACACGGTTCTTAACCATTAGTTTTGATAATGTGCCTAACAAAAAAACCGCAGATATCAAACTTTCTCCACTTTGTAAAACCACGTTCAGGGATGATCAAACTTTACAGCTTGCAAGTTAAATAATTTTTCACACATCAGGATCATGAACATGTGTGTCAGCTTGACAATTGATAATAGAGCATTTTCATCTACAGCAATGTGAAAGATTACAACATTAACAGGGCCCTTTCAAATTCACGGCTACTTCAGGGGAAAACACAGCCATCAAATAAGCGAACAACATTTGCTCGATATGTAAAGACATATATATTAACAGTTGACAGACCCGCTTTTGAAGATGACCTCTTGTACCTGCTAACAGTAAATAACTCTTTTATCTGTTCACCTGTAAACGAGCCCTCTATTCCTTTCAGGAATGGAAACCTTTTGACCTCTGGAATCCATTGATTTGTAAACAATGGTATTCTCAAATCAGGATCTCAACCTTGGAAAACTGAACAGAAATGCTTATGAAGGCAAAGGATGTTTCAAGGTGTAAACTCTTTCCCTCTTTTAAATCCAGAGTCGCAAACCATCCACTAAAATCACTCCACCTACCATGGTTGCACATGCTAAAACTGAACCTGCACACATTGACAGTCAGTCTAGCAGCACAATTTATTTCGCATCACTTATTCAGCTTAGTTAAGCATACAGTACTGTCACAACTTAAACGTTATCATCCACAACTCGTTTGTCATTCATATAACACAAACCACTCAACAGCATAAGATGTGCCATAAATGATTGATTTCCATGAGTGAGGTGCTTCTAGCTAGTTTATTCTCCCATTCAAAAAGATCTCCCTATGTTCAGAAAAGTATCCCTTATCCACTACTGGGTATGAAATCTCCACCTTGGAGATGGCGAAAGGAATTGGAGAAATTGTGACAAGGCTGCACTGCAGAAGTTGCTGTGCAGGCTCCAGGATTCAGGCCTACATAGAGGACTTTAGCTGTTGTATGCTCTCCCTAAGTAGCACTGAAGAGGGATAAGTGAGCTTCAGTATCACACACTTTGCTCTTTAACATAAAGAAATTGAAATCTACTTATGATGTGTGACAAAGACTTGAGGAGTTATATGCTCAAAAAAGTGCAGCAATTAAGGTTTATTGGTTGAAATATTTTATGGACCTTCGTATCATAGTACGGGGGAGTTTTGGAAACGAGGAAAACGGAAACGGGAAAAACCGGAGTTTTGGAGTTTCAGCCAAATTTTGGAAACGGCGTTTCGGATTGTACACTAAAATAAATACAGTATTATGTAGGCATGTAAATATATCAATGCCTACAACAACATGTACCCATATTTCATACAAAACTTTGAGTTTTCATGTCATGATTGAAATCATGATTCATTACATGTCATGACTCACGAGTAAAGATTGAGGAGTCAAGACTCAATGGTTAAAACTTAGGATAGCTTAACACAATTAAGACTCAATTTTCAAAATTTAAGGCAACAAAATGAATTCTAATTTATGACTCATGAATCATCTACGATCTAAAGACCAATGAAGAGACTGACATCAAGAACAATTGAACAAGAATCAAGATGCATAATAAGTGAAATCAAGATACAATGATACATGTAACAATGTCATGTAAATAATCTATCAAAACTCCAAAGTCTAGTGAGCACTAAGCACTGTGTAGTATGTACTAGTCTCTAGACTCTAGTAACTACTGAGTAATAAGTATCAACATCAATGAACAACTGACAACTGTAGTCTGGACTCTGCAATGCTAAACTAACTCCTATATATCACGAGTCATGACTCATCTAGACTCTAATGATCTGTGCATCATCTCCTCGTCCGACTCCGAGGACCCTGATCGAGAAGTCGATGAAGTAGTCTCAACCTCAGCCTCAAACTCTAGCCTTGACTCTACCTGTGATGCACAACCACGTGTGGCCCTCGCTCTAACCCTCCTCTGTGTGCGAGTCTCATGCACCGATGCCAATAGCTCCTCATAGAGCATGGACTAGATATCCTGCTTTTCCTGTGATATCACACACCTTCTCTATATCAATCTTAACATTCACCTATAAAGGTGAACGAGACAAAGATATATCATATAAGAGAATATTCAACATGTTCAATGTTTATACATATCACAATTTACAATTCAACTTTCAAGCAATGTAAAAGTGTCAAGGTTAAAAAGTTAATTATACATAATACTAATCATTACCAATTTACCTATGAAGGCTCAGGAAACAAAGTCATTCTCTCAAAAAACTGGAGATTGCAATGGTAAAACATTAAAACCCCGGCTGGGCAATTGTGAGCTTGTTTCTCTTTTTGGTGTGCGAGAGGGCCATGTGCTCCAGTTCCTCTCAACAGGCCTTGAACTACAACCTTGCGAAAGGACACGAATGGCAATGCGTTTCTATTCAAATTTAAAAGATTAAGGTTAAGTAATTGACAATTGTAAATATGCAAGCCGCAAAATCAACATTTGAGTGGGCAATAGATTATAAAATCTGTTACCAAGGTTACATAATGCATTAGATAATCGAGATTGAAAATGTAAAAGTCACCAGTCATATACCAAAGTAAGAGCACAATTGCCGTATTTCTCCCACCAACAGATAAGTTGAAGCTGTCTCTCAAAGCCTAGTTGTGGGTTGGCCAAAATGAAAAGAATAATTGCAAAATGTCAGCAAATCGTCCTCTACTCTCCTCATCATATCTATATCATTCCCTGTGAGGCGTCTCATGTACTCCATAAAGCTCTCCTCTAACTCCTCACTAGTGTACTACTTCTCACTACACCAAAAGGGATGCAAGATATGTGCGACAACATGGATTAGTTTATGGAACCAATCCCATTGTGCATTTCACACTACACGAATCTCATCAACCCTTCAGAGCTAAGGATAATAGATCATAGATAAAATAAGTTAAAAACTTAGAAGTTAGAATAATGATCAATTATCAAGGAGTCATTAACATCAAATAATTGCATGTCTAAAAGTTAAACAATAACTTACTTGTCTTGGGACAAAAAGCTTTGTGAAGCAAGGCCTCACTAATTTTAGACATATGATCATATAGAAGGTCCAAAGTACTTCCCTCCATATCAATGATACACAATACAGTGCAAATAGAAGTGAGACTTTTTACCAATGCCTCTACCTCAACCCACCAACTTTCATTTAAAATATTGTGTCTAAAAGCAAGAGCCTTTGCACCTTATGTGAGTCATTCGTGGCATACAATAGTCCGTATCAGATTTGGATGAACCTGCATCAACCTCTCCAATACAATAAATATATAAGCAAATCTAATGGTAAAGGGCTTCAATAGCTCAAGTGTGCTATCGGCTCGAAACATGCTTGTGACGGATGGCCTCTTCTTCACAAATCTTAGAATACTTCTTATCGTCTTGAAAATGTCATTCACCCAAGATATTTGCTCAACATCTTCAATAAGCAAGTCAAGGCAATGGAATACACATGAAATCCATACTATGCTAGAAAACTTCTCCTCAAGCATACGTCCCATAGACACACAATTGCTTTCATTATCCATCACCACCTGCACCACATTTTCGATCCCTACGTCCGTGATGACCTATCACATGGGCTCCCAAATGAAAGCTCCTATTATAGTAAGACCTAAGGCAGAGGTACTGATGGCCTTAATAAACATGGTGCCTTTACATGAAGATACCAAAACATTGTAAACATTCCTTCGACGCATATCTGACCATCTATCGCATCATATCCTGCATCCATATTTCACCCATGTCTCCAATTGAGGCTCTATAGATGCTTTCTCCTTTCGAAGCTCTTGTGTACATAATGCATCCGTGGAAGGGCCTTCCCACTCACACCCTATGCGGCTCACTACCCTAATTGTCTTCTTTCATTGATGTGTAATGGCCACATTGAAAAGGAATAGCACACCGAATAAATAACTATGTGAGTTCTCTAGCTGCCTCCACAATTACCTACCTCTAAAGTCGTGTGGAAACTTGCACCATGCAAGGAGCTCTTTTGTCCACCACCACTAAAATATGGCAACAAGGTTTTTTTTGCACTTGAACCTAATACAGATATTAATGCACTTCTTTTTTATGGCCTAATGGCACCTCTAATTTGGCTAGCACCACTAGGCCCACTAGTCTCTCCTTGCACCACGTGTGCTTCATTAGCCCGATACGGTGTTGGATGTGGTGTCGGCACATTTGCGTAAGGCCCGATGCCTTTGTTCGGAATGCATATCAAGTAGTCTTTCACACGTGTTACGCTCCCCTATTCCTCCAATCCACAATAGTTGCACCGCCACTTCTTTGATCCACCAAAGCCCTCGTATCCTTTCATTGGAATGACGTGCCTCCAATATGGATCCAGTGCCATGATATAATGATTAACCTTTAGGTAATGGATTAGAATTAAAAGAAGAACCACAACAAGAACAAGCAGAAGCTAGAGCAGGAGGAGACGGCGGGCCGTGGGAGCTAGAGTATACCGTGAAGGCTGGAGTGTACACGCTGCCACTTGTGAAGTCCGAATAAGAAAAAGAAAAAAAAGAAAAAGAAGAAAAAGAGGTGGGAGCTGGAGGAGGAGACAAGCCACGAGAGCTAGAGTGTGCATGCTGCCACCAGTAGAGTCCGAACTGGGATCACGATTCGGACACGATTAGCATGCTCGATAACCCAACACGAAATGGACCACACAATCGCAAAACGGTGGTTTGCCGTTTCCATTCTGGTCCGAAACAGCCAAATGGCGTTTTGGGATACACTGCTTTGTATGAAATAAGGTACAGCCATGTTTGCACATTTAAATGAGTTTAATTTTCAAAGTAGCTAATTGCTTTGAATTTCCACATTAATGAGGAGTTCAAGGTTACATTTTTGCTACGTACTTTGCCTAAAAGTTGGGACACTTTTAGAACAGCAATGAGTAACTCCAATGCCATGATAGGGCGAGTCTGAAAACAAAGCACACAACAAGTCTCATGGAAAAAATATAAAGTGTCATCATTGTGGCAAGAAAGGGTACTTCAAGCGAGATTGCTTTAAGTGGAAGAAAGAAAAGGACAAGGATAAAAGTAGTGATGATAGCAAAGATGAGAAAAAGGACAGCCAACAGGCAAAGAAGAGCAATGTGCAGATAGAGAAAGTCAATATAGTCAGTCATAATGGCATTGATGTACTCTTTGCTTCTTCTTTTAGTGCACAATCATTAATTACAGATTCTAATGATGACATGCACACTTAGATTCTTGATTTAGATACCTCATTCCATGTGACCCCATATGTGAGTGGCTTTCTGACTACAGTGGTGGTAGACATGGTGTTGTCCACTTAGGAGACTACTATGCATGTGACATTGCAAGGATTGACAATGTCTAGTTGGTATTTCAATACGATTCAATGTTCACCTCGCATAATGTGAGGCATGTACCCCAGCTTAAGAAGACCTTGATAAGCACAAGACAGCTAAATGATAAAGGCTATCACACCACTTTTGGGGATGACAAATGGAAGATATTGTCACATGACCCAGAAGAAGACGATGAAGCCACAAGAAACAGTCCCAATCGGTGAGCACGAGTGATTCCTTTCACCTCCCAGCCTTGCCTAGTATGTTGTTGGCCAGACCATCGTGATCCGATTGCAAGCCGTCAAACCTTGGTGAGTCCTACTATTCTTGGACTCTCTTTATTTCTAGGCTCCCCTTAACCCCGTTCGGGCGGCCAAGAGCCCGGACGGTCATCCTCGTGCGTGTTCCCCTTGATTTACCTTAATGTCACATTAAATGTCACTTTAATGTCACATTCAATGTTTGTGACCTTAATGTCACATTAAATATCACTTTAATGTCACATTAATGTCACATTTCCTTCCCCTTAAGAATCGGTTTCGTCCTCGAAAACGATACTTGGAAGGTCTAACTGTAAATCGGGAAACCTTTTCTTTAAAGTACTTACTCGCTCCCATGTTAAGCTTTCTTCTGAACAATCTAGGACATTTTGTAGTAGTCTTCTTGGATGATATCTTGATCTTTAGTAAATCTAGAGAAGAACATTTGAAACACTTACAATTAGTACTCCAACTGTTAAGACCACATTCCCTTCATGCAAAGAAAACTAAATGTGAATTCTTTGCACAAGAGGTCAAATATTTGGGGCATATTATCTCGAAAGAGGGAATCAACATGGATCCAGAAAAGTAACGGCAATTATTGAATGGCCGTCTCCAAAGAACCTGGAAGAGCTACAAATCTTTCTAGGTTTATCTGGATTTTATCGTAGATTCATTCGAGATTATGCCAAAATAGCTGTTCCAATGACAGACCAACTTAAAGGGAAAGGAAAAAGTTTTAATTGGGGAACAGACCAAAATGAAAGTTTTCAAAAACTTAAGGTAGCTATTGCTACAGCTCCAGTATTATTAATTGTGGATCCCAATAAACCGTTTGTGGTTGAAGCTGATGCCAGTGATAAGGCGATAGGCGCGGTCTTATTACAAGAAGGTTGACCAGTTGCTTTTGAAAGCAAAAAATTAGATCGTGCAAAACAGAATTATTATGTTTATGAGAGGGAGCTGTATGCAATAGAACATGCAATGCAAAAATGGAGGCACTATTTGTACGGTGCTAAACTTTTGATTTTATCGGATCATGAAAGCATTAAGTGGCTTAATGATCAACCGGATTTACATGGGCGTAAAGCCAGATGGGCCGAACTCCTTCAAGAGTTCGACTATGAGATAAGATATAGAAAAGGAAAGTATAATATAGTAGCTGATGCACTCAGCAGAATGCCCATCATTAATGAATTGAGTTTTACTCAGTTCACTTCCAACTTGCTTGAATCTTTAAAAGGGAAATGCCAGGTTGATCCGGCATATTCCAACATATGGGAAACAATAAAAAATGGGGATCCAAATGAAAATGCTTCTACTGAGGAAGGAATATCTGAGGATGTTCAACAAGGAAATGGAGCATCAGGGGTTGCTCAAACTGGATTCAAGTGGAAGAATTTTACCATTGATAATGGTTATTTACTCTACAAGGGTAAGGTATGTGTCCCGAAAGATACAGAAATAAGGCGCCAGATACTCTTTGAGTGTCATGATACCCCTAGCGCGGGACATCCAAGAGTTAATAAGACTTATAGTCTTATTAAAAGGCAGTTCTATTGGCCTGGAATGAATAAGGACGTCCTTGACTATGTGGTCAAATGTAATAAATGCCAATTTAATAAAGCTGAAAGATTAAAAATGGGAGGACTTCTCCATCCACTAGAGATTCCTTCGGGAAAATGGGAGAGTATCTCCATGGACTTTATTGTTGCTTTACCGAGAACACAGAGGGGGCACGACTCTGTATGGGTGATTGTGGATAGGTTAACCAAAATGGCTAGGTTCATTCCAACTTCAATTGATGTTAAAACACCAGAATTGACTAGATTGTTCGTAGAGAACATATACCGATTGTATGGCCTTCCGGCAAATATAGTTTCTGATCGGGATAGAAAATTTGATAGCCAATTTTGGCGAGCGGTATTTAGAAAATTGGATACTAAACTTAGCATGAGTACGGCCAATCATCCGCAAACAGATGGGCAAACTGAAAGGGTTAACCAAATTCTTGAAGATATGCTTAGGGCATATGTAAGTAAAAGGCAAACTAATTGGGAAGAGTATCTACCGATAGCAGAGTTTGCATATAATAGTGCCAAGCACTCTTCCACTGGATATAGTCCATTTATGTTAATGTATGGGTTTCAGCCCAGAGCTCCTTTTGCAATAGGACTGCATAAGGAAAAGGTTCAAGAAGCTAAAGACTTTTTGGAGGATATGAATAGTATGTTAAAATTTGCTCAAGAAAATATTAAAAAGGCTCAAAATCGAACTAGAGCATATGCAGATCCTCACCGAAGAGACATCTCCTTTGAAGAAGGAGAATTGGTCTATCTTAAGGTGCCTGAACAAACTAAAACTATGAAAAAGGGACAATGTCCAAAGCTTTCGCCAAGGTATTGTGGTGCTTTCATAATACTTAAAAAGGTGGGAGAATAGGCTTACAAGCTCCAACTACCTGCTGATAGTAAAATACATCCAGTTTTTCATGTAAGTAAATTAAGAAAAAAGTTGGGTGATTTGGATAATCTAATCTTAAATGATGACATTGAGGAGCTATTCAATGACCAATCTAATCCACATGAACCAGAAAGAATATTAAATGTTCGTAATAGACGAACGAGGAATACTTTTTATCAAGAATGTTTGGTTAAGTGGAAAGATTGTTCAGAAGAAAGCTCAACATGAGAGCGAGTAAGTACTTTAAAGAAAAGGTTTCCCGATTTACAGTTAGACCTTCCAAGTATCGTTTTCGAGGACGAAACCGATTCTTAAGGGGAAGGAAATGTGACATTAATGTGACATTAAAGTGATATTTAATGTGACATTAAGGTCACAAACATTGAATGTGACATTAAAGTGACATTTAATGTGACATTAAGGTAAATCAAGGGGAACACGCACGAGGATGACCGTCCGGGCTCTTGGGCGCCCGAACAAGGTTAAGGGGAGCCTGAAAATAAAGAGAGTCCAAGAATAGTAGGACTCACCAAGGTTTGACGGCTGGCAATCAGATCACGATGGTCTGGCCAGCAACATACTAGGCAAGGCTAGGAGGTGAAAGGAATCACTCGTGCTCACCGATTGGGATTGTTTCTTCTTGCATTTCTGGTTCATGGGGATCTACCATAGGGTGGTCCCCAGAACTAGAACCTTCCATTACTCTCTCTTTCCCTTTTTCTGCCATTAATACACTAGAATTGGAAAGCAAAGATAAGAAATTTGCATACAAAGTAAAGTGCTTCCCTAATTTTAATGGCAGGCAGTTGTTGTTGGTTTGTAAATAAACCCAAAGAGTAAGGAACAAATTTTATCGCCCGAACAAAGTCGGTCACGCAGGGAATGGAGTTTCTTTGCAGAAACGGCTAGTATTCAGCCCCCTTCTTTAATAATCACGCAGGCCATCAATGCCCCTTTCCTGAACTTGCTCTCTACTGAGCTTGTACTTGTGATGCAAGTGCAGTCGAGGCTGATAAGAAAAATTCCAAATGCGCAGTCAACTGATCAGACACACATCAGAAAATAGCTTCAGCTTCAGCCTGCGAAAGGGAAAAGAATGTGTGATTCGTTAGTGCGTTCACGGACGGGCGTTCACGGACGAGCATGAGCCAGGATTCGGCGGCCCACGATTCAGCCTACGGCGTTCCGTATAAAAGGTAGCTTTTCCCTCCATAAGTTACGTGACATAGATATACGTCACGTCAAATTTTACGTGACGTGTCACCCAACGCTTTTGACCAGCAACTTCACGGATCCTTTACGGGTCGACGAGGCAAGACCCGTCGACTGAAATGGATAACGTGACGAATGAAACCCGTCGGCTGATCCGTCGACTGAATGAATAGCGGGACGACTGAAATCGTCGTTGAAGAACTCCACAAATCCACACGACTAAACCTGTCAGCTCTGATACCAATGTCAGATGACCCAGAAGAAGACGATGAAGCCAAAAGAAACAGTCCCAATCGGTGAGCACGAGTGATTCCTTTCACCTCCCAGCCTTGCCTAGTATGTTGCTGGCCAGACCATCGTGATCCGATTGCCAGCCGTCAAACCTTGGTGAGTCTTACTATTCTTGGACTCTCTTTATTTCTAGACTCCCCTTAACCCCGTTCGGGCGCCCAAGTGCCCGGACGGTCATCCTCGTACGTGTTCCCCTTGATTTACCTTAATGTCACATTAAATGTCACTTTAATGTCACATTCAATGTTTGTGACCTTAATGTCACATTAAATATCACTTTAATGTCACATTAATGTCACAGATATGTTCTAAGATTATTGCTAAAGGCTATAAGAATGACACTATATATCCATTATATGTATCTAGTATGCATGATCATGTTGTCACCATAACCGAGCAGCCAAGCCTGTCTTTGTGGCATAGCCAGTTGGGACACAAGTCAAACTAAAATAAAAGTGGTTTCTCATTTAGGTTTTTTGTTGTGTTTGAGGCATACTGATTTTGATCATTGTGATCACTGCATATTTAATAAGCATGCTCAATCGTCACATTAAAAGTCTCTTTCATTAAAATATTCACCTTTAGAGTTTGTACATTCACATGTATGTGAGATACCAAGGTTTTCTCTAAGGGAAAAGAAATATTTTATTACATTTGTTAATGATGCCACACGCAAAGTATGGGTTTATCGAATCCGTCATAAAGACGAGACATTAGATAAGTTTAAAAAATTATTGACACTTGCCGAAAATATGACCAACAAGACATTAAAGTGTCTTAGCTCAAACAACGGTGGGGAATGTATCAAAAGCCTTTCAAGCCTTTTGTGACAGCAAAGGCATAAAGAGGAAGCTCAGTACCCCTTATAATCCGCCACAAAACGGTGTTGCAAAGCATATGAATAGGGCTATTCAAGAGAAGGACCGTACTATGCTGTCTCAAATGCATTACCTCATGAATTTTGGGCAAAGGCTATTATGACAGCCGTACACTTGATAAATCAATCACCAAACAAGTCTTTAGGGGAGAGAGTCCCTCAAGAAGAGTAGATGGGCAAGATGCATTTTCCTAGGATATGGCAAGGAGGGTGAAACGGGGTATAGATTATGGAATCCCCAATAAAGGAAATTTGTACGCAGCAATTATGTTATCTTCCAAGAAGATCACATGCATAAACAGCCCAAAAGTTTTGAGAAAATCAAAAAAGTTGTATTTCAAGAAGAGATACTTGTAGGACAGCCAAAATTGTCCATTATACAACAGCAAATGCCTGCTGTAAATGACCCTATACATGCAAGGAATGATGCTAAAATTGATCGGGATACTTGTAGGACACCAAAAATTGTCCATTATACAACAACAAATACCTGTTGTAAATGACCCTATACATGCAAGGAATTATGCTAAAATTGATCGGGAAGAAATTGCCCATGATATACCACAGATTCAGCAAGAAAATGTGCCATTAGAATAGCCCAAACAAGTAAGACAACATGCTGAATCCTATATATGCAAGAAATTGCCCATGATATATCACAGTACAGCATGCTCAACCATTTGAAAAGCAAGCTATTAATGCAGATTTACAAGCTGAACAGCCAACAAACACTCATCATTGGGTCTGTAGGTCGACCAAAATCTTACTACTATATTATTTTAGCTATAAGTTCGGAAAGCCCCGAACGTCCAGAGGGCTTCCTGAACCTACCTCTTTTTCCAAACCTCCCTTTTTTAATCAAAACCCCTTTCCCTCCTCTTTTACTCACGTGCAATATCTCATTTTCTCTTCCCCTTCTCTTTTTTCATTAAAGCCTTCTCTCTCCCCTCACCTCTCTTTTTTAAATTAAAACCCCTTCCCCTCTCTCTCACTTATAATCTCTCTCTTTCTTTTCCCCATCTCTTTTTTTATTAAATTCTTCCCCTCTCCACCCTCTCTCTCTCATGTGTAGAGCTAGGTTCTCTCTCTCTCTCTCTCTCTCTCTCTCTCTCTCTCTCTCTCTCTCTCTCTCAATTAGATTAAACTTTTTAATTTAAACTTTTCTTTAATTAAACATTCTTAAAGCTTTTTTTAATTTAAAGTTTTTTATACATTTTGAGAAGGAGATAGAATAAAAGAGAAAGAGAGAGAGAGAGAGAGAGAGAGAGAGATAGAGAGAGAGAGAGAAGAATAAGAATAAGAATAAGGATAAAAAGAAGGGGGAGAAAGAGGAAAGAGAATAGTCTTTTTTAATTAAACATTTTTCTTCTCTCTCCCACCTCTCTCTCATGTGTAGGGCCTAGGTTCTCTCTCTCTCTCTCTCTCTCTCTCTCTCTCTCTCTCTCTCTCTCAATTAGATTAAACTTTTTAATGTAAAAGTTTTGTTTAATTAAAATGTGAGAGAGAGAGAGAGAGAAAGAGCAAAAAAAAAAGAAGAGGAAAAGGAGGGAGGGAGAGAGATGGGAAACAGAGAGAAAGAAAATTATAGAGAGATGAAATATAAAATTTAAAAAAGAGAGAGAGAGAGAGGAAAAACAAGGAAAAGAGAGGAGTGAGGGGGAGAGAGAGACAGAGAGAGAAAATAAGAAAAAGAAGAGAAAGAATTTAAACATAGTGAGAGAATTATAGAGAGGAAATATAAAATTTAAGAGAGAGTGCGAGTGAAGAAAAGAAAAAAGGAAAAGAGGAGACGGGAGAGAGAGACAAAGAAAAGAAAATGAGAGAGAGAAAATAATAAGAAGAATTATAGAGAGAAAATTATAGAGAAAGAATTTGAAAATAGAGATAAAATTATAGAGAAAGGAAAGATAAAATTTAAAAGAAAGAGAAAAGAAAAATAAAATTGAAAAAGAGAAACTTTTTTTTAATTAAAACAAGGAGAGAGAGAGAGAGAGAAAGAGAGAAATATACAAAGAGCAAAAAAAAAAGGAGGAAGAGAGAGAGAGGGGAAACAGAGAGAGAAAATTATAGAGAGAAAATATAAACTTTAAGAGAGAGAGAGAGAAAAAAAAAAAGGAAAAAAGGATGAGAGAGAGAGGACAGAGATTGAGAGAAGAAAATAAGAGAGAGAAAATAAGAAGAAGAAGAGAGAGAATTTGAACATAGAGAAAATTACAGAGAGAGGAAAGATAAAATTTAAAAGAAAGAAAAGAAAAAAATTTAAAGAGATTTAAAAAAAGGAAAAAAGAGGAGAGAGAAGAAAAGCAGAGGAGAGGGAAGAGAGAGAGAGAGAAGAAAAAGAAAAAAGAGGAAAAGAGAAAGAGAGATGAAAAAGAAATAGAAAATTCTTTTTAAAATTAAAATATTTTTTGAGAGAGAGGAATGGAAAGAGAAGGAAAGAAAAAAAAGATAAAATTTAAAAGGAAAAGAGGGAGATAAGAAAAAAAGGAAAATTATGAGAAATGGGAGAAGAAGAAAAGGAGGCGGAGAGGGAGAGAAAGAGAGAGAGAGAGAGAAGAAAAAGAGAGAGAATATAAACATAAAGAGAGAATTATATATAGGGAAAAGATAAAATTTACATATTTTAAGAGAGACTGGGAAGAGAGAAAAGAAAGTGAAAGAAGAAGAAGAAGAAGAGAGAGAATATGTAGAGAGAGAAAAGATAAAATTTAAAAAGAGAGAATAAAAAATAGAGGAGAAAGAGAGAAGGAAAAGAGAGGAGAGAGAGAGAGAGAGAGAGAGAGAGAAGAAAAATTTTAAAAAGAGAATGGAGAGAGAGAGAGAAAAAAAAAATGAAAAAAAATGAAAAAAGAGAAGAGAAAGAGAGAAGGAAAAGAGAGGAGAGGGGGGGGAGAATAAAAGGAGAGAGAGACAGAGAGAAAAGAAAAGCGGGGAGAGAAAAGAGAGAGAGAGAGAGAGAGAGAGAAAACCAGGAAAAAAGAAAAAATAAACCAAAATAGAAGGCAAAGAAAGAGAGAGAGAGAGAGAGAGAGAGAGAGAGAAAGAAAATTTAAACATAGGGAATTTGGGGGGGAGAGCTTCAGCCAGCTTGACTTTCAGATCATCCCCTTCCTTAATAGAGAACTCTTGAAGCTCAAAGTTGGGATTGATGCACCGAGTACGATCACGAGCCCCATAGCGGTCGAGAAGGTGACTCCAACGTTCTGCCGCGAGCGGAAAGTGCTGCAACTGAGAGTGAAACTCAAGAAGCAATCCATGCATCAACTCAACATCAGCTATGACATTGCGGGCTCTCTCTTGGGAATAAAGGCCTCTTGCCTTTTGAATGTGCTCGAGTGTGAACACACCCTTAGTACTTGTACTTACACATATATATCTATCTAAAAACTGAAAGATATACTCTCGTCATTGTACCTAAAAACGTACTCACTCTTGACTCTACTCTCTCTCACTCTCTCTGTCTCTCATTGCACATAATGACTATCTGTCTCGATCTCCGTGCCCAACCTATCACTACAAACTGGTATCAGAGCTATGGTTGAGGCGTTCGTGCCTCTCGGAGTTGGAGCAAGTTAGACGAGCAAGTCGTGAGCTACAGGCATTGTGGGTAGTAGCACGCGAGCAAGAAGTGTCGCAGGCAGGCTCAACAAGAGGAGTTGCAGGAGTTGCAGGTGTCGCAGGGCGTGCGACAAGTCGACAGACGGCAGGCAACCGTTGACGTAGACTAGTGGGCATAACAGACACCAGCTAACGCGCAGCGACTGGACGACTGGGCGATAATCGCGAGCAAGCGAGCAGACATCGTCGCGAGCAGGCACCTTCAACATCACACAAACGACACAGGTACCAAACGGCGATCTGCACGACGGGTCCGTTGACCCGCCGTTCAACATTTTTCCTTCTTCAAAATTTCTTTTTTTTTAAGTTTCTCTACTGAGCATTCACGCATGGAGGCACAACTTCCAATTTTCGTACAATCTTGGCCCAAAAATTTGGGGCTTTTCCCGAATTTGGGAATCTCAACGCAGAATTGGACAATCTGACTCAGAAATTCAAAGTCGGTGCACATTTGCCCAAGAATTTTGGGCCTTTTCACATTTTAGTGAAGGCACAAAGAAGTTGTGCATCTGCTTTGGAAAGCAGAAGGCATCTGTTGTTGGCTTTACGAATGCAGACTATACTGGTCATGCGGACTGCAAAAAGTCCACTTCTGGGTATGTGTTTACTTTCACAAGAGGAGCAGTCTCTTGGATCTCCAAGCTACAAAAGTGTGTTGCATTGTCTACTACAGAGACAGAATATGTGACTGCCCCACTGAGGCATGCAAGGAGACTTTATGGCTTTCACGTCTGGTGGGAGAGCTTGGCATCTCAGAGTTACCTGTTCTCCATTGTGATAATCAAAGTGATATCATGCTAGCACGGAATCCTGTCTTTCATGCAAAGACAAAGCACATACAAGTGAAGTACCACTTCATTAGAGATGTACTTGACAGCAAGAGTATTGAGCTTGTCAAAGTGCATACAGATGATAACCCTGTAGACCTTCTCACGAAGGGTCTTCCAACAGAGCGGTTTGCTCATTGCCGACAAATAATGGGAGTTGGATAGATATATGTATTTCAGCTTTATACATACCTAGACTTAGCTAATTATTTTCTCCTCTTCAGGCACATTGCCTTTAGGTGGGAGGTTGTTGGGAATAAAGGCCTCGTGCCTTTTAAATGTGCTTGGGTATGAACACACCCTTAGCACTTGTACTTACACATATATATCCATCTAAAAACCGAAAGGTACACTCTTGTCATTGTATCTAAAAACGTACTCACTCTTGACTGTGCTTTCTCTCACTCTCCTGTCTCTTACTGCACATTACGACTGTCTGTCTCGATCTCCATGCCCAACCCGTCACTACTCTCTCCATTGACGGATGTAATCAGAGGGAGCTAGTCGAGGGTCCGGCATAGACTCTAGACCAATGACGATGTTCCAAAGACCCTGAGACTCAAACACTTGCTGCATGAAATTAGACCAAGTGGTGAAATTTGACCCCATTAAAACGTGTCTTATCCATAAAGGCATTCTTGGCCGTTGCAACAGGAGTGGTAGTGCTCGAAGATGGATAGTGTGAAAAAGTGTAGTGTGGGTAGAATGGGGGAGTGGAGTACACTTGGAAATGGGCCCCAGAGTGCCCACGAGACATGCGTGTAATGTGCAAGGTGGATCCATAGGTAGGTATGGATTGACTAGGCATGGGCATGGTAGCCACATGAGGAACCCAAGGAGGTGGGACAGGAACACGGTGAGCAGAAGATGGGAATCCCTGCATAGATGTAACCCAAGGAGAGTGTGAAGGGGCACCATAAGCTGAGGATGGAAACCCCTACGTATGAGTGGTCATGGAAGATGTGAAGCTGGGGATAGTGAGGGGGATGCCCATCACAGTCGTCCCAGGAGTTATGGGTGTGCTCATGTGCTGAAAGGTGAGAGGCAGTGTGTTAAAGGGTGGCATTTCCCCTAACGAAGTACCATGGTGCAAAGAGGTAGAGAATGGGGTGGAGAAGAAAAAGGTGCTAGGAGCGGAGATAGAAGATCCAACCCCTAGGGTGTGTGATGCAGATGTGGAGTGTAATCCAAGGTTTTGGAAAGATGATGAGAGGTATGATATAAAAGAGGGTGGAATGGGAGGGAAGTGAAAAGTATGTGTGATATGCTCAAATGAAACAGAAGTTATAGATGTACCTGAATTTTTGTCTGCTTCATGAGCCCCCTCTATTGAAGTTCACATATGCAAAGCCATCCAGATCCTGTACCTCAAAAGAAGAAACAAGCCAAGGTTTTGATTCATGCAACACAAAAGAATTGTACAAACCTAACATTGGACCTGGCTGAGATGACGAAGATGGATCGCTAGATGTTTCGAATACTGTATGTCCTCCATGATCGAAGAGGTGGCCAGCCTCACCAACCGCTCCGAATGTGGTAGCAAAACTGGTAGGAGGGATATAAACATCACCATACTTGTTGCGATAGTACTCCTCAAAGCTCTCCTCTGTCATGTTAGTAAAATCTTGTGAAGGTGGAGTGTCGTCCTCCTCACCGAGTCCATAATGCCGTCTCAAGGCCTCCAATGATGGAGAAGCTTGATGAGATATTATAGGAACTGGAGAAAAAGGTGTGTAGGACATTATGATTTGGTTACGAGTCGTATTGTGTGCCTCGCACAAAGACTAGCTCTCCATAATATCCGCAAGATACTCTTTACAAGAGCACCGGCTCTGATACCATGTGAAGGAAACTGCTAGGCTTTGCACTGAGGACACATAGAGTGTACGACCACGACACAAACACAAAGAGACAGACACAGACACAAAGGGCAAAACTCAAACCCTAAACGCAAAACTCAAAACTCACACAAAAACTTAAACACAAACAGAAGAAGGAAGAGAGAGAACACAACTCCGAAGTGAATGAATGCTGTAAATGAATGTAAGAGTGTACAGTGTGCTCAAAGGCAGAGCAATGTCGGAGTGTGACATCCACCGAAGACAAATCCCAAGTCGGTGACCACCAATCAGAGTGTAGAAGTGCTGAATAGTGAATGGCAACAGGCTGGTCACCAAAACGTAGCAGTCTGGAGGCTAGAAACTGGTAAACGCAGCAGTGTACCACCGATCGGAGGCTGGAAACTGTGCACAAGCTGCTGTAAATAGCAGGCTGAAACAGTGTCTAAGAGTGTCAAGGCCCGCAATGCTGAAAACGCAGGCTGGCTGACCCTCGAGATGATGGACAGCAGGCTAAACAGCAGTCTGGGACAATCTGGAGCAGTCACCAGCAGCTGAGAGCTGTCGTGTACAGCAATGGACAAGCTGAAGATAATGTAGCTGGACAGCAAATGGAGGCCGACTGCAGGCTGGAAACTGGGCACCAACAGCAGCAAAGGGTTGTGGGTTGGTGTAACCTGCAAACAAGGATGATGGTTGAATCTTTTTGATAGTATATTGAATACTCATTGGTAATTGCTCAATACATTAGTCTAGACTCTATTCAAATTTCAGCTTGAGTTATAAATCATAAGTCTTGAGTCTTAACTCTCAATTTATTTGCAGCATTGATTGGTCTTAATATATCTCTTACCATTCATGCAATATGATGTTTAAAGTATGCTTTAGAGTGTCTTTGAACACTTGTGAAGTTGTTTAATGTAGATCTAAAGAAAGAAGGAAAGATGTGACAGTTGTGGTACTATGCACCTTATAGATACCATTCTACTCGTCCCTGGAACAACACCTACTTTGTCTTGTCATCAAGAATCCGGAAAGAGTCTACATCAAATTCCATTATGAGACTAAGCTCACAAATTTTTCTCACTGAAAAAAACTAGAAGGAGGTTATACCAAGGTCACATACATAGAGGACCTCTAAAGTATAAACACCACCATATCAACTCAAGTATCACACGTCAAAATATACCCATACATCGAGTGCATGTCATTAGGACCATCTAAAAAGGAAGTCATGTGATAGGATGCACCACTTTCCACAATGCACCATGGCTAAGGAGCCACTAGAATTGCATCGGGTGTAGAAGGCTTGGTAACTTCTAGATGAAGAAACCTTGATGATGAGGGAGCAGCCACTACTCTTGTCAACAAACTAGAGTCCTTCATGTCCTTTTTGTCTTTGTCTTCCTTTGCATACTCCTTGTCTTTATCAAGGTAGTCTTTCTTCCAATGACCCATCTTACCGCAAGTGTAGCAAGTACACTCCTTGGCTTTCTTGGTTTTGTCTTCCTTCTTTGTGTCCTTCCCCTTCTTCTTGGTAGTTTGACCTATAAGAACCTGCGACTATGACTTTGGAGAGTTGCATGTCTTGAATTGCTACTCTTGATCCAACACCATAGGAGCAAGCTCTTCCCACTCAATAGTGTCAAAACACCCCAAGCAATCAAAGAAGAATATAAACCCCATATTAGAAGTTGAGAGAAATTGTTTGAATCTCAAATAACCTAATCTCATGGGACAATCATATTAATATAAGGAACATTTAGCTCGTCCCAAAGTGCAATTCGAATGGGAAAGATACATCCATTAAGTTCGTATCTTATGCTACTAATACGTAAGGTACGGTACCTAAAGTACGGTATAGTATCAAGCCTTTCCTACCTGGTACTAGTGTAACTAAAGAGAGGAAGAGGCTAGAGAGAGAGAGAGAGAGAGAGAGAGAAGGTTGAGAGAGAGAGAGAGAGAGGAGAGGCTTGAGAAAAAGAGGGTGTGAGAAGCTTGAGAGAGAGAGAGAGAGGCTTGGGGGAGAAATAAGAAAGAAAGAAGAAAAAAAAAAGAAATGAGAAAGAAAAAAAAGAAAGTTGTAGACTTAAAGTAGCGTGGCCAAAAAGTGTCCATTTTTTCATACTAAATCGTACGAATACGCACCATACGGATCAGTTCGTACTACGTGCGGAGACAACCCTGGCCCTAGAGCAAGGAAACTGCCAAATAAGCCTCTGAGTCTGCAAATGCAAGGATGATGAGGTGTCACCTCAAGAAACAAAACAGCCATCAAAGAGGAGTTTCCGAATCACTTACGCACAAATGAAGACTAGTGCCTCAAGCATGGAGACTGTCATTGAAGAGGAGCCTCTAAACCTCCAATGCAAGGATCAAGACTCATGCCTAGAGCAGAAAGACTACCATTTAAGGGTGAAAAGCCTCTGAGTCTGCAAGCGCAAACCTAATGAGCCAACGCCAGCCACTAGATATGGCACCACGTGGTGAGAATGAGTCCCAACTGACTCTGATGATGACACCTGCTAATGGATGAAGACGCCAGATACAAAAGATACCTCCACGCTGCCAAACGCAAAGTGAGGGATGACACCTAATAGTGTACCTCATAGATGGAGGCTGTCGCCAGGCATGTGAATGCTAACATAAGAAGGGGGTGAGCACCAAACACAAGGTATAGGGCTCAAGGAAGCTGTTGTCAATGATAGGGGAAAGCAACCAGCTAAGGAGGGAGGCTACCACCAAAGTGCAGCCCAAATGATGGTGAGGATGGTGTCTGGCGCAACAAGATCTGTCTTCCTTGGATACATACGTAAATACATCACCTCCCTGATTTGCCATGATGACAAATTTCCAAAGACAAATGAGCAATGTCAAAGCAGTAAGGACTAGAAATCTGCAAATTTCCAGAAATTGCAGCAAGCACACTTCTGCAATTAATATGCAAGGGCATACTCTGTCAAAAACGGTCTCTTAATGCACGCTTCCCAAGGTGCAAACAATGCACAGCAACACTGTTATACTAAAATCCCCAAAATTTCTGTCAAAACAGTCTTTCTGTGACTGTAACAGCAGTTCATATGCAACTGTCCTCAAAATACATAAAAGCCCCAAAATTTCTGATGAACAAGTCCAGAAATTTGCATCAAATTTATCCCACACCTGTATCCTATATGCTGTGCCTGCTACGTATGAACCTCCTCTTCCAGAACTTTGTTCTGCACTAAAATAAAAAAATATTTTTATTATTATTTTCTAAATTACCTGACGTGGATTGCAGGCGGACGGGGCAGTGCGGCAGGTCGCTGGTCAAACGGAAGTCGTCGGGCTGTCGGAGCGGGCGAACAGGACAGCAGGTTGCTGACATGCCACAGGCCATAGGTGGCGCTGGAGACGTCTGCGCCTGCATCTTGAGAGTGGCGCGCTGTAATCTGGAGCTGCGCGCTATCGGGAGAAGCTGCACGTTGGCAGACTAACGGGGGCAGGGGCACGCTGAGCAGACGCAGGGCAGAGAGTAGCGCTTGGCTGAGATGGCAGCACCTGCAAGTGCAGCGGCAGCACGCAAGTACAGGGCGAGACTAACGGGGGCCGGCGAACAGGATCAGGCATTGCTAGCGGGCAGACAAGCTGCAGGTCGACTGGGCAGAGCTAGCGGGGGCTGCAGACAGCAGACTGAAGACTGCTCTGATACCAAATGTGAGATGGAAGGATCGAGGTGCAGCTGAGAGTTCAGTAGACAGTGTGAGAGTGAGAGAGACAGAGTGAAGCACGACACCCAAGAGAATAGACTAAAAGAGTGTAAGACGAAAGTACAAAGTACAACCCTTAAACCTTAGGGTTGTAGGGGGTGTTCACACCCGAACACAGTAAGTGCCCATAAGTGTGTAACATAAGCACATAAGCACATACGAAAATAAGACTATAAGTCTGGGGGAAAAAACCTCTCCTACCGAGAGTAAAAAGTGCCACAGTGTCCTACTGATCACCGACACTCCCATATGAGCGTAGGCGTAAGTGAGGCATGAGTCAAATGCCCAACAGTTTGAAAGTCCTCTTGGGTATCTCACTCAGCCTACCACCCTCTCATACAGTGCATAGATACCCCAAATCATGTTTAATGGGGTCCCCAATGTCTACAATCTCTATAACAATCTATCTCATGGAATTGTATCAAAGGCTTTCCGAAAACCCATAAAGCAGCAATACAATCTCTTTCTTATCGTTTTTGCATACTCAATCATGCTCCTCAAGGTGAAGATGTGGTCAAATGTAGAGAACCCCCACAGGAAATCAACCTACCCTGCTATTCTCAAACTCCCTCTTGATGTCAAGTGCACGAGGATTGAGACAGAGTGGGAGAGATATGCACAGTGAGAGAGGGAGTGAGTGGAGAGTAGAGAGTGAGAGCACGACACTCGATGTGGGTACAATGACTAAGTATACCACTTTAGGTTTTCGATCATTTATATAAAGTACATGTGTAAGGGTGTGTGCACACCCGAACACCATAAAAGGCCCAGTAACCCTTTATTCCCAACAATCTCCAACCTAAAGGGAATGTGCCTGAAGGCAGAGGAAAGAATCAACTAAGTCCATGTATGTGCAAAGCTAAAATACACATATACTATTCAACCTCCATCATCTGGTGCCAATGAGCAAACCGCTCTACTGGAAGATCCTTCGTGAGAGGGTCTGCAAGGTTATGATTTGTATGAATCTTGACAAGCTCAATGCTCTTGTTATTGTCAAGTATATCCCTAATAAAATGATACTTCACCTATATGTGCTTTGTCTTTCCATGAAAGACAAGATTCCATGCTAGCATAATAGCACTCTGACTATCACAACAGAGGATAGGAACCCTTGTAATGCCAAGCTCTCTCACCAAACGTAAAAGCCATAAAGCCTCCTTACATGCCTCAGTGACAGCCACATACTCGGCCTCGGTAGTAGACAATGCAACACACTTTTGCAACCTAGATATTCAAGAGACTGCCCCCCTATGAACATGAACACATATCCTAAAGTAGACTTCATGCAATCAAGATGACCAACATCGTCTGCATCCGTGAAGCCAACAACAGATGACTTCTGCTTCCTAAAGTAAATACACAAGTCCTTTGTGCCCTTAAGGTATCTCATGATACCCTTCACTCCTTCCTAATGCTTTTTGCCAAGATATTCCATGTACATGCTAACCACTTCCACTGCAAATGCAATCTCAAGACGTATAGCAACCATAGCATACATCAAGCTACCAATGGTTGAAGCATAAGGAATCTTGGTCATCTTAGCCTTTCCATCATCAGATGTAGGATTATCATCTACACTGAGTTTCACATATGGAGACAACGGTACACTAATGGCTTTCCTCCCCTCCATATTGAAACACTGCAAAACCTTAGTAACATAGTCCTACTATGACAAATAGAGAAGACTTTGCGATCTGTCCTCCCTGAGTATACGCATGCCAAGAATATGATTGGCTTCACCAAGATCCTTCATATCAAAGCTACTGTATAGCCTTTGTTTCAAGAAGTCCAAAGCATAAACATCCTTGCTTGCAATCAGCATGTCATCCATATACAAAACCAAGACAACAAGGCCGCCATCTACTGCCTTCTTGGTGTATAAGCAATGATCAACTAAAGATCTATGAAATCCCTAAGATTGCATAAATGTATCAAATTTATGATACCATTCTTGTGGTGCTTGTTTCAGCCCATACAAACTCTTGTTGAGTTTACATACCATGTGCTCTTTTCCCTGTGTAACAAAACCCTCAAGCTACTGCATATAGATCTCCTCATGCAGATCGCTATGTAAGAAAGTTGTTTTTACATCCATCTGTATGAGTTCTATATCTTCAAATGCAACTAGGCCCAAAATGTTGAAGGAAGAAGAGCATAGCTGAGAGAGATGGAGATCAAGCAGGAGTGAGCATGAGAGAGTGACGACTGAAGAGAGTCAGAGCAGAGTGAAAAGTACAAGTCGATTAGAGTGTACCAACAATGTGTTGGTATACAAATAATAAAATGTATTTATACTTGGGGAATGTAAAGGGTGCGTTCAAATGTAAAATGTGCATGTACTATACACAGAGGTTACCCGGCCTTTATCCCCCTTCTACTTAAAGGTCCGATATGAACCTCTAGCTAACCAACTCCCACTAGTCGAATGCAATGCTCGTGCTGAGCTTTGCTTAGACTTTTAGTGAAAACATCTGCAAGGTTATCTTGTGTTTTAATCTTGGTCAATGTGATTTTACTATCTTCCAGAATATGTCTGATGAAGTGATATCGCACATCTATATGCTTTGTGCATGAATGATACATGGCATTCTTAGCCAAATACACAGCACTCTAGCTACCACATCCCAAAACTGCAATACCCATAGACATGCCGACATCATCTGCAAGTCTCCTCAATCGTATAGCTTCCTTAGAAGCTTCAGTAGCTGATATGTATCCAGCTTCAGTGGTACTCAGTGCAACAATGTTCTGCAACCTGGAACACCAAGAAACAGCCCCACCAGCAATTGTAAAGACATACCCGCTGGTGGACCTACGAGTGTCCAAGTCACCTACCATGTATGCATCACAATAACCCTGCAAACTAAGTGTACCCTGCCCATAGCAAATACTTTTTCTTTGTGTATCCTTAAGGTATCGAAGAATACACTTCACAGCCTCCCAATGTGCTTTGCCAAGATTTGACATAAACCTGCTAACTCGCACTCCATGAGCAATGTCTTGACAAGTAGCAACCATAGCATACATAAGAGAGCCACAAGTTGATGCATAAGGAGCTCCCTTCATAGCATTTGCTTCCACATCATCTTTCCGGCTATTGGCTTTGCTAAGCTTGAGATAAGGAGGCACCTTTCTTGAGATAAAAACAGCAATTTTTGCATTCTATCTCTACGAATCCTCACGCCCAAAATATGCTCTGCATTCCCCACATCTTTCATGGAGAAAGCTGATTTCAATTGATTTTTTAGAGCATCCAAGCTAGTCTTTCTTTTCCCAGCTAGTAGCATATCATCCACATGCAAAACAAGTATGATGGAGCTGCCACCTGTATCCTTTTTCATGTATAAGCAGTGATCTGCATGGCTGCGTGTAAACTCATGAGATAGCATAAAAGTATTAAACTTTTTGTACCACTGCCATGGAACTTGCTTTAACCCATACAGGCTGAGTTTTAGCTTACACACCATCTACTCTTTTCCAGGAACTACATTGCCCTTCGGCTGTTTCATGTAGATTTCCTCATCAATGTCACCATGCAAGAAAGTTGTTTTTAAATCCATTTGATACAACTCTAAATCTAAAGCAATAGTAAGAGCAAAAAGCACACGTAAAGTGGTCATCTTCACAACAAGTGAGAAGACCTCTTGAAAGTCAATCCCTTCCTTTTGAGCATACCCTTTGGTAACTAGCCTTGCCTTCTACTTGGGTTTCCCATCAACTGTCTTTACTTTGTACACCCATTTGTTTGAAAGTGGCTTCTTTCCCTTGGGTAGTGACACAAGATCCCAAGTATCATTTACATATAGAGATTTAATATCTTCCTGCATAGCTAGCTCCCACTTGCTGCTGAACTCACATTACTTCGCCTCTTTGTATGTAAGAGGCTCACCCTCATCTGTAAGCATCGCATAATGCAAGGAGGGGTCAAACCTATGTGGTTGCCTTCTTACGCGTGTAGACCTGCGAACCCAATGATCAACGTTTTCAGGAATTGGATCTAAATCTGGAGATATATTATTTTCAACGTTTATTGGCTGCTGTAAGCCATTTTCAGCATGCGGTTCATGCTGTACAGCACCTTCATTTTCATTTCCAGCACCTGCATTTTCATAATCAGCAAGCCTATCTTGCTATCCTTGACCTCCTTGTGCTTCTATTTGCTGTCCATCATCATCTGGCTCAAAAATAACCAGCTGATCATCAATTTCAGTCTGTGGTACAGCACCTTGAGGCTCATTTTTTGAAATAATAGGTGGCTGCAAACTCTCAAACTTCACCTTTTTCAGATCTTCATTAGAGACTAAAGTGGCTTTCAGCAATTTTGCCTCATTGAACACAACATTACGGCTGCAAATAATTTCTTGGACTGAGGTAACCACACTTTGTAGCCAAATTCACCCTCATCACCATAGCCCATGAAAATAACTTTGGTGGATTTTGGGTCAAGTTTATTTCTCAACTCATTCCTAACATGCACGAAAGCATCACATCCAAATATGCGTAAATGGTCATATGAGGCCGATTTGCCAAACCAAACCTCCTTAGGGATACCATTATTTAAGCACCTATTTGGAGAGCGCTTGCAAATGTGAACCGCGGTTTGAGTGCCTCTCCCCAAAATGCATAAGGGAGATTAGCAGTGGACAGCATGCACTGCACTCTTTCACATAAAGTCCTGTTATATCTTTCAGCCACCCCATTTGAAGAAGGGCTGTAAGGGATTGTAAGCTCCCTCTTAATACCATGTAAGTCACAAAAGGACTTGAATTCAGTCGATGTGAACTCACCCCCATTATCAGTTCTCAAGCATTTCAGCTTTCTACTTTTCTGAGTGGTCACAAATGCATAAAAAGTTTTAAAAACAGCAAACACTTCACTTTTCTTTTTCAGCAAGTACACCCAAATCTTCTCGGAACAATCATCAATGAAGAAGAGAAAATATGCAGCACCACCCAATGATTTCACGGGCATACTACATACATCAGAATGCACTAAGTCTAACACATTGGACTTATGTGAGACATCAGAGTAAAAGGAATTTTTTATTTGCCTTCCAAACTGACACTCGTTACAAAAATCAAGTTTAGAGCCTTTTCCATCAACCCTCTTCAGAGAGGTAAGGACATCAAGTTCTTTTTGGCTCATATGGCCTAATCTCTTATGCCATAACTCCAAGTCGCTGCAAATTTCAGCAATTGCAAGAAACTTGCCATTCAAGGCTTTACAGTGTAAACAATACAAAGTGCCCTTCTTAGTTCCTTTTGCAATCAGCATGGAACCCTTTTTCACTTTCCACACACCACTACTAAACAGTGTGGTGTAGCCATATAAGTCAAGCTGACCAACAGATACTAAACTCTTTTTAATGCCACGCACATATCTGACATCTTTCAACACAAACTCTTGACCATTGTATAAAGACAAGTGTATTGTGCCAATCCCATCAATGCTGCAAGCATGGTTATTTCTAAGATACACATTTCCATAACTCCCTGCATTGAACATAGCAAAACACTCCAAGCAAGGAGTTACATGGAAAGAGGCACCAAAGTCTACAATCCAAGCCTGAGTGACACCATCATCAACTGACAAGAGTGCATTAATCACATCAGCCTTGGTAATATGCATATCTTGCATGTGACATACAAGGGCATCAGAATCAATTGCACATAATACATCAGCCTCTGTATCTGAAAGCTCTTCTATGACCACACTAGAGGCCACATTGGCCTTCTCTTTGCCTTTGGTTGTTTCTAATGCATTTATCTTATCTTCCTTCTTCTTTTTATCTCATGCATTTTTCTTTCTCTCTTGTTCCTTCTCGTAATACCTGCAATCAGGTTTCTTGTGGCCCTTCCGACCACCGTGATAGCAAGTAATGTCACTCTTTTCCTTTCCTTTGGTCTTGCTTTTGTTTCTCTGCCCTACATTTGCATTTTTCTTTTCATCCTTGCCTCTTACATTATAAGCTGAGTTGCTGCCTTCTCCACTAGAAATACGTCTAATTTTTTCATTCAAGATAGAACCCCTCACCGCATCATATGAGAGATTGCGGTTATTGCTGAGTGAAACCACCAAGGTCTCCCAAGATTCAGGCAGTGTCATGATCAAAAAGATCGCCCTCAACTTACCATCAAAGTCCAAATTTGCATCTTTGAGCTGATTTAGAATCCCTATAAATGCACTCAAGTGCTCAACTACAGGCTTTGACTCATCCAGTCGCATATTCACCAACTTGCGCATTAAATGTACTTGATTAACACGTGTGGTGATCTCATAAGTAATTTTCAGCTTCTCCCATATTGCATAACCTATATCTAAACCCTTAATGTCTGTCAAAATGTCATTAGTAACACCCATCTTTATGTAAGCCACAGCCTTTTTATTCACTCTGGCCCAATCTGCATCAAACATTAGTGTGGGTTTATCTTCCTGCAAAGCATCCTCACAATCCTTTAGGAACAAAATGCCTTGCATACGGTCTTTCCAAAGGTCAAATCCATGACCATCAAACCGTTTAATCTCATCAACTCTTGATGTCTGAACTGGAAGAAGTCGCAGCCATTGTATCACGAACACAGCAGTAAATGCACTAATCTACGGAAGCACAAACTGAACCAGCAAAATACACTGTTGTTCTTCCTCAAACAGAAATAAATCTCTATTGTTTGTACATGAGCCAGCCACCACACGGGCAGAACATGCAGAAATTTACCAAATTCTGAGCAAATCCCTGAAATTTCAAGTCCAAAATTGCATAAATGTTAGCCAATCTGATCCAACTGAGCAAAACTTTGCCAATACATGTAAAGCCCCAAGTTTCTGGGATCCAATGTCAGGAAATTTTACTTAAAAATGTAAAATTTCGACAAAATTGGCAAAATCCCCAATTTAATTTGGGTCACCACTCGCAACGTCTGCAATTTTTGACTCGAAATTTACTGATGGGCATGAACAATGTCAAATCTAGGAAAAGCCCCAAATTTCTGGCTCAAATCCTCACAGATCTATGATATGTGCCTCCGGCGTGTGAACTCCCGTCAAAAAAAGGAGAGTAATTGAAAAATTAAAAGAATTTTTTTAATTCTGGGAGATTGACAGGAGGTCGTTGACCGTCGACCGTCGTGTGACCCTAACGCGAACCACTGGTTGATCAACGCCTGCCTGTCACGATTAAGTCGTCGCCCGCCTGCAAAAATCGTCGCGCTCGCCTGTCGCCCAATCATCTGCCTGAAGAAATCCATCGTGCTGTCACCAACTGCAGCAAGTCGCTCGCTAGTCTGAAGGTCGTCTGCCTGTCACTCGCCTACGACTGCTATCTAGTTCCCCCGTGTGCACCTACTGGAACCATAAGCTCGTCAATGAGCCTAATCACTGGACATCGGCCCTATCCCGCAGTCACTCGACTGCCCCTCGATCTCAGCAGTGCACAGAGTCTTAAGCTTTGATACCAATTGTTGGAGAAAAAGGAGCACAGCTGAGAGAGAGCGTGAGAGTGTGACGACTGAAGAGAGACAAAGCAGAGTTAAAAGTACAAGTCGATTAGAGTGTACCAACAATGTATTGGTACACAAAGAATAAAATGTATTTATACTCGGGGCACGTAAAGAGTGCATTCACATGTACAATGTGCGTGTACTATACACAGAGGTTACCAGGCCTTTATCCCAACACAAAATGGTTCGCAAAGTAGTCATTTGACTACAAGAGAAAAGATTTCATCAAAATCAATTCCATGTTCTTGCTTGTATCCTTTAGCAACCAGCCGTGCCTTGTACCTTGGTGAAGAACCAGAAGTGACTTTCATTTTGTAAACCCATTTGCATGGTAACCCTTTCTGCCCTTTAGGCAAATGCACCAAATCCCAAGTACCATTTTTCATGAGAGATTCCATCTCTGACACCAGAGTCTTATGCCATTTCTTGCTATCTTTTCTATCCATTGCTTCCTTGAAGCAAGACGGCTCGCGACAATCTGTTAACATGACATAATCAGCCACATAATTGACACCAGGAACAAACCTATCTGGCTGTCTTAGTATTCTGCTAGACCTACGAACCCAATGCTCAAGATTTACTGGCTGTTCAGCCTGCAAATCTGCATTAACGGCTTGCCGTTTTGCAGATTCAACACGCTATTCAACTAGTTCTGGTTGTTCCAAAAGCATCTATTCTTATTGAAATTGTGGTACATCATGGACCATATCTTCCTGATCATTTTCAGCATTATTCCCTACATTTTCAGGGACATTTACAGCAGGTATTTGCTACTGTCTAGCGGGCATCCTTTGTTGTCCTATCATTACTTCTTCCCGGAATGCAACCCTTCTGACTTCCTCAATCTTTTTAGCCTAATTGTGCATGTGATCTTCCCGGAAGATAACATCATTACTGTGTACATTTTTCCCTTTTTTGGGATCCCATAACCTATACCCCATTTCACCCTCATCACCATATCCTAGGAAAATACATTTACAGGACTTTGGCTCAAGTTTGATGCATTTTTTCTTACGAACATGCATGAGTGCCTCGCAGCCAAACACTCTCAAGTAAGCATACGAAGGTGGCTTCCCTCCCCCCCCCCCCCCCCAAAGACGTATTTGATGACCAATTAATCAAGTGTATGGCTGTCATAATAGCCTCTGCCTAAAATTCATGAGACAAAGTAATATGTGACAACATCGTATGGACCATCTCTTGAATGGTCCTGTTCATACGCTCTACATCACCATTTTTGGGTGGATTGTGAGGGGTGGGGAGTTCCCTTTAGTCCCTTTGCTGTCATAAAAGTCCCGAAAGACTTTGGACACATATTCCCCACCATTGTCAGAGCAAAGACACTTTAATATCTTGTTGGTCTGATTGTCAGCAAGTGCCAAGGATTTTTTTATGTTTATCCAAGGCCTCGTCTTTACGACAGATTGGATAAACCCATACTTTGTGTGTGGCATCATCAACAAAAGTAATGAAATACTTATTTTTCCCTAGAGATAACACTGGCATCTGACATACATCTAAATGTACCAACTCTAAGGATGAAGGCTTTAATGAAATAGATTTTTTATGTGACGTTTGAGCATGCTTACCATAAATACAATGATCGCATTGTTCAAAATCAGCATACCTCAAAGACGGCAAATAACCCAAACGAGAAAGCACTTTCATTCCTGTTTGACTCGTGTCTCCCAACCAGCTATGCCACAAAGAAACACTTCCCTACTCAGTTATGGTAACTACATGGTCACGCATACTAGATACATGCAAAGGATACAAAGTATCACTTTTTAAGCCCTTGGCAACATTGCAAGTCTTTACAAATTTCCCATTTGCTATCCCCAAAGGTGGTGTGATAGCCTTCGTCATCTAGCTGCCCTGTGCTTATCAAGCTCTTCTTGAGCTGAGGTACATGCCTCACATTATGCAAAACAAACACGGACCCACACTGAAATCCCAAATTTCACACTGTCAATACTTGCAATTTTACGTGCATAGTTATTTTCCAAGTGAACAACACCATGTGCACCACCATTGTAGTCAAAAAACCACTCATGATGCGGTGTAACGTGAAAAGACACACTTCAATCAAGTATCCAAGTGTACATGCCATTATTAGAAGCTGCAATCAATGCATATGCAGTCAAATAAAAAGCAAAAAGTACATCACCATCGCTGTCATTCTCATGAGTGACTACATTTACCTCCTCTATTTTAACACTGTTTTTCTTTGCAAGTTGGAAGAAAAGACTTGGGAGACCCTCCCAAGACTAGCTTATTAAAACTATGTTTGTAGTATAAAACAACAAAAAGAACTAACCCAGTGAAGTCACTTGGCAATTAAGTGTACTTGGGTGACGACACTGCCGAGAAGTTTTTTCTACAAGCTAGTGGGAGCTTCTCGTGCGCAACCAACAGCCCAAACGAAGCCTTCATAGTGCGTTGCCAAGTATACCAAGGTCTATGCCTTGGTCGCCGCCTTAGTCATAAGCCTTGGAGTGACGGCCACCAGACATCGCGCCACGTGGTACTCGCCCATAAATTTGTAAATTTTTATCTTCGCGCTACAAAAATCAAGCTCCCTTTCTAACGTCATCAATGATGTCATCAAAAGCGCTAAAAGAAAGCATTCTCTCTTTGTCATCGATGATATCATTGAAAAACGCTAAAAAGTAAGCATCCTATCTTTTATTCCCTCCCCTACCCCTTGCAAAACTATAAATTGAGGACTTGGGAATAACGAGGGAGGGAAACAACAGCAATCTTAACCAGAACAAGATGCTGACCGAGAAGAAGGAGACTCTATTCCGCAAGAGGAAGAGACATCATTCCATTCAACCCAAGGAAGGGGATACAAAGAAGGTCTCTTACATAGTAGCTAACAAACGCATTTCTTTGAATTTGAAACTTACGAAACGTTTCTTAAAGTACGAAACATCTCTGAGAATTAAAAACATAGCTGTTTTTATTTATTTTTATTTTTTAGGTGAGTTGAAACCCAAAACATGATTTTTTGGCAAAAACTATTGGGCAATGTGAAACATGATGATGATGATGTGTAATGACTTGTGAGGGCTAAAGATTTTGAACGAGAGATTGATTTTTTTGTGATTTTGTTTAGTTATTGAACTTTGTTAATCTAGTATCTATTCTTGTCTTGAGATTTGAATATTATACGACTTTAGTCTTATTTATGAGTTATTTATGATATATTACGATTCATTCTCAATTTTGACATTTTGTCAGTTTGTTTTGAAATGAGAATCATAATATTGCAACTTGATTCAGTCCATATTATAGCTATTTACATGTTAATTTCAATTTTCTTTGTATAATATGTATGAATCGTAATGTTTGAGTTTTAAGCCATAGTATAGCTTGTCCAAAGACTAACTTTAACATAAGTGACAAGTCAATAATGAATCATGGATATGTAGCGTATAATGTATTATTCTCAATTGACTCTATTATCACTCAAGCTCAATTAGCCATTTTTTGTTTAAGAGAGAGTTTCATAGAGGTTTAGAACCTCTTTCCCCAGTCAAAACTATTAAAAATCCCTATATAAAAAAACCCGCATTTCTTATTTTACCCCCTCTTGAAAGAAACTTACGAAATGCGTTTTTGACGTTTCGTTTCTAAACGTTTCTAACATTTCTAGCTCCTATGGTCTCTCATCCTCTTCTACTCTAATCCGAGAAGAGAAGACACTGAAGAACTCTATCTTATTCTATCAATCTGGTTAAAAGTCATACCTCTACTCGCGTCCCTATTCCATCTACTAGAGAGAGAGAAGTATCGCTCTCCACAAGGCAATAAGAACCATCCGCAAGGCCTACATCATTAAATCCCGCAATAACCATCATCATCATTGAGAGTCTTACATCCTTGCCAACCAGTATTACTGCCGTGTTCTTCTTCTTCTACGAATCTATGGGCGAGCACCACGTGGCGCGTCGTTGAGCGGCCTCACTCCAAGGCTTACGACTAAGGTGACGACCAAGGCATAGACCTTGGCATCTTGGCCTTGGCATACTTGACAACGGGCTACGAAGGCTTCATTGCCGCCGTTGGCTATGCGTGGAAAGCTTCCACTAGCTTATAGAAAAAACTTCCTGAAAAGTCACCCATCCCGGAAGTGTCGTCACCCAAGTGCACTTACCTGCCAAGTGACTATCCACTAGGCTAGTTCTTTTTTTTGTTTTATACTACAAATATGGTTTTAATAAGCTAGACTTGGGAGAGCCTCCCAAGTCTTTTCTTCCATGAATTGGTATATAATACCTCATTAATAATAATAATTATCGTCATAATGAGAGTCAATTTCATAATTAGAACAATTTTCTTTGAAATATATACATCATTCCTTAATACAATCTAAGCATGGTATTTGGATACAACCATTGGGTAATAATTGAACTTTGAAGAATGGATATCTAAAAATCAGTACTTTAAAGAAAATTTTCTCTCCCAAATAACCAACCATCCCAAAATAAACCATGTATTTTTTCCCCTTTAGCAAAAGAAATTATTTTGTCTATCCATTGAACATGAAATTGGTTACCATTCTAGCAATTAAGAATTATGAGTCAGTAGATATATCTAAAATCCATGGTTACATTTCTTAAGTTAATTCGGAAAACTCTATCATGATGTAACCTTCTTTGAAAATTTAATATAAAGTATTTCTATCCTTCTGAAATGATTTCTCTTTTTTAAAAGATATGAGCAAATTGTATGATAACATTCGTAGAGTTGACTAGAGAAAATCTTACGATACCACAGAAAGCTGTTCCTACCCTTAATGCTCTTGAGATCCAAGAAAAAAAGTTCATGCTCAAGCAAATCAAACCGCCTGAGTTTAATGGCCAAGGCAAAAACGTCGAGGTTGAAGCAAAAATATGAGTCGAGTCCATGGAAGATTATTTCATTGCTGCTAGAATTACCCCAGCTAATCAAGCAATGATCGGCAAGTTAAAGGTAACAGGAACAGTCCGAATTTGGTGGAAACAATGGTGTAAAGACCAAGGAATCTCTGAAGTATCTGTTAGTTGGGACGTATTAAAGGATGCATTGTGAGGCCGGTATCTCTCGCTAGCATACTACACGCAAAAGATGAATAAATTCTTAGGTCTAAAGCAACTTGGAATGACACTGGAAGCCTATTACTCGAAGTTTGTAACACTTCTCTCAGATATGCACCGTCTATACATATTGCGAAACAAGTATCCAAGTTTTGCCACGGATTGGATGATCCCTTGAACACACGGCTTGAAGCAATGCGTTCATCCGATCTCCAACACGCATTGATAAGGACAAGACCAATTGTACAAGAACTCCAGTCCAAACCAAGAAACAATAAGCCTTGGAATAATAAGTTCCAAAAAAGAAATATAACTAGGGGCTATGCAAAAAGAGCCCAAGGTCAATTCCAATCTGCTAATAGCAAGAAGACTAAGATGTCGGCAGTGAAGAACTTTACTGGTGGTAATAAGGATACTTTCAGGTGCTATTATTGTAACGAACCTGGCCACATCCAGAGGCGATGCCCAAAGCTCAAACAGAATGACTGCCAAAGCAAATTCCGTAACGACCAAAGCCGGACAGCCACAACTAAAGAAAGAATTGTTAGCATAAGCCTCAAGGAAGCAGAAGATGATGAAGGTCCCACCTTGGAAACCAACATGAAGAGAGTGAGAATTCACGCCTCTCAACAAGAAGGGCCCAAATTGACAGTTCTCAATGATTCAAACACCATCAACCTATAACAGTAAACCCTTTAAAATTTTAATTGATTGTGAAAGCACACATTCATTCATATCACCAAGGTGTGCTAGAAAACTAGGTATATACACAATGTATGCACCTAGGCTGATAGTTGAGTTAGTTGATAGAAAAGAAATTTCCTCAACACAACAGACAAGTAAGGTGGAGTTTAATCTGAGTGGCAATCAGACAAACATGCAATTCAAAGTAATGAACTTAGGAACCTATGAGTGCCTGTTAGAAATGGACTAGTTAATTCCCAATGACGCTCATATTCATTGTGAAAAGAGCCAAGTCACATTCTTGAATCTTATAGGACAACAAGTGACCACACAGGGAGAAGCAGAGAAACCAAAGATTCAATTAACAAAAGCTTCTCGAATCGCTAAAGGTTTAAAAAAAGGGTCATCTATATACCTAATCAAATTAAATAAGACTGAACAAGATAAAAAAGCCGAAGATGAATTGTCGTGGATTAGGGAATATGCTGACGTATTTCCTGAAGAATAGTCAAAAAAACCATGTTTTGGATTCCAACTCGCCTAAAAAATAAAAATAAATAAAAACGCCCAAGTTTTTTACTCTCAGAAACATTTCATACTTTAAGAAACGTTTGGTAAGTTTCAAATTCAAAGAAACGCGTTTCTTAGCTACTATGGCCATGGTTGATGGTTTTTATCTCAATCCATTTTTGTATACTTTTTGTGTCAGATTGCACATCTAGCTCATAATAAAGTTGTTGGTTTTATTGTTCATGCTACACTCTTGAGTCTTGACTCTTAAGTCTTGACTCTTGAGTCTTGTTTCAACTCTCTTTTGCACTTTTGACTTGAATCTCTAAGTTTATGTTTAAACTTTTAAGTCCAAACATTAAGCATAGACTTAAAATTATATGTATTTTTTCTTCCATCGAACGTAGGTTCAAGATTTATTAGTCTGATTAGTACCATACAAGCATTGAACTATACTGATCAGAAGTGACAACCCTAGAGTTGCTCAAAGTTGTCATGAAAGTATCCCAACTTTCAAGCAAAGTGCATAGCAAGAAAGTATACTTGAACTCATCATCAATGTGGAAATCGAAAGCAATCAACTGACTAAAAATGGAGTTGAACTCATTCAATTGTATAGGCATGATTGTACCTTCATGCAAAAGTCAATCAACTTTTTCAGCAAATAAACCTTGTTGGATGCACTTTTCTGAGCATACAATTCTTCACGTCTTTTCCACATTTCATATTCCGAATTCAACTTCTCAATGTTGAAGAGCAAGTTGACTGACACTGAGAGCTCTATGGTAGAGCGTGCAAGCTCATCCAAATCATCCCATTCTTTTTGTTCCATACTTACTGGTGTTATTCTCTTTGCTTTGATGGGCTGCACCTATTTCTTCTGCACCAAGGCATTGTAGCACTATTTTTACCATATTGCAAAATTGTGTACACCCTCAAGCTTCTTGATGTGCAAAAGGTTGCTGCTGTCACTATTTCCAAGCATGATTTGCAGCACTTAATTGACTCAAACATCAGCAAAATGCAAGCCCAAATGTCACACAAATGACCACGGTACGCTGTAAGTACCAACCAGCAGTGAAAATCAAGAAAATGCAGAAATTTCAGATCTGCAAATTGATTTCCAGAATTAGAGCATGTTTGCCATGCACTCCATAATCAATTACAGCCAGATTTATAAGCCAATGCACCAATTGCATATAAAAACCCCAAAATTCTGCTGCAATTTCTGTTCCAAATGCTTTCTTGGGCACAACTTTCATGATTGCGGCCAAAAGCCCCAAATTTTCAAAGGCAAATCCCCCCAAATTGCATCAATACATGTAGCCAAGTGCACATACCAGGTGATTCTTGCACAATTTGATGGAATTCTGCAAAAGCCCCAATTTTCTTGAGTCCAGTGTGCACAAATTTCAATGAAATTGACAAAATTTCGCTAAAATATGAAAAGCCCCAAATTTCCCTGGTAATTGTGCACCAAATTTGCAATTTCCGAGTCACATTGTCATGTTCTGCATCAAAATCCCCAAATCCAAGAAAAGCCCCAATTTTTTGAGTCAAAATTGCAAACTGTGTACGGGCATGCGAACGGCCATCAGTGGAAGGGAACAGATTGCAAAAACTAATTTTTAAAAAATGATGAAAAAGTGGCTATCGAATTTGAATGTTGGACGCCTCGACCTGTCACTTGCTCACATGCCAGTCAAGCCGTCGCCTATGCTTGCATGTCACACCTATAGCCCACTCGCCAACAATCCGTGACCACCTGCCGCTCGTTTGTCAGGGTTGTTGCTTGCTCACAACTAGCATAGCCCATCACTTGCTCCTAACTGCCTGCATTGCTTGAGATGCATGCATTCTAACCAGCCCATTAGCTGGATCTGTGCCTGCTTGATAGTCGCCTGCTCTGCCAACTGTCTGCTTGACATTCGCCTGTCTCTCTCGCTTCACTGCAACCAATCGTTGCATGTCCGCTTGACCTACCTTGAGAAGTGTGCACTCCTTATACTCTGATACTAGTTTGGTTTCAAGTGCGCGAGGATTGAGACACAGTGCAAGAGAGAGAAGCACAATGAGAAAGGGAGTGAGTGCAAAGTAGAGAGTGAGGAAGAAAGTGAGAACACAACACTCGATATGGGTACAATGACTAAGTGTACCACTTTAGGTTTTTGATAATATATATAAAGTACATGTGTAAGGTTGCGTGCACACCCGAACACCGTAAAAGGCACACTGACCCTTTATTCCCAACACCTCTCTTTGCGTGTGCACTAAGCTATACCTCTTATCATTGCTCCATATATCTTTGCCAATGTGTGGCCCACCATGATGGTTATGTAGTTACCTCGATCCATGGGATCTCTAGACTTGTGGATGGACACAATGGTATGCATGGTCCACTTATCTAGAAAGCCCACTGCTAGAGCCCTATTGAACATAAAAGCAATGAGAGGAGCCGAAATGTCCACTGCGTGAATGAAGTGCTCACCTTGTATACCTATGTGATCCATCGATCATCCATGTTGTAGACGCTCAATCGCTCTCCTCACCATATCATGTATGAAGAAGGTAGATGTGGTAGGACACGGCTCTAGTGCGTGTGGAATCAATGGCTAGTGTGGTACATCATATAGTCCCTTTGCATAGGAGTGTCGTGTCTCTGGACCACTAATGGTGTGGAGCAACATGGCTCTGGCAATTTGTGCCGTGTTGTGGCTACATCTCTGCTCATGAATAAATGGTATAGGTCCCAATATTGTTCCTCCTCATATGCTTGTCATTTGCGATGAGTCAAGGTCTTTTGTTTATCTACAAGCTTCTCTCTCTGTAATGATCCCTAATCCTTTTTTAATCTAGACATGTCTATATAGCTCTCCACACTCATCATTGAACCATCTATTTTGAGGCATGGTGCCCGACTAGGTGGATCTGCTAGTGTGTGAGTGTGAAAAGCTTTGGAGAGCAGCCAAGTGGAGGATGGAGGTGAGTTGGGAGATGAGTGTCCCTTAGGGGTCATTATGCTAAAACTATGTGAGCCCATCATATATATGATGGCTATATATGTCTGCTAGCTCATGTCTGAAATAGAAAGTTGTGGACAGAGTATGAGCGGTGGATAGAATATGTGGGTGTAGTAAGGAGGATAGGGTAAGGGATAGGTAGGTATGATCTGCTCTGAGCAAACAAGGGGGGATGGTGAAGGATTTAACTAGTTCCATTTTTTCATCCCGGTGTAAATGACAAAATGGTGTCGCAACCCAAGCTCTAGTAGGTACTGGCAGTAGCGAGTACTATCTCCTCCAGTATCAACAAATAACCTGCATGCGCTTGCCTCCTCTATATACATCACCTATAGCCTCCTTGGATCCTCAAAATCATATGTATCACACTGTCTGCTCTGCATCTTCACATTAAAATCTCCTACCAAGAGAATATCTCCCTGTCTAGAATAGTGTACAATCTCATCAGTTAAGTCTATGAAAGGGGACTCTCTTCCTCCATCCCCCTCTCCCTCTTGCTGTTGGGGCTCCCCAGTAGCATATCTCAACCCCCATGAGCTAAAGTAACAAAGGGCAATATATATAGCATCCGGCCGCAAGAGATGTCCACTCTAATCCACATGTATCCACTCTGATCCGGCCACCAAAGAGAGAGAGAGAGAATATACTAGATTATGGGAAAGATGACCTCTATGTCTACTTTGCATTCAAATTATTCCTACCTCTTCCATTTCCTTAGATGGACAGCCCTGTGGCATATTTGGCGTACTCGGAATGCTTTTATTTTTGATTCAGTATCGGGCATTCATGCTCATGTGGCCCGTGTTCATGGTTTGGTGTTATGGTAAATCTCCTCTATGGTGTCAGCTGATCTGGTTCTTCCTGACATTGCTGTTCCCTGTCTCGATATTGTTCACTCCACACCAGCTGTCCTTTCTATGTGATATTTCTGTGTTAGGGTCTTTGTAGATTATCATTTGGGTCTGTTCTTTCCTCACTGACCTGATGGTCTGATGTAAATATTTACTACTTAATTCAATTATCTTAACAAAAAGAAAAAAAAGAGAATCCTGAAGAGTGAAGAATGCAGAATGCTGAAACAGGGGCAGAAATATGTAGAAGAGTTGTGTGCATATCTACAGCCTGGAGAACTCTCAACCTTCACAAAACACAAGTGCTGGAGACCAGTCAGAAGAAGCCTATAAATAGGCTGGAAGGAGGGGAGAGAATGGAAGTGCAGATGCATAGATCTGGACGACTGGTACAGTCAGCTGCATCTGGGGAATCAGCTGACACGTGGCAGTCTGACAGGTCCTGCCCATGTGTGCTGCCCATACCGATTGCCCAACCCTGTCTGCTGCCCACCCAGTCCGGCTGCCTGTCCTGGAGGTGCCCAAACTGCTAACATCAATATATTGTGGCCCTGTCAGTTGTATTTTCCTCTCACTTATCATTATCAAGCGAGATCAACTATACATGACACTTAACAAACTAATCAAATAGTGCACATATGAATAGTGCAAAAACATCTATGAATGGATCCACATGAATGAACATTAACCACAGTTCATATAAATGTATATGGGTGATGCCAACAAGCCACGCACAGGTCAATGGATGGATGGCAACAAGTTACACCAGCATGGAACACATAATGGGTCAAAATGCCAGGCAAGCAGCCATCAAAGAAAGCTAACAAGACAAGGAAAATGCAAGCACATCAACTCTAACAAATGTCAGCTTACATAAGCCTGCAAACACAAAAAGCATCTAACGACCAGAAAACCCTCAATAGGCTGCACCAACATGGCAAGGCCAATGTGTTCCAAAACACGGGTGTTTTGGACACCTGAAACACAGCAAGCAAGATCAGGTTAGAGCCCAACAAATGAAAACATGTGAGAATCAAGGAGTGGAATCATAACAGAATCAAGATGAGAGTGGAATCATGACAGAATTAAGATGAGAGTGAGCATGAATATGAACAAAAGGAACAAGAATGCAAGACCATCAGGAATGGATCTAACATAAGCATAGGTTCAACAACATACAAGAGCTCTATGGCTCTCCTTGCCAGCTCTCCGGAACTATGTGACAACATAACAAGTGGCAGAAGGAGTATGTATAGCATGGGTGGATGCCCAACATGACCTAATAAACGTCCCAATACAAGGCCTAAATAATGCTCACAATATGCTCCATAAATACTACTAGTGTTCCGCACGCGCCGCTTTGCCGTGCTATTGCACGGCAACTTCGCTCAATAATCCATTTCTCTTCTTTCTCCCTCCTATTTCCCCTCTCCATTTCCAATATGATTTATCTCTCTCTCTCTCTCTCTAAGCACCCTCTCTCTCTGTCTCACACACACGCACCAAACTTAAAACTAAAAGTAGTTTAAAAAATTTGTAACACAAAATGCCAGACATAGAAACAATCTCTTCCATGCACCATACTTACAAACATTCCTCTCGACATCAATGTAAACAATCATATGCTTGCGCGATAATTAGAAACAACAACGTAATACTGAAACGGGTCATAATTGAGACAAAGACCAAGTACCACAAAAAGAATTTCTATAAGAGACCTAGTGAAAATGAAGCCACAAAGGCCAAGTATAAGACACGCAAGTGTTTTTAAGCACCATAGGCAAATGGCCGATGCCAACAAAAAAAGACAATGTCTCGAAGATGCCTAATAGAAACAAAGCTTCCTCTTCTTTGAGTAATCATTAACAAAATTTTCCTCCTTGAGCAAAACATGAGAAGGCAAAGCCGAGAATGATCCTATAGTTTCCATTGGTAATCGCATGGGTGATGCAACGGTCCTACTACTTGCATTGAAACAAAAATCACAATATAAGTACGTGGAACAACAACGTTATACTAAAACGGGTCATAATTGAGACAAAGACCAAGCACCACAAAAAGAATTTCTATAAGAGGCCTAGTCAAAATGAAGCCACAAAGACCAAGCATAAGGCACCGATGTGTTTCCAAGTACCATATGCAAATGGCCAATGCCAACAAAAAAAGACAATGTCTCCAAGACGCCTAATGGAAAGAAAGCTTCATTTTCTTTGAGGAATCATTAACAAAATCCTCCTCCTTGAGCAAAATATGTGAAGGCGAAGCAGGGAACGATCCCACAGTTTCCATTGGTAATCGCATAGGCAATACAATGGTCCTACCTCTCTCTTACCACCTGCATTGGAACAAAATTTACAATATAAGTATGTGGAACAACTAACAAAGATCATTCCATCCCAACAATAATAATACCTAGTCGAACATTTGTGAACCACTCTGTAGGTACTGACAAACGTTGATGCAGCGTCACAAAACAACCCAAATCCTTGAACCCATACTTGAACCAATGCCTCGATATCTTATCGGTAGAAGAGCGTTGAAATCTCTTCTTATGATCAACCTCGTACATATACACCCAAAAACATTGCGTGTATCCACAATGTATAACTTCAATAAAAACTGGGAGCTTGATGTCGATATTAACATCATCATATAAACGCTCGATGACCCTTGCAAGTGTCCTTCTTATGATATCATCAGGAGCTATAGTGAGTAATGTGCACTGTAGCTCCTTTTGATAGTCAGAAGCTGGGTAATAGTGTCACTCTAGGGTAAGCATCTGCAAAAGTTAAATGAATAGTGAAATATGAAAAAAATATACTTTCAAGAGAGTATATGCCAACCAAACAAGGCACAAAGAGCAATTCACACAGATGCAAAACCAGCATCCCTGCATGGTCATCAATAACTATATCTCCACAAAAAAAGCAACAGAAAGCAATTCACATATATGCAAAACCAGTGTCCCTACATGGTTGTCAATAACTACATCTCCGCAAAGAAAGCAATGCACATTACTGCACCTTTCGAAAAACATCCTTGTATACAATGTTTGTGGTCATATCTCCATCCTCGTCACCCAATAGCACTTTCACATCATAAGAAGATTTTACCCTTGAAAATGCAATATACAACTGACCATGTGTAAATATTGGTGCCTTTAGATAAAGCCCAACAATGAACAAAGTCTGCCCCCGTGACTTGTTGATTGTCATAGTGAATGTCAATCGGATGAAAAACTGTCTCCGCTTCATAGTAAATGGCAATTGTGTAGCATTCGAAACAAAAGTAATCCGGGAAATAAAAACTTGTTCACCCACATTTACCCCTGTTATTATCTGAGCATCTATCACTTTCCTATTGAAAGCTCTACATATCAATCACGTACCATTACATATATCCCTTCCTGCATTTAGGTTTTTAAGAAGAATAATAGATGCATTCATCTTCAACAGCAATAAATGAGGAAATCCACCTCCAAGATCCAATGTATTTAAATACTCAACAGAGTACAAAAATGAGTCGTCGGTCTTTGCAATTGAATCTGCACTATAATACTACCTGACTTCCCCTAGCATTAGTTGCGATGTACGATCATTCAAAGTAGCCACCTCTGTATTCCATAAGACAAGTATAGCCCGCTCACTAAAATACGACGTGTAGTCACCTACATTGGACACGTCACTGTAAACACTATCAATCAGTGTTTCGATAGGCTGGCCTTTTAATACCATGCTAGGTGGAACACACAACTTATCACAACTTTCAGTAACACCCACTCTATCTCCTATTCCTTGAATCCAACAAATAAACCCATTGTCCACCACACTACCAGATGTCGACACTCATACATTGCCACATAGCCTTAGCACCCTTATGTAACGCCACAAATCAGAGCAACATAATGCAATATTAACAATATCCTCACGTATTCCCTTTACCACAACCGGCAAGACTTGTCTAAAATCCCTCCCAAACAAAGCAACTTTTCCACCAAATGGCTTATCACAGCTTATAACATCTCTTAGAGTTCTATCAACTGCTTCGAATGCATATTGATAGGTCATAGGAACCTCATCCCACAAAATAAGGCTCGTTTGTCTCAATAACCGAGCAAGGTCACTTTGAACAGGAATATTGCAAGTGGATCAATTATTTAATTCTATTGGGATTCTAAATTGCGAGTGAGTTGTACGACCACCTGGCAAAAGCAAGGCAGCAATGCCACATGATACTATTGCCAACGCTATACGACCGCCATTGCGCACCTTCGCAAGTAAACATTTGTATAGGAAAGTCTTCACAGACCAGGACCATCCAAAAAGAATACATCCTAGTACCTGTATCAACAGCATCCATGACTGCACTAAAGGCAATTCTTTGTCCTTCATTCAACATTCCCTCCATGGATTCAGAAACCTTATGCTATTCTGATATGTTGTATGCATATTCATCTTGCAAAAGAGAGTTAGCATACAGTTGTGAGTTTGGTTGATGAGGTTCAGCAACCCATCAAAATCACGGAGTCTTCGTCCTACATGACGTAAAAGGTCTTGCAGATGCAACGAAGCCATGTTAGATGCCTCATGCTACAGAACACTAAGAGAGGCGTGCACGTGCTATAGCTGCAATCTATACATAATATCCTCTACCATTGGCATTAAAAATCTTTCCCATAGATAGCCAGGCTGAGCTAGCTCACAAAAGACCAAAATTGCAACAAACAAAGTCCGGAGTTGAGCACCAGTTTGCACAGAGGTAGCTTCTTCTAAGCACACAACATATTCATCATCGCTCTCCAGCATGCCCTTTGCAATGCAAGCATCCCTAAAAGTATCATAGATCACACTATCAGCAATACACAAGTCTTCCAAAGAAGTACATCCCCGACACTCTATTAAAAGCATCCGCAAATAGTAGAGCTCACCACAGGTAGGCGCCACAAAATACATCCGACTACATATATTCCCACGCTTCCTTCTAGTCAACATCTTATGTCGTGCATTCCACACCCAATACACTAGAAAGTCCTGATAGCGAATAGTCCTAGCCTCTGAAAGAATGCGGTTGCACACAAACCATTCAGTAAGAGTAGTTTTTTGGATATCTTCATTCCGCACAGCATCTGGTATACTATCTGTATCCCGAAACACCACATAGTTCTCACTAGGTAAGTATACCTGCAAACGTTGTATATCAGGCTTTTTATCGTGCAATGCATAATCATAGATCCGCTAACATGCCTCAGAGGTAGAAACATATCGTGCATCCAAATAACTTTGTATCTTGTCCACCTCGTGAACATCGCTACCATTCCGGACTGAATCAACCCCAACAGAAAATTTTACGGTTACACGGTCATGCCCCTTGTACACATACTTATACAAATACTTAACACTCACAATTGTCGAGCACACCTTCACATTTATGTGTACATTGTATTTCTTACTCAAGAATGGATTATATAGAACAATCCATTGATTATCAATAACATTACCATTTATGATCACGGAGTTTCCATCATCTCGTCTTCGATAAATGGGATAGCCACAACTATCAACCATTGTCATGCCCACTAATTTTCGCGGATAATCTTTAGTACATCTACCCTTATCCATACAGGGACTCTTCGGGTTCAATCCTCCGCAAGGGCCATGAATGTTGCACTTTGAAATTGTCTCAAATAAGGTTGGAAACTTAACTCTATTGGAGAACTCCAACACAAACCAATCTATCATAGTGACATGCTTCAGAAGGTTTAAAAGACAGCTCTAAAATTAGCAAAGTATGAGAATGTGGTAGCCCTCTCTTTTGGAATTCAATCACAGTAACATAGCCTGCAACCTTTCCAAAGAGATCATTCTCCAACAACGTATACATTAAATTAGCATGCTTTTTATGAAACACGCGAGCAGTTAAATCCGGACGGTCATAAGTACTTTGCCCAGGCAATAAAGCATTAGTTATCTCCAACCACTTTAGATTGCATTTTCACACACCACACAAAGACTCCCCATGGAATGCACATCCGACTCTTGAAATAGTAGTATTGACGTTGCTAAGTGAACGTCTGTTGCAGGCAAAGCATTTAAAATGGAGCACAATCTACCACTTTGGGAATCAAAAACAGCAATATTATGGACACATGACTCATTAGCTATGGAATTTTCCACATTGTAGTGATTTCCAACTAAATAAACTAACTAAACTAAATAACCACAAATAACCAAATTAACTAACTAAATAACTAAATAAACTAAATAACTAACTAAATAAACTAACTAAACTAAACTAACTAACCACAAACTAACTAAACTAATCTCTCTCTCTAACTAACCAAACTAAACTAACCAATCAATCCAACTAAACTATTTGATAGATAATAAACAAAAATAATTTAAACTAACTAATCTAATAAGCTAACGTATCTAACCAAACTAACTAACAGTAAAAAATTTACTAATGTAAACCAACAAAACTAACAACCTATTTAACTAACTAACTTACTATTTAAACCAATAAATACATCAAAACAAATTTAAAACCTGAGAGAAGAAACACACATATAAACTAAAACAAAAAAACAAACTAACCCTAAACTATATCCATATATAACACACAATCTAAAGTAACTAAGCAACTAATCTAAGGTAAAACCTACTAACTAACTAATCCATAACACATATATAAACTAAAACAAAAAAACAAACTAAATAAAATAACTAAATAAACTAAATAACTAACTAAATAAACTAGCTAAACTAAATAAACAATCAAAACTAACTAAACTAATTAACCACAAACTAACAAAACTAATCTCTCTCTCTTTTTTTCGTAAAGGGACTAATCTCTCTCTCTCTCTCTCTCTCTCTCTCTCTCTCTCTCTCTCTCTCTCTCTCAAGTAAACTAACCAATCAATCTAACTAAACTATTACATAGATAATAAACAAAAATAATTTAAACTAACTTATCTAATCAACTAACTAAATAAACTAACTAAACTAAATAACCACAAACAACCAAAACTAACTAAATAACTAAATTAAATAAACTAAATAGCTAACTAAATAAACAACCAAAACTAACTAAATAACTAAACTAACTAAATAACTAACTAAACTAAATAAACAACCAAAACTAACTAAACTAACTAACCACAAACTAACTAAACTAATCTCTCTCTCTCTCTCTCTCTCTCTCTCTCTCTCTCTCTCTCTCTCTCTCTCTCTCTCAAGTAAACTAACCAATCAATCTTACTAAACTATTCGATAGATAATAAACAAAAATAATTTAAACTAACTTATCTAATCAACTAACTAAACTAAATAACCACAAACAACCAAAACTAACTAAATAACTAAATTAAATAACTAAATAGCTAAGTAAATAAATAACCAAAACGAACTAAATAACTAAAGAAACTAAATAAACTAAATAAAATAACTAAATAACTAACTAAATAAACTAACTAAACTAAATAAACAACTAAAACTAACTAAACTAACTAACCACAAATCTAACCAAACTAACTAACAACCTATTTAACTAACTAACTTACTATTTAAACCAATAAATACATCAAAACAAATTTACCACCTGAAAGAGAGAGAGAGAGAGAGAGAGAGAGATCACCGACCTGAATATTAGCTAAACAACCAATCCTCACAAACAAACTGCACAAAATAAACCAAAATACTAATAAATTAAACCATACCATGCAAACCAACCTCCCTCTCTCTCTCTCTCTCTCTCTCTCTCTCTCTCTCTCTCTCTCAACTAAAACTAAAACAAACAAACATATATAAACTAAAACAAAAAAACAAACTAACCCTAAACTATATCTAAAGTAAACTAACACACAATCTAAAATAACTACTAACTTACTATTTAACTTATCTAATCAACTAACTAAATAAACTAACTAAACTAAATAACCACAAACAACCAAAACTAACTAAATAACTAAATAAAATAACTAAATAAACTAAATAACTAATTAAATAAACTAAATAAACAACCAAAACTAACTAAACTAATTAACCACAAACTAACCAAAACTTATCTAATCAACTAACTAAATAAACTAACTAAACAACCAAAACTAACTAAATAACTAAATAAACTAACTAAACTAACTAGCCACAAACAACCAAAACTAATCTCTCTCTTTTTTTTCATAAAAGGTAATTGTATTAATTACGAAAAAAGGTACAAGATCACATGATTACATGATTACAAGAGACACGAGGGCCCTAGGCCAACGTGTCAGAGATCATAGCCTGTCTGGTAGGGCAGTACCAGCTGCAGCAGTCGGACCAGCAGCAGTCGGACCTGCTGCACAGTCGGACTGTGCAGTCGGACTGCCACGTGGCAGTCCGACTGCCTGTAACCATTTTATTCCTGGCTGCGCCCTATTTTGGCGCCCCGTTCTAGGTGATTTTTCGCCTATTTATTGCTGACGTTTTCAGCAGTCTGGCCACTATTCTCTGTCGCAGATTACAGACCGGTGCCATGCAGATTTCTGTCTCTGTTCGCAGATTTCAGACAGCAGACAGTGCAGACTGCAGCAGACTTCGAGGTGGACAGCAGGTCGCATTGTCGAGGTGGAGACACGCAGTCCAGCGCACTGCGCCCGTGTATATCTTTGTATTCAGCATTCTTTATACAGCAGATCTTCAGTGTACACTGTCTCTTTCTCTCCCTTCTCTCTCTGCGTTCTCTCTCTCTCAGTCCTACGCTTCCGCACCGCTGCACTCTGACATGGTATCAGAGCAGTGTTTGAGGGCTGACTGAGCGCAGAATCAACCTGAAGAGGAGTTTCCATCGCGACACAAATTTGCGTTTTTTGCGTTTAAGGGCAGACAGGAGGACTGCGCCTTGGAACAAGGCTGAAACGAGTGTGGGCGCACAGGAAAGGAGTACAGGTGGTGGATTTGCTGCTGTTTACTGCTGTTTTACGCGGAGAAAGTTTGAGTTTTCAACCTAAAAGTGCAGGTTTTGCTTTTTCATCGCCTCCGGCGGGTGAAGGAGCTTCGGGACGCTGAAGAGCCTTACCAGGCTGAGTCTACTCAGTCAGAGGGGGCTGCTTTTGTGTTTGAGAAGGCATTGCAGGTGAAGATGTCTACAGAGATGGACTTGGAGTTCCAGGCGATAATGGACCGGAAGGTGCCTGTCCTACCGGCTCTTCCTACAGATCAGAAGCTCGACGGCGACAACTACCGCATTTGGCGCGTTATGATGTTGGCCATTCTGGAGTCCTATGATTTGGCAGAGTTGGTACAGGAAGATATTGACCGGCCTTCGGTAAGAGATGAGTCCAAACTCTCTTCCGATGCTCGTGCGGAGTTGGCCAGGGCCCAGTCTCATTGGGACAAACTGAATGCCAGGATTCGATCCTTTCTCTTTCTATCATGCACTACAGCCGTGATCGCTCACATCGAGCACTTGACGGTGGCTCGTGAGATATGGCTGGAGCTTGATCAAATGTACAATCGGATGACCCTGATGAAGAGGGTTTCTTTGGAGGTACAGATGCGAACCTTGTCCGTCAATAAGTCTTCTTCGCTAAGGGAACACATTAACAAGCTAAGGAAGCTACAGATGCAGGTTCAGAATGCGGGGAAGCCGATCTCCTCCGAAGACATGGCGATCACACTATTGTCCCAGTTGCCGCCACGATTCGGTACATTTTACTCTGCCCTTATTGCTTCGGGGCGAGAGTCTACTCTTCGGTGGGAGGAGTTGGTTCCTATGGTCTTGGACCAAGAGGAACAGTTAAAGGGACAGAATGCTTCCAAGACGGAGGCGTTGACAGGTCAAGCCTCTCAGAAGAAGGGGAAGGACCAAAAGAAGAAGAAGGGGGATAACAAGTCCAAGAAGGACAAGGACAAAGACTCCACATGCCATATTTGTGGAAAGACTGGCCATTGGAAGAAGGATTGCCCTGACAAAGACTCGAAGGACACCACGAAGAAGGATACTAAGGATTCTGGAGCGGTGGCTGCACCCTCATCAGCTGCATTTCTACATCTAGTTGTCATTGAGGACACTTCACCGAATGCTTCTGATGCTGCGATGGCGGCTTGCCAATCTCGAGAGTGGATTATTGATAGTGGTGCCTCACGGCACATGACTCCTTCATCAGATGGTGTTGCCCAGCTGCGACCTTCGCGTGGGCAGGTTCTCATTGGAGACAGCTCTTCTGTTTCTATTGCAGGTCGGGGTAAGATGCAGCTTATTCCGCATGGACGAGGTAGCACCCATACCTCAGAGGTTTTGCATGTACCAGGATTAGGGTACCATCTCCTTTCAGTTCATAAGATTTGCTCCCTTGGTCTTTTGGTGGAGTTTGACAGTTCTACAGTGCGAGTCCTTGATCGTGAATCGAGGAAGGTTCTATCATCTGGATATGAGGAGAACGGCATTTACAAACTGAAGTCTTCCACTGCCCTTTCTACTCTTCTTCTTACCTCACAGTCTCAGTCAGAGTTATGGCATGCTAGGTTTGGTCACCTAAACTATGACTATCTTCGGAAGGCGTCACGGGGACAGCTTGTTCAAGGGTTGCCGGATATAGTGGTGAGCCAGCAGCCATGTGTCTCCTGCATACGGGGGAAGCAGCATAGAGATGCCATTCCCCACACCGCTTCGCGGCGGTCTACTTCACCGATGGAGTTAGTATCTACGGATCTATGTGGCCCTATGAGGAATGAGTCCCTGCGTGGGAGCTCGTACTTCATGCTGATCGTGGATGACTATAGCAGGATGACATGGGCCTACTTTTTGGCACTAAAGTCAGAAGCTTTCTCGCACTTCAAGGATTGGCTTCTCTTTGAGGAGAACCGATCAGGCCGGAAGTTGAAGACCTTGCGATCCGACAAGGGAGGTGAATTTGTGTCTAATGAATTTGCTCGGTTTTGTGCAGATAGAGGAATTCACCAGGAGTTTGCCAATACCAATACTCCACAAGAAAATGGTATTCTCGAACAGAAGAACCGCAGTGTGATCGAGATGGTGCGCACCATGATGGAGCACCGACAGACCCCCCAGGTTCTGTGGGCCGAGGCTGTGGCTACTGCAGTCCACATCCTTAACCGATCTCCTACTTCGGCCGTGGAAGGGATGACTCCATTTGAGGCGTATTTTGGGTCGAAGCCAGATGTTTCTTACTTTCGGGTCTTTGGGTGTGATGCCTATGTTCGCATTCCCAAAGCTCACCGTGACAAATTTGAAGCGGCTTCCCGAAAACAGGTATTTGTTGGCTACAGCTCCCAGTCCCAAGGCTACCGACTGTATGATCCCGTCAAGCGGGATGTATATACTAGCCGTGATGTACGGTTTGTGGAGGTTCCGGCTTCTTCAACGGGTGAGGAGCATCCCGTTCTTGGAGATCCAGGGGAGAGTTTGGCTCCTTCTACAGTTCCACTGCAGCCTGTGCCGTTTGATTATGATTCTGTTTCTGACACAGAGTCTACTGTTCCACCGGATCCTTCTGAGGAGTTACCACCGGTGGACATTCCAGAGTCTTCTATTGATGGAGAACGACGAGGGGAGGTTCGGCCTCCTCCTCGCTGGGCCCGTGACACACTCCGTGATTCAGGGATCGAGGGGGTTCCTGAGGAGTGGGGACCGCAGGATGGTCCGCGGCGGTCACGGAGGCACCAGGCGCATTCTTCGGAGCTTGTTTGCTCCAATTATTGTTTGATGTCCCGAGTTATGCAGGATCGAGAGCCCACCTCCGTGAAGGAGGCTTTACAGTCCGCCCCATGGAAGAAAGCTATGGAAGCTGAGTTGGAGGCTATTGAGAGGAATGGCACTTGGTCACTTGTGCCACGCCCCCCGAAGAAGAAGGTGATTGGAGTCAAGTGGGTCTTCAAGACCAAATATCTCAGTGATGGTACTTTGGATAAGCACAAGGCTCGCCTTGTTACTAAGGGTTTTGCCCAGCGCCCAGGGATTGACTGTCATGACACCTTTGCCCCTACAGCTCGTATGGCAACCATTAGAGATGTTCTTGCTTTGGCTGGCCATAGGAGATGGCCTGTTTATCAGCTGGATGTGAAGTCGGCCTTCCTGAATGGTGATTTGAAGGAGGAGATCTACGTTGAGCAGCCTCCTGGCTTTGGTTCTTCAGATGGGAAAGTCTACAGGTTGAAGAAGGCCCTGTATGGTCTCAAGCAGGCCCCGCGCGCTTGGAACGAGAAGATTGATTCGTTCCTCCAGACTCAGTTGGGATATCGGCGGTCCAAGGCCGATCCGCAGCTGTATGTTCACACTTCCGAGGATGGTTGTGTGCTGTTTGTATTATATGTTGATGATTTGATTGTCACAGGTGATGATGCACAGCAGGTCCAGGAGACAAAGTCAGCTTTACATCGGACGTTCGAGATGACGGATTTGGGACTACTCCATTTCTTTTTAGGACATGAGATTTTTCAGTCTCAGAGGGGGATCTTTCTCTCCCAACAAAGATATGTACAGGAGCTCTTGGTGTCTTTTAAGATGGAAGATTGTCGGGCCCTCTCTACTCCTATGGATCCGAACTGGAAGGCCACTTCCCACTCAGCTTCTCCTTTGGCGGATGCTTCCCGCTATCGACAGTTGATAGGGTCTTTGATTTGGCTTCTCAACACCAGGGTTAATCTATGTTTTGCTGTTGGGCTCTTGGCAGGGTTCATGAGTGAACCTAAGACGGTGCATTGGCAGGCTGCTCAGAGGATACTTCGGTATCTGAGGGGGACGTCTGATTTGGGGATTCATTACCCCACAGGGACAGATGGGTCAGATCTTGTACTTGCAGGTTGGAGCGACTCGGATTGGGCCGGTGACGTGGACCACAGGCGGTCTACAACAGGTTACTGCTTTACTTTGGGTGCAGGTGTTATTTCATGGAGTAGCAAGAAGCAGCCCACGGTAGCCCTTTCGTCTACTGAGGCGGAATATCGGGCCGCATCTTCCACCACATGCGAGGTTGTGTGGCTTCGGAGATTGTTGGAGGAGCTTGGGTGCCCCCAGACTCGTCCTACATTGCTGCGATGTGACAATGAGAGTTACATTGCCTTGGCAAGGAACCCTGTTTTTCATGCCCGGACGAAGCACATTTAGATCCAGTACCACTTCATCCGAGAAAAGCTTTTGGATGAGACCATCACTGTGGAGTATTGCAAGACGGAGGATAATCTTGCGGATTTGTTTACGAAGGCGCTTCCTCAGGCTCTACTTCGGCAACATTCCAGATCCCTCAGGCTTCTGCCCTGTCCAGGCTCTGAGAGGGGGTGTCAGAGATCATAGCCTGTCTGGTAGGGCAGTACCAGCTGCAGCAGTCGGACCAGCAGCAGTCGGACCTGCTGCACAGTCGGACTGCCACGTGGCAGTCCGACTGCCTGCAGCCATTTTATTCCTGGCTGCGCCCTATTTTGGCGCCCCGTTCTAGGTGATTTTTCGCCTATTTATTGCTGACGTTTCCAGCAGTCTGGCCACTATTCTCTGTCGCAGATTACAGACCGGTGCCGTGCAGATTTCTGTCTCTGTTCGCAGATTTCAGACAGCAGACAGTGCAGACTGCAGCAGACTTCGAGGTGGACAGCAGGTCGCATTGTCGAGGTGGAGACACGCAGTCCAGCGCACTGTGCCCGTGTATATCTTTGTATTCAGCATTCTTTATACAGCAGATCTTCAGTGTACACTGTCTCTTTCTCTCCCTTCTCTCTCTGCGTTCTCTCTCTCTCAGTCCTACGCTTCCACACCGCTGCACTCTGACACAACGTGTGGGAAATCCCCGTACTAATGCACTAAAAAGGTTACACCAATCATGGCAACGACCCAGAGGTAATTGCCATATGCCAGGGATGCAAATCCTCCCGAGGGAGCAAGTCGGAGTGTCGAATGAAATCTAGCTGCCAATGCAAGAGTCCTTTAAGCTTGGCAATATGTCTCGGTACATTAGAGGCCGAATCAAAGAGAAAAGCATTGCGCATTGTCCAAATGTGCCAGCATCCCCAGTATCTGAAAAAGTGAAATAAGATCTGCATATGTAACTGTGGCGGTGTGGGGTACTTTGGGCGCACAAAAACCCAATCGAAAGGAGTCAGTGAGGACCCCACCACCGCGCGCCAGATTTGTGACAAGAGTAACCAGATATTCTTGGCGAGCGGGCAAGAAAGAAAACGATGTCAGGCCGATTCCGCAGTAGTGGTACAAAAGAAACAATTGCCATTCGAGATTCGACGCTTGGAAAGGACCGAGGCAAGAGGAAGACCACCAATCATTACCCGCCAAAGAAAGACTTTGCATTTGAAAGGTGCCTTATTCCGCCAGCCCTCCATCAGCGTCGCCTGCCACCATGATATCGATCTCCGCAATCCCCAAACAGTATTAGCTTTCACACCCAGCCAATGGTGATCTTGAATGAGAAGATGATACATCTGATTAGTAGAGGCCTTTTCCAGACTCAACCGGCCTGCAAGGTCCTAGTCCTGCCAAGGACGATCCACAGCCAGGGCAGGAAAGGGTTGCCTACCCTGAAGCTCCAACACAAGCTTTTCCCATAAACCACGGTATCCGCGCGGGATCCTGAAGAGTCTCCGAGCAGTCCGAAACGATGCGAGGACATTGCGAGTGGCAAGGGTAGCATCCGCAATCGACGTCACACCTAAACAGGCCATGCGGTTAAATCTCGGTCTGAGCTGATGTTTGTCTTCCCATGAAAGTAATCTGGATACTGCCAACAATTCCAGCTGAAAGGAGTTAGTCTGCAAGCGGTCCCCTACTGGATGCCAACGGGCCTTTTGGAGCACCACTTTCCAAGAGCCGACCAAGTGCAGTAACAAAGAAGAAGAGGGACTGGAAAATCGAGAGTCAGCATTAAGGACATGCCACCAGGAGGCCCGAAGCCACGTGTTACCATGGCGTAGCCCGCTGTCCTCAAGAAAGTAACGGGCTATGATGGTCCACGGGTGATGATCCACACACATGGCACGAAAAAGAGACCAACGAAGAGCCAACATATGAGTTTCTGCATCCAAAATAGCGCCACCACCCATGCGTTTAGGGGTGCATGTATGTGACCATGAAATCCATGAAATGCCTGCCTGCAGGGAATCCTTCTTCCATAGCATGAAACGAATGGGATGAGTGAGAGCCTTCAAAGTAGTAGGCGTCCACGACAGCAATGGCAGGAAATAAGTTAACATTGGTAGCATAATTGTCTAAGCCACTTTAAGGCGCACATGGAAAGGCCACGCTTGCGACTTCCAATACATAAACTTCGCCGCCAGTTTTTGTGAAATCCACTCCAGTAGGTCCTTTGGCCGTACATCCACTCCCAACGGGTATCCAAGATGCCTGACAATGGATCCACGGGAAACCACCTGGCCCTGCCAGCCTAATGACTGTAAATCAGGCTCCGTGCAACTGAGAATGGCCGACTTAAAGGCATTGATGCGAAGACCAGAGGCCTGACCAAAGAGCGTCCAAACATCTAATGCCTTTCGAATGTTGTCCCTGTCTGCCCGCAAAATCATAAAGGTGTCATCAGCCAAAGATTGGCTAATGAAGTGCTGCCCCAAAGGAAGAGACAATCCTACCAGGTGAGCAGAAGCCGCCATTGAGGATAACATTGAAAGGACCGGGTGAGTCGCCAGGGCAAAGAATAGAGGACTCAAAGGGCAACCCTGTCTAACCGAGCGTGCAAGGAGAAATGGATCTGTAACCCCACCATTGAGCATAACTCTTGAAGAAGCCGTAGCACTAATGGTGTAGATCAATCAGGACATCCGGGTACCAAAGCCCATAGCAGACATGAGATCTGCAATGAAAGACCAGTCCACATAGTCAAACGCCTTTTCCAAGTCCAATTGAATCAATACCACTTCTTGACTGGAGTGCCGCGCATAATCAATAGCCATTTGCACATTCAAGATATTATGCAGAATGTTGCAGCCCTTGATGAAACCGTATTGGAGAGGATGCACAATAGCTGGAAGGTGCTTGTGAAGCCGATTCGCCAGCACTTTGGAGAAGATTTTATACATCGAGCCTATCAAAGAAATTGGTCTCCAATGCTGCAGCTTTGACGGTGAAGGGACCTTGGGAATCAGTTTGATAAGGCCTTGTTTCCATGAGGAAGGCATGACCCCTGTTTCCCAAACCTACTGACACATGACCGCCAATGGCTTCACCAACTGCGTGGGGGAGTTCTCAAAGAATTCATTAGTGAGACCATCCCAACCAGGACTTTTATCCTTCGGCAGGTGCAACAAAACATCCATAACCTCCTCCTCGCAAATATCCGCCTTCAAAGTGGCTTGCATATCAAGTGGAACCTGCTGGCGGACCAGATGATAGAAGACCAAGCGGGCATGCGTAACCTGGCTAGAAGGCGAGGGAGAAGAACCAAGAAGTTCCATAAAATAATTTCTGCACATAGTGACAATGGTCTGCGGATCAGTGACCATGCGACCTTCCGAATCCTGGAGTCTAGTCATATTTTCGCGAGCCGGAGAAGCATGCAAGGCGCGAAAGAACTTATGAGACTGGCAGGCACTATCTTGCAATGTGTCAGTCAAGTTATGCAGCTTGGCCTGCTGATAAGATTTCAACTGAAAGACTTGAATAAGATGGGCCAAACGCCTTTCCAGTGACAGCAGAAAATCATCATCTGGGGAATCCACGAGCAAGGAACGGACCAAAGCCAGTAAGTCCTCTGCTGCATGTCGACGTCGCCGGCAAAGAGAGGCATGATGAATCCCATACTGGCGAGCAATCCGCTGCACATTAGAGAGCAGCCGAGCAAATGCAGCTAGGCCGTCAGAGGCGAAGTCCAATAAGAACCTCTCAATCAATTGCTGCATATAGCCCTGGAAAATGGGATGCTTTAAATAAGAGGAGTTGAAACGTAAAGGAAGCCTATCCAGCAACTGCATAAAAGGTGCAATAGATTGTGCCCGCATCTCAAGCTGGAGGGGGAAATGGTCCGACAACGCATATTGCTGCAAGACCTTCATTTCCAGCATCTCGGGCAGAAAATCATCCCCTTGCATGATATACATTCGGTCCAACCGCGACCAAGTAGTTGCATATTGTGTGGAATGAAAAGTAAAGCCTGAAAAAGAAGGGTGAAGCCACGACCAAAGATCTTGCTTAAGCACGCGCAAAGCAAAAGAATTCCACACCCGGCTTTCCGGCGTATCCATTACCGAATGTCCTGAAGTGGACTGAGAAGAGTCAACACACATATTGAAATCTCCCATCAAAAACCCCCTTCGGCCAAGTGACATGGAGCCCTGCAAAGTCGACCAAAGATCCCGTCGGGATGCGGGATCATTCGGAGCATAGAGGCCCAGCAACCATAAAATTTCTCCTTCAAATAAGACTTCGATGACCAGAAAGCGGCCCTGCACATCATTTTTGACAAGAACAGGCTGGTATTTCTCATGGACAATCATCAGCACGCCCGAATAGTGCGTAGCATGTGTCCCTGCATAAAACAAACGGAAGCCATGACAATCCACAATTCTCCCTGCTTCAGCGTGACTTTTGTGCTCAACTGCACACAATACATCCCACTGGTTCTCATGCAAGACAGTCCACATGGCATGTTGCTTATGGCGAGAGTAAATGCCTCGCACATTCCACGTGGCTATCTTCATATATCTTCAAACAAGGGAGTCAAGAACGAGGCGCCTGTTGCCTCGCTTTCACCTTTTCCGCGAGAGCATCTAGGACGCCCTCATCCAGAAAATCAGCCAAGACAGCAAACGAATTGTGGCGACCTGCTTTAGAGGTAGAAGGAACATCCACTGCCTTGGGAGTGGGGCGGGGATAACGCCGATCCCAGGGTGTAATCACATTACCTTTTGTATCAAACATCAGCTTAGCAGGTGGGCCCTTGGGGCCATCTGTATAGGCTTTCCTTGTAGACTGATTACGGGGGCCAGACGGGGCCATAGTACGCGCAGCCGGCTATGAAGTGAACATTTCTTTCCTGCGCATATACGTGCGCACGGAATCCTGTGAAGTATTAGGCCCAGGATCCGCCAGGCCTGCATCCAACTTTTTTCCTTTTTTTTTACGTGCCTCAATCCAATCAGTGCTACGAGAATCCAAACCCAGGACCTGTTGTTTGCCTTTATCCACGACATTTGGTGGCTGAAGGGCCTCCTGTGTCGGGGCATCAAGCACCATATCATCCTTAGGCAGCACAACCTGCGCATCCTCGGAAGATGGTTGCCTTTCAGGGCATTCGGCCATGAAATGCCCCAATTTACCACATGAAAAGCAGTGGCCTGCAAAGTTGCCCCATTTTAAGCGAAAATGCAAAGGATGCATGCCAGAACAATTGAGGCGAAGCCACGGAGGCCTTTTCTTGGCTGTGTCCCATAACATGCATAAACGATTTCGATTCATAGCCCTGAGGCTTGGGGGCACCAGCACTGTTCCCACAACGGCCATTGCATCCTTCAACAATGGCCAATAAACCGCCGGACAATTTTCCACTTCCACCCATACCGGGCATTCTCGTTGAAGCAGTCGCTGGAAATCGCCCATAGGGCGCCAGGGTACAACATGGACCAAGCGGCGATCAAAGAATAATGGCAGCTTGGACAGGAGCTCAGCTCGATGTGTTTCCGATTTCAACAACACCTCATAAAAGCCGCGAGGTCCAAGGAAGATCTCCTCAACACACTCCCCTTGCAATAAATGGTGCATCCACTGGCGAATATGTGAAAGCACTGGGATCCTGGCAGTGAAGAAAAGTATAACTGCACGGTCATAAAACACCGAGAAGGACCGCAAGACTGATTTCGGGTCCACCGTGGCTTCCAGCACATCATCAGTGCCCGCGTCAGAAAAAGTTTCATTGTTGTGCTGGACATAATCGCCAAGCAGAGTATTGGCAAAGTCCAGCAAATGCTCCCAGTCAATCTCCTGCGAATCCACCGGATCAGAGGCAACCTGCGCATAGGAACGTTCTTGAGGACCCATTGGCTCGTCAGAAGTATGCTTGGAGCGTTTGCCCGCAGGCGGCAGTTCAGAACCCGGAGGCATCTCCTCTGTGCAGGGCACCATATCCTCCGGCTCCTCTGTATCGGAATCAGGGCCAAGGGCTGCCACCGTCCGGTCTAGAAAATCCATATCCAGGCCAGCCATACTGCTTCCTTAGCGCTGCCCGCGGACGAAAAGCAGGGGACCACAGGCGAACAGGCGTACACTCGTTCAGGCGTCTCTCTCTCTCTCTCTCTCTCTCTCTCTCTCTCTCTCTCTCTCTCTCTCTCTCTCTCTCTCTCTGTGTACAGATCAGGGGGTGCACCACCCGGCTGCAGCAACAGGACTACAACGGAGAACCGGGCAGACACGCGCAGATGACCCGGGGTGTCGGGTAACAGGAGAAACACGGGGGAGGCGTAAATATGGCTGCGGCAGCCCCGTACGCTGACACAGAGAAGTCGACCACAGGCAGAGCAGATGTCAGGCAGGGCGGATGACAGGCGGGGCAGGCGTCAGTCAGGGCAGACGACAGGCGGGGCAGGCGTCAGGCAGGGCGGTCGTCAGGCAGGGCGGTCGTCAGGCGGGGCAGAGTTCGACAGGAGGGACAGACGCCAGACGTTGAGGCAGGCGAAGTCGCAGCAGGCGTGCAGCGAGCAGGCACGAGGCGCAGACGGCGGTGGCAGCTGCGACAGGCGTGGCCACGCGAGGGACTGACGGGCGCAGCAACGGCACGCTTTGACGGGTTCGCGGCTGTTGTACAGAAGGCCAGGGTCGTTGGGCAGGGAAAACGGCGCCGATTCGCCCTCGCTGGCTCGCGGTTCAGCTGCACGCAGGGTCAGGGCGATCCTGCGCAGCCCTGGGGAAAGGGTTTCAGGCGACGCACAGGGCAGGGAGGCGCGCATGGCAAGGATCCGCCATCGTTCCGTCGGCCAGCCCACACATGGCTGGAGATCGTGTTGAGGTTTTCGAGCTGCCCCTTTGTGTGTTGCGCGACACTGGGCTATGAGTAGCTCAATTGACCAGTCTTGCCAATGCTTAAGATTTCAAGCTTGTGTTGAAGCCTTGACTGTTTTGAAAAGGTATCATTATCATTGATAAGACCAGCCATCAGTGGAGGCAGATGATAGGGCCATGAATCACTTGATTAACAAAAACCTTACTTCATCAAGGTCTAAACTGTATCTTAAGAATACTGAATACTTAGAAAACCAATGAATAAGTGAAAACAGCAGGAAAGAAAACCAACTAGCATTGGAAAAGTGTAAACTTACTCCTTTAATGTCCGTTCGACCGCGGAAGTGGTGAAAAGGAACTTAGGTCAGAACTGTAAATTGATTCATCATGAATATTCCAGAGGGTGGAGGATTTGTTCTCTTCCCATTTAAGAATCTCTTTCACATACTGGAAAGCAGAGTTGACAGTAGATTGGTCACGAGCCTTCAGCTGAAACGTATATAGCTTCCGTCCACTTGTATTAATACTTTCAAAAAGCTTTTTGAACTTGTGTGCCATGTATGTGTAAGCCTGTTGTGCCATACTTTGTGGAGTATGTGTGGATGCCCGAACGGGATCAAAATCCGAAAACCATTCACAAACTTTCAGAGGAACCTTGTGAATTTTTTCCTCAAATGAATCGTATTTGTTCAGCAGTAAGACAAAGGGAGTGTCATGGAAACAGGGATGTTTAAGGATGTTCTGGAAAAGATCACGGCTTAGTAACATCTTGTTTTGAAGAGGGGCATTTCCATCGCTCCACATTAGATCATATTCATCCGTAGCAACGCAGAAAATAACTGCACGTACATCTTCAAACATTTCCAGCCATTTGCAACCTTCAGTCATTCCCTTCGCATTTATCCTTATCAGGTGATATCTGTGTACAAAAATGCAAGCCATTATAATAAGGACTCTTAAGGACTACTCTCACTAGCTCCCAAAAGCTTTTGGGCTGAATGGGTGATCAATATCCAACAATCACTTTTATTTCTGGTGAGAGGAGTAAACCTTTTCTAGCATGCACACAATTCTTTAACATGATTTGAAAAAATAAAAACCATGTGATTAAAAATTAATCAATGATTACCTATCAAATCTACCAAGAGGTTTGTGCAAATAGATTAATGACTACAAAGGAGATATTATATCTGAACAGTCAACTGAATGATGTAAGCTAGAAAATTTAAGCCCACTGGTTATAATGTTCAGAGTTCTCTCTTTGCTTCTATAACCAAATATTCAGAATTAAGTCATGGATTTTCTTTTCCAAGCCATAAAAACTGAGGAAAGAGTTCATTTCAGAGAACATCCTAACATCCACATCTTCTTCTCAAATATGAGAGAGAAAATGACTAAATCTTAACCGATATCCCAAATTAACAATCTAGAATTGTTATTCCTACTCTGGCACAAGGTTGCATTCCATCCATGGGTGGAGCGATCCCTCCAGTCCGGTCAGATCCATCTGCTCCGTCCAGTATTTGTCCGGTCCGGACTGGACAAATAAAAAGGCCTTGCCAATTTGAAAAAGGAAAGGACATATTGAAAATTTTCCTCTACCTCTACCTCCCTTACCAACTCCTCTTCCTCTACCTCTCTTACCACCACCTATTCCTCATTCTCTTCCTCTTCCTCTACCTGTCATGAGGACATGTATTTTTAAAACCTCACTTAACATGTGGATTAATTTTTAATCACATGGTTAAGTAAATGTTGCACATGCGAGGTGTAACTGGGGTTAGAGTAAATTTATGAGCCTGAGACCCGATGAAATCACTGGATGTCAAAGGCAAAAGTTGCTTTAAGTTATGTTGCACAGGTACTTGGTGATATCTGATGCCAATCGTTGGCCCCACACTATATTTATCATTACTCATTGGGTCAAAGTATTTACATTCAGTCTCAACTCTCATCTTGTTCACTATTGAAGCAACAAGGTCAAAGTTAGTAATGAATAGATAATGCATTGTGAAACTCTATTTCTTTCTTCGGTTAATATTTACTAGATTAACCCTTAATCTTTTATGTATTATTTAATGACCATACAAAACACCTTATTTCATCCAACCTTTTTTTGTGTACGTTAGGTACCGTACTAAGTCCACAGACTGGATGGATTGGACAGACCATCCCTTACTGCCCTGCTCTCACTTGTTTTACAAGCCCAGAGAAAGGGTAATGTGCATGTGTAATCTACGTATGGTGATCTGGCAATATGGCCAGCTGTTGCTAGAGGGATGACAAGATTGTAAATAAAATCGGTCCAACTTTCTAGTATCAAACAAGATAATGATGAGCATAACAAAATCAGGAAAGGGCTGTTGCAAGCTACAACTATTAAGTGAGTGATCAGAATTGGCACCCCAAGCAACTACAAAAGGTCCTAAATAGAAGCAAATTGTGGCCATTGAGATGAAGTCAACACCAATCCATGGGCAACAGTGGAGCATCCAGAACCCAGACAGACCTGGGCAAAATGCCGTTCTCTATTTCAATTTTAATTTCATTTTCTTTCTTTGATTTTCATTTGTGACATCTTGTTCATTTATCAGCCATCAAATATACACAATCAAGTATTTATAAATGTATAAATGCAATCCTCGAACCGTGACCATTGATTTTTTCAATAAAACCCCACCGCCCCTCCAAAAAACGAAACAAAAAAGGCAAAAAGGAGCTTCCTGTTACCTTTAAGAGCAACCCAAAAAGAAGTCAAGATTACCTGATTAATGAGGATAATTGATCATAGTTTTCATTGTATGTCTCTGAAACTGGGCTCCGTTCATCAAGAGAGAACTCCAACTCTGCAAGACCTGACCCTTGTGTGACTCCTTCAGCAAATAAAATATCTTGGTTGGTAGGCTCGTAGTCATTTGATGAAATGTCAACAACCTGAAGAAAGTGTAGAAAAGACTCCTGTATTGAAATGGCATAAACTTCATGCGAGCATTTTTAAGATCTGTCCTGACCAACGTAAGCATGGCGAAATGGGCCCTTGCTTGACCCTCCAAAAAAAATGTGAAGTGCAGCAATACAGCACTTTTTATGAACTTATAATCAAAATTCATTAAATCTCACATAATCCACAGCACTATTGTATCATAAACCAGGTTTTAAAAGATTAAGATAAATATTGAACTTTGGACCCAATTGCTAAGTACTACCATGTCATAGGTAAGTACAGGTGAAAAGCGTGAAGCAGACAATCTAAAGCATGTCTTGAGATTCTTGTTATTGCAAAGAACAGACTGATGGATCAGGTGTATGCAGGCCCCAGGGCCATACAAGGTCAGAAGTGAGCTTAAATTGAATAAATCCAAAGTGAAGCGCCTGAAACATGATGATAACAATAGAATCCCTACTAAGCCTGAGACAAAAGGCACTGCAAAGAGCGGCAAGCCATTCCCTGAAGTAAAGAGACCTCCTGGTGATTGGCAATCAAATTCTACAGCCGCATCCAAAAGGTATATGACTGCAGATGTATAATATACCAGGATAAATTGCCATGCACTTACAGATTATGAAGCAAACCCAGTCAAAATATCTTCGCTGATATTGCTATATTGAATCTTCTGAATGCAGCTGCAAACTAACTTTCAAAATACAAAGATACTTTGAGCCTCCATTATTAAGTTTACAGTAGTAAAGTATGCACCATAAAACAGCTCTGATTAGAGGAAACCAAAACTAGTTGGAATCTTAAAAATGTCCAATCCTTTCATTTATTATTAAAAGTGACAACAAATGGAAGCAAGTCGTATACCCTCTCTAGAAAGTATTCAGCAACATCAGGAAGCATATGCAGCTCTGCCTTTCTTTTGTATGTAGCTTGAATTGCAGGGTCCCTCCACATTTCTCCTACTACGGGTGCATATTCTCGTGTGGCTGCTGGAAAATAAGCATCTAGGTGTCCATTCGCCATAATTTCCAAAATCCAATCTGCTCGATCCTTCAGCCGACCATTAATAGTGTAAGGATTCTTTTTTCCCAACTCAGCTTTGCTTCCTGAATCCCCTGAAAAATTAAATAACACCCAGGTACCTAAAAATATGAGCAGTTTTCTGATTCATCATTCCCGCCTGTTTTTCCAAGAGATAATATAGCCTAGCTGGCATATCCATCTGATTTTAAATAATTTCTCAGTCTCAGAATACACCACTTCTGCCACTTGTGTAATGCATACAGCTTTTCATAAAATGTAAGATATTTTAGAATACAGTACTTTCTGCGACATACAGCTTTTCATGAAATGTAAGGTCAAAGAAACACTGAAAATTCCTGATCAAACGGCCCACCTCCTCCCCTTCTGACCCAACGTTGCACTTAAAATGATAAGCTAGTACAAATGACAAAACCCCCATTTTAACAAGCATTGGTTCTTTGCACATACACCATCGATGTGGTAGAATCCAACCTCATTAATTCTTCACCTTCAAAAGAGAAACCAGATGCTTAAGATTCCTGAGACTCCTGTTGCTTCAGACCATATGATGACCAGGTTTGCTTCGTATGATTTCAATGTTCCTAATCAAAAGAACGTCTACATATTACCTAAATTCATACACAATGAATTAGTATTTTGATATATAAAATTTCACCAAATCAACCACTCCTCGATCTAGAACTTGCATTGTGCTGTCTGATTATCTGCTTCTGCAGATCTAATCCAAATTTTGCATCATGGCCAATGCCCAAGCTCCAGACCAAATATTGTAGCCTAGCGCAAGTACACAAATTTCCTACCTGTGACTTCGATCCTAAGCGTTATAGAGAAATTGCAATCCTTGCATCCAAAAAATGGGAGCCCTAGATAAATGAATAAACAAAAGAAAACAAGTTTGCAACTTTACAAGGGTTGTGGCAACTCCCTTTTTCCCAAAAGTTGCCCTTTGACCTTCCAACAGATCTGGTCCTTGAGTTATATGACAAAACCGCATGTAAGAAAAACGGGTAGGCTATGGAAGAGTGAATTTTTTGCAGATCTCTCCTTAAGCAACATATTAGCTCTATTTTGTTCACATTCCCACTTCCCTAGCAATAGGTGCCCTACAATAGTGGTCCAATGGGACTATCCTTGTGTATAGTGTATAATGCACATGTATATGTTCTGCACTATTTTGTATTCATTTCACAAATTTTCTTCTAAGCCTTACAATCATCAAACTTTGTGACAACTGATAAATGGAATTATTGCAAATCAAGTATCTTGGAGAATAACCTATTCTAACAATGCTACAAAGAAAACATAATGAAATTTGATACCTGAGCTTGGAGATGGGGGTGTTGATAGCTCAACATCAGAATTCTCAGTAGACACTATCTGAGAATTACTTGAGTCACCTAGTCTCTCCCTTATTGCTCCTTCTTCTTCTTCAAAAAGTTCCCGTCCCTCAAGCAATATGCTAATATACTTATATATGCTGCTTTGTATCATCAACTTTATACTTTGCAATTCTTCTTGTGTAAAGTTTGGATCTTTGTACAAAAACTTTGCCTGTTAATAAAATATCAATCAAAGAACTACTCATTGATATTCACGTAGGAAGAAACAAAGAAGTGGGTTCTAATCAACAAATGAAGCATATTGATGCTCATGTCAAACAGAAACATTTGACTGTCAATGTCATTATTATCAGATAATATAGAGTGTAATAGGTAACAAAATTCCTGCTTATAACTTTGGTGATCTTTGGTGATGTAAAGAATGTTCATAAAACACATGAAAGCTGTGTGTTTGCTTATAGCATTAGAAGTTGAGTAAAATAATGCAAGGACCCACATATTCAAGTGAAAAAATTGGGATTACATTCGTATTCTTTGATTTGGATTGGCTGAGCTTCAAAATGCATGTTTGTAACAGCTCAATAAACAATAATTACAAATTTAATAAGGGTAATTTGGAACAATCAGAAAATGAACATAGATTGTGTAAGCAAGTTTCATTTTTTGAATAATAGCAGATAATGCCTTTGTCAAACAGTATCTGACCAGGACAAATAATCTATGTCTTCATCAAACAGAAACTGACCAGTTATACAATCGATGCAGATCATGTGTGCTCATTTATGGAAGTTTATATGAAGCATAATTGGATTCCCACGCATAGTATGCAAATTTCCCACATGGGAAAAGCTATTTCAGACGTGGGTATGGAAACAATATCAAAAAAAAGGTGGGGATATCATACTCGACTCCTCCCAACCACACACAAGAAAAAAACTGTTATCACATTTTGAATGTTGAGACTTTATGCTTTCATGAAACATGTGAACAATGTGTGTGTATTGTGTGACATTGCAATTTGTGATCTGATGCTTTGAAGTTTGATCTTCTATGCTATTTTAAAGTTACAAGTTTTGAAGATTAACAATGTGTATAATCTTCTACTTTTTAGGTTCTCTAAGATAAAATTAGGGCCATGAACTGTACTCCAATCACACTTCCGTACCCATATGCATATGGCAGATGGAAATGTATGGAAAAAAACTATCATATAAAGCCCAACCGCCTTGAGGAGGAGAAGAGGAAAAACATTTGAGAGGGAAGCAAGCCGTACAAAGTGAGAGATTGCAATCCATAAACGAAGAGGAAATAGAAAAGGGTGATCAAAAACCAAGCTGTACCCCTTGAGGAGAACAGGAAAAAATGTTCAAGAAACACAAGAAGGACGAGAAGAGGAGGACAGAAAAAACAAGCTCTATAAAATGAGAGATTGCAAAACCTGAAAGTAAGTATTCCAAAAATCTCCCCAAGGTGACTGATTTAATATGCCAGAACAAAGACTAGCCTTTTCCATCCACAAGGGTCAACCATCTTACTCATGTATGTGACGTGGTAGACCACAAAAACAACAACTTGTGGTCTGTAATAAGCCAGAATCATTGTATGCTGAACGGTATGACTGAACAATATTTTCATTAAAAGAGTATATACATCCAGATTTAGGTTGCCTGCTGTACTGTAGTCTGTAATATACAAGCTATGATCAGATATGATGACATGCACAATCAAGATACAAATGATACGAATCAAGATACAAATGATACGAAGTCTCTTATTACAAAAAAGTAACAGAAAGGCTAAAGCCTAGCCAAATCTGCTACTACTATAGTAATCAGCCCAAATACTTTGAAAACAAATGAATGTAGCCTCTACAATGTTGTTGATTCAGCTCACCTGTTTAAATATTGTACTTGTTCCTGAACCCTCGTGCCCTAAAAGCAATAGCTTGTAAGTTTTCTTTTGCTCCAAGTATGCAGGCACAGATCTAGAACTGTTGAAATGGGACCTGGATCTCATACTGTTGCTGTTTGGAGTAGGCAAGGAGAATAAAGAATACAAAAACCTCGTTGTGGCCTGCCTAGCAAACATTACGAAGCATAGACAAATCAGATATCAACCAAGAGCAGATCTCACTGTGATTGATCAATGAATAAAAAATGTTGAAAGTTGAATTAAAGTTTAACATAAATTGTTTTCAGAGTACAGAAGTAAAAGAAAACAGCTACTTGTTCATTGGCTAGTAACATCCTCATCATATTTCTTCCATTCATCCAATTCTCTATATCCTTTCATAAATTTGATGTGTCATGTATAATAGAGGGACATGACAGGGAAACACCAAAAAGTTATGACCATCCATGTATTTAATTATGCACATATAGGAATTAAACTTCAAAGGACATGACTATTATGTGCAAACAAGAGCCATGTGTGAACATGAGCCAAGGCCAAACAGTTACCAGGCTTTAAGCTAACTTATGTATGTGAACAAGGGCCAACACCAAGTAAGTTGGTGATGTGGCATGCATGCATTAACTCACTAAGGATTAATCATCAAAAGATAGTCGTGTGGTTAAGAGTGAATGCATTAACTCACTAAGGATTAATCATCAAAAGATAGTCGTGTGGTTAAGAGTGAATGGAGACTATAGGCCATCTAATGGGCTACACGATGATGCCCTTTGATCCATAATTTGGGCTCCCAAGACATTTAAACTATCATTATTAAACACAGTTGTTGCCCCTACTATCCTACACCCTAATTGAGACTAGGGTTAGGGTTGCATATGACGGTTAAGACATTTAGGGTTAGGATCTACTATAAAAAGGCATTGTGTGTGTCATTGGTACATAAATGCAGCATTATTCATGGTGGTCCTTGAGCGTTGTACTCTCTCTTATTCATTAACACATCACCTCTCATTTTGTGATTGAGCATTATTGTGCATCAATCAATTCTCACGTTCCCTTTCATTCTACAACAATTAATCGTGCAATTACTTCACACCTAGGCCAGCAGTGGTATCAGAGCCACTTATCTTCATCACCATTGCTCACAACCACCTTCCTTGCAGCCATTGCCATTGGGTGCTAAACCTCGGTTGCCTACGGCCCAAAGCCATTGCCATCGTGCCAGCTTTCATTGGCCCAACCTACGGTTGTCGATGATTGCACATCATCATGCCACCATCAAAGAAGATCTCTCTATTCATAGTGCCACTAGCCTTTCCCAACCACTCAATTTTCTGCCGCCCCCCTTGCCATAGAGGGAGCTGCCTTGCTCAACCAACCTACCTCAGCCCTACACCAAGTTCAACACCTTGTCAAACTAAGGCTGGTTACACACCAAATGACAGACGCCCACTTTGTAAGCTTTAACCAATCAAAACACTTATTTAAGGGTTGGGCGTCTGTAGTCCTCTACACACTGGAGAGGACATGACCTATTGTTTACCTGCTAAACAGGTGAACTCCCCGCCCACTTTTGGATAGGGAGTCTCCCCTGCCCACTTTGTAAAGTGGCGGACAAGGGTGCACTTTTTGCATTTGTAACCAATCAAGAAATTTATAAGTTTATTATTTTTTATTTTTTACAAACTATGTCCACTTGTTGTATAAAGGTATGACATCCATGTCCACGCCCAATTTCAAAAAGTGCATGCCCACACTCTGGGCGGGGGTTGGTTGGCCATCCATCACTTGGTGTGTAACCAGCCTAATAGCCAACAACATCATTCCTTCTCTACCCATGTGGTTGCACTTCCTACGGCGCTGACATGTCCCACACATGATCCGTCTAACCTTTTACAGCTTTCCACCGACTTCATGTCAACCTAACACATGAAGTTCCTACCCTGACACTACTTACTGACGCAGCCTTTGGTCACTACATTTTGCCACTTGCCTTCAATTTTGCTGACACATGAAAGTTTGAAACCTCTTTTTTCAAAAAAATATTATTATCACTTATTTTATTGTTTATTCCTTAGACAACAAGCCCCAATTCACACCAGTTATCCCTATGCTAACTTTTCTCACACCTCTAGCTTCAAATTTTGAAACACTGAAGGATCAATAGGCCATGCTTCACAATATATATTCACATTGAAAATCAAAATCAAATGAGCTTTTACCCTTTGTTCCACACGAGGATTCTTTTCTCGTTCAACTCATCTGAGGACATCATTGAGGAAGGCATCATCATGACACAACCAACGTAGATTGGACAGCTTCTTCAACACATCCAATTCAAGGACTACAAGCTTGTGTCTACTCCCTTGAGCCTAGTTTCAAATTCACTTCTCATGATAGTAGCAAATCATGTGACACTATATCAAAAGGCTGTTGGATGCTTGATTTATTTATGTCACATGAGGTCCAATCCTCAATTTGTTATCTCCCAATTGAGCAAGTTTGTGCAAGCCCTTCAATACTTCATGGGTAGATAGTGAAGCGCGTCTTTCGATATCTTAAAGGCACTCAAGATCTTGGCCTTTTCTACAATGCTAATTCGTTACTCTCTTTGCATGGATATTCAAATAAGAGTGATTGGGCTAAATGTTCAAGAGTCTCTCATAGTGGCAATTGCTGCTTCTTGGGTACATCGCTTGTTTCTTGGTTCAGTTAGAAACAAACTACAGTTGCTACTTCCAATTGTAGCAAGTACAGAGTAACGTTCACACCCATAGTGGAGTGTGTTTGGCTCAACAAGTTACTTACAGATCTCATTGTGCACCAAACGGCTAAGACACTTATCTACATTGACAGCCACAATGCTTTGGCCATTGCAGAGTGTCAAAAGTGGGAGCCAATACAACAACGTGATGTTCCAAATGTGAGTAATGAGCATATGCCATAAGCAAAGTAATGCCAATGGGGCAATTGATACATATGTAAGGCCAACTTGGAAGTGCCAATCCAATGCTTTTTGGACAACAAGGCATCCATACTAATGTGAATCACCCAGGATTTTAGTAGTGGTTTAGTTTTCCAAGCAATGATTGATAATGCTTCAGCTATGGGGATGCAAGGATTGAATGTATTTGGTATGTGGCCACCTATCCATAGTATGCAAGGCCCAATGTATTCATGTATGGCAAGTAGAATACAAAACCCTACATATAGCATCATTAGCATAATGCTAGGGCACAAAGTGGCAAGTTTGGCAATGGATATATGTAGCTGATTGTTTTGGGACTCATGATATTCATGCTGGTCATGCCAATCCTCCATATAGTGCTGGTCATGAGGGAATGCAACCAATGTACTCTTGTTGGCAGCAATATAAAAGTACCAAGGATCTCCATGCTCCAGCGGAAAAAAGGCCTAGAACCTAGCGTAGGATTTGGGGCATGAGGAGATAGAGGTAAAGTTTCCGTTGGCTTCTTCGTGAAGTTTCACTATTGTTTCACCTATGATGGATGCAAATGGATGGAGGAGGGTGACCTACCAAATCATTCTCAATGATGCACTTTACCTTGATGTGTCTCAATTAGATCTAATTTCAAATCACGCTCTGTTAGGCTCGACAGAGCATAGAAGGTTCAAAGTATTGCCTAGTGCTCTAAGGGGCACATTGCACCTCCACTTCCCTGGCCTCAGGATGAGCCTATGGATGGTATGCATCAACAACAAGGCATACATTAACCAGTGGATATCCGATGTACTTGGTTTGCATCCAAGGTACTGTATGCCAACAATATTTATGCCATTGGGATCAATTATCTAGTGTACTAATTACTAAGTCGGTATGCAAATGTATGTGGTTTGCACCTAGACATTGAAATTTATCATGTCAATAGTCCCAATGTACCGGCACCTTTTCAAGCAGGCAACTATGCCACATGGCATGCAGGCTGGTCATTGCTGATTATTTTTAGTCATTTATGCAGAGTTCGGCTGATTGTTGATCAGGTGGACCAGTTTTGATGGCTGCCTACATTATTTTATGGCTTTATATCATGCTATTTATACCCCATTGGCAACTTGCCCTCCTCACTTGGTTTCAAGTGTTGGTAGGAGAGATTTGGCTCAAGGAGATACATTGACAGCCCTTGTACATCTGCCCTCTTCATTCCAACATTCATTGACTGCAGATTTTTGCATTCTTTTGTCGCTTTTCTCTCTCCCTTTCTCTCACCTTCATTGCCTTTCAGTTTGTCTATACGCATCTACATTCGCTGCACTCTGACATGGTGTTAGAGCAGCGTAGGAGGGCTGATAGATCATGGGCAGACCTGATCAAGAGGATTCTTCACGACATAAGTTTTAGTTTTCAAACTTTGGAGGCTGTGGTGAACAAGTTGTGTGCAAAGAAGGAGCAAAGTCATAGCAGCAATTTCTTTGCTTTTGAAACTTACAAAACGTTTCTTTGCATTAAAAACGTGGGGAGGGGGGACCCCAAAAAAAAAACACAAGTTAGATTGTTTTAAAAAAAGGTTAATGTTAACCTATTGTCACGGGGCCCAAAAAAAGTAAAAAAATCAAAAGAAACATACCTTTCATGGCCCATCACGTGCGCAACCTGCCCCGCCTCCCGTCTCACTTCGTATGTCGCACTCTTTTTACCTACCCCATCGACAGTCCTGCACTTGTCCGCTTCTGCCCTATCCATCCTACACCATGTCCTGCGCCTGTTGTCCTACTCCTATCGAGGAGACGCCTCTACCGTTTCTACAGCTCCCGCTTCCCGCTATCCACTTGACAGCTGCCAGCTTTCTCCGACCTCTCAACTGCCATCTTTCACCCGCTTCTCCTAGGCCTACATTACTTTCTTCTTTCTCCTAAGCCCTCTCTTCTTTCTTTCCTTTCTCTTCTTCTCTTCCCTTTCTTCCTTCTCCTCTCTTCTTCCCTTGTTGGAATAAAGAGCCATCGTGCCTTTTATATGTGCATGGGTGTGAACACACCCTTGGCACATTTGTACTTTCATATATATCTATCTAAAACCTAAAAGAGATACACTCATCATTGTACCGAACATCAAGTGTCGTTCGTACTCATGCTCTCCTTTCTACTCACTGCTCTCTCTACTCCGTGTGAGTGTTATCCGTCACATTCACTCTCAGCTCCGCGTCAGGCTCTAACAAACCGGTATCAAAGCAGGAAGTGTCGCAAGCAAGGAGGAGATGCAGGTGTCGCAGGCGAGCAAGAGGTGCAAGTGTCGCAGGGCACGCTACAAGTCGACGGGCACTGCCAGGCGGATGGGTCAGGCAGATGAAGCGCGGCAACAGGGCACTCCAACAGGAAGGCCATGACTTGTCCGACAGGTCACACATGAGGGTGTGACCAGATGGGTCGTCGTCAATGTTTTTTTTCTTTTTTCTGAAATCTAAAAGAAAAGAAAAAAGAAGGTTTCCTTCCCTTTCCCTACCAGACGTTCGCATGTATAAGCACAAAATACAAATCTATGCACATTTGTTCCTAAAAAATTAGGGCTTTTCTTGGATTTGGGGACCTTAATGCAAAACTGGAGAATCTGACTCAGAAATTGCAAAATCGGTGTACATTTGCCCGGGAATTTTGGGGCTTTTCACATTTTAGTGAAATTTTATCAATTTCACTGATATTTGTGCACACCGAACCCAAAAATTTTGGGGATTTGTCCAGATTTGATGCGAGCAAGACACAACAATGATATTTGTCTCAAAAGTTGCAAGAATTTATGACATTTTGCCTCCGACATTTGGGGCTTTTCATGTACATGCAAGAATTGGGCTGAAATTTACCAAAATTCTCAACATTGATGCACATTGGACCCCGTGCAATTTGGGGCTTTTGCTGTTTGGGTGAAATTTGTGCGCCATTTGGTCATTTTATGTACATGCGGGTTTAATTCCATGCAATTTGGACATCTAGCACTTGGAAAATTTTGGGGATTTTGCTGAAATTGATCTATTTTGGCAAAATTGGTCTATTCTATGCGTGTCAAAGACAGTGCAGATGTATGGTTGATGCTTTGAGCACAAAAATTTTGGGGCTTTTGACAGTGCATGTCAAATTTTGTGCTTGTGGGTGCATGTACAACAGAAATTGCAGCTAAAATTTGGGACTTCTCATGTAATGTGATGTATTTGTCCTTGGAACAGCTGTAATCAGCAGTTGAGTGTTGTAGCACAAGGTTTGGTGCTTCTGAAAATTTACTTGCAGATCTGAAATTTCTGCTTTTTCGTGGTTATTTATTGCTAGTTGGGACTTGTTTGTACCTTGGTCACTTGTGTGACAGTTTGAATCTGTATTTGCTGAATTATTTGGTCACATTTGCGCTGAAAATCATGGCTTTGGCAGCAGTGACAAGAGTAATCTCATGCACATTAAGAAGCTTGAAGGAGCACATAACTTTGCAGTCTAGCAAAAACAATGCTATAATATCCTGTTGCAGAAGAAGCAGGCAAAGGCGATTAATACCAAAGAGGCAAAGCCCGCAAACATGGAACAAGAAGACTGGGATGAGTCAAATGAGCTTACACACTCAACCATCGAGCTATCAAATTCTGATGCCTTGTTTAACATTGAAGGTTTGGATTCTGCCCATGCTATTTGGGCTCGACTGAAAGAGCTATATGCACAAAAGAGTGCCGCAAGCAAAGTTTATTGGCTGAAAAAGCTTATGGATTTGAGTATGAAAGAGGATACAACAATGTCTACTCACTTGAGTGAGTTTAACTCCATTTCCAGCCAGTTAGTTGCCTTGAAATTCTTGATTGATGAAGAATTTAAGGCTACGTCCTTGCTTTGCACTCTACCAGAGAGTTGGGATACATTCAAGACTGCTATGAACAATTCTAATGCGATCCTTATGTATGCCGATGTAGAGAGTGCTCTACTCATGGAAGAAATGAATCGGTAGAACAATGCATCCTTCAAGTGCTTTGCATACTAGGAGCAAGGGACGTAGTGAATCACGTGGTAAGGATCTTGAATGCCATCATTGTGGCAATAAGGGTCACTTTAAACGTGACTGTTACAAATGGAAGAAAGAGAAAGGAAAGGACAAGAAGACTGATGATAGCAAGGAAGAGAAGAAAGAGAGTAAGCCTAAGAAGACTAGTAACAAAATTAAAGAGGTGAATGTAGTCATTCATGATAGTGACAGTGGGAATGGCATACTCTTTGTCTCTTCACACTTTAGTACAACATGCTTAACTTACAGATACGGATGATGGCATGCATACTTGGATTCTAGATTCAAATGTTTCCTTTCATGTCATCCCTCATCGAGAGTGGTTTTCTGACTATACAGGGGGTCGACATGGTGTTGTCCATCTTGGGGACAACTATGCATGCGACATTGCAGCTATTGACAGTGTGCAATTGCAGTTTCAGCATGGTTCTGTCTTCACACTTCAGCATGTACGGCATGTACCTCAGCTCAAGAAGAGCTTGATTAGCACAAGGCAGCTAGATGACGATCGATTTCATACCACCTTTGGTGATGGAAAATGGAAGATCTGTAAGGGATCTAGAGTGATTGCCAGAGGTTGTAAAAGTGATACCTTGTATCCTCTCCATGTATCTAGTGTGCATGACCATGTTATTCCAGTGACCGAGCAGCCAAGTGTTTCTTTGTGGCATAGCCGGTACGGACACATGAATCAAACAGAAATGAAAGTGCTTTCTCGTTTGGGTTACTTGCCTTGTCTATACTGATTTTGAGTATTGTGATCGTTGCGTTTATGGTAAACATGCACAGACGTCTCATAAAAAGTCTCTTTCGCTAAAATCTTTTTCTCTAGAGTTAGTACATTCCGATGTATGTCAAATGCCAAGGTTATCTTTAGGGGGAAATAAATTCTTTGTCACCTTTGTTGATGATGCTACACGGAAGGTATGGGTTTACCCTATTCATAGCAAGGACGAAGTGCTTCACAAGTTTCAAAAATTCTTGGCATTGGTTGAAAATCAAACTGATAAGACACTTAAGTGTCTTCATTCTGACAATGGTGGGAAATATGTATCCAAGGCCTTTCAACCATTTTGTGACAGCAAAGGGATAAAGAGGGAGCTCACTGCCCCTCATAATCCAACCCAAAATGGAGTTGTAGAGCATATGAATCAGACCATACAGAATAAGGTCCGCACAATGTTGTCTCATGCTACATTGCCCCATAGTTTTTTAGCAGAGGCTGTTATGACAGTTGTATGCTTGATTAATCGATCACCAAACAGGTCTTTTAGGGGGGAGGGAGGTCCCCAAGAAGCGAGGTTGGGCAAGCCACCTTCGTATGCACACTTGAAAGTGTTTGAATGCGAAGCATTTGTGCACATATGTAAGGAAGAACGCAGCAAACTTGAGCCAAAGTCTTGTAAATGTATTTTCCTAGGATATGGTGATGAAGGTGAAATGGGACATAGATTATGGGATCCCGAGAAAAGAAAAGCAGTACGCAGCAATGATGTTACCTTCTGGGAAGATAGCATGCACAAACGGCCCAAAAGAACAAAGGAAGTCCGTAAGGTTGTATTCCGGTAAGAAATACCTTTTGGACAGCAAAGAGTGCCTGTTGTACAGCAGCAAATACATGCTGTAAATGAACCTGCAAATGCAGAAAATAATGCTGGAAATGATCAGCCAGCTATTGCCCATAATGATGAGCCACTAGACGTACAGGAACAGCTAGGACAGCAAACTGTTAATGCTAATTTGCAAGCTAAATGCCAAGACTGCAAGCTGAAAATGGAAATTTGCAAGCTCAACAGCTAGCAAACAATCATCATTGGGTTAGAAGATCGTCTAGGGCTACTAGACAACCTAATAGATTCATTCCTGGTGCAAACAATGTGGCTGATTATGTCATGTTGACAGGCTGTGGTGAACCGTCTTGCTTCAAGGAAGCAATGGACAGATAGGACAGCAAGAAATGGTATAAATCCATGTTGTCAGAGATGAAATCTCTTGAGAAAAATGGCACTTGGAATTTGGTGCAATTGCCTTAGGGGGAAAAAACCCTTCCATACAAATGGTTTAACAAGATGAAGGTTACTTCTCGTTCCTCGCCAAAGTAAAAGCAAGATTGGTTGCGAAGGGGTACAAGCAGGAACATGGAGTTGACTTTGATGAGATCTTCTCTCCTGTAGTCAAGATGACTACATTGAGAACCATTTTGGGCTTTGTTGTAGCTGAAGATATGGAGCTCATACAAATACATGTAAAGACTGCATTCTTACATGGTGATCTGTATGAAGATATATATATGTAGCAACCTGAAGGGTTTGTGGCAAAAGGAAAAGAGAAGATGGTATGTAAACTCAAATGGAGGCTGTATGGGCTGAAACAAGCACCAAGAGAATGGTATCATAAGTTTGATACATTTATGTAGCCTCAAGGTTTTCATAGAACTCAAGTGGATTACTGCTTGTACACCAAGAAGGCAACAGATGGCAACCTGATTATCTTGGTTCTGTATGTTAATGACATACTGATTGCTGGTAGGGATACTCATACCTTGGACTCACTGAAGCAAAGTCGTCATGGCAACTTTGACATGAAGGAACTTGGTGATGCAAATCACATTCTTGGCATGTGAATACTCACAAAAGGATTACTCTATCTATCTCAGCAGGAGTATATCTCCAAGGTTTTGCACCATTTCAATATGGAGAGGGGGGAAACAATTGGGATTCCATTGCCTCCATATGTGAAACTCAGTGCAGAGGACAACCCTACATTTGATGATAAGAAGGCTGAAATGGCCAAGATACCATATGCTTCAGCTGTTGGCAGTTTGATGTATACTATATTTGTTACACGTCTTGACATTGCCTTTGCAGTGGGAGTGATTAGCAAATGCATGGCAAACCTAGTAAAAAGCATTGGGAAGCAGTGAAATGTATTATGAGATACCTCAAAGGCACAAAGGATTTGTGCATCTGCTTTGGAAAGCAAAAGGGATCTGTCGTTGGCTTTATGAATCCAGACTATGCTGGTCATGTGGACTGCAGAAAGTCCACTTCTGGGTATGTGTTTACCTTCACAGGAGGAGCAGTCTCTTAGATCTCTAGGCTACAAAAGTGTGTTGCATTATCTACTACAGAGACAGAGTATGTGGCTGCCACTGAGGCATGCAAGGAGGCTTTATGGCTTTCACGTCTGGTGGGAGAGCTTGGCATTACAAAGTACTTGTTCTCCATTGTGATAGTCAGAGTGCTATCATGCTAGCACGAAATCTTGTCTTTCATGCAAAGACAAAGCACATACAGGTGAAGTATCACTTCATTAGAGATGTACTTGATAGCAAAAGCATTGAGCTTGTCAAAGTGCATACAGATGATAATCCTGGAGATCTTCTCACGAAGGGCCTTCCAGCAGAGCGGTTTGCTCATTGCCGAACAGATGATGGGAATAAAGGGCCATCGTGCCTTTTATACGTGCAAAGGGCCATCGTGCCTTTTATATGTGCACGGGTGTGAATACACCCTTAGCACATTTGTACTTTTATATTCATATATATATATATATATATATATATATATATATATATATATATATATATATATATATATATATATATATATATATATATATATATATATATATATATATCACCTGAAAGAGATACACTTGTCATTGTACTGAACATCAAGTGTCGTGCTCATACTCTCCTTCATTTACATGTACAACTAAATAATACACATGCACAATACACAGAGGTAAATAAAGGACCTTTATCCCAGCAACCTCCCACTCAAAGGTTCAAAGTGAACCTCTAACCAACTCCCACTTGTCATATGCAATGCTCATGCTAAGCCTTGCTTAGACTTTTAGTGAGAACATCTACAGGGTTGTCCTATGTTTTGATCTTGATCAATGTGCTTAGACTATCTTCCAGAATCTGTCTGATAAAGTGATATCGCACATCTATATGCTTTGTGCGCGAATGATACATGGTATTCTTAGCCGAATACAAAGCACTCTGGCTATCACATCCCAACACTAGAGTCCTCACAGACATGCCGAGATCCCCTACAAGTCTGCTCAACCATATAGCTTCCTTAGAAGCTTCAGTAGCAGATATGTATTCAGCTTCAATAGTACTCAGTGCTATGATATTCTGCAACCTAGAGCACTAAGAAACGGCCCCACCAACAACGGTAAAGACATATCCACTAGTGGACCTACGAGTGTCCAAGTCACCTGCCATGTCTGCATCACAATAACCCTGCAAACTAAGTGCACCCTGCCCATAGCAAATACACTTTCTTTGTATACCCTTTAGGTATCGAACAATACAATTGACAGCTTCCCAATGTGGTTTGCCAAGATTTGACATAAACCTGCTAACAACTCCCACTGCATGAACAATGTTTGGACGAGTAGCAACCATAGCATACATAAGAGAGCCACAAGCTGGTGCATAAGGGACTCCCTTCATAGCATTGGCTTCCACATCATCTTTTGGGCTGTTGGCTTTACTAAACTTAAGATATGGAGGTACACGCACCTCAAGAGGCTTAGCTTTAACCATGTTAAATCTGTCCAATACCTTTTCAATGTACTTCTCTTGATATAAGAACAACAATTTCTACGCTCTATCCCTGCAAATCCTCATGCCCAATATATACTCTGCATTTCCCAAATCTTTCATGGAGAAAGCTGATTTTAGCTGATCTTTGAGAGAATCCAAGCTAGTCCTTCTTTTCCCAGCTAGCAACATATCATCCATATACAAAACAAGTATGATGGGGTTGCCATCTGTATCCTTTTTCATGTACAAACAATGATTTGCATGGCTGCATGTAAACCCATGAGAGAGTATAAAAGTGTCAAACTTTTTGTGCCACTACCGTGGTACTTGCTTCAACCCATATAAGCTGCATTTTAGTTTACACACCACCTACTCCTTTCCAGGAACTACAAAGCCCTCAGACTGTTTCATGTAGATTTCCTCATGAATGTCACCATGAAGAAAAGTTGTTTTCACATCCATTTGGTACAGCTCTGAGTCCAATACAGCAGTGAGAGCAAAAAGCATACGCAGAGTAGTCATCTTCACCCCAGGTGAGAAGATCTCTTGGAAGTCAATCCCTTCCTTCTGTGCATACCCTTTGGCAACTAGTCTTGCCTTGTACTTGGGTTTTCCATCAACTATCTTTACTTTGTAAACCCATTTGTTTGGAAGAGGCTTTCTTCCCTTGGGCAACGACACAAGATCCCAAGTATTATTAGCATACAGAGATTTAATCTCTTCCTACATAGCTAGCTTCCGCCTGAATTTGCATGACTTGGCCTCTCTATATGTAAGAGGCTCACCCTCGTCTGTAAGCATCACATAGTGCAAAGAGGGGTCATACCTATGTGGCTGCCTTCTTAAGCGTATAGACATGTGTACCCAATGATCTACATTCTCAAGAATCGGATCTACATCAGGAGGTATGTTATTTTCAGCATTTAATAGCTGCTGTAAGCCATTTTCAGCATGTTGTTCATGCTGTACAGCACCTTCATTTTCATTACCAGCACCTACATTTTCATAATCAACAAGTCTATCTTGTTGTCCATGACCTCCTTGTGCTTCTATTTGCTGTCCATCATCATTTGGCTCAAAAATAACCGGCCGATCATCAGTTTCAGCCTGTGGTACAGCATCATGAGGCTCATCATTTGAAGTAATAGAATGCTGCAAATTCTGAAAGTTGACCTTTTTCATATCTTCATCAAAGGCTAAAGTACTTTTCACCAACTTTGCCTCATTAAACACAACATTATGGCTGCGAACAATCTTCTTGGACTGTGGTAACCACACTCTATAGCCAAATTCACCCGCATCACCATAGCCCATGAAAATGTTTTTGGCCGATTTCGGGTCAAGTTTACTCCTCACCTCATCTCTAACATGCACAAAAGCATCACACTTGAATATCCATAAATGGTCATATGAGGCCGATTTGCCAAACCAAACCTCCTCAGGGATACCATTATTTAAGGACATGTTTGGAGAGCGGTTGCAACTTCATCTCACCGGCATTGGCAGCTAAGGTGGGTATACGTCTTGAGGAAATGGGACTAGTTAGACAGGCTGATTTGGCATGCCCAAGACATAGTGAACCTGTCACCCCTATTCCTGGCAAACTCCGTATGCACATTCAGAGCTATGTGGACACAGAGGAGTTCCATATTATGCCTTTAGAGGGCTGTGATGTTCTGTTGGGTATTCCATGGTGCCACAGGAAGCATGCTATCTGGGATACTTACAACAGAATGATTACCCTTGTACATAAAGGCAAGACTAATGTGTTAGATGTGAAGCTTAAAGGAGAGTCTATCCCACTTGTTTCTGCTTCTGCAATTACTTTTGTAATGAAAAATCATATTTCTGCGTACCTGGTTTTTGCAAAGCAAGTTAATGAAGTTGACAATAATGTGTCTGTACTAGATGAAAGTAGAAGGGCTTTCTTGGATAAATTCACTGATTGTTTCTCAGATTCGTTACCAGGAGAGTTACCCCCTGAGAGGCCTGAAGATCATACCATAGATCTTATTCCAAGGTCTAGTCCACCCAATAGGCCACCGTACAGGGTCAGTGCAGCGCAGCAGAAAGAGATTATGACACAGGTTAATGAACTTTTAGAGAAGGGACTAATTCAGCCCAGTAATTCTCCGTTTTGTTCACCTGTGTTGCTAGCTCAAAAAAAAGGACGGCTCTTGGCGAATGTGTATTGACTATAGAGCCTTGAATAAAAACATGATCAACAATAGGTTTCCAATTCCGAGGATAGATGACATTCTTGATCGATTACATAAAGCAGGAATGTTTAGCAAGATAGATTTGAAAAGTGGGTACCATCAGATCAAAATCAAGCCAGAGGATATCCGTAAGACTGATATTAGAAATTTTAGTCATGCCGTTTGGATTGACCAATGCTCTTGCTATGTTTAACAAGATGATGGATAGAATTTTCCGCCCTTATTGAAGTTTAATTGGCACATTCTTTAATGATATGATTATCTTTTCAAAGAATGAAGAGAAGCATATAAAACACTTAGTTACAATATTTAATGAGCTTCAGCATAAAAATTGCTCATTAATGGCAAGAAGAGTGAATTCTTTTTGGAAGAGATTCACTTCCTTGGACACATAGTATCTAAAGATGGTGTAAAGATGGATCCTGCAAAGATAGAAGCAATTGTCTCTTGGCCAGACTTGAAAACCGTTCATGATGTCCGCAATTTCCTTGGTCTATGCTCTTACCATAGAAGATTTGTAAGACACTTTGCAGAGATTGCTTCTCCTTTACATGCACTTGAAAAGAAGGATGTCAAATGGCAATGGACTGACAAAGAGAAATCAGCATTTAGATGTTTGAAGGGGAAAATGACTATAGATCCAATACTTATTTTGCTAGATCTGTCTAAGCCATTCGTAGTGCAATGTGATGCATGTGGAAACAGCATTGGTGATGTATTAATGCAGAATGGCCGAGTTGTGGCATACGAGAGTAGAGTGCTTTGTCATTGAAAGGACTTACCAAAATTATGAGAAAGTGTTATTGGTTGTGATCCATGCACTTTCTAGTTGGAAGCACTATTTGCTTGGTGCTGATTTTGTAGTGCAAACGGATCATCAAACACTTAGATACTTTCTCACAGAGGATAAATTGTCAGAGAAACACATGCATTGGGCAAATTTCCTATCTATGTTTCATTTTCGGATAGTGCATGTGGAAGGCAAGAAGAATGTAGCTGCAGAAGCTTTATCTCGCAGATATTTATGCATAATATCTTCAAGTACCATGGAATGCCACAGTCAATTGTTAGTGATAGGGACCCAAGAATGACTAGCTTGTTTTGGAAAGCATTGTTTGAAAACATGGACACTACGCTGAAATTTTCATCTTCTTTCCATCCACAAATTGATGGACAGTTTGAAGAAGCAAATTCGACTATTTTAGAACTACTGAAGTGTTATGTTTCAAATCATAAGACTTCTTGGAAACACTACTTGCCATTGGTTGAGTATGCATACAATAATACAATGCACTCATCTACTGGCAAAGCACCTTTTGAGATTGTGGAAGGTGGAAAGAAATTGCCTCCCATTTTGCAGACAAAAGATAACATTTTTGAAGCAGATCGTTATGTAAAAGATTGGGAAGAAGCATATAAAAAGATCGAGGATCCCTTAGAAAAGTCACAAGCTTAACAAAAAAGAGCTACTAATAGAAGATGCACATGTGAGAATGCTCACGGAATAAAAGTCACCGTAACTAAGCCACATTACAATTTTTGATGTGATTGCAATTATAAAAGTTGCTCAGATCAACTTGAAGAATGCAAGGGTCACCATCCCTAAAATTTAGGGAGTTACTATTTTTGGACCCCAAAATCTATTCACATCATTATCTTCGTTTTTGCACGAGGATTCATTCTCTGGTCTGTGCTGAGGTCAAAATTTTGCAACGATCATGGAGAATTTTAGACCGAAAGGTTTAAACGAGAAAATTGTTACATATCTGCCATGTGGCACAAATTCCACACACAGAGAGAGAGAGAGAGAGAGAGAGAGAGAGAGAGAGCATTTTTTAAAAAGACATTATAGGCATGAGAGGTAGATCTGAGAATGAAATTTTGAGGAGCTGAGGGCAGATAACTGCAAGTTCATCAGCTATGGAGAGTACTTATTCATCTCTGACTCATGTACGGAGGTAGAGCTCACTCCCTCTGGTCAACTCTCTCTCTATTCTCAAAGGACATGCTCTACATGATGGGCTGATTCCATCAAAGGTACAGTTCTGTGTTTTCTTTACCCTTCTGCTCAGGCAAGAGCCTCACTGTCCAGGTTCAAGAGTAGCTGTTGGCTTCTCCAATGAAAATACTAAAGAAAGTGATGACCATGCCACACAGGAACAGGGGTTTTTCAGCTCTGATTTAGTGGTCTGTGGGACTGTTTTACTGTTGGAATGATGCCAAGATATGCTCGACAATAAGAACAATAAATACATATTTCTACAGATTGCAATTCTTCACATGAATCATTGAGTTATGGTCACAGAAAATGCTTTTCTAAAAGGGATGTTATTCTGTAAGAACAGCAAATACAAAGTTCTGCAGACTGCAATTCTGCACATGAATCATTGAGTTATGGTCACAGAAAATGCTTTCCTAAAAGGGATGTTGTTCTAGATATGCTGGATAGTAAGAACAGTAAATGCAGAGTTCTACAGACTACAATTCTGCACATGAATCATTGAGTTATGGTCACAAAAAATGCTTTCCTGAAAGGGATGTTGTTCTGGTCATGATACACTATCCTTATGCAGCTGGGATTTACTCAAAAAAGATGAAAATCAACTGTTCACAGGTTATGTATTTTGGAACATTTCATTTTTTTAACTTTCCATGTTTTAATTGATAAAGAAATACCGAGAGGAACGCCGGTCTTCGAAGCCAATCTGGTGTTGAGCGAGGGAGTGAGATCTCTGTTTTTGTGTGTGTGTGTGTGTGTGTGTGTGTGTGTGTGTGTGTGTGAAAAGATCAAGTGTTAATTGAAGGAACTACCGCTTTATATGAGTCATAGACTGGTTACAGCTATGGATTTTATCTTTGAGCTTTCTAGAACACCTATAAGAAATGATGGGATATGGACAGTTATATGCAGGTTCAATGAGCAAACCCATTTCATTCCAACAAGGAAGAAGATAAACGTTAATCATATAGCACGTCTATTTTTGCAACATGTGTTTAAGTATCATGGCATGCCAAAGTCAATCATCACTGAATCAAGACCCTCAGATGACCAATTCTTTTCGAAGGGGTTGTTTGAAAATATGGATATCACACTAAAATTTTCTTCATCCTTCCATCTGTAAACAGATGATCAATCAAAATAGGCAAATTCTACAGTGCTTGATCTCTTGAGATGCTATGTATCTGAGCATAAGTCATTATGGGAGCAACATTTGCCTTTGATACAGTTTGCATACAATAATATAGTACATAGTTTTATTAGCAAAGCTCCATTTGAGGCTCTGGAAGGTAACAAAAAAGTGCCTCCTATTTTGCACACAAAGGACAAGATCTTTCAGACTAATCAATATGTAGAAGACGTCGGATGCAACCTCTACAAAGATTAAGTATGCTCTTTAAAGGTCTCAAGAAGCAAAAGAAAGCAACTAGTCGCCATAGACATGCTTTGTAGTTTGCAAGGAGCAATTATATGTTGCCACCTCCTTAAAAGGCAAGGTTGAAAAATATGAAAATTAGGGAGAGGTTGTATCCAAAGTTGAGTATGAGATACTATGGGCCCTTTGAAGTGTTGGAGAGGATTAACAATGTTGCTTATAGGCTGAAATTACCTCTACACTGGCAAGTACACAATGTCTTTCATCACGAGAGCTTGTTGAGGCCTTTTCATGGTGATGTACTTAAGGATGTATCTGCCGAAATTTAGCCAGAAGTTGAGGAGCTGGATGAGATTTTTGTGCCCAAGTAAATTTTGACACATCAAGAGAGAAAGATTAGAGGTAAAGTTTCCAAAAGGTATTTGTGAAGTTTCAAAACTACTCATCAATGGATGCTAAGAGGATGATCATAGTTTGATGCAAACTAATGCATACTAATGCAAATCCATTGGAGGCCTACCTAGAAGCTAGAAACGGTTGTATGAAGACCTACAGCAATAGGCGATAGCCCAAAAAGGACTAAAACAAGCAAGGGACAGCAATTGGAGGCTAGCGACAACCATTTTTAGCTCCCATAATGAAGGCGACTGCAAGTTGGACTCTCTTGATTAGGATAGTAGCAAACTCGAGGTAGTTTTCACAAAGAAAATTAGAATTTTCTCTCTCTACAACATTCTCATCATTCTTCGACCATTTCTCAACTCCCCTCAATATTTTCCAATAGTTTGAGTTATCAGTTTTCAATCAATCTCTCTTGTAAACTCTAATTTACAGTAGAAATTAGGGTTTTGACATCATCAACCTCAGGATGCGTACTCTAGATTGAAGGCCTAAGACTTGAATTCCAACAATAATTTCAAGGATTTCAGAGAGATTCAAGAGGCCAACTAGCCAATTTCAATTTGGGGCTAAATTTGTCTCACAAAAACCAAGGTGAAGGCCAATTCCCCAAGCAAACCAAGGGACAAATTGGTTTGAAGGCTTGTTGGTCATTAAGGACAGCAAGAAATACTTGGATTAGTAAAGATCAACAAGTCTCAATTGTACTCCATCCATTTGCAATGAGATAAAGAAATACCAAAAGGGGCACAATTTTGGGGCCAACGGGCTGTCTATTATCCAAGATTTAAGAGGTAAAGTGTGCATTTCAATTTATGTGAATTAATTACTTGCTATAATTACTGTTAAATCAGATTGTTACCACCCTTTCTTAGGAGGAAGGCTAGTCTCAGCATTTGCCATTTTCCACACTACCCAACTCTATCAATGATCCAACCTTCTTGAGTCCTATTTGCTACTGCCTAACATCTTTGGAGGCTGCCTACTACATTTCAAGATCCGTCAAAGTACTATAAACTCTCCTACTCATACTCTCAGCATTGGTCCTTGAGATGCAAGAGTTCAAGGTGAGTATTTCGCCTTTATATAGTGTGTTTGCTACATCGAGCAATGTATATATATTCATTCATTATCTTCTTTAGTATTCATTGTCTCTAAGTTATCCTAACCATAATTGTGCTCTTTATCAATTTGTGCTTTGTCATACCATCGTGTTTGTTATCTATAGATGTCAAACGAGTATTTCTTTATAGAAGATACCTGCCTATACACAAAACATAACACAATTGGGGCTGCCTGCACAAAAATGCAGGTAGAGAATGGCCTATCCCTGCAAAACTAAAGGTCCCTAACTGAGAATGGCATTACCCAACACAATAGATGTGCTGCCCAACAAAGGCAAAAGACTCGTAGCTTGAAACGCAAGGTGCAGATTGAATTCCATCACCAATGCAATAGGTAGAGGGCGGAATTCAGGCTGCCCTTTACTGTTTGATTGAAAATGCAAGATCTAGTACACTTGCAAATGTTGCCTTGCTGCCTAGCAAGGTGGATAGCTGCTTCTCTTTGGAGAGACTAGATCCCAACTTGGCAAATGATACCATGTGAGAATGCATAGCAGAAAGGAAAGTGAACATAGAGAGGAGGAGACTAGATGAAACACAAGACAAAGGAACAACCTAATTGATGGTTGAGAGATACAAGGCTATAGCAGTCAGTCCAAACACATAGTACTAAGCCTCAATGTGGGCACCAAACAATAGCAAGAGGATGAGAGAAGAATGAGGAAGGCTAGCTAAATGATGATCACAATGGATGAATGAATGATGGGGGCAGGCTGTCTTAAAAATAGGCAAACTAGGGCCACAACATATACAAGTGGCCACACCCAAAATGTGGGTGCCTAGGAGAACCTAAAGTGCCCAAAACAAAAATGCACTCTTGTACCCTCCATCTCAAGTGCCTGAAACACGTTGAATGACAGAAAATGACAATGTCAGAGCTTCTAATGTCCTCATCCAGCTTAGACTGAGGCTCATAGGCAAGAGATGACTGTACAAGACACACATGTCTACTAACACATAGAACCCCAATAGCTGATGCAAAACAATCTATATTGCCCAAGGGCCAAAATAGTGAGTTGGCACAAAGAGTGCCTTTGAGGAAAACGCAGCCATAGTTAGTCTTATGGACCCGATTGTCCTCTCTTTACCAAGTCAAGACCTTTGCCCATAGGACCTCGGGATGAACCTACCATTTTTCTCTATTGCAAAGCTCCCAACCATGAAGGACCACGTTTAAAAAGATAGAGGAGATTCCAAATGAGCTTGCATCCCCTGGTAAGTATGTTGCCTCAAATGACATGGTTGTGCCTTTGTTGTCTTATATCCCATCTCTAAAGCATGGTGTACTTTACACCAATCTTCTCAACTCTCCCAATCAGGACACCATAGCATAGGCTAAGCCTATGTAGCTCTATGGCTGGAAGTGAGTGTGATATCCATTTCTCTATGTTTCTTCTTGTGCTTCTACGGCTTATGCCATGTCATATGTACAAGTCAAAGATCTATGGGGTCATTTCAAATAGTCTCCTACACATTCATCTTCTTCCTAGAGGCACATTGGGGCATGGATAATTCACTGCATTTGTGGTTAGGACTAGCTCTTGCTGCTTTAGGGTTCATAGCTCCCTTGTTGACACAATACATGCCATCCTTACCTTCTCATGCATTTATAGCACAAGTTTTTGCTAAGGTGCATGTAAAATCCCTCTCCCTATTTCTAAGCTGATTCAAAATGTCCTCTCTAAGAAAATTGCTAATCTACTACACTCCATGATGAAGTCACTAGCTGCATGGCCTGTCATAGACTAAAGTCTAATACTTGCCAAATGTTCCCAACCCTTTTAAAGAGAGATTAATGCATCTGTCCTCCCTTCCAATTTTTACTTAGTGAAAGTTTTGTGCATGTTGCTCACAGGTGGCATTATCTATGACTCCCACAAGTACAGAAATAGCTTTTTTCTCTAAAAATACATATGATAGAAGTAAAGCCGTTGTTCTTATAGAATCAAAATGGTATAATGTCACCTTTCCCCAGATATTTCCAGGAGAATTGTTCTGACCCTCTTCCTGATATGCTCCATCAGAATAAACCCACAAATGTGTACCAGGTGGACACTGTACCCCTGCAAACTTTCAAAAAGGCAACCACAAATTCAGTAACAGCCATCTAAACCATGTAGTCTTTTCCATAACCATCCTGTCATAAACACATACCTTAAGCATTCTCAGCTCAAGCTTAGTTATCTCACGGCCATTCATGTACACATCAGTACAGCCATTGCTAGCCTTCTCAGCTAACAGACCTCCCACATTGAGTTCAGCAGTGATTATTTTGTCAGGTTTCTCCCCTTCCTACCAACACAAATGGACTGTCCTCTGTCATTAAAGACTCAGCAAAAAGTATGGTTGAGATATAGAGCAAAAAGTGATGAAATGCCTCACCTTTCCCCACAGCCCTGACTGCTTGTCATACCAGTATTTCCCTGGTTTCAACTTCGATGGTGGATTACTGCAGCCAAGTAACTCTGCCAATTCATGTGCTCGTAATGGCTTTCCATTTACATGCAACCGCTCTGGACGAAGTTGGTTGGCTGGACATTCTCTTTCCGCCTTCATTATCTGATGAACTTCCGGAGGATCGAGCAGGCTTTTTAAAAGCCTAGATGGCTTTCCTAAATTGGACCTTTCTGATTCATCAATGGGCTGGCTTATGCAACCCACACATTTCCGACCTTCTGGCATTGATCCCATGGCTTGAAGCACACAGCTGCGACAGTACTTTGCATTGCAGACTAGGCATGCCTCCGTTTCCATAAATCTGTGGAATTTCAAACAAATGGCACACTCTTTTTTTCTTTGTCGCTGATGAGTCAAAGATCCAGGATCTGCAATAGTGCTAGATTGCACATCTTCATTTTGCCTGAGAGGGCTATCTGATTGGGTATTTGAAGTGGAGCGTAATGTCATATCTGGATGTGGGAACCGAAAATCAGAATGTGTAGAGGAGTGTTCACCATGTCCAGAATAAGGTATACTGTCACTTCTTTCAAGATGGAAGGAAGCCACTGCTGCTGTGGGGGATGATGGAAGAGATGGGGAGCGCGAAACCGGAGGAGGATTGACTTCACGCCTATTGTCTTTTTCTAAATCAGGGGGATTGCCTGAGATGGAAGGCAAATAAATCACAAACCTCTGGTCAGGAGCTGGGTGGGACTCACTCGAACTGACAGCATGATCTGCAAGGGTGACAGCTGAGACCTGTCTTCGATCATTTACAATGGAAGAAGAAGCTGGCAAGCATGTAAGATCTGCAGCTGTTTGTGCAACAGGAATCCTCCTTCTGTACTCTTCAAGAGACATATCCATACCAGGATCTTTTCTCCCAGTGGAGGAAACACGCAGGTTTTCAAGGGTTTCAGCCTTTGGTACATCATAGGCTGGGCGAGGACCTTCATAAACTGCTGCAAACGAGTAATCCAGATGGTCACCAGTAGGAATTGGCATGCCAGGTGGTAGCATGCTTTGCAGGGTGGCCGTCCACGATTCCTTGTCATCGTCGCCATTGACCATTGCAGAGCCCCTGGTGTGATCCATCGCAAATCAATCAGGAGGTGAATTTACCTGTATACTCGGGACACATTTATGTTTGGTAGAATCCCGAATACGATATACTGAAACAACCACTGCCACGCCCTGAAAGGACCTTGCCGGAATGCTTTCTTGCCTACAAAACAAATGAAGAACGGCCTTCACACACTCTACACATTAACCCGCAAGGGAAGCCTGAAATTCGTTTGTGCTGGAATTCTCTGGAAAATGTCTCCGTGGACTGATATAGCAAATCTTCCCGTGGCATGTGATATGCCATACGTTTACCTGCAAGGGGAGCCTAAAATTGTTTGTGCTGGAATACTCTAGCAAATCCTTCCACGGCCTGACACAGTAAATCCTCCCGTGGCCTCTGGTATGCAGGGCACGCATTGAAAGGCATCGAAATGCACACGCAAACTACTCATCGTCTGCTCGAACTGAGAGGAGAATCCCTCGCTGCTTCGGGGTCCACAAAGGAGGCCTTGGGAAGCTCTCGTGAAAGGCATGTACACTGGCACAAGCTCTGCGGGAAGGCCATCTTCATCATCAACACACAAACACATCGATGAGAGAGTACCTGTGTTTGATTTGCTTGCTCGATTGGCGAGCTGCTTGCTGTTTCTGAGTGTCAGCACGTTTGCGTGGGAATATGACGATCGAAATGCGCGCGCGCGCGAGGGAAAGAGAGGGGGGGGTCACGGGAGTGTGTGTGTGTGCGCGTGTCTGTGTTTTTGAGCTCCACCCTTGGCTATCTTGTGAAGCACATGCAGCCAAAGTTTGGACATCCTTATTAACTCAAAGCTCGTTGCCTTTTTATTAAATTAAGATTGGATCCTTACCAAATCAATATCATTAAATCAAGCTTGCCATCACCTTGAAGGGAAAGCCAGTTTAAGCCACTAGTGTGTGCTCACAATCGGCTCTGAGTTCCAATCCCAGGGACATACCAATCTTGAACTACCTCGCCTATACAGGGCTTTTCCACTCTTAAAAACTCTTGTATTTTTTTAATAAATTGTTATTACCTCAAGCTTAAAGGGGTGAGCTAGTTTAAGCCAACAATGTGTGCATGCATGATCCGTTGAGTTTAATCCAAGGGCACAGAGTATTGCATGGGCAGCCTTGGCACCTTAAAAACTATTGCATTTTAAAAGAAATAGATCACTACCCATGCCTCACTTATATAGGGGGTCTTGGCACCTTAAAAACTATTGTATTTTAAAAGAAGAAGATTAGTGCCCTTGGTTTATTGTTACTTGATGTAAATATTATCTCAATACAATTTCTCATATTATCAAAAAATTAGTGCAAAATTCGAACATCCTAGTTAAATCAAAATGAACACCCTTCGTTTGACATTACTTGATGTAACTGTTATTTGAATTCTAAATGTCCTACATTATTATAAAATGATCAATGCCATTAGCTAATTTGCTATTGGTGGGTGTGCATCAATTTGTGTTTGTTGTAAATTATGTAATTTTGATCCAGATAATAATTTGATCTAAGAGATTCTTATTTTAATTTTATTAATCCCTATCTATGTTCTGTATTGCTTGCACTAAGGCTAAGCATATTGCTTGAAGCAACATGTAGTTTCAAGTCCTATGTGGCATGCATAGAATGACTCCAACTTAAAAGAAAGCTCGAAAAAAACAATCCAAGAAATGAATTTTAAAAAGGAAGTAGGTATAAGACCATCCAATTTGCTTCCACTCCAAGGTATAATATTTTGAATATAGATAAGGTAATGCACTAAATTGTTTTCAATTCTACGCAATCTTACTACTATATTATTTTTGTTGTAGGTTCGGAAAGCCTCGAACCTCCAAAGGGCTTCTCGAATCTACCCCCTTTTCCAAACCTCCCTTTTTCAATCAAAATCACCCTCCCCTCTTTCTCATGAGTAATCTCTCATTTTCTCTTCCCCCTCCCTTTTTTCATTAAAGCCCCCCCCACCTCCCTTTTTTAAATTAAAACCCCCTCCCCTCTCTCTCACTTATAATCTCTCTCTTTCTTTTCCCCCTCCCCTTTTTTATTAAATTCCTCCCCCCTCTCTCTCTCATTTGTAGGGCCTAGGTTCATTTTCTCTCTCTCTCTCTCTCTCTCTCTCTCTCTCTCTCTCTCTCTCTCTCAGATTAAACTTTTTAATTAAGCATTTTTAAAAGATTTTTTTAATTTAAAATTTTTCGAACATAGTTTTTCACACACTTTGAGAGGGAGATAGAAGAAGAGAGACAAAGGGAGGGAGGGAGAGAAGAAAAAGACGAAGGATAAAAAGAAGAAGACGAAGAGAGGGGGGGAAAGAGGAAAGAGAATAGTCTTTTTTTCATTAAACATTTTTCTTCTCCCCCTACCCCTCTCTCTCATGTGTAGATCCTAGGTTTTCTCTCTCTTTCTCTCTCTGTCAGATTAAAATTTTTAAATCAATATTTTTTAAAACAAATTAATTTTAAGTTTTTTTGACATAATGTTTCACATAATTTGAGAGGGAGATAGAATAAGAAGGAGAAGGAGAATGATTTTTTAAAAACATAAGAAAAAAGAGAAAAAGATGGAGAGAAGGGGGAAAGAGAAAAGAGAATAGTCTTTATTAAGCTTTTTTTATATAGTTTTTAACCTAGAAAGAGGCATCGAGAGGAAATATATAATTTGAAAGAGAGAGAAAATAGGGGGAGAGAAAGGAAAAGAGAGAAAAGAGAAAAATAGAGAGAGAATAAAAAATATATAGAGAGAAAAGAGAGCGATAGAAAAAAACTTGAAAGAGAAAGATAGAGGAAAAGAAAAATAAGGAGAGAGAGAAAACGAGAGAAATATACAAAGAGCAATAAAGAAAGAAGAGGAGAGGGAGGGAGAGAGAGGGGGAATAGAGAGAAAGAGAATTATAGAGAGAGGAAATATAAAATTTAAGAGAAAGAGAGAGAGGAAAATAAAAAAGGAAAAGAGAGGAGAGAGGGGGAGAGAGACAGAGAAGAAAAGGAGAGAGAATTTGAACACAGAGAGAGGAAATATAAAATTTAAAAGAAAGAGAAAGGGAAAATTTTTAAAGAGAATAATTTTTTAAAAAAGGAAACAAGGGAAGGGAGAAGGAAAAGAAAGGAGGGCCGAGGGAGAGAGAGGAGAGAGAGAGAAGAAGAAGAAGAAAGAGGAATAAAGACGGGAACAAAGAGAAAAGAGAAAATTATTTTTTAATTTAAATATTCTTTTAGAGAGAGAGGAAAGGAGAGAGGAGAGAGAGGGAAGAGAATGAGAGAATATAAATTTTAAAAGAGAGAGAGGGAGAGAAGAAAAAAAGGAAAATTAGGAGAAAGGGGAGGAGAAGAAAAGGGGGAGAGAGAGAGAGAGAGAGAGAGAGAGAGAGAGAGAGAGAGAAGGGGAGGGGACATGTAGAGAGAATTATAAAGAGAGGAAATATAAAATTTAAAGAGAGAGAGAGAGAAAATAAAAATTAGAGGAGACAGAGAGGAGAGAGACAGAAAAGAAAAATTTAAAAAGAGAATGAAGAGAGAGAGAGAGAGAGAGAGAAGAAGAAGAATTTTAAAAAAAAGAAAAAAAGAGGAGAGGGAGAGAGAAGGAAAAGAGAGGAGAGAGGGGGAGAAAAAAAGAAAAGAGAGACAGAGAGAGAACCGAGAGAGGAGAAAAAATAAACTAAAATATAAGGCAAAGAGAGAGAGAGAGAGAGAGAGAATTAGACATTGGGAATTTGGATGGGAGGGAGAGAGAGAGAGAATAAAAATGTAGAAACAAAGAGGGAAAAGAGGAGAGAGAAATATGAGAAATGGATTGCTGAGCTATCGCACGGCAAATTCCCTTGTCGTTTCAGGGCAGTGAAGTAGCCTAGCATTCTGCACGTGCGGAACACTAGTATACATAAAATGGCTCCAAACCACCTCCCCCCCCCCCCCCCCCGCCCAAAAAAAAAAGAGCATTTTGCAAAAAATTCAAAGGAACAATTATATTGTGAGACCTATCATCGTTGAGTTGACTAGCTCATCAACACTAGTCTAATGGGCTATACTATAAATGATCGATTGGGTTTTGACTAGGTTTTCTTTATGTAACTACAAAAAGGTTTAATGTTTTCCTAATTCAAGTATGAAAACATAGATCACTACAACTTATGAGAATTTAGGTTTGGACTACTTGTATATATAGATGTTCATGTTCTACTTGCTTAATGAATTGCTTACTTGTTGTTGTATGTTCGTATACATAGAATTGTAAAAATGACTCCAACTCAGTTCAGACACACTTGGGTGGGCACATTGAGAATGGGATCCACTAGATTAATGGTGCTAATGTGGGTGCTATCGATATACAATGTATCTCATCATCAACATCAAGTAAAACCACTACTAGAAACCATCTGTAATAGAAAGAAGTGCAAGGCTTGCAATATTAAAGTTGATACCAATACAAGGAGAGATTGAAGGTATGAATCACAATGAAGATGTGTAGAGTATTAAGGCACAAGCCAATAAGCTTGAATTGTCAATAATAAGTGGTGACAAGGCGTTTACCAAGATGTGCATGTTGGTCTTGATTTCATTCTATGACCTAGTGAGTGACAAGGGTTCCTATTTTGCCATGTGCATGTGTTACGAGCCAATAGCTAGGCTTATGCTATTGGAGCTCTATCTTGCCACATCAACATATCTTCCAAATCACCAAGCTGTATCTCGTGGAGAAACGAACATATAGTTGCATATTATGGCTATCCAAGTACTCATAAGGAACATCGAGCTACCAATGAGAGACAAATGACCCTTCCAAACTTGGTAATATATGTAAGTACCCACCTTTTCTCTCACTTCTAGGGTTTTAGAAAGATGGACCCTCCAAAATGTTCAAATGATTAGATGGCCTTTTGTAGCATTTTCATGTTTCTAATTCAAATATTTTTAACTAGTGTTAATCTTACTATAAGCAAAAGCTTGTGTACTATTTAGAGAACCTTTGTACCAATCATAAGGATTAATCACCAATCTTATGTTTTATGATTACAAGAGGCATCTTATGCATGGCTTAAAAGACAAACAAAAATTATGCAAGCTTAAAAAGTCAACTACAAATGAGGGAATTGATTATCGAAATTTAGACCTTGCCTTCTTGTAGTTAAGAGAATGGGAGGAGTGCCTATAGATTTGTTGACCTTGCCTCCTAGGGATTTGGAAAACAAAAGTTGGGGTATATGTTAAGAGAAGATAAAGAATGTGGAAGTAATTAAGGATATCTAATTGTAGCCTATGTAGCTCTCGTGTAGCTACCTTTATTATTAATTCGTGTCACATGGTTCTCCCTACCTCAAAATAGACAAGGTCATTGCAAGTAAAGGTATGCAATGTTTGCAATTGCGCATACCAATAGGATGGTTAAGAGCAATGAGGAAAAATGTGTGATACAAGTATAAATATACACATTTGTATATATATCTATAATATTGTATATAGGATGATTGGAGTCATCCATCTTTTTTGTAGAATATGAGTTTGTTTGTTATACATGAACTCCTTGGTAGACAAACCATGTGTGTGATGTTTGGGATCAAATCACTTTTGAGTTTTCTTTTCAAGTTTCTCCAAATTGTTTTTGTACTCTATCTTACTAGATTTATATATGCACTAAAGCAACGAGAATACCTTCTTTGCTTGTATTAGCATTGTGAGGGGAGGAGCAATTATATGTGCAGGTGAACCTTATAAGTAGCATGAATATCAAATACATTCCAAGGAAAAGTCTCCTTTGAAAGATGTGAAAGATATATTAAACACCAGTGACTATTCATATATTTGAACCCTCTTTTTTGTTTGTTTGTTTTCTTTCTTTCTTTTTGGAGAGAGAGAGAGATCTTATGTAGAATTCAAAACTAGCCATGAATATTTTATTACTCATTTGCAAAAACAAATTTGTTTCTTAGCTTATACTTCCTATTATTGTATTGATAACATGGTAGTAGAGATCTTTTCTAACTAGTGAGTGTTGCATCAAAGCATCCACAAGTTATGAAAAGCTTTTCTCACCAAGTTTGCTCAAAATATTGTGTGTATTTTATATTGTAAGGAAAACCATTGAGGAATTTTGAAAATCAAACTACACATGTTGCTAGAGGGCAATGTAATGCCTTTTAATAAAGCAAGGGTGGAAATTGTAATGGACTATTGCTATAAAGTTATGTAATAACAATTGGTAAAGAAAGGTTACGTAAAGAAAGGGTGGAAATGTCCAAAATTTGGCACACTTAAGGTTCTATCAAAGTTTCTTATATTGCTCTATAATCTTTCTCAAGGCATACATTTATTTGTTCAACCTCTTAAAGCTCTTTTTCACTACTTCCTTTTTCACATGGCATGATTATTCACACCCATGTAAACACCTTTTGTCAATCATACCTTTCTAAGATCAACATAAAGGAAAGTGAAAATTTTTATTGAGCTTCATTTTTTCCAATTAGACTCTCAAGCATAAATCCATTGAAGTAGTGGCCACAAGTGGTTCTTTATGTGGAACCAAAGGAGCCATTGGCAATTGGCAAATGATGTTCTAGTGTAAGGGTGTTTTGGTGTTGGCTAGTGGGGTCCCAAGGGAAATGAGGTTGATAAATATACTTACATTGTGGTGGGGAAGGAGGTCTTAGTCAAGTTTAATTTACAATACGATGATATGTATGACTTTATCATTAACATCTCAATATGATTCAATATGGATGTGAGTTTGCACATGGCATTAAGAGAGAGAGAATGAGAAGAGAACTCAAGACCATAGGAATGTGATGAATAATGCAAGGCATAGCACAATGCACATTGAAGTTCAATTTTTGGAGCAAAGGGAATTGTGCGATAGACTTCCCTTGCTCACAAATGTGAATTGAGTGAGGCATAGCATTGTAAGCTTTCCAATGAGTCAAAGCCACACGAAGCATGGCTAGTGCTTTGGCAAGCCATCTAATTATGGATAAAAAATAAAGTATTGTGTGGGGGTTGTACCATAGGACAGTGGAAGAATGCAAATTCTGAGTTGTTAGAACCCATAGAAGTTGAGTATTTCATCCTGAGGGGACTTTTCTATGCAGGTTTCCTTAATTTTCCCATATTTGTTGGTAGCATTTAATAACAAAAATAGAGTATCTATCTTCAAAGGCAAAAAAAAAAGGTTTATTCATGGGTTTTTGAACCTCTTAGTATTATGGAGATTTTGATTCGGTATATTCTATCTGGAGCAATAATTGAAATGCCTACTTTTAATGTATATCCATTATGTGCACAAGGTTTTTGGGGTTAAATAAATTGTCAGTTTAGGAGGTGGCCAAAGTATTTTATTTGTTTTTTTTGGATTTTGAAATACATAATGATTCAAGTGAACAAAGCTCTAATACTAGATGATTAATTTGGAAGGAGTCAATTTGGACAGGTCTAGACATAGCAAGTAGTCTGGCAAGGATTTGTCAGGAAGCAAAATATAAAATTGACCTAAAATGTGTCCTAGTCAACGAAAGATACTACATGAAATCTAGTTCTAAACCTACATGATCAAGTTTGTGAGATGTGTAGCTATAGTGCGGCTAGTTCCTAACCTACGTGATTATGCAACTCTCATCATTTTCCCAATCTGGTCCTTTATAGGTAGCTTTAGAGCTATGATCTTCCATAGCATCGAATTAAGCAAGTGCCTTGGTGTGGCCTTCCATGTTCCACTCAACCTCTTCTCCCACACTCCCATTGAGGTGTGGGGAAGGCATTTCTACACTTTGCACGTGTCTTTGTTGAGACATCCCTTTACTTTCGCTAAAAGTCCCTCTTGTGCCTCATCTTGCAAGTTGGTTTCCCTTTGTGATTGCATAGTGATTTCAAAACCTTCATGGGGCCTATTTTTGTAGAGGGTGGCCAAGAGTGGGCCTTTCCCTATATTAACTCCTACAATTGCAATGCTTCTCCATTCTCTAAATTGAACTTAGCCTTAATAGTGTTGATGTCCAGTAGTAGCTTCACTTTGGCCTCACTCCATGAATCAATCCATCTTATCATTCCTTTGTTTGCTAGTTTGGTCACCAGCTTAACATTTGAATGGCTACCAACATCAATATCTTATTCTTCACTATGAGTCTCCTTACCATGGAGAGCAGTGCCTTGGTGTATTTCTTGACTTTTTGCTTCATCTTAGAGAGCAACTAGTCCATCTTCTTCTTCCTTGATACAGCTAGGTGTATTGGTGCCCCAAGTTACCTTAGGACCTCTTCCAACTTGACTAGTTTACATCCTAACTTCTCTGTAGCCAATTTGGCTAGTCCTCTAACCCCAAGTACAAGATCTCTGTTTTGGATTTGCTTATAATGACATGCATGACACTTGGGAGTATTGGTCATATACTTGTAGTGAATTAGTCACCTTTCCTTCATCTACTTGCACAATGTTCAAGTTGTCATTTGCAAATATTTGTGCACACATCTACTTTCCATTGGGTATGGGTGGCACTATTATACTTCCTCTTTCCACCCTATATTGTGGTGCCCTAAGTAGGGGGGTCAATAGCAATGGCAAATAATAGCGGTGGGGCCAAGGGGCAACCTTGTCTCGCTAACCTTTGGAGCTCAAATGGATGGGACATATAGCCATTTACTCCCACCTTTGCCAGTGTATTGAATGAACAGAGTCTTCATCATTCTACATAGTCCATCCCCTAGCCCTAGCTTGTTCATTGCCTCTAGTTGAAAGTTGCACTTTAGCCTATCATAGGCTCTATCTAGGTCCATATTTATCAGGATCAAGTTTCCTCCTTTCTCTACTGCATGCTCAATTGCCACTAGTGTGTTCAAGATGGCATCCTAGATCTTTCTCTCCCATAGGAAAACCCATACTGGGCTTTGTGTAGGATCTCTTTCAAGAGATTGTCAAGTATTTCACAAACACTTTAGCTATCGAGACACTATCCATGTGAACTCTTGCCTCCTTATCTTCTATCATTGCAATGTGTTCTCTTTCTATTTCTACATCATGGATTTGAAGAATATTGGGGTCTAGGCATCTCGTTTAATGAACCTTGCTCCATTTAGTTGCATCTATATAGCCACAACTCTCCTCCCTTCCTCCATCCTAAGGTAGTCTTCAGTTCTTTGAAGCAACTATACCACATGTTGATCCTTAGGATTAATGCCAATAACAGTCAACAAATTAGCTTCAGAGAACTGAATCTATATTCCTTCTCTTGGATTCTCGGCCATAGCCTTTTGTGTGCTCCATGGTGGCTTGCATTACCTTTTGTATCCTCTTGAATGGATCTTCTATTTCTCTTTCTATCTCCCTCCACCTATCCTTCAGTTGCTACACAAAATTCTTGTTTTGCAAAAAAGAAGATTTAAACATAAATGAGGTGGCCCTTCCTTATATCCTTGTGCCATTTATGATAACCTAGATTGGGTCCATGATCTTAGCCATGATCTTGATATTGGGTTGAGGTACTATCCACCACCCTCCCTGATTGGCATAGACATGATCAAATCGAGCTACTCTCTAGGTACTATCCTTGTGTTGATTGTGCCACATGAAGGCCTTGGCCATATCTCCCTTGCACATGTGGAAAATGTCCATTAAATCATATTGGTGACAAAGTTAGGCCCAACTCTCCCTTTCCATTGTGCTATCACAAATCCATTCTTATGTGATTTGCCATTTTTAGCACGTGTTGTATTCCAATCCCTCATTAGGATTGTGTTTTCCTACTCTAGCCTCCCGCTTGAACTCCCCCAAATCTTGACCCTTTTGGTTGACACATTTGGGACACATATGGAGGAGGTGTGTTAAAATGTTGGATCTAGAGAATGGCAAGAGCTATGGAGGTTGGAAGATGAAGACTAAATTCATGTTGACATGGACAACGAGTAGACAACTGTCACACAAGTGAATTATGTTCCAAGATGGAAGCTTGGACTCATAAAGACAATCTTGTGTATTGGACTGACAATGACACTAACTAAAAGAGGAAAGCATCATGATATTGTATTCATCATCTTTAAAGTGATAGTCGAGTACAATGCTTTATAGAAGTTGGGTTGTTTCACTCTCTTCACTGTGCATATGGGATTCAAGACATCTCTTCTTGGAGCATACATCATTTGTCTATTTCTCAACACCCCCCCTCAAATGATGAGTCCCTACACTTGCTGGCATTTACCCCCCCTACACGGTGTCATGGCCTGAGAGACTAACTCATAGGTAGCCTAGTCAAGTTAAAGCTTGAAACTTTACATATTTGGCAAGGATTTTTACAAAGCAAATCCACTAAGGGAAAAATAGAGATCCACTATAGGAAAAACATATGAAAGATACAATGAAAATTATTTAGAACAATATGTCAGAGTTGTTGATGGTAGCTAAATCATCTTTTTCTTCTTCTTCTTCTTCTTCTTCTTCTTCTTTCATGAATTGATTCTGGTGGCGATCATTTTGCATCTTCTAGGCTCTTTTCTTGTGGAAACATTCACTAGTTGTATGGTGAGTTTTGCCGCAGTAATGACATATAATCCGATCCTTGTTGTTGTTGGTGTTGAGTCCTCGATCACGACCTCTTACTCCATAAGTGCCCTTGGTGTACAAGAGACTGTTGTTGGTGGTGTGTTCCTTTGCATCCTTGCTTTTAACTTTTCTTTCTCCATCAAGTAGTGAGTTCTCAATATCTTTAAGTGAGAGACTTGGAACATTACTTAGGGTGGACACAAGATTCTCATATGGATCCTTATTTACAATTGCAAGCATTACGACTATTGCTTCATCTTCATCAATATTCCTGTTAAGAGTTGCAAGCTGGGTTTTTTGGCTCTTGAACTTGTAAGTGTGTATGGTCATGGAAGTATTATATTTTATATCTAGTTTATAAAATTGCATGAGTAATTTTACCTTTAAATTCTTTGCTTGGGTACCAAAGATATTGTCAAGTTCCTCCCAAGCAGTTCTAGCATCTCTAATGCCAGAGATATGATGTAGCATATCATCACTTGGTCCACATGCAATGATGCCTAGTGCCTTGTTATTCATCTTCTTCCATTCTTTGGTTTTTGGTGGAGCTACTGCAAGGATCTTGCTTTCTGAACCTTCTTTCCCACCATATGCATCACCTTCATTGTCTTCAAAGAGATCCCAGAGGTCTTCCTCATGAGGTGGTACATGGTCTTTTCCTTCCAGGCATGGAAGCCTTCTCCATTTAACTTTGCTATTTGTTCGAGCTTTTCCATTTTTAATTAGCAACAAATTAGCCAGCAAAAGAGTTGGACTTCAATGTGTTAAGAGACACAAGATGATTAGTGTTTTAACAACACTGCATGAGTATTAAAAAATAACTATCTTGGAGCTCAATGTCGGATGTTGATACTTGATCTTATTCTTGCTTGTTGATTTAGTGTGATGCTTTGCTGGAAATTAAGTGCTTAGTAAGACTAGAGTGATAGAGTCTTCAATGGACTGAGAGGAGTAAGAAAATGAAAGGTTTTATGACCTTGAAGTTTAATGGCTATGGTTGCCCATAGAGATGGCAGTTAGGGTTTCTCAGATTGTGTCAACAGAGAGAGTATTTTGGGAACCCTCTTGGGTGAGGTTAGCACACTTAGGGCACTACCAAAGCCCTATAGTGGCAACATAGATAGCACAACGTGGAGATGATGGTAGTCGTACAATCAATAGGAGCGTAGTTCAAGACAACGAGAAATAATTTTGACAATGCCGGCTTCTGCAGTGCGCAATGTCAATGTGTGAAGTGATAGGATGGTGCACCTTAAGCAGAGGGAAAGTTCTCCAGAAGAAATCATGTGGGAATATTGACTATGGAGAGAGATCTAGGTGTTGCAAGCAGACATGGTACTGCTATCCATGGTAGCCATGAAAGTTCCAGTGAAGGTGAAGGTGAAGTTGGGGTAGGAAATGAAGTCTTGAGCTGATATCAAGCTAGGAAGAAGTGAAAGGGAGCAGGAGAAGCAGAGTGAGGAGTTGACCATGCTTATATTAACTCTGATACCATGTTAAAATGCCAAATCTAGAGAATGGTAGGAGCTATGGAGGTTGGAAGATGAAGACTAAATTCATGTTGACATGGACAATGAGTAGACAACTGTTACACAAGTGAATTAGGTTCCAATTTGGAAGCTTGGACTCGTAAAGGCAATCTTTCTTATTGGAATGACAATGACACTAACTAAAAGAGGAAAGCATAATGATATTGTATTCATCATCTTTAAAGTGGTAGTCAAGTACAATGCTTTATAGAAGTTGTGTTGTTCCAGTCTCCTTGGGATTCAAAACATATTTTCTTAGAGCATACATCATTTTTCTATTTCTCAACAAGGTGGAGTACTACTCTTGCAATGTCTATTTGGATTCCTATAGCAACACCCTCTTTCTCCTTCAAAAGTCTTGTTGGATTTATTTCATCTCTTACCCATAGGAGTGTGCCTCCTCTCTCTCTTCCTTCTATGGCAAGTATTGTAGTATAGCCTTCCATTTTTAAATCATCCCCTTCATCTGCATGCCATTTGATTTCCTACAGTGCTAGTTTATCGAGTTTTCTCTTCTTCATTACACTTTTGCATGTCACTTTCCTCCTACCCAAATAGAAGCCTCTAACATTCCATGAGATAAGATTAAGCTTAGTATTGTTAGCCATAGTATGAATCTGAGGAATTCTTAGAACTCCTCATTCTCCTCAGCAACAAGCACGGCGTAGACTTTCTTATCGACTAATGAAGATGTAGCCAACTTACATTATTCTTCTTAGCATTCTTAATGGTTGGTTCTTCTTTGCCTCTCCATTCACGTTCCTTCGTTTGTATTTTGGTTGCTCCTTTGATTGTATTTATTTAGGCTTGCTAACTTCTGGATTCTTATTTTTTGAGTTTGTTTCAGGTCCATTGGAGACTTTTCTAGGTTGGAAGGCACCCCTTGCACGTTCAATTGGGGTTGTTGCGGCCTCTCTTGCTCCAGAGTTTGCTCATCCTTGCCTCCCTTCTTCTAGCAATCTCTTTCATAATGTCCATTCTGATGGCAAATATATCATGCATCCAAAAAATGGCTAAACTTAACATCCACACACACCAGTCCTTGTGGGTCGAATGCCTCTTGATAGTCTGTGATCTCTTTATTATTGCTTCGCAAGATGCATGCTTTATTCTTTGCTCGAATAACGCCATTATTGGTTTTTGGGGTAGCACTTTCCCTAGAACCTTCAATGATAGTGCTTCAATCTCTTCCTCCAATTAGTCTAGCAATCCTGGATATATGACCTAGACCAAGCATTCATGTTGCGAAGTGCATAGACCATGGTAGTGTATATAAGAAGATTCCCCAAAAGCCCACAACTGATGCCACAATCCAATCTCTTTCCTACTGTGTGCCCACCATTGCAAAATAAAATCCTTTCCCAAACAAACTTATATTGATTAAGCATCACCCTTTTACGATAGGTGTGCATGAACTAGCAAGCAAACTTGTCTTCTCTAAGTATTTTTCCCATAAAATAGAAATAGATCTTGCATATGCTGAACTCTACATACCTATTCTCAATCGTCTACAAGGAGAAAGTGGCTAGAGCTTTGAGTACCTTGGTGTTGGGGGTAAAGGCACCTCTACCTAGCCGCCTGTGTATTACTACACTGACAGTACTTGCCACTGCACATTGCAAGTGGTGGGCACCCATCATCATCACTATATTCTTTATTCTTTTAATGACAGTTTGAATAAAGGAAGGCCCAGTCACACATTGTGACTGTTGGAGTTCCCATTTGGTCTCTCTCGCTCTCTCTCTCTCTTTCTTGCTCTTGCTCTCCTGCCATAGCTTTTCCAAGCAAGTTTCGATTCTTCTCACCTTTCAATTGGTTTCAGAGCATGGTTGCTCGAGCATTCTGACTTGGTTCGTGACTCCTTCAGCTTCCTATCGATTACCTACACTCATTGGGTCTCCTTCCCGGCAACCATAGCTAACTTTCTCGAGCTCCCGTCACTCCCCGACTTCCCGAGCACTTAATCGGCCCATTTGGGCACCCTGAAGGCATTCCTTTAGAGGTATCGGAGCTCTCTTTTGTTATTTTACTTCAGTCCATAGGTTTTGTGAAGTAGGGCAGCCGTGTCCTCTTACTTCTTGTGATGCCTACTCTTTATCGGTGACTTTGCCCTTCAAGAGGGAGCTCCTAGGGGCCCTTGACTACTCCCCCAACCTTGTCTTGACCTTGTCCATCCATTCCACATGCCCTAGATTAGTTTGGGCTAGCTTGAAGACCTAAGAAAATTTCTTTTTTTACTTTAGCTCTCCCTTGGCACTCATTGGCAGCTTGAAAACACTTCTTTTGGCACTTGGGAACACCCCCTTGATACTCGACATTGGTGGTTATCATTGGCATTGATTTGTGGACTATTTTCCACAATCCACAGGTAGCCACAAATAGTGTTACATCAGCACTTTATGTTTATGCTTGGTTGGCATTGACATTGGTTGCTCGGTTGGTCTCGAATGTGGCCCGAATGCAGGGGAATGTATATCTATGATGTGAGATGCTTTTGGGGCTGAATTTACTCAGTCATTGACTATAATTTTACATAGTCCACATGCAGCCCAAAATAGGGCAGCCCTCTGTCATTACACTTTATGCTCATGCTACATAGTCATTTGATGCCCGATTATGCCTGGTTAGTGCCTATACATATGGGAAAGTATGCCTATGGTTTGTCTATGGTTTTGAGCTTAGATTGAGCCACTGTTTGCTTAGTTTTGGACATTTATTTGCTGCTGGAATATTTAGGACTGAAGCTCTTTTTCTTATGTTTGGATATGTCTATTGCATTCGAGCTATGTCTTGGATGTATACATTGATGTAGTGACTCTCGTAGATTGATATAGAGCTTGGATTTGCTCTCGAATCATTGGTTGAGCTTGAGCTCACTTTGCATAGCATTGGGATCTTCATCTTTGATGTACTTATGGCATGTACTTTGCTTATGTCTAATCGGTATTGACCTGCTTGGCCTATGCCACTACTACATGCCAGTTATATTATTTGGAGTTGGATGCTACTGAGGATTGCTTTGGCTTGACATTTGATTTCCTAGAGATTACTTTGATTATTTCTCAGCTTGCCAGAGTTACAATTTGGATGTACTTGATGCCTATGGATGCTATGTACGGATGCTACACTGCCTATATGCTCATGAGGTCTTATTGATGCTTAATCTTGGATCTTCTAGCATTGGTGCTATCATATACCCTTATTGAGCTTCTTTGCTTGATATTTATGGTTTTTGTGCCAATGGAAGCATCTTGATATGCTTGACAGACATTGACCAGGTGGTTTATGCTACTTGAGCATTCAGATACTTGAGACTACGATCTTCACTTGGATGTTGCATGATTGATATGCCATGGTCCTCACATATATACTTGGGCTGATTTGGGCTTTGCACTCCCTGAGCATAAACCTCTTTGTGTCAGGTCTTGCCAGTATTGTGTACACTTTGCTCTATTTCACAGGGGGTGTGTCAACTTGCTAACGGATTCATTTGACATGCTTGGGTGTTTACTCGATGTCCGTATGACTGTCACACATGCTAATTTATGCCCGTTTGATGTTGATTATCCTTTGACAGTCAATGGTTGACTTGGTGCATTCATTTTGCCTATAGTTTGCTTTCATTGTACCTAGCTGTAATTTATTATAGCAAGTAGTTATGCATGGACTGACATGGAATTTTCATGAGGAGGAAATAGGCATTAGCTTTCGGAGCTAGTAGAAGGGAAAGCGTGCTAAGGGGAAGAAAAAAGAAAAGGTCTCATACAGAAAGCTTGCTTTGGGAGTAAAGGCTAGATTGGGAGGATCAATCGAATCATCTTCTTTGTGTAGGAGCTTTCAATCTTCTTAACAACAACAATTTTTTTGAAGAGGTGGATAGCAGCTACATTGCCGAGAAATGAGGGAGAAGAAAGCTAGCGGTTAAAGACATAGATGCAAAGTGAAGGGAGTTTGCTTGCTTAGGGTTATGCTATGAACTATGATCATAGTCCCCCCGAACCAATTCAACAATGGAAACTCCAGATCATACGTCCATTGCACAAGGTGGCAAGATCATGAAAACAAAGGTGCTGCAACATAATCAATGCTGAAAATGCTGGTGAAGAAGCATGTAAAAACTATAATAGCAACAATCTATGGCATGCAGTTAAAACAACTTAGGAAGGAAAAACATGTTGGTTTTGTGGGCCACAATCTCTTTGTGGCTACAATATTATTGCAGGCTTATGGATTTGTGGAGTTATCAAGCGCCATCATTGTTGGTGATTGGAAAAGGATCTGAGAATGCTAGATACAAGAATATTGATTCAGAAAAAGGTGCCAATGTATCATGGGAGTATTGAAAGAGCATCCTCAAATGGGCTACAAGTGCAGCAAAAAAGAGCAATTTAACTTCTCTTACTTGCTTTAAGTCTTCATATATTGAGCCTATATCTTAGTGCATTGCCAAAAACATTGTCAACTCACCCCATGTACCTAATCATGTTCATGCATATTCGCCATGACATATTAATGTATTGAGTGTTTGAACTTGGTTTTCAAAACACATGAAATACTAATGTTGCTCAACTTCAAATCCCTCTTACTCTATTGTGTCCAAAGCTTTGTAGAACTCTGGAGAACATATTTGTTGAGCCTACACTGCTTTCTTTTAAGAGGGAAACTTCAAGAGCTTTGTGTTATAGGTATTAAGCTATCTAATGATTTGTACTTCAAATAGTGTCTAGAGGCTTATCTTGGAATCTTAAAGTTGTGCTGCATCAATTCAAAATACATCTCATTGGATTCACTTTTTGTAACTTATTTAGTCTTGCTTAGTACCTCATCTTCCATGGATTTGTGGTGTGATGTGATTGCCCTTTGACATTGTTGCATCATGGTTATGTATAAACAACTTAGGGAAAACCAAATAGATCCAACTCTAATTGAGGGCTTAGATTGACAATAGTCTATCTACAAATGAGAAAAATGATCTAAGAGTTAGGAAACTTGTAATCTTTAGCTAAACTAAATTTAAAAGTATTGTATTTTGACTATCAAAAGTACTTAATAGCCCAAGAAAAAGTCTATAGCTATAAACCTTAAATAGAAATTGATTCCAATAGATATGAAGTGCGTCCATAGCTATCAACCTTCAAAAAGAAATCAATTCCAATAGATATGAAGTGTGACCATTTGATCAAGGATATTCTAGCTTGGCATCTTCATGGACTAATAAATCTTCATTGAGACCCACATTGATATTCTAGCTTGGCATCTTCATGGACTAATTAGTGGGCCAAGTACTCTACTTTTATGTGGACATTAAAGGCATGTGGTAGAGGACACTCAAATGCCCACCTCTCAGTTACATGCCTATTATCCAAGTGCCAAATATATAATATATCTATTGGTTTTAGTGGAAAATTTGATGAGTAACTAACGTGTATCTGTTTCTCTTTCACCTCCATTGTTTCAATTGACTATAGTGGAAGAACAAGCTAAAGGGAGGGTTCTTGGACTTGATTAGTATTTGCATTCATTGAAATGTAATACTTATGTAGGCATGCATCCACATTTTATTAGACCTACACAATGTCATGCATATTATTTCATGCCCTATTTACTTGCCATTGCATTATGGTCTCTCACCTCGCATGTATCCTTGTTAGGGATATCCATAGCCTAGCCTAATCAAGAGTCTATTATACAACCAAGCTTAGCTTTGGAAACCTCAAGAAATCTATAAATAGGAGCTAGGAGAACTCACCCCCAACTCCCCACATATAGTCTAGAAGTTGTTGATGAGCATAAAAGATTTGTTGATCCCAATGAGTGCTCATCACCATGACCTTGCACTTCTTGCTTGCCACAATATTGAGTACAAGAAGGCATACTCCACTGCTCCCACCAATTTGATGTGAGTTCACACACACACACACACACACACACACACACACACTCTCTCTCTCTCTCTCTCTCTCCCCCAATCTCACTATGACAAGATAAGGAAATAGAAGTAGATGAATAGAAGCATTAATGGATTCTATAGAGGAGGCTTTCTCATTACATGCGGTCTCCCAAAGCTCTCACTTCTTAGGTTGACTACTCAAATGATGCACAAGAATGGTTGGGTAGAGGAGAAAAGATAAGCCATGATTGATTTAGCACACAATGGAGTGTTCTTTTCATTAATCTTTCCACCTTAAGTATGAGGCAGACTTTTTACACACGAACCCATCTAGTGTGGCTAAATGAAATTAAATCTTTCTCACTCATTCTTGCCAAGTGCTTTTGTGTGCATGCAATTTTTGAATTACAACTTGCATAGGAGTGAGGGCTCTATGGGGTGATTGACTTCGCACTCTATTAGTTGAATTTGTTTAGTTGAAAGATTGGATGCTCTTTTATTGGCCTCTTGATGAGCTACATGAGTCCTTTGAGTTTCTTCCCAATTTCACTTCATTTTCTTTTGTTTAAAGTTGCAAGTCTTAATCATCAATAGATATTGAGGGTGATGACTCTCCTTCTAGTTTTGCTGCCCTCTTAATTACTGAGCATATTTCTTGCACTAATGATGTTGTTGCTCCTTCCTCTACTCCTAATATTGGCTCCTTAACTACTTGGGGATCTTTTATGGCCTCCTTAATGATGACTAGTAGAATACCTCTAAACCCCTCAAATAGATACCTATCTAGTCAGTTTTTTAAACCACTCTTTTGTGTGTTAATGGAATGTTGATTGAATCTTTTCCTCCTTGAGCTTTTAGGCTTAGGATTTTGTAGCTATGTTGATGGTCTCCCTTGTGTAAGCATTGAAGTCTTGTTTCTTTATGTTCTATGTTTGTACGTCTTCAAGCAATCCCAATGTGAATTCTATTCATTTTGGAGTTATGCTTAATGCTAGAAAACAAAGTATGAACCATCTTGGCCTATATTCTCAATGCATGGTTGGAGATGGCTTTGATCTTCAAGCCACCATTGCTTCTCACCTCTTACTTTGGAAAGCCCATACTTGGCACATACATCCACCTTTTCTTATAAAAATTTCCAACCATTTGGGCAAGTCAAGTGCTCCTGTACTACATTATTTGTTAATGATACTTCAATGTAGTGTACTCCTTCATCTGTCTTCATGATGATCTTTTCTATTTGCTTGCTATGGTCATAAATGGTTAGGAATTATGTGCACTTGGGGTGATCCACATCCTCTTTTTTTAAGACACAATGCTCCACTAGCTCTCTTACCTTTGGGTCTATGGTAGCAACCTTGCCAAGGTTTTGAAGTTGTCAATATCACACGTTGTGGGGCCTCCATATGTCCATGCTTAAGCTATACTTAGCCTACCCCTTGTCTTGCTAAAAGGAACATAGGGCTTGTCAAGCTTCCTATGCCGAGTTTTGTTGCTAGTTCCTACCATGTCTCTTATTAGTGAATTTGCAAACAATAAAGTGTGATGAGAGATCCATTACTTTTAAAGGTAAAATCATCCAAAACTTGAGCCATCATAGTCCTTTTAGAGTGTCTAATATATGCAAGTTTTCAAAATTCTTAATCTCTCAAGTGACTTAAACATGTTCAAATTGTTCTGAATTTTTCTCCTCTAGCCCCTACCCTCACCATGACATGCAATAATGCTTCCTCACTAAGGGGAAGATTTGGAAGACTCAAGCTCAACTCAAGAAGATTCAAACTCAAACAAGTATAGTGTATGTTGACACTCATCTAGTGCCTCTTGGTACTTGTATCCGTTGATACAATTAGCTCTGTTAACCTCTGACAAACAAGGTGGAAAATCTGGAAAAGCTAAAGCAGAAGATAAAGGCCAAGGCAAAGTGAAACGGAAGACAAAGGCGCACCAAGGAAAATCTAGAAAGACAATAAGCGCAAAAAAGTCCTAAATAAGGGAAAAAGGCGCACAAGAAAAAGCACAAGTCAATACTTTTGTAAAAGAGCGCAAGCGCATCATGATTTGATTTAAGGAGAACCGGGCTCTCACTCGTGCAATTTCTAAATGTAGACGGGCGGTGGAAAGGAAGCTAGGAAGATAGAATGACAATGGAAAAAAGGGCCTAGGCCATGACCAGCCATGTAAAAAAGGGGATAAGGGGATGATCACCCAAAATGGATTTAGGGTTTTGTATATAAAGTTGAAAAGTGAATGAGAAGCTCATTCTTATGTGTGGCCAAAAGTGGCTCTCTTCTTCTTCTTCTTCTCCTTATTCTTGTTCTTGCTTGCTTGAGCTTGTGCTTGAGGGAGGGAGTGTGAGAGTGTGAGGGTGAGGGATAGAGGAGGAGAAGCTCTCCATCTTTCCCTCTCTTCTCCTCTTCTCTTGTCTTGCTCTCGCGGCTATGGAGCTTGGAGTGTGAAGCTCGAGGATGGAGCTTGCTTGAAGCTTGCACTTGGATTGTGGAGCAACCGGAGTGCAAGGGAGAGGAGGTAACTTGATCGGCATGGAGGTAAGCTCACTACACCCATAGATATGGATGGCGCATTGGCTATGTGAGAGGTAGCCATTAGTGCTCGGCTTGGAATGCTTGAAACAATAAGAGGTCCATGGGTCTTGGCAGTTGAGGGAATCAAGCATCAAAGTAAGGGTTTTCCCCGAACCGCTGCTTGAGCTAGATAGGTAGGAAGCAAGGGAATTTGAAGAGGTATTCGATCTCCTTAGCAAGTAGGTTTTTGGTTTTTTGGATTGGGAAAAGCATGTTGGAGTAGTGTAGTTATTTGCTTGGTGATTTGGGTGCATTAGGGTAGGAAAAAACAAAGAAAAAAAGAAAAACAAGCATCAGGGTTTCTACTGTCATAACAGGGCATGAGGGTTTGATTTTGCTGATTTGCATTTTGGAGTTTATTGGCTATTTCAGGTATATACAACTTTTCCCCTCCATCCATAGCTTTGATCGGGAGATGTGCGTGATAGGTCGTGACCTGAATCGTGTGATTCGAGCAATTTATCATTGCGTCGGCCAAAGTCGTGCCATGTTCGGCCAGTACGAGTGACGACGATTCTGGGCCCAAAATCGGCCCTTGGCCCACTATTGCTCAGACCACCTGACTCGGACCACTCGACTCGGATGCGTCAAAATTCGGCCCTCGATCCACTCAACTCGGGCACCCACCACTTGGCCTGTTTGAATCGACCATTCGGACCAACTTTGAAATTCGGCCGACTTGGCCCAACCCCACTCGGACAAGTTGGCATTTGACCCGACCGAATTCACCACTCGGCCCTCGGCCCACTCCGACACTTGGCCCTCGGACAACCACACTCAGACTGGCCGAATTTGACATTCGGCCCTCGGCCCTCGGATGGGCCAAATCGGGCATTTGGCCCCTGCAATTCGGACTTGTTAGGATTTGGATTTTTTCAATTTTTAACTTGTAGACCCTAAAACTAACTGAGAGACCATATAGAGCCGAAACCATATTATAAATTGATCATGGGGCTGAAACGTGGAGCAAGTAGTTCAAAATTTGGCTATAAACGGTCATTCAAATCGCACATGGTGTTTACCATAACGGCCTTGTGGGCCAAGGGGGACTGCCCCCCCAATCCATAGCAGTCATCAAGGGCGGCTGCTCAATCCCAATCTCTATCTCCATCTAAACTTCCAAATGTCCAAGAGGTGGGACATGACACCATCTATAGCTCTCAGCCCAAGGATATGCTTGTGCAACCTAATGTGACTAGATCAACTCATGCTTGATCTACACAGGTGAATGCTCAAAGGGCAAAAAAAGACACGACCACTTCCGATCGCCCTAGGGACTTAACACCACAATCCACCAAGAGTAGCCAGCCCACTGGACTAGCCGCTACTACTTCCAATTAGGGATCACAGTAGTCACAGCCCTTGGCCGTGACAACGCCCCTTGCAGAACGTATCCTTAGCAGTTCACTTGGGGAGGAGGTGCCACAACCAATATCCTTGACAACTCTACCACTTCCAAAGCACCTAAAGCCTAGGCTTGAGGAGAAACCTCTCAAAGATGTGGCCAAGGAGATGACACATTTGACCAATCAACCTAGCAAGGCTGTCCAGTAGGGTGCAACTACGTCCCATGAGGATACACTAGAGAAGGGGAAAACTGAGGCCCAACCAAGCACATCAATAGCTGACCTAGTTCAGGGTCCTGAGTCATTAAATTATGCACCTTCACTGACTAAGAAAAAGAGGAGAAAATAACAAAAACAATAGCAATTACAAGTGGTTGTGGACCCCAAGAACATTGAGACCAAGAGCGCTGGAGAGTTGAGGAATAAAGCATTGAGTCCATCCACCAATGAACCCATTGATGTCTCTCCTAATAGCGATGAAACCTCAGACACATCCATGTACTCTGAAAAATCCAAGTAGCCGTTACCATCAACGGTTGCTTTCAACACTCAATCCACCGACAACAGAACTCACATTGACCAATCAAGAGTGGATACAACACTGTCACAATAGGGTGACAAATCTATACCAGTCACACCCGAGGAGAACCATGACACATTAGCAGCAAAACCTCAGGAAAAACGCATAAACCCTGAGAGCATAAGCAATCCTAGTGTTGACCAATCTTGCTCATCTAGGCTTGAGCCCCCAGCTATGCTAAAGCCTAGGCAAACTCCTAGAACATTGCATGAGATAGCAACCGAGCAAGCCCTCGTTGAACATAGAAGTGTCGCAGAATGCTTAACGGAGTTGGATGCTAAACTCAGGATATTCGCTCGTGTATACGTCCTTGCAAACATGGGCGCATTTCCTAGGGAGCAACTTGAAGAATACTTACCATTTCCATTATCCTGGGAAGAGCAAGAACATCTTGATGAGCACTATGATAGGCTCCTGCATGAACGCATGTGACTCATCTCTGACGAGGAAGCTGACAAACTATACTTAACTGTGACATTCAATGACATGCTCTACCAACCAAATCTCTTAGAGAGAGAGCAACTAAAGTGATAATCAGAGGGTCAAAGTCAATTTGAAAAACGTTGGTTTGAAAACCATGTTACAATGGCTGAACTAGGAGCCCAGATTATGACGGTCTCAGAGGAGTGATTGGCCAAATGGCGGTCTCAAAGAGACCCAACCTATGTGGCACCAACTTCCTTTCGAGTGCTGACTGCCATTCAGGATATGAAATTAGCTGAAACTAGCCAAGAGAACTCTCTCTTTGATAAGGTTTTCACTGAGGAGGAGTTACATGTTGCCAGTAGACTCGGACAAGGTACCATGCTACTCGATGTTTCAAAATATCTATCATTATTGAGTAAGCTGCCCACGAGTACTGGATGCGTGTGCCACACTCCAGTACAATTTGGGGTTCTACAATTGGTTTTTATCCTTGTGAAGTGACATGGATTGGTAGACATGTACATAAATATACAATGAATTTTGTGACCCTGTATAGATAATATCAACACACACAAGCAATGATAGTCAAGCGCATGGAGAAAAGTTGGGTTTGACAGACTGAGCTCCTCAGGTCCTCCTCTCACCACACATTTAGAAATAGTATGACCATTCTCGCCTCCACGTGGAGGGCATGCAACCCTCATTACCGCCATAGGAAGCCCTGAACAAACATCTATGATGGTGTAGATGGGGTACCGTCCCTTTCTATACACCTTTCCCCCTGTCCGGTCTATCCTTCTGAGGATGAACCCTGCCCCGCTCCATGACAACCAGTCCATGCAACTTAGCATAAGCCAAGATCTGCTAATGGCTGGAGGCAAAACGAACATCATCATGGGGGCTATCCCTCTACAACAAACACTGCATGCCTTACCTCTCCCCTCCTCATCATATATGCTAGATAACCCACTGTATAATCCCTTCCATGTGAATAGTTTTTATCTTGCCTCAGGGCCTAATCCTTGGATCGCATTTTGTAGGTCCCCCTATGATAGCAGTCATGGACCACATAGTACAGCTGGCATGTAAGGAAGCTATCTGCCGCCGTCGGAGGGAGCGTGCAGCACAAGCTTCTCCACCGCAATGCTATGTACCTATCCTTAAAAGGTATGCAAAAAAAAAGTCCCCAAGAGACAGTGCCTCAGACAAAGGCAAAAAAATCCCCAGGCTAGTGGAATAGAAGCTCAAGGGAGCACACGGGGCATAGCAACACCAGCCGTGCAGGCTCCCACCAGATGCTCACGCACTAGATGCTCGAAGGAGGAGAGGGCATCTCAAGACAAGCAAGAATTTGATGCATTGTTTAAACGCATTCTGGAAACAGCTGCGGCCAGGAACTACACCATCTGGGTCCCAGCCTACATCTTCCCCGCCCAACCTCACAGGAGCCCCTCATCGACACAGCCTCAATTGCCCGACCACCAGGGCTCGCCCCGCCTCGTGCAAATAGAGTAGCCCCTATGATATATAAGCAGCTTAACAAAAGCCATCCAGGGGCAAGCTCCCCACCTATATACACTTTCCTTATCTATTGCTAATATATGCCACGCCTTTAACAAGCACCAAAATATGCATCACAATCAGCATCACAGGATTTTGATAAAGTAATATCTTGATATGATTGCATCTGCTCGTTGTACTTGATGCATGCGACTTGCATATACTCTCATGAAGTGAGAATTGGATGCAGGACGACGCAGGTCTTCGTGTAAACGTGTTCAATGCCCAAGTCACTGCAAGACCACCAACCTCACAAAGAGCCACGACAAAGCCACACTGCTGAAAGTAAAAATTACCCTTGCGAGTGCCCACGTCGCATGGCCCAAAGCATGATATTAACTGCTTCCTCTTTCTAGGTTACACTCTATGCCGGGCACTCACGGCAGCTGTTACCTCAATTGTACCAACATCGCACGTTCCAAAGAGGGTTGCAAAATCTCAAGTGTATCTCCCCATCTCAACATCTGCTTCTCTAACAACAAGGCTAGGGCACAATCATCACTGTAATATCCATTTCTTGAGCCTTCGAAGCTTGACATTTCCCAACCCATTGAAAGGTTGATAACCTCAACATATTGCAATGGTTGTACTCAGGCAAGTCCAAAAAGAAAGAAAGAAAGAAAGAAAGAAAGAAAGAAATGAAAAAGAACAAGAAAAAGAAGCGAAAAAGAAAACGAAAAAGGAAAAAAGAAAAGAAAACCAAAGAACGAAATGATACAAAGCACCCACGATCACAACACATTACCTAGGGGTCCTCAAATTAGGTACGTCCAGTGACCTTGGTTGGCTGGCTCCCTCCCTAGTTCCCTAGCCCTTTAGCATTACCCATAATTGTTCAGGGCACATCAAGGGTGGGACATATCTAGGGAGCTTATCTTGCCTATGGTTAGACCTGTCACCCTGACCCATTCGCACGATTCCCTCTTGCACTCTACCTTAATACCATTGCAATCAATTGTGGTAAGCACTGCATGAATGGCCATGAAAAGTACACCGTCCTCATCAATTAAGTCTAATAGCTTCCAGCTACCGAAAGTGCAGTGTCCCTGTGTTCAATTATGCTATTTCGTGTAGTCACAACGCAAAGGATGTCTCATATACCTCCACGTGTACTTCTTCTCAACATGGACAACTTTGCTTCATCCACACATTGTTACAAGAAACCAGCCTGCGGTCTTCTAACTACGAAATATCTAAGTATACACGAGCACTCACATAATATCTACACCGAAATATATAGATAGTTTGGGACCTCAAGTGCAAGACAATACTCTCAGCTTACTTAGAGTTTGACCTATCTCCCAAATTAATTGAACTACATCTTGTGCATGATAAAGAAGACTAGCACTACCCCCAGGGAGAGACCACCTATGACAGATTTTCAATTGCGAGTATTGAAGACTCCAACGAAAGTGTCATTCACTCTTTGTCCACACTCAACTCTGAATTCTTATCCTTTGTCATCCTACAAGACTACCAAGAATCCTCGTGTGCAATCCCCAACAAACCAACACTTGTGCAGGCCATCAATGCAATCCCCAACAAAGAACAATCCTACCACCAACTCCAATAACCCTACCACCAGCCACCTAGGCCACCAATGACCTTCCTCCACACCACCACCAACACTCCTCCACAGTAACCACAGATGTCCCTTCCACCCACGTTTGTCGTCGCGTTAAGGGTTGAAGGTTTACCACTGGGGCTTAGTGCAAAAGAGGAGTATGGGATTCAAAGTTTAGGAAAGGGAAAAAGATTGGGGTTTGATAAGATTTGGGTGTTAGAAATGATTTAGATGTGGAAGAAGATTTCAAGCTTTTTCTATGTATTTAATATACATGAATGGAATAAATAATTCTATCTTGATTACATCAAATGCTTTTTGGAACATAAACCATAACATAAAGGATATTCTCAGATTTTTAATCCAAATACAAATAACAAATGCAAGCTCAAATGGCTTTAATCTCATGTACATAGATGGATTACAACTCCAAGAAACAAGTATTATGATGGTGGACTCAAATACATTCAAGATTTGGGCCAATAGTACATGAAATGCATTGAAGGAGCATAATTTTAACTTCAGCCTTGTTTTAAAACAGAAAATTCCAGCCCATAATCAAGCTAAAAAAGAGTACATAAACTCATGAATAAGCTTCTCTAATTATTAATGAGTAAAGTCTTGATGAAAAGATAACATTTTCTTCTATTACAACCACATAAATCTCTTTTTTGCTCATAAAAATGGACAAGAACAGTGGGCTGCCTTGTTTATGACTGGTTTTCTCAGTCCATAACAGCCCATAACCTTCAAATTCCTCACCCTTTGCTTGCCCTAAAGTCACTCAAGTAATTGGGTACAAGTCGGGCTTCATTGGGCCATGAATAAGGTAGACAAAATGAGGGAAGATGTACATAAGAGTAGGCTGAATACTTTTCTCTCAGATTTTTCCATTTTATAGACTGTCCTACCATGCATTTTCGTCAGACCAAATGGACGGATAAGTGGAGCTCTCACTTTGTTTGTATCTTCATCTTCAGCCCTTGTTAATCTTCAGTTTGCATGCTCCAAAGCATGCATCATAGCTCTAGCTCTCTCCAGTTGTAGACAGGCTGTGCAGGCCCACATTTTGCACCGAAAAATGCGGGCTGTATCCTATTCAGGCCCACACTACTTTTTGACCTACTCAAGTCACTTGCTGGTCACATTAGTTCATTACTTCAGGTCCCCCGTGAACCTAGTGAACTTTTGGCATTTTTCTTGAGTTCTAACCATATTTTTACACTTGAATCAATGTGATTTATCCTACAGATTGTCAATTACTTCCAGCTGACCAAGTTGTAAGTTCCCATAGACTTATTTTTTAATCAATATACATGGTACAACTGAAAATGATATGCTAGATACAAAAGAACTTATGTAACTAAGTTGGTTCTTGGGTAACAATAACTGAATTTTGTATGCAAATTTCTCATATAAATCCTAGCGTGTGTGTTCATAAGAATCCCATGATTTATATTATGAACAATAAACTCTTTGACTTTCACCCCCTCCTAACCTGCACATCCTTCGACATGTGCCATTTCACAAGATTACAAGTTAAGGAGGGTCTTCTTCTGATATATCTTCATCTTCATTCTCCAAGTCTTTTTTCTCCTGTTTGTCTTCAAGTAGATGGCTCATATCTAAGTCATCAAGCTCATGAGTTGAAGATTCTCTTCGTTTGAAGAGCTTGATTCGTTTCTCGGCCTATTGGTATTTTTATCATGGTCCCATCCATTTCAGCCAAAGAGTAAGTGGCATTATTATGTACTACTTTTACAACATATGGTCCAAACCATCGCTTGGCTAACTTTCTATGAGCACTATATTGATTGTCTAGGCTACTATCATAGACAAGTACCCAATCATTCTCTTGAATAGCTCTTGGACGGAGTCGATGATGCTTGTCAAACCTCTTCTTATTCTTTAATCTTGTTGTTTTCAGCCTTTCAATGGCTGTCTTGACATCTTTGGCCTTCTTTCAAGTTGCCTTATGCGTAGAGTCAGCAACTCTTCTCTATTCATGCCTTCATCCCAAGGTAAGATACTCCATGTGACAATGGACTCCTCAATAGGCATAATAGGTGGCTGTCCTTATATTAGTTCCGTCGGCATATAACCTGTTACTGCACTATGGGTAGTTCTATCAGCCCATAATGTGAATGGTAGCATTCGAGGCCATTCCCTCATCTTTCCTTTGCAAGATTTTGCTAAAGCTTTAAGAATTGGTTGATGACCTCTTTCGCTCTTACCATTGCCTTCAGGGTTGTAGGCTGAAGTAAGAGATAGCTTAATCCCCAATTGAGCAAAGAAATGGCGAGCCTCATTAGCATCCAATTCTCCTCTATCAATAGTTACTTTGGCAACACATCCATACCTGCAAAATACTTCTTCAAGTAAAAATCTACAAACAGCTTGAGTAAACTTTGTTGTCAAGGCTTTTTCTTCCACTTGATTTGTGAGATCTTCTCTAGCAAGTACTAGATATCTCATGTTCCAAATTCCTATAGGCATGGTTACTAAATCAATAACCCATCTATAGTGAATGGATAAAGGATAGGTAGGCTGAAGCCCATCTCTATGCTTAACCATAGAGTACATTTGACAAACATGACAAGACTCAACAAAATGCTCAATGTCTTTATACATGTTTTGCCACCAAAATTTCTCTTTTATTTTGGCAAAAGTGTCCCATATGCCTCTATGACCAGCCAATAGGCTTTCATGAAATCCTTGCATGACCTGTCTTTGAGTCTTTTTGTCTCCTAAGACACAAACAGGCGCCCTTCCTTTCTTTTTCGCATGCCTCCATAGGTAACCATCTTTAAGAAAAAAGCCATAAGTTTTTCTCTTAATTCATTTGAACTCTTCATTAGACCAATCTTCCTTCTTTGTCATAGTGCTCAAAAATTGGCCAATTTTTAGCCAATCATCTGTATAATAATATTCCTCTTTAAAGTGTGAACAAACCATAACAAAACATTGAGCATGTTGTCTACCAGCTATCCACTGTCCTTCTTTGGTTGTATCATCCTTCCTGCTGATGTCAAATTTGTTTTAGCAACTGAACTTGTTGTACTTGCTATAATTATTGTTGTACCTGCATTTTTGACTGCTGAATCATCATTAGATTTAGTTGTACTTGCTGTTTTCAGATTTGTACCTGCATTTACAACATCATTTATAGACTCTGACTCTTCCTTATCCATCATTTCTTCTTCATCCTTATATCTGGCACGCGAAAGCATATTAGCAACTAGATTATCTCTTCCTGCAATATGTTTCGAATCAGGATTTAAGGATTTAATATAAGCTATCCATCTTAGCATAGCTATGTCGGGAGTGGAACAGTTGGCAATCATGCCCAAAAGTGGAAGGCAATCTATTTCAACTATTACATGTGTGCCCATGAAGTACTCCTGGTCACATTTCAATGCAGTTACTACTCCCCAAAGCTCTCTTTTAATTTGAGCATACCTTCTTTGTCGTTCATTAAGAACCTTCACTCCAAAGCGGATTGCATATCTATTGCCTTCAAGGTCGTATTGACCAACTACCCATCCTATTCGAATAGGACTTGTGTCCACTGTGAGTATAATAGGCTGTCCATTAGAGTAATTAGACCTCTTTAAGGTGGGAGCTGAAATAAGCAACTTCTTTAGTTTCCGAATAGCTTGAGTATGTTCTTTTTCCAATATAAACCTTTGGCCTTTTCTTAGCAGTTGATAAAGTTTTTCAGCAACATGAGCAAAATGTGGGATTCAAATAAGGTAGAAGACACATACACCAAGAAATCTTCTCACTTCTGAAACATTTGTACATATTTTCTACATTTTGCTGATAGCATCAATCTTGGATGGAGAAGGCTTTTGACCATATGGACCACACATATGCCCTACCACAAGAACTTCTTCAACTCCAAAAATAGATTTAGCACCTAAAAGAGTAAGATGGACTTCTTCTAATTTAGACAAGATTTGAGCACAATCATTAATATGATCGGAAACAAACTTGCAACATCCAAGTTCATTGAGTTCTTCATTCTTCTCATGAACTTCACATCCTTTGATTGGAACATCATCAAGGAAATGAAGAGTTAATTGAGGAATATAATCCCTCAATACTTTATGCATGGCATTCATCACGTGAGCTACTGAATTCGTAGCCCCTTGAGGTAGAGTATACATGCGGACTAAGCCAAGAGGCGTCTTCATTATGGTAATGTCTCGGCTTTCCAAAGCAAGTTGAAATTGGTCATAGCCTGAATATAAATCTCCCATGGAATAGATTGCTCTATGTGCAAAAGCTTCAGCAAATTCATCAACAATTGGCCCTGATCCAACATTTCTAATAGTGACTTTATTGACAGGCTGTTAATCTTGAATGAATCGCAAAGATCCATTCTTCTTGGGCACGGTAAACCATCGATTGGAATATGGAGTTGAAGATGGCTCCAATATTCACATTTTTATCTTTTCATTTAGAAGTTCCAATAACTTAGGCAAATGAGCCCTTGGTACCAGAATTGGTTTAAGATTCCAAGGAACGTGTGGGACTGTAAAAATCACCATTGGTGCCACAATGCTTGAGTCCACACAGCCAATTTCATGTGGCTGAAATGAAAAAGCTTTGCCATGATTCTTTAACATCTTCATGAAGATTTGCTTTTCAGCTCTGGCAAGAGGAAAGAGTCTTCACCAATTTTCAGCTCTTGTAGACTTTCTGCTGTAAATTAGTGACCAATATCTTTGGGATCACGAAGGCTTGGCTGTTTGGATACCCTTTCTGCCAGTCCTTCGCTTTTAGGTGGTAGAGGAGTAGCCACCGGCTTGACCTTTTTATCAATTGTTTTATACTTTGTTTCCACTCTTACTTCATCCTTGTTTGGCTGTCCAAAGGCTTCATAATCTGCAAATTCTTGAATTATGTCATACATATTCAATGTACATACCTGTATGGACTGATTTTCAGCTTGATTTTTTTCATGAACGGCCGTATAAATTTCAACCATTGTATCATTATGATTCAGCCCATGAAATAGCCCTGAAATTTCTTCATCTTTAGGTAAAACATCAATTTGCTTCAGCTCTTGTTCCACACGACACAAATGCTTTCTTCCAGTCCTATTCATGGCTGAAAACTGTTTACAACAGCCCACACTATTGGCTGTAAAAACCTGCAAGTCAACTTTTGGCCTTGCCTCCTTTATATGTGGAGGCAATTTTTTATGATGTGATGTGTTGCCATAGCCTCCACTTATAGCAGCGCTACCCAAAAACCCTTAAATTCTCGGGCATTAGGGGGAACAAGATGATCTCTCAATCGATCCCTATTCCGATGATGATTTACACATACAGTCAAGAATTGGACAGCTTTGTCATTATCCTTACTTCTTATCCGAGCATATGATGAACCATCATCAAGGGTCTTTGTCTCTAATCGAGACTCAGAAATAAACGGTTGTCCAAGAATGATAGGATAGTTGCAGGAATCTTGAACAAAGAAATGAAATTCATCTTTTACATTAACAATTGTAACTTGTACATAAGGGCATGCTGCATAAAGTTTGCCAAAAGAGTTGTTGGCTGCCTTCATGCGCCATCCTGGGTCCACAATCAATGGGCCATCCGCCATTCTCATAGAGACTTCTTGACATGACATTAATCTCCGATAACCATGGAGTCTCTTTTTCGCCGATCTTAACAACGGTTTCAGTAGTCGCCCTTGCCTAATGGGTACGGGAGTAGTGACTACTTGGAATAAAGTGAGCATCACTTTCTTCTTGCATGCTGTGAAGATGAGCTTCTTTCTTTAGCATGGGTTGCATTTTAGATTGAGAAGTTCCCACCATAATAGCTTATTCAGTTTCTACTTCATAGATATCTTCATCTTTGGCTTCTATGGCTGCAATCAATTCTTTGATTGCCTCCAATCGAATCCCTTGAGTTTTCAGCTTCTCTTCATCCTGCAAATACACATGAAGTGCTTGCAAAAAAGCATGCACAGCCTCTTCAGTTTTCTCACCAACATATTTTCTTTTTCATTTAATTACATCAATTATTACATCATGAAATCCTCGCTTTGCAATTTCGAGAATTTCACCTAATGTAAATTCAATTCTACTTCCAAGAATCCTTTCTTCTAGGATCCGTTTAAGATCCGTTGCAGTTTCTATGTCTGACTGCAACTTATAACTGGGATGTTTGCTTTTTCTTTTTCCTTCTGTCTTCTTTGCTTGAGGGGCATCTCCCATATCAAGCTCTGACGGTGATGGATTTTCAATAGCCTTCTGCTGGTCCGGTTTACTTCTTGTCACGCGTTTAGTTGGCCCTGAAGAAGAAGGTCCGGCAACATCTTTTTCTCTTCTTCTCTTTTCTTCTATCATGGCTTCATGATTATTAATTTCAGCTAATCGGGCAAAAGCTGAAAATGAATCAACAGGCTCGGTCCAACCGGTTCTTCCTCGAATACATTGACTGGCAGTGGTTAAATCATATTTGGTTGGCTTGCCTTGCTCCATGCGATCCAAGGCCTGCATCCACACTTTAGATTTTGCATTAGTTTTACATGCTTTAACAATTTCATTAGTTGGCTCAATTTGTAGCCCATAGGTTGCTGCATCAACAGCTGCATAGGTTGTTCTTGTTGCCAAATCCTCCAATCTTTTCTTCATGCCACCGTTGTCGAAGTTTGCCTCAAGAGGAAGCTTGGTTTCGGTTGCATGAATTTTACCATCCTTCCAAAAGGCTAATTTTTGTGCTTCAGCTTCACGGAATGCACCGCACTCCCTCTTGTCATGCTGTAGGCTATCACACTAGATACAACGTCTTTTGAAGCCTTCTTGTACAAGCCTTTGAGCAGTTGTCCGTCCTCTTTTTTCCACTTTCACATCAAGCCTTTCCACTTTGGAATTAATCTCCGTTAGATTAAGATGGAGATCCCACATGCTTTTAATTAGCTCGTCCATGATATCCTTCTTTGGAGATGGAACAACTGAATTTCTTGGTTGCTCGGCCATAGAGATAGGAGGTCGAGAAACAGGAACAGGCTCCTTCATGGATTCAGTTGATGCAGGGGTTGATCCCCATCTTAGGCACAACTGCTCTCTTCGAGCAATCATATTAACTGCTTCAATGACATCACTCCAAGCAGTCTTCAATCCCGTCTCAGAGCCAGGATCTTCAAGTCGGTCAGTTAGTTTCTCTTGAAGAGAAGAATCTATAGCTTTTAGAAATAATTCAATCTTTTGGCTTTCCATACCTTGTTGATCGTCAGGATCTAGTTGAGTAAATTTACTTTCAAATTCGCGGTGAAGAGCAGTGGCGATTAGACCCTTATTGGGCCTTTCGATCCATTCAGTGAAAACTTTCTTTGTTATAAGGCCAAAATCTTCAAGAAAAAATTCTTCTCGAAGAGCCTTCTTGAACACGGACCATCCCGCATCTTTTTGGAAAAGACCATGAATTCAGTCCTGGAGACCATGCATAGCTAGACGGGCAAAATAACGGCTCCAGGCATGTTGAGGAACTCCAAAGAAGACCATCTTGTCAGTATAGAGGCAGATAAGAGAGGACACATTTTGCCCATTAAATTTCTTGAGCTCTTGCCCAACTGCTTCCAAAGCTTTAATGGCAACAGCATCACTCCGCTCTTCTTCTTGTCTCCGTTGCTGTTGCAATTGCAACTGCTGCTGAAATTGCAATTGTTGTTGTTGGCTTTCTTGCATCAAACGAACCAACTGTTGCAAGGCATCTCCTCCTGAACTTGATGACTCTCCCATTGGACTTCTTCTTTCGCAGTGGACCTTTCACATCGGGTTCACCACTGTCGTCGCGTTAAGGGTTGAAGGTCTACCACCGGGGCTTAGTGTAGAAGAGGAGTATGGGATTCAAAGTTCAGGAAAGGGAAAAAGATTGGGGTTTGACAAGATTTGGATTTTAGAAATGATTTAGATGTGGAAGAAGATTTCAAGCTTTTTCTATGTATTTAGCATACATGAATGGAATAAATAATTCTATCTTGATTACATCAAATGCTTTTGGGAACATAAACCATAACATAAAGGATATTCTCAGATTTTTAATCCAAATACAAATAACAAATGCAAGCTCAAATGGATTTAATCTCATGTGCATAGATGGATTACAACTCCAAGAAACAAGTATTATGATGGTGGACTCAAATACATTCAAGATTTGGGCCAATAGTACATGAAATGCATTGAAGGAGCATAATTTTAACTTCAGCCCTGTTTTAAAACAGAAAATTCCAGCCCATAATCAAGCTAAAAAAAGAGTACATAAACTCATGAATAAGCTCCTCTAATCATTAATGAGTAAAGTCTTGATGAAAAGAGGACATTTTCTTCTATTACAACCACATAAATCTCTTGTTTGCTCATAAAAATGGACAAGAACATTGGGCTGCCCTGTTTATGAGACTGGTTTTCTCAGTCCATAACAGCCCATAACCTTCAAAATCCTCACCCTTTGCTTGCCCTAAAGTCACTCAAGTACTTGGGTACAAGTCGGGCTTCATTGGACCATGAATAAGGTAGACAAAATGAGAGAAGACGTACATGTTGGGGTAAAGGTGCCTTCGCCTTGCCGCCCCGTGTATTACTACACTGACAGTACCCGCCAATGCACATTGCAGGTGGCAGGTGCCCGTCACGTCACTTTATTCTTTAGATTCATTTTTTAGTGACTAGTAAATAAAGGAAGGCCCGGTCACACATTGTGACTGTTGGAGTTCCCATTTCTTGTCTCTCTCTTTCTTGCTCTTGCTCTCCTGCCATAGCTCGTGTGCAAGCTTCGATCCTTCTCACCTTTCAACTGGTATCAGAGCTTGGCTTCCTCTTGTTTGAGCTCAACTCGGTGCTTCTCTACCTTCGCATCGACTCCCTTCACACATTGGATCTCCATCCCGGCAGCCATATCCGATCTTCCCAAGCTCCCGTCACTCCCCGGCTTCTCGAGCACCTTCCCGGCCTATTGAGGCACCTTCAAGGCATTGATATTGAGGTATTTGATCATTCTTTCAGGGTTTTATTTCAGTCTACAGGTTGCAAATAACAAGGGCAGCCATGGCTTCAAACCCTTGAAGCTTATTCTCCTCATATTGTGCCTTACACCTATCAAGGCTCAAAGAGGCTTGTCATAGGCCTTTGATAGGCCCTTCTTGAGCCCCCCATTACCCCCTTTTCAGTCCATGTGGAGCAACATCAAGTTCAACACCAATAGGGCAGATTGCACCATTTTTTTCCAGGCTGTTAGCACTCATCTACTTCAGCTCCACACTTGGCCATTGCTTCTTACTCTCTACCTTGATCAAGAGGGCTATAGACTTCATGTTTGATGTCATTCAAGCTTTGGGCATTGGTCTTGATCATTCCGGGCTGATTTCTTCAGATTTGGGATTGTCATAAACTGTCATAACAGGCTGAAAACAAGGCAGCACCATTGGCATTAGCATTTGTTGCTTATACTCCATTCTGGTTGTGCTATTTGATGCCGGTATGCGGTCTACATGATGCCTAGTGCCTTGGGAATGTATGCACATGATTATGCCATGATTTTGGCCTGAAATATTGGCTAATTTGGGACTGTTATTTACTGTTATACAGTGCTGGAAACAGGGCAGCCACACTTGGCATTGGCATTTCATGCTTATACTCTACTTCGATTACCTTGTTTGATGCCCGTATGCGGTCTACATGATGCCTAATGTCTTGGGAATGTATGCATTCGATTTGCCCATGATTTGGCATTGTTTTTGGGCTGAAAATTGACAGTTTTGGAATGTTTAGAGCTGCTATACATGAGGGGGTTGAAGCTCATTTGTCACATGTATTGCTTCTCTATCGATACCGGATGTATGCTATGGGTTATGTCATGATGTATTACACTTTGGGGATCGACTTTGAACTCATGATCGTGATTCCGGAATGCTTTTGAGCATCGCATTTGCTCCGTTGTTATTGGTTTGTCATTGGCAGTTTGGTCGACTTGATTGGCATTTGGGCCACTTATGCCTATTGTCTGTACTTGACGGATAAGCTCTATGCATTACATGCTTTGGTCCGTGGTTGATGCCTCTTAGTTCGTCCATGCTTGACAGATATTTTGGAGCTCCGATTTGGATGTTTTGAGCACTTCCGACTCACAGGGATATTGACTTTGGCTTGCTACTAGATGTATTGACTTGACAGAGATCTTGCCATTGGGATTATGTCTTGCTTAGTGGTTGCTACATCAGTTGCTTCATGTATGTCATGCTCTTGGGAAGCGTATGACGCATTGACTTGTTCACTTGTCACTAGTACTTTGTCTTGGGTTGCTTGAGCCCTTAACTCAATTGTACGCCTTTTGTGCCAGTGGGAGCATCTTGCATGCTTACTTGACCTTGAGCAGGGATTACCTGCTATTGGAGCAGTCTATGTCATTGAGCAGTTATGGATGTATTGAGACTTTGGGAGTATACTCCGACAATTGGATGTTGCATTGAGTATATGTCTTGGTTCACAGGATGCTTATGAGCCGAGTCTCAATTTTGGATCTGCTTTCTTTTGAGTAGACACCTATTTGTGTCAGGTTTTGGCAGTTGGTTCTATATTTTGCCTAGATTGTCTAGGGTGTGCCTCTTACTGGCAAATGCTATTTGACATCTCTCGGTGTTATGCTCATGTATTTTCACTGTCATTGGGCTTTGCTTTGTCCTCTTTATGCCGGCTTTGGACCTAGCATTGTTTAGTTGACATTAGATCCAGTTTTGGGACAGTTTGCATTGCAATTCTGAAATTTATTACAGCAAGCATTTATTGGTGGACTGAGCAGTATTTTTTATGCTGAAATATCCTGATTTGGTGTACCGCACCTAGTACTAAGTGGGCAGCATCTTTTGGCATACTTTTCTCGCCATTTGGAGCTCATTTTAGTGGATTTTGGGCATTTTCTACAGTAAAACAGCCAGCAGTTTTACATTTTCTGTGCATCTCCAGCCTGCATTATGACATCCTCTTCGACTGATAATGCCATATTTAACATCACAAAGTTGGATGGTACCAACTACTCTTATTGGAAGAGTCAAATTTGGCAGGTCTTGGTGCAGAAATATCAGATTAAGCCACTTCGGTTGAGTGGAGAGCAGCCTGAAACTATGGACAATGACGACTAGCTTGAACTTGATGAGCTATGCAAGTCCACGATTGTATTGTCTCTCACTGAACAGGTACATTATAATGTATTTGAGGAAGCACAGAGTGCATGGGATCTATGGAATAAGATCAAGAATCTTTATGATAAGAAAAGTCCGGCGAGTCAGATGTACTGGTTGAAGCAGCTTATGGATCTGCGCATGAAGGATAATGCGACTATGTCTGCTCACTTGAGCCAGTTCCATGCTATACTGAAGAACCTGACTTTGCAGGATATCACCTTTGGAGAGGAAGTAACTCCTCTTTTCTTGCTTGGGACTTTGAATGAGTCATGGGATGTATTCTGCACTGCCCTATGTGCCTCTAGTGCTACTCTAAAACTGAATGATGTTGAGAGTGCTCTTCTGCAGGAAGAGGTTAATTGTAAAAACTTGGATGCCTCTCGTGTTTCACATGCTTTGATAGTTAGAGGCAGGAATGACATGAATGATCGTGGTAATAATCGTGGCCGTGACTCGCAGAAGGGTCGGTCTAAATCTCGTGGAAAGTCGCATAGTAAGTCGCGTGGGCGCAACGCTAATGTCACTTGTCATCATTGTGGGAAAAAGGGCCATATCAGACCACAGTGTCATGAGTTGCGCAATGAGAAGCTCAAGGATAAGGGCATAGAGAAAGTGCAGGAGAAGTCCTCTGATCGCAGCATAGTACCTGCGAAGTCTAGCGTCAAGATTGAAGAAATTAATGTCATGCAGACCGAGGATTCCGATGGTAGTGATGAGTTCATACTTGCAGCTAGTTCTTCTGATGCTTCACACTTGACTGAGACACCTAGTATGTATGCACAGTGCTGGTTATTGGATTCAGGTGCGTCCTTCCATGTGACGCCTTATCGTGAGTGGTTTCACTCTTACCGTACTGTATCTGGATCAGTCAGACTTGGAGATGACAGGTCTCTTGATATTGTGGGCTGTGGAGATATTCAGTTGCAGTTTTCCACTGGCAGTTCCTTTTTGCTTAGGGATGTACGTCATGTACCTGCGCTTACGCGCAGTCTTATGTCTGCAGGACAGTTGGATGATGCAGGGTTTCATGTCTGTTTTGGGGGATTCTGCCTGGAAGATTACCAAAGGCAGACTTGTGCTTGCTAGAGGCACCAAGGCTGGCAGCCTCTATCCTCTTGTTGTATCTGGGTCTTCTGTAGACCATGTTTTGGCAGTGGGCTCTATCCCACATGTATCACTTTGGCATGCCCGTTTGGGGCATATGTCTTTGAAGGGAATGAAAATGTTATCTGGTTTGCAGTATCTTCCGTCTTTGGACTATGCACGTTTTGACTCGTGTGATCATTGTCTTTATGGTAAGCAGAATAGGTCTACGCATAAGAAATCGGGTAGGCCATGCATGAGTGAGCCCTTGGCTTTGGTGCATTCAGATGTTTGTGGGCCCATGCCATGTATATCTATGGGTGGCGTGAAGTACTTTGTTACCTTCATTGATGATTTTTCTAGGAAAGTGTGGGCTTATCCCATAAAGCAAAAGTCCGATGTCTTGGCAGTCTTTCAGCGTTGGCTTGCTCTTGTTGAGAATCAGACTGGGTATAGGCTGAAATGCCTTAGGACTGACAATGGGGGAGAATATGTCTCACGTGCTTTTGAGTAGTTTTGTGATGACAGGGGTATTAAGCGTCAGTTGACCGCCCCTTACACCCCCACCCAGAATGGTTAGGCTGAGCGCATGAACAGGACTATTCAGGAGTGTGTCCGCTCTATGCTTAGCCATGCAGGCCTACCACAGAGCTTTTGGACTGAGGCAGTTAGTACGGCAGTGCATGTCATAAACCAATCGCCTTCTAGTGGATTGGATTTCCAGGTTGCAGAGGAATTTTGGGCTGGTAAGCCACCCTCTTATGCGCATCTCCGTGTCTTTGGATGTGAGGCATTCTGCCATGTGCCCAAGGACAAGAGGAGTAAGTTGGATCCAAAGAGCATTAAATGCATCTTTCTTGGTTATGGTGATTCAGGAGAGATGGGCTATCGCCTATGGGATCCGCAGGCGTGGAAAATAGTACGCAGCCATGATGTAGTCTTCCATGAAGACAAGATGCACAGGCAGCCTGAGAAAGTGGTTGAGATCCGTAGAGTGATCTTTCAAGAGGAGCCTAGAGCTCCCGCACAGCTAGTTGGACAGCCTATAGCTACAGTAGATGCTCATGGTCAGGGTGTTGGACAGGCAGCTGGGCAGGCAGCAGAGCCTGGGTGAGATGGTCTGCTAGAGATAGACATCCACTTGATAGATTTCAGCCCTCTATGCATTATATTTTGGTTACAGATGCAGGAGAGCCTTTCACTTATGATGAGGCTATGCGCAGGGGTGACAGTCACTCCTGGGAGAGGGCTATGCAGTCTGAGATCGACTCCTTGCATAAGAATGAGACTTGGGATTTGGTTGCCTCGCCTAAGGGCAAGAAGGCTTTGCCATGCAAGTGGGTGTACAAGCTGAAAAGTACCCTTGGACACCCCAAGCCGGCATACAAGGCTAGATTGCTAGCAAAGGGTTTTAAGTAGGAGCATGGTGTAGACTTTGATGAGGTCTTTTCTCCTGTGGTTAAGATGACCACCCTGTGCTTGGTCTTGGCTTTGGTTGCTCAGCTTGACTTAGATCTATATCAGATGGATGTCAAGACGGCTTTCTTACATGGAGACTTGCATGATGAGATCTATATGTAGCAGCCTAAGGGCTTTGCAGAACCTGGTAGGGAGCACCTAGTGTGCAAGTTGAAGAAAAGTCTTTATGGCTTGAAGCAGGCACCTAGGGAATGGTATCATAGGTTTGATACCTTTATGCAGTCACAGGGCTACAGCAGGAGTGCTATGGATCCATGTCTTTACATGAAGAAAGCCCGTGATGGTTCATTACTTATTTTGGTACTCTATGTGGATGATATGCTGATAGCAGGGAAAGCTCATGATGAGCTAGATGCTCTTAAATCTCAGCTAAAGAAGAGCTTTGAGATGAAGGATTTGGGACAGGCCTCTCACATACTTGGTATGCACATTAGACGCGATAGGCATCAGGGACTCCTCTACTTGTCACAGAGGGAGTATATTCATAAAGTCCTTGAGCGCTTCCGCATGCAGGACGTAAAGCCTATTGGCTGTCCATTGCCTTCTTATGTGAAGGTATCACAGGCCGATTGTCTGCAGACAGATGAGCAAAGGGCCGAGATGGCCCAGATCCCTTATACTTCAGCTGTGGGCAGTTTGATGTATGCCATGATAGCCACTCGTCCAGATATTGCTTTTGTAGTTGGTGTTGTGGCACGCTATATGGCTACACCTGGTAGGAAACATTGGGATGCCGTGAAGGGTATCATGAGGTACCTGAAGGGCACAACAGATATGTGTATTTGCTATGGCAGCCAGGATACAGGGGTCGTGGGGTACACTGACTCCGATTATGCAGGACATGCAGATAGTAGGAAGTCCACTTCTGGCTATGTATTCACCTATGCTGGAGGTGTTGTCTCTTGGATGTCCAGGGTTCAGAAGTGTATGGCTTTGTCTACCACTGAGGCCGAGTATGTTGCAGCCACTGAGGCTTGCAAGGAGGCCATATGGCTAGGCCATCTAGTTGCTGACCTTGGGATTGATGCTATACCTACACTGCATTCGGATTCTATGAGTGCCATTCAGTTGGCTAAGAATCCGGTCTTCCATGCGAAGACAAAACACATTGAGGTGAGGTATCACTTCATACGTGGTGTCGTGGAGGACAAGTCTGTTGACCTTGTCAAGATCTCCACTGACGAGAATCCTGCAGATCTGCTCACGAAAAGCCTCACTACTGAGCGCTTTGCCTTCCTCAGGAGATTGATGGGCGTTGGATGAGATGTTGCATTTCCTCATCCCTTGTACCTATGTATAGTTGTACTGTCTTTTTCTTTTCTTTCTCTCTCACTGGGGCAGATTCGCCTTTAAGTGGGAGGTTGTTGGGGTAAAGGTGCCTTCGCCGTGCCGCCTCATGTATTACTACACTGACAGTACCCGCCATTGCACATTGTAGGTGGCGGGCGCCCGTCACGTCACTTTATTCTTTACATTCTTTTTTTAGTGACTAGTAAATAAAGGAAGGCCCGGTCACACATTGTGACTGTTGGAGTTCCCATTTCTTGTCTCTCTCTTTCTTGCTCTTGCTCTCCCGCCATAGCTCGTGTACAAGCTTCGATCCTTCTCACCTTTCACTACATAAGAGCAGGCTGAATACTTTTCTCTCAGATTTTTCCCTTTTATAGACTGTTGTACCATGCATTTTTGTCAGACCAAATGGACGGATAAGTGGAGCTCTCACTTTGTTTGTATCTTCATCTTCATCTCTTGTTAATCTTCAGTTTGCATGCTCCAAAGCATGCACCATAGCTCCAGCTCTCTCCTTGCAGACAGGCTATGCAGGCCCGCATTTTGCGCTGAAAAATGCGGGCTGCATCCTGCTCAAGCCCACACTACTTTTTGACCTACTCAGGTCACTTGCTGGTCACATTAGTCCATTACTTTAGGTCCCCCGTGAACTTAGTGGACTTTTGGCATTTTTCTTGAGTTCTAACCATATTTTTGCACTTGAATCAATGTGATTTATCCTATAGATTGTCAATTACTTCTAGCTGACCAAGTTGTAAGTTCCCATAGACTTATTTTTTAATCAATATACATGATACAACTGAAAATTATATGCTAGATACAAAAGAACTTATGTAACTAAGTTGGTTCTTGGGTAACAATAACTGAATTTTGTATGCAAATTTCTCATATAAATCCTAGTGAAGTGCTTCTGTGTTCATAAGAATCCCATGATTTATATTATGAACAATAAACTCTTTGACAACGTCTTCAGTGCATGCGAAAGCCTGCTACCTACGACGGTGAGTGCCATGGGACTGGCACTCGTCTAGGAGGGGTTAAATGTTAACCGTCAGACAAACAAGGTGGAAAATCTGGAAAAGCTAAAATAAAAGACAAAGGCCAAGGCAAAGTGAAACGGAAGAAGAAGGCGCGCCAAGAAAAATCTAGAAACACAAGAAGCACAGAAAAGTCCTAACTAAGGGAAAAAGACGCACAACAAAAAGTGCAAGTCAATACTTTTGTAAAAGAGCGCAAGCACATCATGATTTGATTTAAGGAGTGCCGGGCTCTCACCCGGCTCTCATCCGTGCAATTTGTAAATGTAGATGGGCGATGGAAAGGAAGCTAGGAAGATAGAAGGACAATGGGAAAAAGGGCCTAGGCCACGGTCGGCCATGTAAAAAAGGGATAAGGGGATGACCACCCAAAAGGGATTTAGGGTTTTGTATATAAAGTTGAAAAGTGAATGAGAAGCTCATTCTTGTGTGTGGCCAAAAGTGGCTCTCTTCTTCTTCTTCTTCTTCTCCTTGTTCTTGTTCTTACTTGCTTGAGCTTGTGCTTTGAGGGAGGGAGTGTGAGAGTGTGAGGCAATGAGTGTGTGAGGGTTCTTCTCTCTTATTCTCTTCTCTTCTCTTCTCTTGTTCATGGCTATGGATCTTGGAGCGTGGAGCTTGAGGATGGAGCTTGCTTGAAGCTTGCATTTGGATCGTGGAGCAACCGCAATGCACAGGAGAGGAGGTAACTCGATCGGCATGGTGGTAAGCTCACTACATCGGTAGATATGGATGGTGCCTCGACTATGTGAGAGGTAGCCATTAGTGCTCAGCTTGGAACACTTGAAACAATAAGCGATCCGTGGGTCTTGGCAGTTGAGCAAAAGTTTCCATATTTTTGTGCTCCCACAAGCTCATTACTGGTCCAAATATGAGAATTTTGGTACTAATTTGCCGTTATTACAATCATACAACATGGGCAAAGACTCACCGTCCTACCACTTCAAGGGAGCAGATTTTACACTTGGTAAACAAGGATAGAGCTTATCGTAATGAAGAAGGGCTTATGGTGGGAAATCACCAATGGTTAGGAGAAGAAGCCTCAAGTTGCTACTTTTGTAGTAGCTTGGCAAAAGAGTGATGACAAAGATCAAGCCATCATAAAGCTTGAGTTAGATGATAGCTATATACATCATGTGGATACTTGTGAAACCCCTCATGACACATGGGACTAGCTAGAAACCTTGTTTGGAGCTCAATCCAAATCCTCTAAATATGGGCTATTAATTGAATTCTTCAGACTTGATATGAAGAGCACTACCTTTGTCGCAACTTACTTAAATTACATGGAAAGTCTTTTAGCTCAAGATGGATGAGGATATATGCATTGGTGTTTTGTTGAAAAGTCTTCCTCTTGAATATGGTAATGTTTCCACTAGTTTAATTAACATGCCAATCCCTAATTTGGTTGACATTAAGATCTCTATGTTAGAAGAAGAAAAGAGGATCAAAAGCAATGAAGATGCAAGAATTTCAAAAGATGAACAAATGCTATATGTAAACAAGTACAAGGGAAAGAAAGACCACTTGGTTTGTGACTTATACAATAGAATTGGACATGCTAAGAAGTTCTGTCATGCTCGGAAAAGGTCTCAAAAGGCCTACTTGCAGTCGTAAACAAGTACAAGGGAAAGAAAAGGGAAAGAAAGACCACTTGGTTTGTGACTTATGCAAAAGAATTGGACACATTGAGAAGTTCTGTCATGCCCAGAAAAGGTCTCGAAAGGCCTACCTTGCAGCCGTGAAAGAAGAAGAAGACCATGGAAATGAATAAAAAGAATAAAAAGACCATCAAGAGAAGGACAAGCCTCACCGGTCCTTCTATTCCCACTACTTTGATTGACTCTTTTTTAAGTCTTGTATGAACTTGCCTTAGTGCTCCTTTCATAAGCTTTGTAAAACTCATCATGTAACTTTTGGCAATATAGCCTCTGTACACTTTGTGAAGCCTCTGTTATAGCCTCTGGATGTCCACCATGTTTTTAGTGCCCACACTTAGCCTTGTTTGTGATAGACTTTGGATGATTACCATATTTATGGTGTGCCCACACTTTATAGGTGATTGTTCACTAAAGCCTCTACACATTTCGTGCCTTCTTGGTTGTGATCGAGGAGGGGTGTTGAGAGTTATGAAATTACACCCATGTGAAGCCTCTTTGTATGGAGCAGCAGGGCAAGACTCATACAGTTTACTAGAGAGAGATGCCTGAAATGCAGGATGCCTGAATCCCATAGGCACAATGGAGAAAAAGGGAACCATCATGAGCCTATAAAGTATTGTAATTTCTTATCATTTGAATGGAAGGTCATTGTCCTTTCACTCTAGTGTCAGTGTCATGGTGTCTCATACTCAAGATTATGTTTATGAGTCCAAGCTTCCATCTTGGAACCTAATTCACTTGAGTGACAGTCAGTCCTTCTTGTCTATGTCATCATGAATATTGTCTTTGTGTTCCATCCTCCATAGCTTCCATGCTCTAGATCCATATTTCTCAACATCTGATATGGCTATTGATAGCATGCTTATGCAAGAAGATGGCAAAGGATGGTTTCTTCTAGAATTTTATGCAAGCAAGAGATTGTCCAATGCAAAGAAGAACTACTTAGTCACAAAAAGAGAGTGCCTTAGCATGATCTATCCCATCAAGAAGTTTCATTATTATTTGATCAAGTACGCTTTTGTTTTTCATGTGGATCATTTAGCTTTAGTTTATTTAGTTAAGTAGCAAAATGTTACTAGGCAACCAACAAATGGATTTTGATATTACAAAAGTTTGAATACATAGTGATCCATTGTCCTGGAGTCCAACTTGTCAACTTTTTATCACGCCTCGACTCTAAAGAACCCCCAAATGGTATCAAAGATGAGTTTCCTAATGTCCATTTATTTGGAGTAGCAATGGATGTACCAGTGTTTGAGCCACGTAACCCTCTGTGGACATGGTATGAAGAAATGATAACCTTCCTAGAGATTGGAGTGCCCCCACCCCATCTCTAGAAGGATCAACATTAATGATTAACTCTCTAGAGCAGGTGTTTTGAGGCCATAATGGGCAGTTATATTATCACACCCTGTCTAGAGTGCTACAAATATTAGTCCTTCCAATGGAGCATCTTGTAGTTCTAAATGAAGCTCACCAAGGGATTTTTGGTGGCCACTTTGCTACAGAGGTGACAATCCACAAAATCCAACAAGCTGGCTTGTGATGGTGGCCGACCATGCATAATGATGCACACAAAGGGGTCCAATAGTGTGACTCCTACCAAATGTTGGGTTAGCCTAGTACTAGAGATCGCTGTGCTAGCCAATCCTACCTTTGGAGCCCTTCCAAAAGTGGGGGACTTTATTGGTTTGATCTCACCAACAACTTCTTGAACAAGAAACAAGTACATCTTGATAACAAATAATTATTGCACGAAATGAGTAGAACCATGGGCTCTACTAGAAAATACTGCCAAATTAGTTGCTAAATGCTTAATCAGAGATCTCTTCACTCGATATGGTACCCCTATTTAATTGGTCAATGAAAGAGATATGCATTTTGTCAATATGGTCATCAAGGAACCCACATAGTTTTTCCTCATTGTGGATAAAAAGTCCTCCCCTTATTACTCACAAGGTAATGGCTTAGCAAAATCAACCAGTAAGGTGCTGTGTAAAATTTTAACCAAGTTGGCAAATTAGAAGAGAAAAGAGTAGGATACCAAGCTTTCGGTAGCAGTATGGGCCTTTCACATCTACTTCAAGTTTGCTATTGGAATGACCCCTTACAAATTTGAATTCATCTTGGAAGCCATTACATATGTGGAGTATGTAGTACCTAGTTTATCGATTGTGGTAAAAGGTTGGCTCATCTCGGAGGAATCACTTTCTTTCTAGATAGAGGTCATCGCACAATTAGAAGAATATCGGATTTGGAGTACTTACATTCTATCTGAAGTCCAAGCTCGAAAAAAGATCAAGTGGAAAGGATTTTTGAGTCTTAAAGCATGATGAAAATGGGCTTTACAAGGTAAGCTACTTGCAAATCCCATCAATGGATTCCAATTGCATCATTATCATGTTGAAGGCTTCTAGTGCCCATTTCCCATCAAACCAAATTCCCTTGCTATTCCTTTGCAATTGGATTTTGGATATTGTTCCCCACCAATTGCTCATGACTTGGGTCCAAAAGTCACCAGTCTCATAGTGACATGGCGTTCATTTATGAACCCCACTCATTTGATGACAACTTTGATGGTAGCATGGTATGTAAAAAAACCCATTTTCTTTATGCCCTATTAAGGCTTGTTTTATTGACGTGGAATACATACATTGGCCATAGTCCCTTCGCATTAGCTCAATGGCCTTTTAAGAAAGATTTTTCCTTTCAACAGCTTTATTTGTCATCTAACACTTGTGCTTATTGCCTTGTTCTTCAAATCTGCTTTCACTTCTTTCGCATTCTCTATGTATCACCCTTCTTGGTTCTTGCTTCCATGGCTACTTTTCAACTTACAACTAAGGAAGTTTGCTCTCCTAGCCTTGAGGCTCTCGTTGATGCATAAGCTTGGATTGACTCTTTGTAGGTTACCAACTTTGTGAACCTACCATAGTGCACTATCCCGATTTACCCTAATACCCAGTCCATCTTGGTGCAGCTTCTCTCAGGCTCCACAATCCACATTTAGGGTCACAAATATATCATGTTCACCATGTGAATGTAGGAGAAGGTATGCCTGCCATGGTGACATTGATCCACAAACTCTTTCTACCTCGGCCACACCTCAACCACCATCAATGAAGTCTTCAGCCTTATGTTGAATAAGGAGTATTGATTGAGCAACCTTATCGATCCCCACAAATCCAGGCAAGCCACCTTGAAGTTCCTTGTTGAAGCCTTGTACTTGCAAGCCAAGGAATTTAGTATCTCCAAAAAGGTAGCATCCCTCTTCTTCTCTTCTTTTTCTTCTCCCATTGCCTATGCCCATTGTGACCACCTCTTTGTCAAGGAAAAATTCCTAGAAGCCCACTGATCATCTAGCATCAAAACCATGAAGGTGATGTGTATACTACACTTTACTTTGTTGCTTTTCCCACCTATTGTCCTTCCACCCTGTTAGCTCTTGACACCTACAATATGGATGTTGCCTAGTGTCAACCCGAGTTTGGAACCTTGCATGAGCCTAGGCCCACCCTCACCAAGACCTGATGGAGCAACACCCTAAAGAAGAAGTCCTAAAAAAAGAGGACCACATAAAGAAAGACACTAACAAGTAGGCCCTAGAGTAAGAATAGCCACCCCATGAATGCTAACCCCCCAAATCACCCAAAAAGTCCACCTTTATTACCAACCTCTTTGCCAAAATTACCCTCCTTAAGTCTAAGGGCCAAAAAAGTGCTAGTGGGAGGAGAATCCCAAAGAATAAAGCAAGCCCCTTGATCCCACTACAATGATCCTCATAAGTCTGAATGGTACCTACTTTGCTGCCACACCTCTTCCTGCCAATCTATCCTAACAACTTCTTCTTATCCTACTAGATTTTAGCTGAGAAATGGCTCATTGGTCATTGAACTTCATCAATAGGTTCCACACATAGTAGGACACCGACAAGAGGAACTCACTGCCCAAGTGGATTGCCTCAAGTAGCTAACACCACCCTCTTCGAGTAGCTTTGATAGAAGGACGCCACCCTTTGCAAACACCGCAGAAAAAGCTGGAGGTAGGTCAGTATGTGTAGTTGGCCTTTGTAGATGATGTCTAGAGTAGAGCCCAAGGGTTGGTGTGGGAGAATGTCTTTCTCCAAGTGCATGTAGCTAGAGCAGGACACTTGGATTGCATGACCATGATGATCTCTTGGCCCCCATGATGGACTCTTGCTCCAAGCTCCCACTTCTAATCAACAATCCAGATGAGGCAAATTTTGATGCCAAGTATGCCCCCTCTGTCCAACCTGAGACCATTGCAACTTAGCCCATTTCCTAGCAGCAAGATGAGAGTGCCCCTGTCAGTTCTACCCTATCTCACTCTAACTTTGCCTCTAACTTTGCTACCAAGTTCAAACTTTTTGCCTTGCCATGGACTAGATTGCCCACACTCTAGATCCTTGTAGATCAGCCACCCATGGGGCAAGGAACAATAGCAATGCACCCCATGCCCATAGGAAAAAGGAAGCAAATTGCCATGGAGGAGCCATCAACCCCATGAGCAAGAAGGATGGTTTGCCAAAACCATCGGCTTTGGACTTGTTTGACTTATCCATTGGCAATAGCTTTGCAGATCCAAAATGGCAGATGATGGTAGAGCACTACCAAGCACTGGAGTAGTGAAATGTTGAGGTAGAGGAGCAGATTTAAGTACTATAACAAGCCATGCTAGACTTGAACTAAGACTAGAAGGTAGAATTCGACTTTCTTTAGTAGCACATTCGGGAGAAATGGGGGGACGAGAGTAGCCTAAAGAATGAAGAAGCCAGGTATTCCCTGTCTTGACCAGGATTCAATAGACTTTTGCTCTCCACTACAATGCCATTGGAGTGCTTGCCTCCAGCACAAAGCTAGAGTCAAGAAAGAATAGCACTTGGATCTAGGAGAAGGATCCACAAATCTTGATGACCTAAGCAAAGGTCAAGGAGGTGGAGATCCTAATTCCAATGATCCACTCTCTGAAGACCCACTTCCACCCCAAACACCATGAAGTTGGCCAATATTAACTAGCCCTAGGACCCCTTGATCAATTTTGAAGTCCTCTCCTTCAAGTAATGGCATCACATCCATGCTCTCTTGAGCGGCAAGTCCATGCACAAACTTGAACTTGATGGCTTTCATGCATGCTATAAGAGGATTACATATGAGCATGACCAGATCTAGCACCAAGTCCAGCTTAAAGTTATCTACTTGGAAAATCTCACAACTAAGCTCATTTTCCACAACATTTCACAACCTCCCCTTTGGACCTGAATGGATCTCTAGTTGCACCAACACCACCTCCAATCCAACCCACTCTCCCCCTTGTGATCCCAACCACCACCTAGCCTGGTAGCACCCTGCTTCTGGCCTCCACCAAACCCCAACCCACCCCACCCCTTACTACCTCCTATCTCTCCTTCGACCCTCATCACCCCACCTCTACATCCAAACCAAATGTAGTAAGATGATGCACTCGACATAGAGAATGAAGGCAACATCAACAAGCAAAATTTTGGGTCCGAGTCCACCATGCATGCTAATGTTAAGGGTGGTGGTAGTTAATAGCATTTAAAGAAAGGGCTATTAATGGCACATTAATGAGCCGATGGATGCAAGAGCACTTAAGACCATTGGCATACACATGGATGGAGAGATTATCACATCAGACAGTAGGCTATATAAGGGAGAGACTTTCTCAAGTAGAAGGTTTGAGGGATCAAGATTTGAAGGCCCGATTGTATTATATGATCATTTTCCTTCTTGTTTTGTTTGTGTGTCCCTTGGACCAAGCTAGCATCTTGAGTGCTACAAGAGCAATAGAGTTGTTTCTTTTGTATGTCTTGAGTCATCAACTCTTGGTAGTAGTACTGCCCTCGTCTTTGTATCACTCGTCGTCTTTGAGTCTATGAGATTCTAATGTCCCTCCTCCTAAGTATTTCATCACTATCATTTCAGTCTCTGTTGAGGCTAGTGAACATGTTTCATATAGCAATATACACTTGAGGATTTCTTTGATTGGGTATTTTTTGCCATCTGTTCTCATCATTTTGACTATGTCGAGCTCTGTAGATTAGACGTTGATTGTAGAGTAGGATGTTGGTTTCCACCTATGTTAGCTCTAAGTATAATTGCACTCTACTTTATGGCGATGGTGCTCGGACTTGATTGCAAGAGATTTCAAAGATTAAAAGTGAATGATATACCTCCTTTAGTCTTAAAGAAGATGGAAGATTCAATTAGAATCAAGCCTCCACCATTGGTAAAGAAATTGCCCCAATTCAATCCATAAGCTCCATGATCCATATAAAATCAATCAGTTTTTTTGCTTGAAGATCATCAAGCATTTGGAGATTAGTTGCCTTGAGGCTTCTTGAATACTTGAATGTAAGAGATTCAAGCTCTTTGACCAAAATCTTCAAAATAGCACTCCATTGTGCTTGATAGTAGGTTGGACATGCATATTCTTGGGCCGAGAGCCACGGATGGTGTCATGTCCTACCTCTTGGACATTTGGAAGCTTAGATGGAGATAGAGATTGGGATTGAGCAGCTGCACTTGATGACTGATGTTGTGCTTCCTGTGTCCGTTTAGGGAAAGAGGGTGTAGGAGACTCGGGACTCCCAAGTGGCTCCGACACTAGCTGAAAGATTTGCTCGTGTCTGTTAGATGATTTTACCATTTGCTTTGTTGAGCATTTAACCTTGCCATGAGCAATATTGTGCCTATGATGCCTATTATCCTCTTGGGGAATCAAAGGCTCCTTGGACACTAGTGGCTTTTACGTATCCTCAACGATTACATCTAATATTTGCTTGTCAAGCACACTAGGCTGAGGATCTACCCTCCAATTAGTCCCGTTTGGTTTCTTGATCTCGATCGTGAGGGACTTGGTCACTCCAATGTTCTTGACTCGAGACTTGGTTTTTCGTTTAGACTTCCTTCTATACTTCTTTGCTCTTGAAACGTCCCAGACTTCGGCCGACAGAGGAGGTTTTGCAAGGGGTTTTGGTACCCAAATCCATCGGTTACCTGCATAATACCCTTGAGCACGTAGCAGCACTTTGGATATCCATTGCGGCGTTGTGCTGACCCTCCATCGATGCCTTCGTCTATAAGGCTTGGGATTCTTTTGGGGTCTTCTACGATATTTGTAAGTCCAAAGCTTGTCCTTGGCATTGTCTCCTGACCTTCTTATTTCAGGCATAGCCTCACTCATTGGTTCTTGTTGTTCGACATGTGCTTGTATCAACTCTTCCAACAAGTCCTTGCTCTCGTCAACAGACTTGACTGTTATGTCAGCACCTTCCTTGCCTTTCCATCGAGGTTCGATGAGGTCACCCTTGCTAAAGGTTGTGACTATCCTCACACTTGGTAGTGTCAGGTGTATCCTCTGTGCTACATAGCCAGCCTCAAACTTGGTCGCCCTTTTGAAGGGTCTTCCTAGGAGGGTTTCCTTCCTGTAATTAGCACTATTTGGAGGAACATGAAATAGGATAGGCAAGCTTTCAGTTTCAATTGTCGCAAGGATTTTGCACTTCCCTATGAGTGCTTGTGGGTGTCCCCCGTAAGGGCTAAGAGTTGCATTAGTTGGTGTGAGCTCTGGTTGGCCTAGTAGGGTCCATGATTCATAGGTAAAGATATTAAAATCTGCTCCTTCATTAATCAGAGCATGGATAGTATGCTCTCTTTTCATGGTGACTTTGACCCTAAGATAAGTAGGTGGTACTATGTCTTCATCTTTCGGGTCTTGGCTTGTAAATTTAAGCCTTCTGACAAATGCCCTTGCGTCCCCAACTGCACAACTAGATGTGGATTCTCCATTGATGTCTTGGATCATCTGTGTAGTGCTATTTAAGGAGCATCTATCGTCAGGACTGTCATATCTAGTCATTCTCATTGTTGTAGCTTGATGTTGTTGCTTTTAGCTTTGACTAGATGTAGTTTGAATGCAACACGTACGTGTTTCTGCAGTGTGGACTTTTTGCCCTTGTTGGCTAGATTGACCCATTGAGGTTCTAGAGTCTCTGTTTGTCTCTATTCGGGTATGGGATTTTGGTTGCTCTTTTGCAAGTGAGAATCCATGCTTGTGTAGAGCCATTACTACACTAGGGCCCAATTTGGAGGACCTGTCACGGTGTGCGTTTTCTCTCCAACCTACTTGGGGGAGGTGCGGAGGGGGAGGTTACGGTAAATGCATACGTGATTTGAAGGACTGTTTATAGCCAAATTTTGAACTACTTGCTCTAAGTTTCAACCCAGTGATCACTCTATGATATGGTTTTGGCTCTATATGGTCTCTCTGTTAGTTTCACTGTCTATAGGTCAAAATTTGAAAAAATCTAAATTCAGCTCAACAGGTTCGAATTGCAGGGGTCGAATGCCCAATTCGGCCCATCCGAGGGCCGAGTAGCCAATTGGGTTGAGGGCTGAGTCAAGTGGGCCAAGGGCCGAGAGGTGAATTCGGTCAGGCCAAATGTCAACTTGTTTGAGTGGGGTTGGGCCGAGTTGGCACGAACGAGGGCTGAATTTCAAAGTTGGTCAGAATGGTCGATTCGGACGGGCTGAGCGGTGGGTGTCCAAGTTGAGTGGGCCGAGGGCCGAATTTCGATGCGTCCGAGTCGAGTGGTCCGAGTCAGGTGGTCCAAGCGGTAGTGGGATGAGGGCCGATTCTAGGACTTGACCTAGAATTGTCGTCACTCGGATGAGCCGAGCGCGATGCGATTTTTGCTGGCGCAACGATAAATTGCTCGAATCACATGATTCAGGTCATGACCTATTATACACACCTCCAAGTCAAAGATATGGATGGAGGGGAAGAGTTGTACATACCTTGAATAGCCAATAAACTCCAAAATGCAAATTGGCAATTGAATCAAACTCTCATGCCCTGTTATGACAGCAGAAATCCTGATGCTTGTTTTTGTTTTTTTTCTTTGTTTTTTCCTACCCTAATTCACCCAAATCACAAAGCAAATAACTACACTAATCCAACATGTTTTTCCAAATCCAAAAACCCAAAAACCTACTTGCAGAGGAGATTAAATACCTCTTCAAACTCCCTTGCTTCCTACCTATCTACCTCAAGCACCGGTTCGGGGAAAACCCTACTTCAATGCTCGATTCGAAGCATGCAAGCGCTCAAGGCTTGAATCCGTTGGTCCCAGCAACGGAACCAAAATGTGGGAGCTTTCGCTCAACCGCCAAGACCCACGGACCGCTTATTGTTTCAAGCGTTTCAAGGCGAGCACTAATGGCTACCTTTCACATAGCCAACATGCCATCCATATCTACGGGTCAAGCAAGCTCCATCCTCAAGCTCCATGCTTCAAGCTCCATAGCCGCAAGCAAGAGAAGAGAAGAGAAGAGAAGAAGAAAAAGAAGAAGAGATGAGAAGATGGAGAGCTTCTCCTCCTCGGTCCCTCACCCTCACACACCCACTCCCTCACACTCTCACACTCCCTCTCTCAAGCACAAGCTCAAGCAAGCAAGCAAGCAAGCAAGAAGAAGAAGAAGAAGAAGAAGAAGAAGAAGAAGAAGAAGAAGAAGAAGAGGAGAGCCACTTTTGGCCACACACAAGAATGAGCTTCTCATTCACTTTTCCACTTTATATACAAAACCCTAAATCCCTTTTGGGCGGTCATCCCCTTATCTCCTTTTTTATATGGCCGGCTGTGGCCTAGGCCCTTTTTCCCATTGTCCTTCTATCTTCCTAGCTTCCTTTCCACCGCTCGTCTACATTTACAAATTGCACGGGTGAGAGCCCGGCGCTCCTTATATTAAATCATGATGCGCTTGCGCTCTTTTACAAAAGTATTGTCTTGTGCTTTTCCTTGTGCGCCTTTTTCCCTTATTTAGGACTTTTCTGTGCTTCTTGTGTTTCCAGATTTTCCTTGGCGTGCCTTCTCTTCTGTTTCACTTTGCCTTGGCCTTTGTCTTCTGCTTTACCTTTTCCAGATTTTCCACCTTGTTCGTCTGACGGTTAACAATAGGGTAAGAAGGATCCACCAAGAGTCAAAAAGAAGGGTAGGATGCCCAACCCAACCCTGTGTATAAAAACAAAAAAGTGAATGGATAACCTTATTCTTTTGTGTGCAAAATTAAGATCTCTCTTCTTTTTCTTCCTTCCATTCTACATTGCAATGCATCATCTTGAGAGAGAGAGAGAGAGAGAGAGAGAGAGAGAGAGAGAGAGAGAGAGAGAGAGAGAGAGAGAGAGAGAGAGAGAGAGAGAGAGAGAGAGAGAGAGAGAGAGAGAGAGAGAGAGAGAGAGAGAGAGAGAGAGAGAGAGAGAGAGAGAGAGAGAGAGAGAGATTTAGGACTATGAAAGTGAAGCTTCTATCTTGCCTTGCATTCTTCTCTCTTTTCCTTCTACTTGGGTGAGAGGTAGAGTGGAGGAAAGGTTGGATCATCTCTCTTATTTTCTATAGTTCCTCCTGAAGGTGAAGCATATTATGGAAATATGGTATTTATCAAAATTCAGTATAGAAATAAGGTGATTTTAATTTGTTTATTTTTGTGGATTTTGTCTATTTGTCACATGAACTATGACTTGTTACACGAGTATGCACATGTGATATTGGGTAGGCTATCATTTTCTAAGAACAAGAAAGAAAGCAAGGCAACTTTAGAGAGAGATAAATAAGTTTTTCTTTGTTGGTGATGGATTTATGAAATTGCATGTTCCTAGAAAGAGATTGGTTGTATGATTGCTTCTACTTTCTCTATGGGGCTAATTCTCTCCCTTGGGATCTGGAATTCCTTAGCCAATGTAGTACCCAAAAAGGCTTAGTTTTGGATAGCTCTATAGTAGAATTGTGAGAGACATAAATAATTGTGACAACTTACCATAGCACATATGAAACAAAAGTACATAAATTACAGTAGCAAATAAATAGTAAATTAGGTGGAGTGCACTAAATGTAAACAACCATGACAAGTTACAATAGCAAATAAGAAAGAGAAGTATTGGGTCTAAAATTTGGACTAGAGGAGGGCCCTAGTTTTGGCCTTCTCCATTGGACTTGTGACCACCACCACCCTCATCGACTACTCACTCCCTGGGTCTAGCCCACATTGGCCCCTCCTTCTTGGCCTTTACCCCTTGGCCCCATCAACCTTGGATCTTGGCTCCCCAACCAAGCTCTCTTAGCCTTGGCCCCATGTTAGTTTTACTACCTCACAACAACTTGTCCAACTTTCCTAGCTCAATAAACATCTCTCTAATGCAACGCTTGGCCTTACTCTTAGCCCTTACTCCCTCTCGGTCACCCCTTCTTCTCAACCTCTACCCCTGGACCATGTTCTTGACCTCACTTCTTCCTAGTCATGACTCAGACCTTAAGCACTTGAGTCTAGCTATTGACTCACATATCTCATGACCTTTCAACTTCACTTAAACCCACATGTTGGTGAGAGAATTGTGATGCCATGGGTTTGCAATTCCATGTTACTTGACACTTGATTGCATATGTGTATTAAATGCTAAATGTTGAAACCAATACCCATAACAAAGTTTGTATTGATAAATGGTTTTTTAGAATATAGCTTGCATATCTGTATTAAATGCTAAATGTTGAAACCAATACCCATAACAAAGTTTGTATTAGTGAATGGTTTTTTAGAATATAGCTTCCATGTTTGTTAGGTTTTTCTGGCCATTTGGCTTCTAGAGACAAAGCAAAGAAAGAAGCAATCATGAGAGAACTGAGAGGAATGTCTTTTCTTAGCTTTATCTTGAATGATTGCTATTGTTTTGACAAAGATCAACCTAATGGTTGAGGAAAAATAGAGAAAAAGAGAGAATTTTGGATGTGCTATCTCATGGAGATCATCTTCAAGTCATTTTGATTAGTTAGAGGTCATCTTTAAGAGCTATTGGAATCATGATAGGTACGAAAAATGTAGGAAACAGAAGCTCTTTATGTGTAAGCAAGAGAGGAGGAAAAATCTATGAAGAAAGAGAGAGTTTTGGTGATATATTCTATCTCAAGAGAGTTGATAATCTATAGAGTTTCAAGATTGGAGCTGCAACCATGATAAGGGTGCTACAAGCTCTATATGTTGCTTGATTCATAGAGATTTGAGGTCACAAGGATAGCCATAAAAAGGGACTATATATGAGAAGGGAAGCTAGCTAAGAGAGAATATTAGAGAAACAAAGGATAAGTAGACATTAGTTGCAAGAGAAGGAAAATGGAGAGGTACTATTCGATAGAGACATAGGTATTTGGAAACTTAAATTGTAGCTAGGAGATGGGTTTTTGTTATTGTAAATTGTTACACCCCTATTGTTAAGAGAGTTCTTGGTTTATAGCATATGCAATTTGGAAGTAATGAGTTTTTTCAAGAGCTATAGTAGAGATTGAGTGAGATTATATTCAATCAATTGGAAATGAAATTTGGCTAAGAGGGCGAGGTCATGTGGGACACGGGATGTAGAAGACTTAAGGGCTATTTATGTGAATCTTTGACTAGGGAAGTTATTGTGTTTGATATTCCTTGAATATCGGTTTATGTGTTTCAATATGGTAGAAAGCTTAGGGAGGGTATGTGGTATCCATTTTAGAGTTGTTTCAATGGGCATGAAGATAATATGTCAATTATAAACTGTCACATTGTTATGTTTACAAATATGATATTGTTTTTTAGTGCTTTTGTCAATGAACTTTCACTCAAAATATGTACTACATATCATAAAAATAAATGTTTAAATATTTAGGAGTTGTTTGTGTTAAGATAAAGTCTAGATAAGATAAGGATATGCAACATGTGGAGAAAATGACCCCATAGTGATCTTCATCGTAAATATCCTAGATATTTAGAATAGGAGCTCACCTGCCTCATTTAATGTACCATGTATATATATAGATGTAAGCAATGAAATTAGCAGCTATAGTTCACTCTACTTTCCATACTTTCTCTATTCCTCTCTCTCATACATTGTGCACAACATCTTCTCATCCTCTAGTCTATCTTTTTCACCACATGGTATCAGAGCCCCATGTTGAGAGTGTCAAGCTCATCACTAGTACTCTATCCTCAACATGGTAGCTATCTTGTCTAGCTAACTATCACTAGCATGTGTGTGTGTGTGTGTGTGTGTGTGGACTAATAAGTCGAGCTAGTGAGCTAGTTAGTGTTAGTTAACTATGGTTTGGTTGGATAACCTAGGTGTCTCATGAGTAGTGTGTGAGATTATGAAGGATGAATATGTTTTGGAGAAGAATGGAAGAGAATGAGAGCATGTAGCTCCATCTCTGATTTGGTCTATCTATGTTTCCTTCTTGCTTACAATTTAATGTAGAAAGCAGAGGAAAAGGAAAAGTTGTTGATGATGTGTTGGGCATGATGACTTTTGGATATGAATCAGCTAAAAGGCTAAACAATGAACTTGGAATTATGTCTGTGTATACTCCTGGTGTTAAGCAAAGAAGATATGTTTCACCTCATGAAAGAGGGAAATCAAGTAATGCACCATAGCTTAGATGATTGTAGAGGGTGAGATATCTGATTGATAGATTTACATATAGCGGATATTCTACAAGTCGTTATCCATACATGACCAAAGTCATGGAGTAAAAAGAACCTGCTACATTTGTTGAAGCTATCTTGGATAAAAATTGATGTTGCAAAGCAATTGATGAGGAAATGTCTGTATTGATTGAGAATCAAACTTGGGAATTAGCTGCATTGCTTGAAGGCAAAAGGACTATTGGTTGTAAATGGGTTTATAAATTTCAATGCAAGTTTGATGACAGCATTGAAAGATACAAGCGCAGGTTAGTAGCAAAAGGGTATGCTCAGTAATGGGGGATTTAAAAAAGCAATCCCCCAATTTGAAAAATTTTCACAAAATTTTCCAAAACTTTGAGTTTTTCAATGTGTTTGCCAAAACTTGGAGTTTTTTCACAAAATTTGTAACTTTATGAGGGATAATCTTGTTACCCATATTGAAAATTTGTATTAAACAAGCTATTCAAGGGACCATTTTTTTCAAACTCTCAAAATATATCGAAGAGAGAAAAATGAACAAAATTGGGTTTCTAGCACACATCTCAAAAAGTACCCTTATCAATTAGACTAATCTCTAAAATTATGAGTCAATCTAAACAAAACACAAAAAGAACTCAATATAGGAAAATATAATTATTTCTCTTGCAACTATTTAGGCAAATTATGAAAGCCACTTATATATAACTATTATATAGTATTGATATGTGGATTTGATAGCAACAAATGTCAATATCTTCCTCATCTTTTTTACTAATCACTCCAACATATCTCCAATAAATGCAATGGTTGTAGGGAGCTTTAATTCTAACATATCTACAAGGGGTATATCATTTTCATCCTCTTGTTGAAAAAATTGGCCAAGTATTTGTTCAATCTTTCCAATGGCAAAGGTTGCATCATTTATTGACCACTTCTCATCATAGTTTGTAGCTTTTGACAACGAATCTAGTTTACCATTTGCGGTTCTGAAGGTCTTTCTCATGTCTAGCTCCTCCTATGTAGGTTTAGGCATGATTTGACTCATGTAGAATTTAAAGAAAACCTTGTGCTAAAAATAAAAATTAGTGGAATTGACTATGAAAAGTGGAAGGAAGAGCAATATGCAAAAGAGAAGCAAAGAGTAGAGTTGTTGCATAAGGACGGGAAGCAACCATATCATGGTTTGGTTCAACATCAAACTTGGCCATGGTTTATATCAATAGCAGACTTGCCAATCAAAGGTTAGATGAAACATGGTTTAGATTAAAAAATACCCAATTAACAAATGAAAATTAGAAATTAGAACATGGTTTAGATTAAAAAACACCTTGATAACGTGATAAGGGGAAGCAAACAATTGAGAAGGTGTAACATGGGAAGGAGAAGCAACCATAATATATATTAGAAATGTGACTAGAGTAGATGATACATGATTAGATTCTATGTAACCATGCTTTCTATAATAGGAGTAAAGGACAAAGATCAAGATTACCTTAAGAAAAAAGTATCACAATCAACAAAAACGAACTTGGAACATCAATACCAGGAAAAATGAAAATGCTTTGCACACAAAACAAGAATGATTTATAAAGAGATATTTCACATATAAATAGACAATCCTCTGAGGTGAATTAAAACGAAGTGATCAACAAGCTTTATGAAACAAAATCAAGATTACCTTGAGAAAAAAATTGTCACAACTAGCAAAAATGAACTTGGAGCATTAAAATTAAGAAAAATGAAATTTCTTTGCACACAAAATAAGCATGATTTATAATGAGATCCATCACCTACAAATAGGTACCCCCCTCACTAAATACAAAGCTTTATGGATGTATTCATCATAGCAAAAGGCAAACAATAAACTTGCATACTTTTCATAATAGGAGAAGAGAAGCAAGATCTAGATTACCTTGAAAAAAAATTGGCTCAACAAAAATGAAGTTGGAGCATCAAATAAGGAAAAATGAAATTACTTTGCATACTAAATAAGCATAGTTTATAAAGAGATCCCTAACCTATAAATAGATGGCCCCCTCAATGAATCAAAAAAGCATGATCAATAATTCCACTTTTAGATCCTCGTCAAATCATGTCCACAAATGGATAACTGGTCCATGATTAATAATGTCTACTTTTACTAGAGTTTTCATTATGCTCAAAAAGAAAAATACCAAATATGTGGTCCCTTCACATCATGTATCCAAAATGAACGTCCACCTCCACTTCTTCATATGCCCTTTAAATCTTTCATTCAGGTATGCATGGTCCCCATCTCATTGAACAATAGCCAACATAAAACTCTCAAGTCTTTGATTTGCATTTTATGCGTCGCGGAAGGGCAAGCATAAAATTTAAATCAGTTTGCTTAAGGAAGGTTGATGCATCATCATATGTTGATTTTTGTCCATCCCAAGCACACCAATGTAGACATAATACATGTGCTTGCAGGCCAGGAAGGGTTTACTTTCCAGCTCTCTCTTTTGAAAGTCAGGACACGTGCAGAAGGGCTCGGGATTGACATGCACCTCATACAAATGCTCTGACATAACATAAAATATGACTTTCTCATTTGCCACCACTACTTTCTCTTCCATGAAAACTACATCCAATGCCTTAGCCAATGCAATTTTTCTTTCTGCATCCTTAGAAATACCATGTCTCCATTTTTTTCTTCGCTTGCCACTTGAAGAGGTAAATGGTTATGTCCCATGGGTCGTAGTATTTTTGGGGGTAGGTGGAATGCCAACAGGCTTGAATACAAATGTCCTTCTATAAGAATTGAAATCTCCTCTGTAGAAGCATTGGTGCCCTTGTCAATAGACCAAATCCTTGGTCGCAAGGGCACATGCTTAACTTGTTTATCAACATCCCATGTATGCTCCACATCATGACTGCAAAACCAGAACCATCGTGCAATAGGCTTACCTTGAAATTCCCTCTCTGACCAAAATGAAGGGCATAGTAACCCATGCGATCTACTTTCTATCACGTTGCAGCACTTCTTTCTATTTATAATACCAAAACATTTTCATTTGCAATGAACAAGCATTCTCCGGATGGCCCACAAACTTCTATGCATTTCCTCCTCTGAGACAATATTAGTTCGGAGATCCATTTCAATCGGCACTACATGCACCTCATGGTCCAAGCCCACTTCTGTAGGTTGGTCATTTCTATTTTGAAAATATATATTGTGTGGTCGTCCTTTTTGTTTTCTATCCATTGACTCCATTACATAGCTAGGTTTATGAGAGCTACAACCATTTAGAGTTCTTCTTTTCCTTTGAACTGTTTCTTTGTTTCCAGAAATGAAAGGCTCTCCGTACATGGGGGTGCCAAGAACTGCTCCTTGAATTGTTCAAGCTATGAATGCAGGTGAAGGGGTATTTCTTGCAACCACCCTATTAATAAGAGCATCCATGTCGGGACCACTTCCAGAGCATCTTCCAATTGTGAAGGCCAGTTGCCTTGAACATTGAATATATGAGTTGATCAAGTCAGTGACGCATGCATTATACAAACCAATTTTCTTATTTCCATCCTCCCCTGCCAACCAACTTGCATGCACGCTCTCAGAAAGATTTGTGTTGGGAATACAAGCCCTCTCCCAAGGACTCAAGGAAGCCTGCAACCCAATTAAAAACTCAGCAATTTCTCTTACATGTCTATTTCGTTCTCATACTTGGGTGTTCCCACCCCAATGATATTAGTACATGTGTATGTAACAAATAGAAACAAAAAAAAACATTTACATGTGTAGTACTACCCCAATGGTCTATCCTATTCTCCCACCATTTGATCCATCTCTTCAATGGTACGGTACTATCTCGAGGTAGTCCTACTTACTGCCACCAATTTTGTATAGCTGTGGCATTCCTCTTGCCCTTTTCAATGGATTTTGAAAGGCGCCACCTCTCACGTAAATTCAAGTGATGCTTCCGAAGGTTTGAAAGCACATATTTTGTTGTGTGCTTTTGTAAGCTTTGTTCCCAGTGAAACAAACATGATCGCTCTCTTCCTTCCAAAACATTGTTAGGTCCCGCATTGAAAACAGTGCGGATCGCCATCCAATTTGCATCGGCTTCATCTACCATAAAACCTGCAAAGTCTACAGCAGGAGGGTGCCCACACTCGAGCATCACATTATTAAGGCATCTCCAAAAAAGAATTTGTGTTTCTGTATCCTCTTCCTTTGTATCACAAATAGCAATTACCATGATCCCCTTCAAGCTGCAATAAGAAATACAGTGATTAGCAACTAGAATATGTCAACGAAAATTGATAACAAGTAAGGTTCCTGAACAAACCATGGATCGTACACAGAACAAGACATTGTTGCCCAATCATCTATTCTGTGTGTAAAGTCAAAGTGAATCCAAGACTTGCAAAGGTCTCCATTTCCTAAGCGTCGCATTCGATTAACCAATTCCACTCCAGAGCCGGGTCCTTTAGTAGACATCTTGAAAATGTAACTTTTTTCACCCACCCCTCCTTGCCCTGGAAATCTACTGCCATGAAAAAAAGGAAACGTGCATCTTTTTTTCAACTCCAAAATGTTATTAAAGCCATCTCCAACAACACATGTTTCTTTTTTTTTCTGGCATGTCACGATACTATTGAACCTGCAACCTCAACAAACGAAAGTTTGTTAAACTAATAACAATGCTACAAACCATAGTTTGCAGACTTGAATAACCGAAACTAACCTCTGATTTTGAACCAATGGCATCAACTCCTCCAAAAATTTTGTAAGCTCTTGTTCTCCCTCCACCATTGAACCATTAGTTGTCAAAGATTCAGTGATAATTTGTTTTGCTACAATCATTTGAATCTTCCTAGCACCACAGTGTCGATTCACTTGCAAAACTGAGTGAACTAGAGATCTAATTTTTTTAATTGCAGCCATTGAAGTCCCTGGTTGCACATTGTGGGTGTGAGTGCCTACATGAAGCATCAATCTCTCCATGCTTGTGTCCTTTGGCAAAATGTAATAAACTTTGCAATCACAAGTTGCATAACAAGTGACAACTTTACTACAATAGTGACACGTGATTGAATGTTTTTCTTCACTTTGCAAGTAGCCCCTTGCTCACTGTGCTATTGAGGTAACCATGAAAATACATTTTATTATGTTGATTGTTGCTCTCATAGTAAGGACAATTGACTCGATGACATTGTAAGTCTCCAAGGCAATGGCTAATTCTTGAAGTAGCATCAGGGAAGATATTAGTTGGATGGAGTCTTGTCCAAACATGACCATCATATTGTTACTGCATCCCATTCATGTTTGAAGTTGTGCCATATGTCGGCAGAAGAACGAAAGCAACAAAACCATTGTACTCTCTTGGAATCTCTCTAACAAAAAAAGGGCCTTCACTCATCTGCAATAAAGCCTTCAACTTCTTTCCTCTGGGGCTATTAGCAATCCAAGGTAAAATCTCTTTCTTTATTTGTGGAAATGAATGAGGACTATCAAGTCCATCATCCGACTCTAAGTCAATAGTCGGAGTTGAGACAGGTGCACAAAAAGCATTTGTTATAAGTGGCGAAGAAGTTTGAGATGACGTCTCTGCGAAGAAATCGGATGTAATATCTACAACAGGTCCTAAAAGTGAATGAGCTTGTTTGCTATTTTCTACAGTGTGTAGTCCTTCATCTTGGTCCATGGTGAAAGTGGTATCACAATGTACTATTTTATACTGACATGAAAGAGAAGAATCGAGCAAAAATTGCTTCGCACAATTAATATCCGGTTGGCCATGAACCACGATCTCTTCACTGTAAGCATCAAGTTGGAAAATAGCATACAAACCTACCAGCTTCCGGTCAGGGGGTAGAAGTGATTGAAGAAAATAAGAGCTCACAAGAATCTTTCCATCCCTCAGGGGCACAACACGTTCCAATGATTCGGAGCCGATTGACCATTGAAGAGTAGCTTCTGCCATTGTTTCTCACAAAAACCGGTTTGAAACTCAGCAAACAATGGAGCTATGAAGGCGAAATATTATATCTAATAGCATGCCTATTGTTTATCAATTTCTTTGAACGTAGAAATAATAGTCCATTACCCCCACCAAATATGGATTAAATGAGCTCTTACTCCATGGGCAAGTTCTTAGTGACGATTAAAGTTGCAAATCAGTCCATTAATGAACCAAATCATTAAAAAAAGTCTCCATATTGAAAAATCACAAGATTTAGTTAAATAAAATTTTCAAAAAAATATGTCTTTTCGAAAATAAATCATATCTTTTCGAAAATCATGTCGTGTTGTAGCACATATTTTTATAAGCACGTTTTATTTTGTCAGATGTCACGCGCCGTCAGCATTTACATTTTTTAGTAAATAAATTTTCGGTGTTCGAGAGAAACATTATCTCATGATGGATGTTCAATATACACGTACCGCTTGCCATTGAAAGTTGTGTGTAACGGTTTAAACATATCTTCTTATTTGTCCTTCTTCTTCTTCTTCTTCTTCTTCTTCTTCTTTTTCTTCTTCTTCTTCTTTTTCTTCTTCTTCCTTTTCTCTTTTGTTTCCCTTTTCTTCTCTCCCATTGCAAGTTGGAAGGCATAAAGAAGAAGCAAAAGGAGAGCAGCCCCTACAACAAGCTCAAACAAGATCAACATTCTCCATCAAACTCACCGAGTAAGCTCCACACTCCATCCTTATGACTGAAAATCTATATTTCAAGTTTCATTTTTCCTCCATGGTTGAAAGAAATGGAAGAGTAGGTAGACAATGAGAGGACAACAATGGGAGGGGAGAGAAGGAAAGGGGAGGTAGAGAAGGAGACTGTAAACTGAAAAAATGGGAGAGGAGGAGACCTTTGGGACACCCAGGCCTGGCTGCGTCAACGCAGACAACTCTCGGGGGTTGGGCGCAGCCCCCTTTGGAGGGAGGAGGAAGAGAGGGAGAAGGCGAGGAGGGGGAACCCTCAGTACCTGCCTGTTGTCTGCGTCAACGTAGACGACCTAGTGGGGGGGTGGGGTATCTTATGAAATGGGGCGGGTAGTGCACAGCCGCCCCCCTCTCAGCCCCTCCTCCTTAAACCACTCCCCTTTCAGTCCCTGCTCCCTAAACCACTCCCCTCTCAGCCCCTCATCCTTAAACCACTGCTCCTCCTTAAACCGCCCCTTAAACCTCTTCTATAGCCAATTTACCTACAATTTTTGGCTTCAAGGGTGCTGCCCCCGAACCCCCGCCAAGGGGGGCCTCATGGCTGTCGCCAGCCCCCCTTAGAACCCCCTGGTGACAGTAGTAGGGGGGGCTGATGCCCCCCCTACACCCCCCCTCCATATAGAGTGGGTGTAAACCGCGCGAGTCCAAGGCATGAAAAATTAAACCATTTTTAAATCATATGCAAATCATCCTAAAGAAATAAGTGTGACATGATTTGATTTTTTTGGATTGGGAATTGTCAAACACTCAGCATTGTCTGCGTCAACGCAGATAGGAACAAGGGGTTGGGAGTATCCCACCTTTGGGGGTGCGAGGGTGAAAATGTGGTCAAGAGGTTCAAATGATTAAGAAAATTTAATAAATTTATTAAATCCAAATAACAAATGATATTAAAGTGTGTTGTCTATGTCAAATGGTCATATTTTGGTGGAGATTAATTAATAGAACATATAATTTAGTTGAGTTGTCTTCATTTTTAAAATGATTTGTGGTTTGTTTTAGTGCTTCTGAGCATGGCTAGAGGTCGGCGTGGTGGTGGTAGGAGAGGTCAAAGTAAAAGGGGCCGTCCAAGTAAGTCATTCAATCACTCTTTTAAATTTACATATTCTATTCTTAATGGTTAATCAACTCTTTTAAAGTTCCATATAAATGTTATATTATATTTTCAAATTATTTTTGTAGATACTCCAATTACAAGGTTAAGATCTGGTCTATGCAATAGACTAGTAAGTATCAATCAAGAAGCATCCTCCCGTGCATTCTCTGAATCTCCAAATAACAAGGGTGGAAAACCAAGGAAAAAATGTCCTTGCATTGATGATGAAGCGCTTGAGGATAGCATGGATGAAGCAAGCAATCACATTCATGCTGATCCTATGAGCACCCATACTACAACCACGGAGTGTGGTGAAACAACACAGGGGAGGTCTTTAGATTTTCAAACTATACATGAGGAAAATGAAGAGGTGAATGAGGATGTTGCTAATGAAGAAAAGAAAGAGGTCAATGAGCATGATAGACACATTGGAGAGAATGTCAAGTTTGGGCTTATGTCAAATGTGTTGGCCTCATTTTTTGTAACGAGGTCTACTTCTCCTTCTTCTATCCCTTTGTGTAGACTTGTGCCCTATGAGGCTATAAGGCTTGCATCTAGTTCTGCTACATGGTTGATTTCATCTTTCGATAATGCTTCATATATGGAAACAATGGGAAAATTTTTGGTTTCTTCAAGAAGGCCCATTAGTGAGCGATGTATCTCCCCAAAATTTGGAAGAGTGGGGCCCTCTTTGGAGAGAAGTTAACTAAGGGTTTGAAGATGAATTGACTGATGAGTGGGCTGATTTAAGAGGGCGCAAGTTTTTGGTATGGGATGGTAATCATAGGTTGAAGACATGGATGAAGAGGATAAAGGAAGGTAACTATGCATTGTCTTGCTTTCTCTTGTTTATTGTGATGATACTTCCTTCTTTGACTAATTATTTATTTTATTATTTGATGTATGTAGTTTATAATGAAGATATTTCGCGACATGTTAGAGTTCTATGTCAATTCATTCAAGTGGAGAAGAAGAAAGAAGGAGAACTATTGTTAGCATTGGATACATTAAATGCGTAAGTATACTTATCGCTATTAACTTTTTCAAATGGGTTAATAGATCATCAATTGTGTGTGAATAATGCCAATAGTTTTTATTTATGTGTGAATCTCAAAATATAAAGATAATTTATGTGTGAATGTCAAGATATTTTATTTATACCAATAGGTTTCATTTACGTGTGAATGCCAATAGGTTTCATTTATTAGTTATGTGAATGTGAATAGGTTTTATTTATGTGTGAATCTTAAAATTTAAAGACAATTTTCAATGTTGTAGTGTAACAAGAGCACATGTCAAACCCAACCTAGGCCATGAAATTTTCATGTTCCAAAAGTTTGGCATCACTAATAAACAAAGCATTTTGGAAAGGATGAGCCCTTCTCAAAGACGGTGGGCTGAAATAGAGTATGAAATTGAGGGAAAAAGTAACCATGGCAATGATCCATGGTACAAGAACCCATGTTTGCTAATATCACTTTTGGTGTGGTATAGTATTTTAGTTTTCAGCATAAAAAATTGTGGTATCTTGAATTTAACCATAACTAAGAATAGTGTATTGGTTTTTCTATTTAGGATGACTATAACTCTGCCATACTCAAAGAGGAGGCCCGCCTCAAGGAGCTTGCATTGCTAGAGGCAAATTATGAGGCAAAAAGAAAACAATTCATAAACAAAGAGCAAGATAAATTGAGGGACAAAGGATACAAGTACCTTGGAATAGCTAATCCTGCGCATGGAGAGGATTTCTTTTCTGTTTTGTTTGCATTGAATTGGGATGAAAAGAACATGATGGCTATTACCAAGGACAAATTGTATGCCATTTGTAGTGCTAATATTGCTGCGGAGAGGTATGTTTTCCTCATGGACTAATGTTCTCTTATTTTTTGGAATTGAACATAATTTCGTTCAACAATATTGAAGTTATGTTTTGTTCAATAACCAATATATTAGAAAAAGGGAGACTTTACTTCTCATGACTGTCACAAAGGCAAAGGACTCCACTATGTCACACTTTGCGGATGCAAGGAGATTTCGTAGCTACATGAAGCAAGAGGTGTATTGGTTTCATATGATTGGAGAATGCTCCTTATTGATCAGGAGCTTACAAGTTGATGGCACTACGATTCCGGGAGGCTTTGATGTTTTTTTAAAAGGCCAAAGATGTTTACATATTTTAAAGGCATTTGCAAATATTTTTGGTGAGATGAAGAATCTTGGAGACTCTGAGAAGGTTCTAGAGCTCACACAATCAAGCAAGAGGGTGGTATACAGGTATTTCTAGTATAAAGAAACCATATTTTCTAAATACCATATGTACAAATGTATTCTAACTTAAGAGTGCTTTTGTTGTTTGTTCTTATGTTTTTGGAAAAGATGGTTGCGTAGTCTACAGGAAAGTGGAGTGCTAGAAAGCCTCCCTCCTCTAATGGAGGAGTGGATGGACTTGGGATGTGAAAATTGTATGTTCTCAAAAGCGCTGCTTGAGAGGGGTCTGTCGGAATGGGAAATGCGTATTTGTCCATGGTGGATAGACTATCCATTGGATGACATTCCACGGCAAGAGATTGAATTAAGAGAGAGTAAGTACTCTGAGAGCCAAACATAGTAAATATGTGGTAACTCTTGCTCTTAGCTATTTGTTTTAGTAATACTTGCCTTATATGCAGGATTTCTGGAACAAAATAGAGTAATTTCTATGCACAAAGAAGAGGATGAAGGAAATGGTACTTTCTAAAAATATATTTGTTTAACATGAAACTTATCATAACTTTTTAGACTTTTGTGTTTTCTTAACTTTGTTGTTTTTGCAAATTAGAAATGTCCAATACAATAGACATGGTTCCTCATGTTGTGGGGATATGGCAAAGGGTATATTGGATGGAATGCAAATTTTTAGTTTGATCCAAGTAGCCTTGTTTCTAATTTGCATGAATATGATATTATATTGTGTTGACTTCACACTACTTAGGTGCCATTAGTGATGCAACTGTTGATACTACAATGAAGAAAAAGTCCATGGGAAAACAAATGAATATCCCCATGATAGATGATGTGTTGAAGCATAGCAAGGGTAAGCCAATTTGTATGAATGATAGAGTTTAGGATTTTCATTTGATGAGTCAATTTATTAAAGTATTATTTTGTTGTCTTTATATTGCGTGGGTAATATAAGTGAATCAAATGAGGTTGGTACAACAAAGCGAAGGTCTAAACACAAAGAGAAAGTTGTTTCATTGGATGAAGAATTAGAAGGTGAATCAAGTATCATTTTTTGGATTATTGGAGTCATGTTAAAAGTACATTTTTATATTTTTTTGAAGATAATATAAAATCTAAACATTAAACACTAAATAATTTGCTTTCCTTCCTATTTTTCTTTACAACTTTAGGGAAAAAAGATGGTTTTGACATGCATAGCATTTGGAAAGAAAAGGAAAAAAGTAAGGGTCACTTTGAGGGATCTTTGTAACATACTACACCTTCTCGGTGCTGAGATATCGAGCTCCACTCGTGATATGCCAGGGTGACCGTTGTGCATTTATGTCACCGACTTGTCAGTTGCAGATGCGGTTGGTACACCGCCCATGAATAATAGCTAGATGACAGCTATCCTTATACTCTAGTTCGTGGCTTAGTTAGTATGCCACCTTAGTTATTTGAGTTTGGTTTGAGACCCATATATAGGGTTCTTCTATTTCTTTGTATGAGAGTTCTTTTTGGCTTACACAACTAAGAAGAGGAAAACTGTTTTCAACCTCCAGCTCTGTGTATATTCCCCCATTGTGCAAGCAAGAAAGCTACAAGTGAGACTCCTTCCTTCTCTCCCACAATCTTGACACTCGGGCTATGTCGTTCATGACTCGGTCTCATCAGAGCCTATACAAGAGTCTTGTAGACGCCCCCCTATATGCAAGACAGGTATGCAGATTTCTAGCTTTACATTCTGAGTCTTAACATTTAGCCAACATCAACATTTGTAAGTAAACTTTATTTTGATGATAGGATTTTAATACCAGACTATCATAGATGCTCTGTTGGTAGACATGACATCGATCGACGATTTTGCATTGGATGGGTATATTTTATCACCATTCTCTATATACACATCTATTGTAATGGTTACTTATGCTTTGTTATTGTGTTTCAATTTTAGCATTAAGCGCTTCATGGAGGGAAATACCATCAACTCTTACCAGTGTAATGGTGTCCCATCATATGAGGTTGCTAAGTTGTTGTTTGCAGATTTTCCTACATCTTTGCTTATTGTTGGCCTTGAGGCAAAAGGTATATGTGCTTGCATTAGTTTAGTTTATAAACTCATGTGATATTGCATGGTCTTATACATCTTTACATTTGAAAGGGATTTTCGAATGGAATACATTTTCTAGTGCACTTGTCAAAGGTGCATGAAAGAGAAATTTTAATGGGTTTATGCTCTTTGTGTGGATTGTGTTGGGCTATGAATAGCAACAAGCTGAAAAATGGAGATTTGATGCTCAAATCGGGCTTCTCTTGAGTTCTATTGCCTTGATTCTTAATCTCTACCTTTAGTAGACATAGTGTAGACAACAAAGATAGAGTTTCAATTAGAATTGGGATAGCATCTATACCATGTTTTTATATTGTAATTACAAGGCCGAAGTACTTCTAACGGTCATAGAGGGTAATACAAGGATTTATGTATTTTTCTTTATATGTATTATCTACAATGGTGCCACCTATCATATTTTATCAATAGATTGATGCATGCATGAGTTTTTGAGGTGTTATCTAAAGATTTTGGATTATGTTTAGCATAGGTTATTTATGTATTAGTGTGTATACTAAGCCGTAGTCTCAGTTTGTGTTGGGCTATTATCCCAAATGTGTGCACGTGCCTTTGTCTTGGGCACATCTGTCAGATCTAGTACATGTATTGTAGATTGATTGCTCGAATGAAAGGTATGGAATGAAGGAACTTGGTTTCACCTCTATTTGTCTCCATTAAATCTTCTAGATTCTGAATTCTCTTTCTTTCATATTGTTCCATCCCTCAATCTCCCTACACCCTACTATCTCTTATCCCTACAGTAGACCTTAAACCCTGCATGCTCCAACTTTGGTGAACCCAATGTGAAAGTCGGCAAAAGTAGTGTAACCATAGGGGATTCTATTCAAAGAGGAGAGAGAGATAGGGAAAACACCATATCCATGAGCCTTCAGGCTCCCAAGCTCATTTCTTCATATTCCACACACTGAACTGAAAAGCACACACACAACAAGATAAAGTGACCTAGTGTAAATGTAGACTAGACTGACTAACTCTAGTCAGGTCACTAACTGACTACTAACCCGACTTATTTAATGTAGTCACATGTAGACAGCTGTACACACTAGCTGTCATAGATGTCAGTCATAGATGAAGACACACTGACGGTGAGCTTGATTTCTAACACTCCCCCTCAAGCTCAAAAACAAAACTCAAATCATCTGCATCACTCCAAGTAGCTGTCTAAAGTGAATGAACTTATCTTTACCAAGTGATTTGGTAAAGATGTCTGCTACCTGGTCTTCAGTCTTCACATGCTCCAAGTCAATCTGATCTGCTAAAACCATTTCCCTGATGAAATGATAGTGAACCTCAATGTGTTTTGATCTTGCATGATAAACAGGATTGCTTGCTAACATAACACTGCTCAAATTGTCACAATACAGCTTGACTTTGCTGTCCAAGTGTACTCCCAAGTCATTCAGCAACTTCTGTAACCATTTAGCTTCACAAGCCGCTAAGGCCACACCACGATACTATGCTTCCGTACTAGACAATGCAACTGTAGGCTGTTTCTTACTCTGCCAACTGATCATGCTACTACCCAATCCAAATGCATAGCCACTGGTTGACCTCCTGTCATATGTGCAACCAGCCCAGTCAGCATCAGTGTACCCCATCAAGTCAAGGGGTTTCCCATATGCATAAAACAGCCCATGATCTGTGGTACTCTTTACATATCTCAGAATTCTTCTGACTGCATCCAAGTGTGGTTTGCAAGGCTTCTGCATGAACTGACTAATCAGCCCCACAGCATAACTCAAGTCAGGTCTAGTGATTGTGATATAGATCAAGCTGCCTACCATCTGTCTGTACATAGTAACATTCTCAATCTCTGTCCCAACATCAATCTGCAGCTTGACATTCTGCTCCAAAGGCGTATCCATAGGCTTGCAATTAGCCATACCATATTTCTGTAACATGTCATGAGCATACTGCTTCTGTAGCAGCCATATGCCTTGAGATGTAGAGACAATCTCAATCCCCAAAAAGTATTTCAACTCTCCAAGGTGCTTGACCTTAAATTCAGTCTGTAAACATGTCTTTATTTCAGCAATCCCATTTTCATCATCTCCTGTAATCATTAAGTCATCAACATAGACAACTAGGTAAACATAGCCATTATCTGTCTTTTTCACAAATAGACTATGATCAGCATCTCCCAATCAGAAACCATGTTGCTGTAAATACCTGCTGATGCAAGCATTCCATGCTCTGGGTGCCTGTTTCAGTCCATATAATGCCTTTTTCAGCCGACATACATGTGCTGGAAATTCTTGATGTACATAGCCTTCAGGTTATTCCATGTAAACCTCTTCCTATAATTCTCCATTGAGAAATGCATTCTTTACATCCATCTGCCATAGTTTCCAGCCTCTAGCTGTTGCCAAAGCAATCACAGTTCTAACTGTAGCCATCTTTGCTACAGGGCTGAAAGTCTCCTCATAATCAAGACCATATTGCTGCGCATACCCTTTTGCAACCAGCCTGGCCTTATATCTTTCCAATGATCCATCTGATTTACATTTTACCTTATACACCCACTTGCATCCAATAGGTGTTTTGCCTTCAGGCAACTGTACCAAATCCCATGTACCATTTTCAGCCAAAGCTGAATATTCCTCATGCATAGCAGCACGCCAATTCTCATATGCAACTGCCTCATCAAACTTACTTGGTTCTCTAAAACCTGTTACTTTCGTCATATAAGCATAATGACGGGCTGAATATCTAGTGTAAGTATACATGTCAATAGGTTTTAGAGAACCAACTAAGTTTGATGAGGCAGTTGCAAATGAGAATTGGCGTGCTGCTATGGATGCTCATCAAACTTACTTGGTTCTCTAAAACCTGTTACTTACTGATCATGCTACTACCCAATCCAAATGCATAGCCACTGGTTGACCTCCTGTCATATGTGCAACTAGCCCAGTCAGCATCAGTGTACCCCGTCAAGTCAAGGGGTTTCCCATATGCATAAAACATCCCATGATCTGTGGTACTCTTTACATATCTCAGAATTCTTCTGATTGCATCCAAGTGTGGTTTGCGAGGCTTCTGCATGAACTGACTGATCAGCCCCACAGCATAACTCAAGTCAGGTCTAGTGATTGTGATATAGATCAAGCTGCCTACCATCTGTCTGTACATAGTAACATTCTCAATCTCTGTCCCAACATCAATCTGCAGCTTGACATTCTGCTCCAAAGGCGTATCCATAGGCTTGCAATCAGCCATACCATATTTCTGTAACATGTCATGAGCATACTGCTTCTGTAGCAGCCATATGCCTTGAGGTGTAGAGACAACCTCAATCCCCAAAAAGTATTTCAACTCTCCAAGGTCCTTGACCTTAAATTCAGTCTGTAAACATGTCTTTATTTCAGCAATCCCATTTTCATCATCTCCTGTAATGATTAAGTCATCAACATAGACAACTAGGAAAACATAGCCATTATCTGTCTTTTTCACAAACAGACTATGATCAGCATCTCCCAATCGGAAACCATGTTGCTGTAAATAACTGCTGATGCAAGCATTCCATGCTCTGGGTGCCTGTTTCAGTCCATATGATGCCTTTTTCAGCCGACATACATGTGCTGGAAATTCTTGATGTACATAGCCTTCAGGTTGTTCCATGTAAACCTCTTCCCGTAATTCTCCATTGAGAAATGCATTCTTTACATCCATCTGCCATAGTTTCCAGCCTCTAGCTGCTGCTGCCAAAGCAATCATAGTTCTAACTGTAGCCATCTTTGCTACAGGGCTGAAAGTCTCCTCATAATCAAGACCATACTGCTACGCATACCCTTTTGCAACCAACCTGGCCTTATATCTTTCCAATGATCCATCTCATTTACATTTTACCTTATACACCCACTTGCATCCAATAGGTGTTTTGCCCTCAAGCAACTGTACCAAATCCCATGTACCATTTTCAGCCAAAGCTGAATATTCCTCATCCATAACAGCACGCCAATTCTCATCTGCAACTACCTCATCAAACTTACTTGGTTCTCTAAAACCTGTTGACAGGTATACTTACACTGGATATTCAGCCCGTCATTATGCTTATATGACGAAAGTAATAGGTTTTAGAGAACCAAATAAGTTTGATGAGGCAGTTGCAGATGAGAATTGGTGTGCTGCTATGGATGCTCATCAAACTTACTTGGTTCTCTAAAACCTGTTACTTACTGATCATGCTACTACCCAATCCAAATGCATAGCCACTGGTTGACCTCCTGTCATATGTGCAACCAGCCCAGTCAGCATCAGTGTACCCCGTCAAGTCAAGGGGTTTCCCATATGCATAAAACAGCCCATGATTTGTGGTACTCTTTACATTTCTCAGAATTCTTCTGACTGCATCCAAGTGTGGTTTGCGAGGCTTCTGCATGAACTGACTGATCAGCCCCACAGTATAACTCAAGTCAGGTCTAGTGATCGTGATATAGATCAAGCTGCCTACCATCTGTCTGTACATAGTAACATTCTCAATCTCTGTCCCAACATCAATCTGCAGCTTGACATTCTGCTCCAAAGGCATATCCATAGGCTTGCAATCAGCCATACCATATTTCTGTAACATGTCATGAGCATACTACTTCTGTAGCAGCCATATGCCTTGAGGTGTAGAGACAACCTCAATCCCCAAAAAGTATTTCAACTCTCCAAGGTCCTTGACCTTAAATTCAGTCTGTAAACATGTCTTTATTTCAGCAATCCCATTTTCATCATCTCCTATAATGATTAAGTCATCAACATAGACAACTAGGTAAACATAGCCATTATCTGTCTTTTTCACAAACAGACTATGATCAGCATCTCCCAATCGGAAACCATGTTGCTGTAAATAACTGCTGATGCAAGCATTCCATGCTCTGGGTGCCTGTTTCAATCCATATAATGCCTTTTTCAGCCGACATACATGTGCTGGAAATTCTTGATGTACATAGCCTTCAGGCTGTTCCATGTAAACCTCTTCATCTAATTCTCCATTGAGAAATGGATTCTTTACATCCATCTGCCATAGTTTCCAGCCTCTAACTGCTGCCAAAGCAATCACAGTTCTAACTGTAGCCATCTTTGCTACAGGGCTGAAAGTCTCCTCATAATCAAGACCATACTTCTGCACATGCCCTTTTGCAACCAGCCTGGCCTTATATCTTTCCAATGATCCATCTGATTTACATTTTACCTTATACACCCACTTGCATCTAGTAGGTGTTTTGCCCTCAGGCAACTGTACCAAATCCCATGTACCATTTTCAGCCAAAGCTGAATATTTCTCATCCATAGCAGCACGCCAATTCTCATCTGCACAACTGCCTCATCAAACTTACTTGGTTCTCTAAAACCTGTTACTTTCGTCATATAAGCATAATGACAGGCTGAATATCCAGTGTAAGTATACCTGTCAACAGGTTGTCTGACCCTCTCTGATCTCCCGAGCTGTGGCTCACTGTGAGCTTGCCTCTCATGAGGCGGCACATAACGGCTCTACTTAGCACCTGGAGTCATAACAGACGGAATCCCCAATTCATTATCTAAGCTGTCACTGCTAGATGAATCATAACCTACAGTGAGTGGACCTGTTACATCTTCAAAAACCTTTTCTTTTCCCTTATCTGTTCTCCCCCTCACTGACATATCCGTGTCAGTGGATGTAGTAGTGCGACTCCGTAATCGTCCTGTCCAAGGAATCACTGTAGATGATACATCACCTGTCTGACCAGTCATGGAAGTACTCTCTGCAAGAGTATTTTCAGCATGACTCACACTGGGTGAGCCATCATTAGGCACTGCAATAGGATTCCCATACCAAGATGCTAACTCATCAAATACTACATCTCTGCTTATGAGTGTCTCATGCGTAGAAGGTACATAACACTTATAAGCTTTTCGTTCCTGTGCATATCAAATAAACACACTTTTCACTGCCTTAGGATCCAATTTCTTCCTCTTCTCATCCGGTATATGCACATATGCAATGCTACCAAATACCTTCAAGTGTGAAATATCAGGTTTATAACCATACAGCCGTTCATATCGCCGTTCATATGGAGTGACATCATGAATCCCTGCTGTAGGGGTTCGATTCAGCACATATACATCAGTCACCACTGCTTCAGCCCAATAACCATTTGGCAGACATTTTTCATTTAGCATAGCTCTAGCTGACTCCATCAAAACCCTATTTTTCCTCTCTGCAACACCGTTTTGCTGCGGTGTATAACTGCATGTCAGAACAGTGCATAACCAGCACATACAAGTGTCAACAAATTCAGTTGCAGGTTGCAGTCAACCAGAATTCAGCATACCAAGCTCCAAGCAGCTCCAAAATGTCTTTCGACCATGTCATACATTTACTTTGTAGTGGCAAGTTCAATACATGAGCATTTGAGTAGGCATAGACAACCTGTCTTCATTGACCAATGACATAACCTTCATGAGCTGTTTGTAATTAACCAGGACAGTGTAACTGTATTTACTTCAGCTTCAGAATTCAGTTTTCAATGATGCTCATTGCTTGCTTCAATCCTTCATACATTCAACATGTATAGGCTAGTTCATATAGATGATGGAACCCCCAAGATGACCTGTATTGCTTCAGTAATGCACAGTACTTGTCATTGACTGTGTATGACAGTTTTCAGCTTGTCAATGATTTTCAAATCTGAGTATTCTGAGCAAAAAATCTCAGCTCCAAGACATTTGATCCAATGTATACATGCTTTGACACATTCTTGTGCTCCAAAGATGCCTTCTGAGTGTAGTACAAGGTTCCTGTGTGTCAGTAATGACTGAATGCATGCTGTCCATTCATGTTTACAACAGTTCAAAATTGATTACAGGTCTGTGTCTGTTACTCCAGCTCATAACAGAGCTCCCACACAAGCATTTACTCCTTGCACACTTCAAATACCTTCAATAGTGAGCATACATGCTCTATGAACCTTGTCCAAGTGCCCCACTGAAGATTGACAGGTTGCTGTCCAGCCAGATCAGCAGGCGCAGATCACGCAGAATTCCAGGACTTATTTTCAGCTGGTCCTCCTCATCATGAGGCTAAATGACCACTTGCAGATGCTCAAAGATGCCCACCAAGGCTCCCAGGAAGGCCTCAACCACAATGATAAAGCATGGAGTCCAAGATGAGCAAATACATACCTTGACAGAGTAATGGCAGCCTGTTCTTGTTTTCAAAAGACCTTGTTCTTCAGCTTCTTCAAGTCTTCTTGACTCCCTCCTGCTCCAGAGAGCTCAACCTGGCAATGCTCTGATACCATGTTCAAAGAGGAGAGAGAGATAGGGAAAACACCATATCCATGAGCCTTCAGGCTCCCAAGCTCATTTCTTCATATTCCACACACTGAACTGAAAAGCACACACACAACAAGATAAAGTGACCTAGTGTAAATGTAGACTAGACTGACTAACTCTAGTCAGGTCACTAACTGACTACTAACCCGACTTATTTAATGTAGTCACATGTAGACAGCTGTACACACTAGCTGTCATAGATGTCGGTCATAGATGAAGACACACTGACGGTGAGCTTGATTTCTAACAGATTCAACAGGTGTTAGTCCATGAGATATTATGTAGCAAGTGGTCTTGCTATTGCAGTCACAATAATAGCAAGCCAACAACAACAAAGAAGGTAGGATTTTGAAAAACTTGATGCTCCAACTGTGTATGCTTTGCAAGATGTGGGACATGAGATAAAGCAATTTAATGGGAAGAATGTATCAACCACCTAGCTATGGGTCAATGCAAACAATATGATTTTTCATGGGGTTCCTCAGTATGCATGGAGCCAATATTTTTCCCATATTGCTATGCATGCATTGCAATAACGATTGGATGAATTGTATTGAAGAGATGTTGATTGGGTTGCCTTTAAGAAGTCTCTCAAAGAGGAGTTTTTACTCAATGACACAAGATTAGTTACATGGAAGATGTTTATAGATTGGGTGGAAAAACCTAACAAGAGTCTCGCCACTACATCCTTGTTGCGTGAATTTGAAAGTTGTTATGCTCAATTGGACGTGGATGACCAATAGTCATTGGAAAGTCAAAAAGTTGAGTTATTCTTGAACATTGCTAACCATTTGTTGTAGGAGAAACTAACCAATTGACTAGAAGATGAAATCTTAGAAATTGGGTTGAAGTCTAAGTGGGCACATGTTACTAATGATGTAAAATGATTGTGAAGCAATAAAGGATGAGACTGAGATTGGAAAGAGAGTCTATACCTACAATTTCTATGAAAAATCATGAAATTGCAACAAAGCCATATGTATATATGGTTGAATAACCCATTATGCCTACTAGTCCAACCCAAAAAGGAGATGTTATGGATGAATTGGTAAAAAGCTTGTGTGACCTGTACTTGAATATGATAGACCTTCACTCAAAGGTTATAAAATTGGATGAGAAAGTAAAAGAGAAGGGGTGGTGGACAGTAGCCCAAAGGCCTGTTAGAGAGGGGTTTAATATGGTGTAATAGCTTGCATCATAAAAAGTGGGAATATGCTTATCGTGATACAAAAGCAAAGAACTAGGTGTTTTGGAAAGATGGAAAATTTCATGCAACCCAAACAGAGTTGCTTCTTGAGCCAAACTTTGGCTAAGGGGGTATGTGGAAGTGGTTGAAAGAATTAGCAGTAAGAAATGTGTTTGCAACCATACTTGCTGCTACATATGGATTGGAACTTGAGAAATCATATGGTTCTTTGCATGCATGTAAGCTAACACAAAATTTGCAATATGGTCATGTGCTTTGGCTTGTGTAGAGAAGGGAAAGATGGTTAGGGCTGAATTGATAGGTGTTAGTCAACATATATGGGATTAAACTAGATGAGTTACCTCCGTTGATTCATTTACTACCTATGCATATTTGGCTAAGGTGCATAGTATGGATATTATTATTGAGGAAAAGAGAAGAAGGGTTGTGGATGCAAGTCCTTCAAAGTGCATGATAGAAAGCAAGATGGAGCAACAAAAGGCTGCTTAAAAAGCTAGTCTAAAACATGTAATGTCTTGCATGAAAAGAAGCAACAAGGGAAAAAGAGAGTCAAGCAACCTTGTTATAAGTTGTAGTTTGACATGGGTTTGAAATTAATGTAATGGTACTATGAGAATGGTGAATGGCCAGTGGATATCAATCTTGGTTGGCATATGCAAGTTGCAGACAACTCATCAGGGGAGCTCTATGGTGCATACCTAAGTATTCTAGTGACTATGGGAGATGTACGAGATGAATATTAGTTATTTGTGCAAGATGCACGAAGTTGTCCAGCTATCTTAGGGCAACCATACATTATGGAATCAAAGGATGGAAACTAAGGTGATAGATGATGGTTCTACTTATGCTCATGTGCAAAGTATGACTAGTAGAGAGGCAATTCAATTTTTAACTATATGTGTCAATCATCCCCATAATCAGGATATGCATAGACATTATCGAGTTCCATCTAATGCTAGAGAATTCAAGGTTTTTTGGATAGCACTATTGTAAATGGAGGCTATGACAATGATGCCTCAAATATGTTTTTGCCTCCAAGAAAAGGGGAAACTATCTTTGTGGTTGGCTTTCAGGAATGAATAGCAAGCAATGTAAGTAGATTCAAGAGTAAAGCAACTATATGTAGGGTTGAAAAGGGTTAGGTACATTAGGCTAAAGAAGAGTTGAAGAAATATTGTATTTTGGTTGCAAATGACCATATGTTAGGGCTATTTACATGGCTAAATTTTATTGATATATTGGGGATAATTACTGTAGTAATTAATGCTGGAAATAGGGCTAAAAAGCATGTCATTCATGTATAAACTTTGGAGATATTTGATGTTATAAGTGAATTTTCCAAACAAAAATGTAAAAGGCTGTAAAAGAGGGCTGAAACATTGGTGGAAACAAAATATAAAATGGTTGACAAAAAGTTTAAGCCCGTGGCTTTGCCTTTACCCCTTGATAGTGATGGGTCAAATGAGATAGTGTTTAAACAAGTAATTCTTCATGATTTGAATGATTTAGGGTAGAAATTTACTGTAGAAACATTGAAAGAGCTTAAGGTTGGATGTAATGGGTTTCTCTTGCTAAAGCAAAAAGGGATTGTTTTATGCAAATGTTAGCAAAGCAAGGAAAGGCTTTTGCATTTCAGCCTATATAAATTCGTTGTATGGATCAAAATGTTGTGGTTTGAATGGTGATATTTACAATGCCACATGTTCCATGGAATCTTAAACCACTTCTTATGCCTCATGCATACTTACCTAGGCTAATGGAGCTCTTTAAAAATGAGAAAATTAAGATGAAGATTTTGGAGCCATTTTCAGCTCCATACTCTAATTGTTGGTTTACTGTCCCAAAGAAGAATGGGACATTGTGGTTTATATAGGATATGTAGCCAGTCAACAAGGTCATGATAAAGAATGTAAGTGCAATGCCTATCGTAGATGGGTTTGTAAAAGCCTTTATTGGAAAGGCTATTTATTCAATGGGGAATTTATACTCTAGATACGATTGATTTCACCTTGCATTAGAGAGATGAGTTATAACTATTATGAAAACGCCATTTAGCTTGGTGCACATGTGTATCCTTCCATAGGGGGCGACTAACTCAGTTGCCCACATGATTAGAGTGATGCATAAGGTCTTGAGAGACTATATTCCACAGCTCATGATGCCCTTTCTTGACAATCTCCCTATTATGGGTTATGAAGTGCAAGAAAAAGAACGAGGAATTGGATGAAAAAGGTTGCAAGATGTTTGTTACTAACCACATAATTGATTGTGAGAATATTTTGACTTGGTTAGAGGAAGTGCATCTCACTTTGTTGAGTGCAAAATCTATCTTTGGCATTGACGAGATGCTAATTGTAGGGCATATGTGTGGCCCATATGGTTGAAAGCCTTCACTAGTTAAGATTAATGGTATTAGCAAGATGCATGAGGCATGTTCCAATATGTATCAAAAGTCAATAGGTTTTTGGGTGCATGTGTCTTCTATTTGATATGGATTCCTCATTTTGCACATGTGGTTGAAAGCCTTTATCAATTATTAAGGAAGGGGCAAAAGTTTCATTGGGGAAGGCATCATACAAAGGCTATCCGAAAGCTAAAGAAGTTGTTGAATTTTGCACCAACCTTGAAGAAGGTGGATTATTAAGATGGAATGCCTATCATTCTCAGTGTCAATACGCACCTTTTTGGTATTGGATGGATAGTGGGATAGGATGATGCTGAAGAGAATAGATATGCTATTAGATTTGGAGAAAAGGTGCTGAACAAGAGGCAATGGAGGTATCTGTGAGTAAAGGGGGAGCTTTGGGGAGTAGTTACAGCTCTTAAATGTGATAGAGAGTATTTTATGGATGCTTGGGTAGTGGTGGAGATAGATTGTCTACTATTATTGGGTATGATAACCAATTATGCTACTCTTGAAATTGCAATGTTGAGTTGAATAACTTATATTAAGTCATTCAATCGTGACGATAGCAAATTTTAAAGGCCATTTTTGAAGCAGAAAAGAGCCCAGGAGGCTATAAAAGACCAAATTTTCATGCAAAATGAAATAGTTGCGGATCAATGAGCTAGAGTTTTCCTGGATAGAGTTCGATACCAGGAACTCAATGCAAGTCTTGGTTCATCAATGGGAGTCCGTTTGACCTCCCATTTAATCTCTGCAAAGTTTCATGTTATGGAGCAACTATATGATCTGAGAGCTGGAAATGCACACGGTGGCCGAGTATATAGATTTTGACATCACGAAGCCAATCGTCTAGACAGACCTCAAATCCGAGCATGTTTGCCCCCTCAAAAGCTAAAAATCCACTTCGGTGGAAGTGTAAATATAACAAAGTGAACTGGTTTTTTGAAAAACAAGCTTTATGAACCAAAAGTTGCATCTTTTCAAATGGTTGGGGGGCGTTTTTTTTCAACATCCCCAAATTCCTATTTTTAAATGATTTTTTGATCTACAATCATTAGGGGAATCCTCTTGGCTGTGAGATCCACCATTTTCTTGCCCTTCACCACCATAGAGATGATAAAAAATGATGCATTGTACAAGGAGACATGATTTCAATCTTTCTCTCTCCTCTCTCCTCTTGTGGCTTGTTCTCATGGGTCAATGTAAAAGAGAGGGGGATGCATTAAGATGAACGTTTTTGGGCAAACAATGATGCGAAAGTGGAAAGAGACATGAATTGGAGTTGGAAAAATCATCAGTGGCCATGGAAGAGTGTTAGTGGGACCCCAACATTGAAAAGCGCACGTCATAATGAGCAGTTTTATGAGAAAAATGTAGACTTCACCGTTTTATGATGAATTCTTGTTTGAAATGGTTAGTAATGCTTGGATTTAATTGCCAATCCTCTATTTTATCAATCGTGTTGAAAGAATCATAAAGAATTAGTTGTATAATAATTTTATACAAAACATCCATAACCCGAGACTAGGCGGTTTAAGGGAAAATATGTAGTTTTTGGATTTTTGGTGTGCATTTACTATTCCCATGGAATGAAACATGCTTTAAAAATAAATTTTTATAAGATTAATTATTTTAAATAAGAAAATAAGTAATTATATGTAATTTTTTATAAATAAATAGAAAAAACAAAGAAAAATTAGGATTTTCATATAATAAAAATAAGAAAAAATAAGATTAATGTGTGTGGATGTATGATGGAGCTGAAGCATGAGGTTTAGCCTCAGCTAAGTACATTTCTTTGCTAGAGTGAGTTTTTATTGGTTTCAATAAAGAAAAATACATTAAAAAACATGCATACACCTATCAATGCATGCAAAATTTTAGGCGGTAGGGAGTAGGGGGGTTGTTGAGTGGTTGAAATGCATTAAATTTTAACATCTCATGGTGCATATCATATAGAGTTTGTGTTAAAGGGACTAGCAGCACGAGAAAGCTCAGTGCTAATCCTAAGCAATGAAGCAGTCGAGTAGAAAAGAAAATCATGAAAAGAATTGTCTTCGCACTTTCATGTTGCTAATTTTCTATGTAGGTACACGTGTCTTAAATGCTAGTACAATTATCACAAATGTTGAAGTAGTAATAAATTCAGCAAGTATAGAAGATACACTATTTAAGAATATTGTTATTTTAGGGAAGCCAGTAACAAAGAAGGAGTTTTCAGCCATGGGAAAAGTAGGTACAATAAGAAGAAAACATCATAGCTTTTCTATTTCAGCTATGGAGGTGTTTTTGGAAGAGGAATATGAAGGAGAATGGTTGAGAATAGACCAATATCTCAGCACTCTTTCCAATAGGGAAGAATGGTCAGGAGAGGAGTTCAAGAGCATCAAGAGAAAGGCATATGGTTTCTTCTTAAAGGATGGATATTTATGGAAGCATGCTAAGAAGAAGAGGGGAGCTCCACTATGAGTTCTTGGAGATCGAGCCACACTGGAATAGGTTATGTGAGAGTTCCACAAAAGCTTGTAGGTTAGTCATAGAGATGCATGGAACACCTTTGAGAAAAATAAAGAAAGATATTGGTGGCAAGGGATGTATGCAAACATTGCTCACTTTATGGAGTCTTGTGCTACCTATAAGATGTATTTGTTAGTGAGGCATTGGCATGGGTTGCAGCCAACTTATCTAGTGTCTCTTCATTTTAAATAGGTAGTGGATTTGGTTACTATGCCTATAGATTTATGGCAGATGTGGTACCTTGTGCTTCTGCCATAAAGACTTGACGAACCAAGTAGAAGGGAAAGAACTTAAGACAAAGACTACTCGGTCAGTGTGTACATTTCTCTTGGAATAGATTTTTTGTCGATATGGGTATGTTGGCAAAATTACAACAAATAGGGGTGAATTGGATGCAATGAAACACAAGAGTTATTTTCTTACTTGGGAACAAAGCTAGCTCTTACTTCAACCTATAATCCAGAAGGCAATGGCAAAAGGAAACATGAACATCCACCTATCATTAAGGCCTTGGCCAAGTCATGTGGAGGGAGTATGAAAAAGTGGCCATGGTTACTCCCATATGCTTTGTGGGCTGATAGAACAATTCATAGTACTGTCACAAAATATATGTCAGCTGAAGTGATGTATGGTTAGAAGTCCATCATGCCAATAGAAGAGATGGTTGTTACATGGAGTGTGATACCTTGGGAAGAGAGGTTGAATTGAGAGGAGTTACAATTTTTACACATGAGGAAGTTGGAAAGAAGGCTAGAAGACATTAGAATAGTGATGGAGAAGTTAAAGGTAGCCATGCTTCAGAATAAGAAGCAATCTAATAAGAGATACAGACTCCGGCCAAGAGCCATACAAGAAGGTGACTGCGTGCAAATTTATGACAATAGCTTGGAAAATTAACATGGTGCTAATAAAAATTTGTTTAAGCAATGGTTTTGTTTATATGTAGTGAGGCAGGTATTTAACAATTCTACCTATTCACTTGTTGAATTGGATAGGAAAACATTGTGCATTCCTATAGCTAGTAAATGGATCAAGCTCTTTTAGCAAAGACAATCTACGACATATGAATTGGATGAGCTGGATACAAGTACTAACCTTGATAGTATGGAAGAAGAAGAAGAAGAGGATGGCATGGATATGGATGAGGAAGACTTTGAATTTATTGAACACTAATACTCTGGAATATGACAAAGAATGTGTAGGTTCAGAGACCAAAGTGAACAAAATGCATATAAGAGATTGTAATGAACAAGTAGGGTAGATTTGAAGAAGTTGAAAACTTTTTTAATAGCAAGTTAATAGTGATCGATGCATCTATAATAGGCTTTGGTACTTGGAAAAGGCCCCTATAAAGTTTGGTTGGCATCCAAATTCATATGTAGAAGTTACATGTCTAGCTAGGATTGCATGTTGTAAAGAACAATTGTAGGCCATGTAGAAAAATTCAGGGGCTGATACCTTCAAAATTTGGTTCTAGTATCTTCAACAAAGTTGTAGATCAAGTAGGGCTACATTTTTGTTTTTTAAAGCTTGGTAATCCAAGTTATAATTTGGAAGATACAAACAGTTTTCTATAAGATACTCTAGTAGGATAATTTTTTTGTGAGTCTGATGGATGTAATTTAATATATGTGACATATGCTTTGCTAGAGCTGCATAAGGCTAACATATGGGTACCCAAAAAAGGGAGGAGAATTAGGATATGCAAAAAGAGAAATGCAAAAGAGATCTATCCACTAGTGTTACGAAGCGGAACACGTGGCAAATCTAGCAAATCAAACATCTCAACTATTAAATACAAACAATATTATAATACATAAGAGGATTTGAATAACTCAATAGATTGAGAAGACAAGAGAAAAATGCACGATTGGGCCCAACCTCCCCCATGGTAAAAGCCATGGTTTGCCATTCTTAATTATATATTATAGTTTTACATGGATATTTGCATTCATATCTTACATATAATTACAAAGAAAATACAAATATCAATTGAAATATAGAGTTTTAAGAGTCAAGAGGTATCTCTAAGATGTTGCAGTTGCTACAAAAAAATTTGTGCTTTGAATCTTGACGTTTTGACATCACTATCGTGTCCAGAGTGTGCCAAAACCCCCAAAATGGTTGTTGAAGCTTTGAAATATGATTTCGGATGAGGGAGAAATGAAAAAACTCAGTTTTCACCCTGTTCTCCTATTTTGCATGCGATCTTGTTGCTTTTATAAAGAAAGCTAGAAAAGCCTTTTAAACTTAACCACATTAAGAAAATAGTAAGGTATTCCATAAAGAAAGCTTATTTCAATAAAAGCATATCTTAAATCTCATATTCTAAAATAATCTATATTAAAAATAAATAAATTAATAGTTCTAAAGACAATGATCTAATTGTTACTAAAAAAAGTTTAAACTTATAACTTACAAATAGAGTAATAATTTTAATAATACAATATCATATAAATACATAAAATTATATATATTATACTTAAGATAACTAATCATAATTATGAAATTTACACTTGGACTTATGTTAACACCTAGTGCTACCCAAAGCCACTGCTACTTGCTCTACACATCAACTGAAGTATTCACAATTGTTTATAAATAAAATAAACAAACAATTGTGAATACCTAGCAGTCTTCAGCTACAAATCAACTTCTCGCACAAGGAATCCACCTTGTGTACGAGCCCCGGCAAATACATATAGTTTTACAGAATCCACAAAAAAACCTCACGGAATCCACAGTGGAATATGCCTCTAGTTTTATGGAATCCACTGAAAAACCTCACGGAATCTACTGTGGAATATGCCTCCTACCATCAACTAGTGAGCCTCGTAAAATATGAGCATATTGACAGAGATGAGGAAGAGGAAGTGGCAGACATTGAAGATGCAACTGAAGATGAGTTGACATATGAACTTGGGATGCTAGGTAGATTTATATGTATTGAAATGTTACAAAAGCTATCATTGCCAGGGATGGATGCTGAGGGATACATACAGGATGGAATGTATGTACTCTTGATGCCTTATGATTTGGGTGGGAGAAGTTGGACTTGAAACACAAAGATGACACATCTTTAGTTGTCCTAGAAGATCTTCATCTCTTACGGGGTCTTCGAGACAATCTCTCACTGGATTCTTGGTCTCGAATGTGAAAAGAACCTTCCTTGAACATGAAAGATGAGTTTTAATTGATTTATGCTCTCTTCATGCGGACCATTTTAGGCTATATGAATTACAATCAAAAGTAGGTTATCAAGCTAGAAATGGAGATTTGATGCTTAAATAGGGCTTTCCTCGAGTTCTGCTGCTTGATTCTTGATCTCTACCTTTAGTAGAAATAGTATAGACAACAAACATAGAGTTTCTCTTGGATTTGGGACAACATCTATATCATGTTTTACTGCTGTAATAAAACCATAATTATAAGGTTGAAGTGCTTTTGAATGCATAAAGAGGGTATTTATAAGTATTTATGCATTCCTATTCAAATGTCTTGTCTACAATGGTGGTACCTATCATCTTCCATCAATAGATTGATATACACATGAGCTTTTGAGGTATTGCATATAGCTTTTGGATTATTTTTAGGAGAGATTATTCATGTATTAGTGTATATACTGAGCCATATTCTCAGTTTGTGTTGGCCTATCGACACAAGTGTATGCATGTGCTTCTGTCTTAGGCATATCTATCAAATCTATCAAATGTATCATAGATTGATTGCTTTGCTAAACTGTATGCAATGAACTCATTGGGTTTCACCTTTATCTATCTCCATTAAATCTTCCAAATTCTAAATTCACTTTCTTTCATCTTGTTCCATCTCTCAATCTCCCTACATCCTTCTATCTATTACCCTTGTGATAGACTTTCAACCCTACATGCTCCAACAATGGGTAGAACTTTTAAGAGAAGTAATTATTGAGAGGAGTTTATGCTATTTTGGGAGCTATCCATATTTTCTAGGTGGAGAGTAACAAAGTGAGTGAGATGACTATAGTTTAGTGATGGAGGGGGCTATTTGATTGCTCATGTGGTTTATATAGGTGGTGGCAACCTTGCAAAGCAATACATGGAGTATTGCAAGGCTTTGAAGGTGTCATGCATATGATATAGCAATGCCCATTGTGTAAGCTATAAAGGGATGTTGTAACACACACATAGGACCTACTGGCATGACCGAAGCCATAGATAGAAAAGCCATCCAACTGAAGAAGTCAGCATGGAAAACTTATTCCTTACATTGCAAAATTTGACAATTGCAATAAGAATTGGATGTCATCATATGCAATGACATGTGAGCAATATCACAAGTAGTTTCATTCACCCACCCAATTGAGCCTTGAGGGCGGGTGAGCCTTGATCCTTTTTGTATTCCTTGGAAGAAAATAGGTTTGCACAAATAGTATTCTTCACCTTAAATATCTTCCTCTCAATGGATTATGGAAAGATCTATGTCATATTAGGCAAATAATGGTCTATGATTAAGAGTTTCTTGGGTCTTTATAATGTTTTAATATCAAGAGTTTGGTATCTTCTTTGTACTATTGCAAAGAGTTTATGGGATTCACAATAGTAGTTGGGTAAAATAGGTTCAAGCTTTCGTCTTGAATTCAAGTTAGTGGATTCCAAGAAGAGTATAACAGTATACAAAGATTGTACTTAGTTTTCATTAGTGAATATAGCGGATTTTTTATTTTCTATCTCATGTCTTACCTTGCCTTTCGGAGACCCCACATATTTGTAACCTACATGCATCTCTTCGACATTGTGATGCAAATTCATCATGTTGAGATGGCAAGCTCAACACGTGTGGACATTGATGATGGACCACCTGGCTAGATGAGTCTGCACGTCTACACTTAGTACGTTGGTGGTCATTATGATACTCACATGGCCACTAACTTATCACTTATTATATTTAGTTTGTTACACCTACCTATGGCTGGCAAAGATATAATGCCAGTCAATTAGTATAGTCGTTTATGCACTATTTGACTTAGAAGGCCACTTTCCCTTTCATCAAGAAAATGTTTTGGCCTCCATCTCTCTTCTTGTGTTCTTGAGTGAACTTCCTCTTGTGTATACAGTGTGTGTTTGGCGTAGCAGCTCAAGCAAATTCCCCCATCACACGATTCTTGACATGGTGTCAGAGTTGCACCACTGAGAGAGGCTAATTTTGAAGGCTGAAGTGAAGGAGAAGAAGCAAGGTTCGAGCAAGTAAGCAATGGGTAAGAAGCTCTCCCATTCTTCCACTCTCTCTCTTAGATAGTGCATGTGGAGACACCGGAAGCAGGGTCAAGCAAAAATCTTAGATTGCTGTGAGATTTGGTGTGCGAGCAGAGCACTGTATATTTTGCAGTTATTTTGGGTGTCTGAGTCCATTTCAGACCCCGTTTTAGAGCCGCAAGGTTGCAGACAACAGTTTCAGGATACATTGTGATTTCGGCTGTATTGACTTAAAGTGGGTGCACAAGTTACAGATTGCGAATCTTAATTTTTGAGGTGTTTGCAGGAAGCAAACATAAGGTTTATCTGTAAACAGGTTGCAGATTACATGTACTATTGAGCAATTAGTGAAAAAGGTTGCTTGGTGTAGTGCTATGCACGTGTTGTGAAAGATTGCAAAAGACTAGCTTGCTGTATTGTATCCTTGTTTGTGATAATGGCAGAGAACAGTGGAAATCCCATTATTGAGAAGCTCGACAAGAACAACTACCCTTCATGGAAGTTCCGTGTGACGAACTTCCTCATTGGAAAGGGCCTTTATGAATTTGTTTCAAATGAAGAAAAGGAGCCAGAGCTGGGTATCCCTCCGATTGCAGATGAATTAAAAGCATGGAAAGAATGGAATGCAAAAGATAAAAAGGTGATGTACTGGTTATCTGCAATCATTGATAATACGATGTTGGGACATATCAGGAATGTAGAAACTTCACATGCAGCTTACAATTTTTGAGAATATGTTTTCAATAAATACAAAGGCACGAAAGATTCAACTCAAGCAAGAGTTGAATGCCTTGAAGAAAGGAAAAATGTCTGTCAATGAAGTATGTGTTGAAGGTGAGAAGCATTGTAGATGCTTTAGTAGCAATTGATGCAATGCCTGATGATGATGATTTGGTTTCATCCACTTTGAGTGGCCTTAACAATGAGAAGGCATGGAAGTCATTTGTTACTTTAGTAAATGTATGTAAGCCATTTCCAAATTTTGATGAGTTGATCTCTCTCATGATTACCGAAGAGATCAATATGTAGGGTGACTCATCTGAAAAAAATGGTGAACAGGTTCAAGCATTTTACTCAAGTTCAGGAAGGGGATGTGGTAGATTCTCTTCGAGAGGCTGTGGTATGGGACATGCTGGTGAAAACCAGTCAAATGTAGTTTTCAATAATTTGGTGAAATGTAGTTTTCAGGAGACTAAGGAAAATTTAGAGGCAGGGGGAGCTCTAGAGAAAGAGGTGGATAGCTAAATAGAGGTTTTGGAAATTCTGCTACTGTTTGCCATTATTGTGGCAAAATAGGCCATATTGCAGCCCATTGCTATGCAAAGAAGGATGATATTCGCAGTGGTAAATTGTAGCCAGGAAACTATGCATCGTCTTCACGACAGAATGAAGACAAAAATGAGCGACTGTTTGTTATGTAGCATATGATAATGCAGTTACAGGAAAGGGGACACATGATGATGTATGGTATGTCGATTCAGGTGCATCTAATCATATGACCAGTCATGTTGAATGGTTTGGGTGGAGAGATGCAGGACTTGTGTAGACGGGTGATGATTCATGACACCCAATTTCACACATTGGAAAGGTTCCCTTGTCCTTGTATAATGGCCAGACAAAGAGTCTAACAGAGGTATTATATGTGCCATCAATTACAAAGAATCTAGTGTCCGTTGACCAAATGGTAGAGCAGGGGTTGCAAGTCCGATTCAATGCAAAAGGTTGTTTTGTAGAAGACTTTAATGATAAGTGCAGGTTGGCCGCAAAAGGAAGTAGATTTGGCCGAATGTTCACTTTAGATGTTGGAATTCCTGCAATGGATGTTGATATGTATGCTAAAGGAAAAGGAGTAGTTGCAAATATTGAAATATGGCATAAACGTATTGGACGTGCAAATGTGCAAAGGTTGAAATTAATGTGGTCCAGAGGATTGGTTACAGGATTGCCTTCTTTTAGAGTTGCAGAATTGCATAAAATTTGTGAAGCATACTAGTTTGGTAAGTAGGCAAGACAACCCTTCTCACATGACAGAGAAGTGAGTAGAAAAATACTTGATGTAGTGCATACATATGTTTGGGGGCTTGCACAGAATGTATCTATTGGTGGCAGCAAATACTTTGTCACATTTATTGATGACTATTCAAGGAAGTTATGGGTATACTTCATGAAGGAAAAGAGTGATATGTTTGAGCACTTCAAATCTTTTAAGGCAGCTGTTGAAATAGAAACAAGCTTAATAGTGAAGTGCTTGAGATCAGATGGAGGGGGAGAGTACCTATCTAATGATTTTACTAGCTTCTTGAGGACTCATGGGATAAAGAGGCAATTTACTTGTAGGTATACCCCATAGCAAAATGGGGTTGTACGGGCATTAATGGCTGAAAAGAATATGCCCAAACATTTTTTGTCTGAGGCTGTCCATACTATTGTCTACATTATGAACAGAACTCCCACAGCTCCAGTTCATGGGATGACTCTTGAAGAGTGCTTTACTGGCAAGAAGCCCGATGTATTGCACTTGAAGGTATTTGGATGTGTTGCGTATGTTCATGTGCCAGATGAGCTACGGAAGAAGCTTGATCCAAAGGCTGAAAAATGTATTTTTATTGGGTACTCTTTAGAGCAAAAAGGGTATCGATGTTATAACCCTGTCTCACAGGTGAGTTCAGAGTGAGCAGGGATGTTATCTTCGATGAGATGGGCAGCTGGTATGCACCTATTAGTGATGTATTAGATGATGATAATGATCATGACTGTTATCTGCAAAAAGAAAAACAAGAATCACAAAGTCTTAGTGGACCAAAAACATCATCTGGTACTATACCTACAATGAGCACTTAGTCTGGGAGACTTAAGGAGTAGCCCCACATCTTCAGGTGGATCTATAAGTATTGCAGGGAAGTACAAAGTAAAGAAAAAAGTGCTAGATGGTAATGATGCATCTACTAGTCATTTGGGATTTTACGGAGATTCCAGTGGTTCAGAGAGTTTGGATGATGAGCTTGGTATTCCTTCAGTCAGGACACTAGGTGTACAGCTCATAGTAATATAAAGGCTCCATTGAGTGATCCGATGGTACGCAGATCTAGCAGGGTCAAATATCCAGTTAAAAGATTTGATTTTGAAAGTTATGCAGCTCACCATTATGCTTATATGGTGAAACTAGTTGAGGATGTTGAGCCCACTTGTTTTGAGGATGTTGTTGGTCATGCTCATTGGGATGCATCAATGGATGATGAGATGGCTGCATTAGAAGCCAATAAGAATTAGGATTTGGTACCCTTACCTAAGGGTAAGAAATCTATTGGCTGTAAGTGTGTTTACAAAGTCAAGCATAATGCAAATGGTTCAGTTAACAAGTATAAGGCTAGGCTAGTTGCAAAAGGCTATGCTCAAACATATGGCATAGATTATGAAGAGACATTCAAACCAATTGCTAGGATGGCAACTGTTAGATGTGTGATTGCCTTGGCAATAGCCAAAGGTTGGAGTTTGTAGCAAATTGATGTTAAGAATGCCTTCTTGCATGGTGAATTGCAAGAAGAAGTATATATGGAGCAGCCAACAGGTTATGAGAATTTAGAGCATCCCACATATGTGTGCAGGTTAAAGAAGTGTGGGAGCTTTTGCTCAACCGCCAAGACCCACGGATCGCTTATTGTTTCAAGTGTTCCAAGCGGGCTCTAATGGCTACCTCTCGCATAGCCGACGCGCCCTCAATCCTAGGAGTGTAGTGAGCTTACCTTGATGCCGATATGAGTTGCCTCCTCTCTTTCACACTCCGGTAGCTCCATGATCCTAGATGCTAGCTTAAGCATGCTCAAGCCTCCTCCATCTCCAAGCTCCAACCACCATAGCCGCGCGCGCAAGAGAAGGAAAGAGAAGAGAAGAGAAGAGCACATACTAAAGAGCTTCACCCCCTTGATCCCTCACTCCCACTCACTTACTCCCTCACACTCACAATCACTCCCTCTCTCAAGACTCAAGGGCACACACAAGCAAGGAGAGGAGAAGAAGAGAAGAGCTCTTGTTGGGCACACACCAAAGAATGAGCTTCCATTCACTTTTTGAACTTTATATATACAAACCCTAAAACCCCATGGGCACCATCATTTTTTACATGACCGGCCATTGTGGCAATGTCCCTTTTTCTAATTTCCTCTTTTTGCTTCATGCCCTAGGCCTATATTCGACTATTCTTTTACAAGTGGCACAGAAGGGAGCCTGGCACTCTTTTACAAAAGTTTTTGAAGTTTTTGAAGCGCCTTTTATTTAAAGCTACACTTTTGGCCTCGGCTTAGCTTTAGAGACCACTTGCGTGTCCTTGCTCCTTTTCCATCTTCTTTCTGCTTTTTCATTCGCCTGCATGTCCTTCCGCCTTCTCGGCTTGGGGTTAACATTACCCCCCTTCGAGACGGGTGCCAGTCCCATGGCACTCTTGTCGACTGTTGGTGTTTTAAGAGGCAGTTGGCGGAGTAGGCATGTGAGGGCAGGGTAGCATGTAGACTCCAATGCTCGTGGAAGAGTGGTAGTAAGGCTGGTTGGAGAAGTAACGGATAGCTAGTGGTTGACGAGGGCCTCCGAAGTCAGTGGGTGGGTGCGTTGGTGGTGCTTGGAAGGACAGGGGGTGGTGCTCCACCTAAGGAGGAGAGTGTCGATCGTAGTGTGCAGTGTAAGTGGCTCACGGTGACAGGTCTAACCATAGGCAAGTGGCCTCCCTAGGTATGTCTTGCCCTTGATGGGCCCTAAGCATGACGTGGGGGAGCAAAAAGGGCTAGGGGATTAGGAGCGGACCCGGCCGAATGAAGCCATCGAGCACGCCTAACTTGAGGACCCCTAGGTGCAGTGATTGTGCTTTATGTGGTACTGAGGGCTTGTGGAAGTGAGTTGTTTTATTTATTCCATGGGTAAGGATCCGCCTACATGGTGTGCTTTTTTTTTAATACTACATTAGGAGAACGACAGCATGTACCTAATCTTCCTTGTCTGATTGAGGTGGAGAAGGGGGTCGGATGGACTTGCTAAAAAATTGACGACTTTGCATGTACCCTTTGAGGTTCATGCGGACGTGGAGGGAGGTGATGGAGAGGAAGGATGGTTACACCTAGTAAACTAGCTGTCATATCTTCTAGGAGAGCTAGGCAAAAGGAGGGAAGAAGGCTAGCTCTCATCATTAGGCGCGCCATGGCACAGCTATCAATAGCGTTGGGGTCAAAAAAGAGGGGAGACAAGCCACGCTCTTGTGGGGTCGAGTCCTGCTTGAGTAATAGCCTAAGCAGCCTAAGGTATTTACATGTAGTTATAAAGGCAGGATCGGGATAGGAGGAGAAGTCCGTGAGAAAGCACATCATGGAATCATTTAGGCTTCCTAAGTCAAAAAGGAGGGCATGCTTGAAGGAGGTAGCGTGGGAGTTTTAGATGATGGGAAAATCATGCCGCCCATGGAGGGTGGCAACAAAATCCACACCTACCCTACAAGGATATGCCATGAATGTGGGGTCATTCCTCTTGTAGGATAGGGTGTTGAAAAACGCCATCCAGGCGAGCATGCTAATATCGCACACTCGCCTCCTCCAAAGAGGTTGGCAGTTGTAGCCCTATACAGTATGTGGTATTTCGAACACCTTGTCTTGCCAAAACTTTGCTTCCTTCATGCCCCACAGAGTGGGGGTCTTCTCTCTTTCTTCCAGCCATTTTTGGCCCAGTCGGCCGCCAGCCGCGATCACCTCCTCTATTACCTTAATTGGTAGGACCCTCCTCAGGCTTTTAGGCATGAGGAAGCTGAAGGTAAAAGGGTCCTTTTTGTTTTCTTGTCATTGCCAAATCACCAGCTTTGCATGGAATCCTGCAGGGAGGTCATCGGGGCACGATGGGAGGGTGCGGACGACTGCACGACTGGTTTGGCTCTTAACTGCCTCCTAGTTTCTTCAACTAATTTTCTCTGTCACTCCCTGAGCGCAGTTTGTCTGTCCGAGGGCGGGTCAATCTGTTGATGTTCTTGATCATGCGGCAAGGGGGGTTGTGGGATTATCTCTTTGTTGGTTCTCCTGATGACGAATTCAATGTCAGCCTCCTCTCCTTGCTGGTCTTCTAGGCTGCGCTCCTTCCTCAAAGCCGAGTGCGTCCAACTCTTGGGGGGTTAGGCCAGCCAATAATAGGTACTTTCGTTGTTCTTCTAAGCCCAATCTAACCTCCGCAGGTTGGGGTGGCATGTGTAGCCCCGCATGCAGGGCTCTACATGCGATGCTCACTTACTTCTGCACCACCTCCAATGACTCCTTTCCCTCTGGCCGGGTCGTGTCCAATAATGTGTTGAGAAAGGTTTGTTGCTAGGCACTTAAGGCTGTCTGGGCGGCGTCTGCTTTACTTTCTGCCAGGATTTTTTCTATTTCCACCAAAGCGAGGCGCCGCGCCAGTGCCTTCACCCGTTTCTCATTCTACGCGGCCCATTCCTTTGCCCTTTTGTTCATTCCTTCCATGCTCTCCCCCTACTTCTGTGCTAGGGTTACGAGCTTCTACTCCTGGGCTCTAAGTTCTCTGCTCATATTCTCGTGCTCTTTCCTTTCGAGGTGCAGTTGATCGATCATAGAATCGCGATCTCTTTTTGTTGTTGCTCCCTCTCTTGTCTTCTCTCCTCTTCTTTGGCATTTAGTTCCTCCACCATTTGCTTGATGATGGCGGTTTTTGCCTCCAGTTCCCCATGTTGCATCAAGAGGAACTTGTATTCTTGCTGCATTTGCACCAGTTTTTGATTTTCCTCCTTGAGTCGCTATTTGTAGCTTTCTTCCATGGCTTCCTTAGCTTTTAATTCCTGCTTGAGGTCAAAGATTTGTCGTTGTTGCATGGCTATTATGCGGGTTTTCTCCAGCTGGAAGGCGGCTACTGACTCATTTTCCGCCACCAACTCAGCCACAGTCATTCTCTTTTCCTCATTTACCCTCTCAAAATGGGAGAGCAGCTCGACGACGTACTCGTCATAACTGGCTGATGGCGTCATTGTTGTGCGGGTTGGGGTGGTCGAGGCCTCCATTTGCGGACGCTTCTGGTCTCACGGGCGGCGCGACTTCTGGTACCTACGTGCTAGAGCTAGGCCCTTCTTCCCTCAGCTCGCTCCAGGCTCCTAGATCATCAGCCCTGCATTGTTGCTCAATGAACCGAACTGTGGCTTCGGCCAAGTCCTCCTCCTCCTTTCTTCTTAGTTCCTCTTCTTCCTCTACAGCTCTTCTTTGCCTTTCTTTTTTGGCCTTCCTGTATTCTTCCTCCAGTTTCTCCTTTTCTTCCTGCTCTTCTCTTTTTCTCTTCTTAGCCTCCTACTTTGACGCCATTTTAGCCCTCTTGACTTGTTCTATTGTTTCTTCCTCTTCCTATTTCCTCTTCTTCTCCCTTTCCTCGGTCTCCTTGAGGGATTGTCTTTTTGCTTTTTCCAAATTCTCTTTCTCCTTCCTACAGCCTTCATCCGGTTTCTTTTTCTTTTGCGTTGTCTTCTTCTTGGGTTCCTTGACATGCTTTTTGCTTGATTACTCTTCTTGCCATGTCCTTCCTTATTAGTCTCAGTCCTGTCACTGGATCTTTCTTGGTACTGTATGAGGGGGTGACCTGTCGGGCGTTTTCCCTTCCCCTTCTTCTACATCGTGCGTCTCTTTCACTGCCTCCTCGATGAGCGCAATTAAAATGACTCCATAGGCGTTGAACGAGGTCTTCTTTCTTTCTGTGGCTCTAGAAGCTGGAGACTCTCCTCCTGCAGGTGTGCTTCCTAAAGCCAGTGCTTTAGCCGCCTGGTCGATAGTTTTGCGCACATAGCCGTTCCAATCGACTTCATGCAGGGTATGAGCCGCTACGTTCTCTAGCACAGGCACACTGATTTGGTGCATCAATGCATTGTAGCGCTGGCTGGAGAAGAGCGCGTGTACCAGTTTTGCCTGCAATTTGGTTTCTGCATCAGGGATATCCTGGATGCTGATGCCGTCATTTGTCAGCACATCCTCCTTTCTCATCCTTAGCATGGTGTACACATCTCTCTTCTGCTTCTTTTCTATTTTCAGCTCCAGTCCCAACGCCTTCTCCACCAAGACGAGGGTTAAGCGAACCTGCACCTGTTTGGCGTTTTGTCCCCGTCCTATTGTGATGGTGCCGCACTCATTGTCGGGGTCGTAAAACCTGAGAAATTCCACACACTTTGTGTGGTCGGGTTCTTGTGCGAATCTTTCCAGGTACTTGGTGAAGTTGTATTTTTCAACGACTCTCATGGCCGCCTCCTCCTTGGCCACCAAACCTTCTATGTTGTGAATGGTTTGGAACTTTAGCTAGTTGTAGGCGCGGCTCTCCAAAGTGATGTTGTACTGCGCTCTTTCCTCTTTCGTGAATGGAAGTCGGTGGGCACGGCATTGTTGCAACATCTTTCGTTCCTGTCATGAACCCCAGTTTCCATTAATGCTTCTAAATTAATAATTCACAAAAGAAATCATAGACTAAAAAGGAAAGACTCTATGTGTTTACTGAATGAAAGCCTTAAAATCTTATCCAATGTGGAGCCTTCCCTTTTAGCTTTATTTTTTTGCTTTTTATTTTAAAGTTCTCTTGACATCTTCCTACCTCGCTCATTGTCTACACGCTTATGCGTTTTGCTTGATTTTCATTGGTTTTAATTGATCTCTTGATTCGTCATTGATCTCTTGATTCACCTTACTCCCCTTCCCTTCCCATCTTGAGAAGAATCCTTACTCGGATTGAAGGTGTGGGAGGTTGAGGACCTTTGGCAGTGGGTCTTAAGAGTCATCAGTGTAGGAACCAAAGTGTAAAAATTGGGGTTGTACTCTAACTGAGCTGCATGATCGAGATCAAAAGGGCGAGTGCCAACGTGTGTTATATAAGTGAGAACATCTGTTAGGAAGTCACCGGAGGCACCGTAGCTAGCAATGTGTAGCTCCTCCTCAGTCAGTAGGCAATCGAGGTAAGGATGTCCCTTGATGTGCTCTTCCAAGGGGCGGTTGCAAAGAGTGGTTAACCCTCTGTACGAGATTGGAGCGATATAAGTGGGATTGTACTCTGTTGTTTTGATTGCATGGCGCTGCTCCGCATTGGTCATGACTCGGCATCCCTCTACTTCCCATTGCAACCAAGAGTGTACCAGTGCCTCAAGAATGGGGATTCAGCCCCAACAAGTTGGGATAATTCTGCAATTTCTTGGTCGGTGATGGCAGAAGTGGTTCGTTGATCATATGACGTTATGAGGCATTGTTTGAGGGCTTGCTCTTTAGAGACCTCGCTGTCGAGCAATACAGCAAAGGAGTTTGCTGCCTTTGTGAAGGCAAGTTCAAATGTCTCCCAAGAACAAGGCATCGTGAGAATTTTGGTTGCAAAAGGCTTGGGCAACAAGCCTAAGTCCAAGCGGTCATAGCTTAGAGCTAGTTCTCTGAAGGTGGCATCAAGCTGTCTAATGCAATCAACCATGTCTTTCCCTGTATCTTTGGCTAGATCTGAGGCTAGTGTCAAAAATGACTTCCACTCATAGGAGGGTTTAAGACGTGATAGTGGTTGGGGTTTGATAGCACTAAAGCCTTTGATAGTGGATAGTTGTGGTTGCAGGTGTGCCTTAGGTTGCGGTTGGGCTTCTTGGCTTAGGGCTGGGGAAGCAACAACTACTTCTGATGGGCTGTTGCCTTCAGAGTGGATCTTTGTATTCGGATGGACTCTAGTGGGTGATGGGTCATGCGACGATGTCTGTTGTTTGGGCCGGTAGGCTTGTTCGAGTCTCTCGGGCATATGTGTAGATGGGTTTGATGGATGTGGGCTTGGGGAGCACTACGGCTCATGGTTTTGAGGTTTGATGGGGCTGAGGGTGATCAAGCTTAGGGGTAGCATACGAGTGGTAGTCTTGGCCAAGTGGGCTTTAGGGATATATAACTAGGTATTTTCCTCATAGTAGCCTTGCGCATGCATGAGGGCTTTAGAGACCCACCTTTGCCGGATCATGCCTTGATTTCTGTAACTGTGCCTTGGCATCCTAGGTTTAGTGCTTTGGGTCTTATGAGGTCATATGCGACGACTCCTAAGCGACGGTTGCAACTGTTTAAGCCTCCATTGGAACCTAGGCTGTTGAGCCTTAGCTTTTGTTACCACGAGTAGTGGTTCTTGAGAGGTGGTGGGTGGTGGCCGGGCACTACCCTTCTCCTTAGATTTGGATGCTAATAGTCCTATCGGTGGTCGTGCAGACTGTTCCATCGCGCAACCCTTGCTGAAAGGTGTATCCATGTGGATGCTGCCTATGGCGAGGTGAATGCGCTGCAACTCATAATTGACATGGCAACGAGTTTGCTTCTTGAAGGTTTACCCTAGCAGTGTTTCCGTGCATGCGTCCTTGGTGTTTGGCAGCACGTCGAAGATCATTGGTACAATTTCAGTCTCGATAGAAACGGCGGCCCTACACTTGCCGAGAAGTGCATAGGAGTGGCCCCCATATGGATTTAACCTGGCGTTAGTGGGTTGTAGTGGCGGTTTGCCAAGTTGGGTCCAATGATCGTGAGTCAATACATTGAAGTCCGCTCCCTCGTCAATTAAGGCATTGAAGATGCATGTTCGCCTGGCAGTGATCGTGATGTGCAGGTATGCAGGTTCCACGGTTTCCTCATCTATGACATCAATTTCGGTGATGGTGGCCACCCGGACGTTGACTGGGGGTTCCAACATTGGTGGTTCATGCAAAGGATGAGTGGGGGAATAGTATTTCTTGATGCAGCTGCCATTGAAGAAGCCTATTCCTTCGCTGGCTAGAGTCTCGAGCTCGACATTGCCGGTTCGGCTGATCACACGGACCCTGAAAGGTCCAAGACCTTGAAACTTCATTTTTTGCTTGTGCCCCTTGACTGAGTATAGGAGCACTAGGTCGCCTTGCTCAAAGTTGTGTTGCTTGACATGCTTGTCAAACCAGCTCTTGCGTCGTGCCTTCTCGCATATGATGCATGAGTGGCTAGAAGACAAGTCTCCGAGAGGCGTTCAAGCTCTACTAGGCGTTGCTTCCATGCTTCCTTTTTCTTCCCATCGCTCCTAAAGCGCAATTCGTAGGCTAGGAATGAAGAATTCTATGGGAAAAATTGCTTCGGTTCCATAGGTCAGCCTAAAGGGGGTCTGTCCGACGGTGTTTTGTAAGCTGTGCGGTAAGCCCACAAGGCCGCCATCAACTTGTTATCCCAGTCGCTGCATGAGGCCGAGACTACCTTGGTTAGGACGTTCACAAGAATCTTATTTGTGGATTCCACCCGGCCATTTGCTTGAGGGTAGTATGGAAAGGATTTCCGATGGATAATTAGGAAAGTGGATAGGAGATGAGTTATCACTTCATTGATGAAGTGTGTCCCCTGGTCACTAACTAGCTCAATGGGGCATCCGAATTGCGAGATCACCTGCTCCCATAAGAACTTGGCAGTCATTCGAGCATCGTTCTTTTGGGTTGCTCTCACCTCTACCCACTTTGTTAGGTAGTCTGTGGCCACAATGATGTATTTGGCCTAAGAATACTGTGCAACATGGCTGATGGGTCCCATGAAGTTGATCTCCCATTTTTCGAAGGGTTGTTGTGCAATGACTGGGGTCAACTCCATCTGATCCTTATGAATCGGGACCTTTGTCTGCTGACATTCATTACAATGCTTAACAAATCGCGAGGCATCACAAAACAGCATTGGCCACCATAGTTGAGACTGCAACACCTTGCGGGCCATTGTGTCTCTGCAAAAGTGTCCACCAGCAATCCCACTGTGTGCCTCCGAGAGCACGTTGTGCATCTCATGTTCGCACACGCATCTGCACATCAATCCATCTTGCCCTAAGTGATATAGGTGGCCTGCTATCAACTGGTAGGGTTGGATTTTGAGAATGAGTCACCTCAATCTTGCCTTCTCTATTGGTCATTCAGGTAGTCCGTGCTCAAGCAGTTGGACTATGTCATTTGTCTAATATGGTGTTAGATCGGCCTTGAATGAATGCCTCCCGTTGGAGAGGTTGAAGAGGTGGGCATCTGGCAATTCATCAGTAATGCCTTCTCCAGCGCATTCCCCTATGGGGATGCGTGACATATGATTAACCATGTAGTGTTGTTTCCCCTTCTGTACAACCACAGCGAAGTCAAACTCCAAAAGCAAAAGGAGCCACCGACCTATGCATCCTATAGCGCAAGGTTTGTTCACTAGGTATAGCAAGGCTTGATGGTCTACAAAGAAGGTAAAGGGCATAGCTAATAGATAATGACGGAACTTCTTCACAATAAACACCATGGCCAAGCCCTCTCATTCAGTCTCATCGAGTAATTCATTTCCATCTCCGTGAGTTGTCTGCTAGCAAAGCTCACTGGATAATCTAGGTTGTGCTCCCCAGGTTGGCACAACACTGCCCCCACAACGATTTTAGAAGCATCGATATGCACGTGGAAGGTTATGGTCCGGGGCAAATAGAATTGGTGCTGTGGTTAGAGCCCTCTTCAACTCTTCATATGCACATTGGCAGGCTTTAGTCCATTCGAAGACAATCAACAGTTTGTATAAAGGTCTTGCTATCAATGCGTAATTCAACACAAACCGTCGATAGTATCCTGTATGGCCTAAGAAGCATTGTACTCCCTTATAGTTGGTTGGGGGTGGAAGGTCGACAATAGCCTTGACCTTCGAGAAGTTAGTGGCAATGTCGTTCTTCGACACCACATGGCTGAGGATGCATCCATGTTTCACCCAAAACTAGCATTTCAAGGGGTTTAGGGAGAGACGATATAGGCGACATCGATCAGAGACTGCTTGGAGCTTGTTCAAGTGTTTCATCCAGGTCGAGTGAACGCAGAGGTCATCGACAAAGACTTCTAACTCCTTGCAAAGCATGTCTTTAAATATGGTGCACATGAGACGTTGGAAGGTGGCAGGGGCATTAGTCAACCCGAAAGGCACGACTATATACGCAAACATGCCCCACTCGGTGGCGAAGGCAATCTTATGCCTGTCGGCAGGATGCACTTGCACCCGGTTGTATCCTGAGAAGCCATCCATAAAACTATAGGCCTCCTTGCCTGCCACTCTTTCAAGCATGTGCTCGGTGTATGGCAATGGATAATTATCCCTTTTGGTAGCAGCATTCACCTTTTTATAATTGACGCACACTCCAATTTTTTCATTTTTTTTCATCACAATGACTATGGGTGATACCCAGTCCGTGTGCTCAATTTCGTAAATTTATCCTACTTTCATCAGCTTATCAATTTCTTCCTTGATAGCACGAGCATGCTTAGGATTCATTGGGTACGGTCGCTGCTTCACCAGCATTGCATCAGATGTCATGGGTATGTTATGAGTCACTACACTCGGATCTGCCCCTTTTAGCTCTTCCAAGGACCATGCGAACACGTCCACATACTCTTGCAAGAGAGCTACCAAACTCGCTTCCTCATTCTCAGCCAAGTCATCGGCAATGAAGACTGGTCGGGGTGTCTCCCCTTCCCAGGCTAAGTTCACCTCTTTGACCCTGGCTGGTCCCTCGATTGGTTCGCTCATTTGCCCTTGTCGTTTGGCACCCATCAAGATCACTACCCTATCTCCTTTCTTGAACTTCGTAAATCATTTTGGAAGATCCTGTGGTTTTCGTTGCTCGTCTGTTCAGGTGTCCCTGGGTTGGTTTGCCCTTCCTTGCTTCAATCGTTTGTGCCTCAGGTGGACAGGTAAGTCCCCGGCTGTGCGTCAGTGAGCGGCCTAAGTATTTCTGGGTTGTTATCCAAGCTCACTTCTGACTTAGAGTCAAACTCGATGTCTTTGCTAGAAGAGGGGGTCTCCCTTGGTGGTTGCAGTTCAGATGGTGATTCTACTCTAAGCACTTGTGTCGCCCCTGGTTGAGCTAGGCCTGCTTGCTCAAGGTCTATGGCTGCTACGTGTTCTAACTAGGCACGGTCACAATTTATGTGCATGAGTCCTTGCTCTGTCTTGTAGGCACTTCTTTTTTGCGGCTTGGAATCTACCCATATTTATTCTATTTCATGTCCCTCCATGTCATACTCTACCGAATCCACCTCACCCTCACTTCCATAGCTGAAGGGTTGGCAGTCTTTGTACTCGTCATCAGAGTCCTCGGTGCTAGCCGGTTCGTCAACCCATAGAGCTTGGTACATCTCTTATCGCCGATCCGGGACTAAGGCCCAATTGTACAGAAGGTTCAAGTCATGCACTCTGGTCCATTGCCACTCGGATTTGCCTAAGAGGTCATGGAGTGGTGTGAGGTTTGCTGCTGAGTTGTCAGCCAACTTGTCTGTTAAGTATTCCAGGACCTCTTGGAGTTCTCTCTTGTTGCCTAGCACTTGGAAGGTGATGGGCTTAGGTCTCCCAAGATGGGTTCCTTCCATCATGCACACCGGTATAGAGGGCATGCCATCGGTCGTGCCCATCATCTTGATGGCTTGCTCATGCACTTCTTGGTCCGAGAACGGCAAGTCAATTGTAGCAAGGACATGCATCCAATCCCGCTCATCTTCTGGACATGGGATATACTTGGTCAAGGGCCCATAAGACTTCTTAACCTGACTGTCGCCCTTGAGCATCGAGGAGATGGCATCCAAGTTGACTGGTGAGGTTTTCCAAGTGTCCATCTCCACCCTCACAGCTTCCATCCTGTTGCCTAAGAATATCGAGCCATTACCCCAATCTTCAATAACTCTGGCATTGCGCATCCAGGGCCGGCCTAACAGGACATCGTAGTCCACCCCCTTCATGACTATAAAGTCGGCATAGAACTGGACACCTGTGATTTTCATTGGCCAGTTTTTAAGTACCCCGAATGGCCTCATCCTCATGCTGTTTGCTAGCGTGACATTAAACCGAGCAGTCTCAATAGATGGGTTTTCCCAGGTCTGCAGTACTGCATGGCTTAGCACACTAACCCGGGCTCCCGTGTCTATGATCCCCTTTCTTGTTGTGTCTCCTAAGGCTAGGACTAGTAACACTGCATGCATCTCGGTGCCTTCCCAGAAATCGTTAATGTGCAAGGATTTTGGCACAGAGTTTAGCGTTAGGCTCGGTATTTATGTTTCTGCGTCCTGATCCTCTAGATCCGACGCTTGTTCTTGTGATTCCTCGACCCACTGCTTGAGGTTTCGTCATAGGGTGGGCTGTTGCTTAAGCAGGTCTCCTAGGCTTAATGTCACTGGGGTGGTCACTAGCGTGGTGAGGAGGCTATCGGTTGCTCGTCCCTCTCCTGTGCCAAATTGTCCTAGATAATGGCCGTGACTGATTTGTGGGCCTGCAGCATCAAGGTTTGCCCTAAGGGGTGCTATCTATGGTGCGGTTGCCCTTCTTGGCTTTGGTTGAGGGGGTGAGTCTGCTGTGCTCATGCTGATGAGATCCTCACTCTCGTCCTCTAGGATGGGCTCAGCGTCTCTTAAGTACTCTTGTGCCTCTTTTACCCAGTCCCTCAACTTCTCTATGGCCTCGAGTTGGCTCTTCGGATGCGGGTACTCCCCTACCTTGGCACTTTCCTTTTCAGTTGTCTTGGGGGCTGAAGTTTCCGTCTCTACGTCCTCGACTTTCTTTCCAACAGTAGAGTTGTAGCACTCTTAGCTTTCAGTGCCATCTTAGCCTTCGGCCTCCTCTTTCTTCGCCTACGGCTCTTTTTTCCCACCGAGGCTGCATCGAGGTTGCTAGGCCTTGGTAGTGATATGCCAGCATGCTTTGCCTGGGCACGGGTCATGACCCGCAACGAGATGGGTGTGGCCTCCCCATCAAGGTTCTTCAAGCCGAACAGCCCCAATGGGACTTCGGCTGAATTTGCAAAAGGTTTCCGCTTTGGGCAATCGATGAAGAGATGAGTGATTCCACACTCTACACACCTTAGGTCAGCTTTGTCTTTGTTCTACTGCTCCCTCTCGAGGCAATGTGATGAGACATGGCCTGGGTGTCCACAGGTCCAACAGATGATTGGATCTTGCGTCTGCCCCCCTAGGCCTCTACCTCATCCTCTCCCTAACGCTATCATTGGTACTGGTCGATAGTCCATGAGGACGGCATTGCCCTCTTTGTCATGAGAGACATAAGGGTATAAGTAAGTATCTTCCTCATTTGGCTCTTCCATGTAGTGGACTGGAGCGTCACTCGATGGATGGGTCACATAGGGACTAGGCGGCCTAGGTATACCTATAGGGTTTATGTCCACCAACCTGGGGATAGTAGGCTTCATGTGGTTAGGCGCAGGAAGGGCCAATGGGGCTCCCCTTCCAAAAAGTGACTACGGTCTATTTGCTAGGTAAGGCTGACCATATGGTTGGGATTACGGAAGTCTCCTGGGCGATCCGTAGTGCATAGCGTTGTGACTGAACCTGCCGCAGTTAGCACAAGGTCTCGAGGGTCTTGACACTCGGCTAGAAAAATGATTTCCGCCACAGTACACACATTGGATGTGTGGCCGCGTTGGTCATCTCCACAGGTCTTGCAGCTTGATTATCTCCATATTGACATCAGCCAAGTTGTGGTTCGTCTCGGTGGCCTTCCCATTATCTTGGGATGATGGTGTTGGTCGCTCACTAGAGGTTGGTGCTCTTTCCAAACCTCGGGAGATGGTTTCTTCTGAGTTGGAGTTCCTAGAGCTCCTCTCTTTCAGTTGATCGTCAACTCTGACGGGTTCCTCAAAAACCCTAGCTAGCATGTCTCGCTGCAAGCTCGAGTTGGCTGCCAAAGCCTTATACAGTTCCTTGTTTCGAATTCCGTTGATGAACACATTTGAAACTACTCTTTCAGTCGGTCGTTCACTTGTAGGGATTCTCTTGAAGAGGCTCCTTACATGGGTTACGTAATCGCAAATGTCCTCCTTCTCTTTCTACTTGACATTCGTCAGTCACACCAGCAGATTGTCAGAGTATCCAAGCTCGGCAAATCTCTTAATGAAGAGATCCTTGAAGCTATTGAAGTTTGCCCACTCTGCAGTGTCTAAGCTTGTATACCAAGTCCTGCCCTTATCACCTAAGCAGAGTCCGAACGCTTGAGAATGCTTAGTCAGGTCACTGAGGCCGTTGGCTTCGCAGACTTGCTCAAACTGCTCTACAAAGTTGTATGGGTCGTCATGGGTTTGGTACTTGTCGAGTTGCTTTGCGACTATCGAGATTTTAGACTGGCTCTTAGAGCCTTCGGTTGCTCCTAACCCTGCCAACAGTGAGGTCGCTAATGCTGCAGCACTTTGCTCTGCTACGGTGTTGTCTAAAAATTGCTTCATAAGAAGTTCGCTCAGCTTTAAGTCTCCTTCTAGGGCTCTCTCATGATCCGTTCGGTTTCTTCCGGCTAAGTTCAGCACTCGTTGTATCTCATACAACTCCGTGCTTTCTTTGACTCCTAACCTACTGGTCTCTATTGTATGTAGCTATGCCTTGCAATGCCTTATTAGCTAGCTTCCTCTCTTCTTCTAAGTTTGCGATGATAGCATCTGCTGTCCGACCACGATGCTCATATTGGGCGTGCGCATCGTAGCTGCTGACCAATTGCTGAATAGCCTCTGGGAAGACACCCAAGTCGAGTTCCTCGTTGTTGGACCTGCGGTCTGAGCTTTCCTCCGCCATAGTTGAGTTCTCATGCTTCGCCAAGCTATCGATTGGATTGAGTGGGTTTGTCAAATCCCCTTTGTTTGCACCGCTTGCTTGATCCTACTTTGCGTGTTGATGGTTTGTCTCCATTCGTGGGTTCTATCAGGCTTTCAGTTTTTCTTAAGTGCACTTCAAGTGCGGAAATTCAAGGTGCATGCGGCAAACAGCCTCTAAGCGTCTCGTGCACCCTCGGGCCTAATAGGCTTTATAGATCAATTCTCTGGCTGTCTAGGCAAGATTTAGGGCCTTTCTGCTACGTTGCCTTGTCATTTTTTAGGCTCAATCAGGGTTTTATGGCTCGGCAGGTCACCTTCTAGGTCTCTGGGTTTCTAGGTATCTCAACAGCCCACTCAAATTGTTAAGCAACGATGCATTTTGATTTGGTCTACTTGGTGTGCCAGAATCAAGCTCTAATTGTCAGAAGGGCTCATGACAGCTTGCGTTGCTGAGCTCTAGTTGGGTCAAGTCAAATCTCTAAGACTGAGTTAGGCACACACTCGGCCCAACTGGTCCGAATTGCAGCTTGCGCTGCTGAGCTCTAGTTGGGTCAAGTCAAATCTCTAAGACTGAGTTAGGCACACACTCGGCCCAACTGGTCTGAATTGCAGCTTGCGCTGTTGAGCTCTAGTTGGGTCAAGTCAAATCTCTAAGACTGAGTTAGGCAAACACTCGGCCCAACTGGTCCGAATTGCAGGGGCCGAGCGAGTGACTTGGACGGGCTGAATCATGCTTGTCCAAGTGCAAAAAGTTTTTTTAGTAGGCCGAGGTCCAAGTGGAGTTACTCGGAAGGGTCGAGCCAGATGATGGGCCGAGGGCCGAGTCAAGTCCTGGGCCGAGTGGAGTAACTCGGACAGGCCAAGTGGAGTATCGGGTTCGCGGGCCGATTAGGGTTTTCGGGTCGAGGTCTGAATGGACGGATCCGAGGGCCGAGTCTGGGACTCGGCCTAACAAAGGTTGTTCGGACATGCTGAACACGATGCAACGAATATCGTGCAATGACCATTTCGATCGAATCTCCCTAGTCAGGCAATCATCCCCTGCATAAACTTCCAGATCTAGGCTAAGGCACCAAGGGAAGTGATTGGTATACCTGGGGTGAGCGGTAGGCTCTCCAACAATGCGATCGAATCGAATCTTTGCGGGCTCTCTCTCTCTCTCTCTCTCTCTCTCTCTCTCTCTCTCTCTCTCTCTCTCTCTCTCTCTCTCTCTCTCTCTCTCTCTCTCTCTCTCTCTCTCTCTCATTGCAATGGTTGCAAATGAGCTCTCCCTTGGCCTCCTGGCCCTTAAACCCATTCCCGGGCAGGGCTTTGACACTCCTAATCACTCACTTGCCGACATTAAGTATCCCAAGCTAGCTTTTTGCCATTTTTTACATGTTTTATGCCATGTTTGCAACAATAAACCCTACCCTTTCCTGGATCGATTTCCTAATGTTATCCTACACTAAATGCAACGAGAATCGACAAATTGGCATGATTTCTCCCTATTTTCCGATCATCAAACTAACTAACTAACCCAAAATACTTACTTGTTTTGAAGATCAAAACACCCAACCTTCCTACCTACCTCAAGCTCCATTTCAAGGGAGAATCCCTTACTTCGATGCTTGATATGGGGCATGCAAGCGCTCAAGCTTGAATCCGTGGTCTCGACAATGAAACCAAAATGTGAGAGCTTTCGCTCAACTGCCAAGACCCACGGACCGCTTATTGTTTCAAGCGTTCTAAGGGAGCTCTAATGGCTACCTCTCACATAGCTGACGCACCCTCGATCCTACGAGTGTAGTGAGCTTACCTTGATGCCGATATGAGTTGCCTCCTCTCTTTCACACTCCGGTAGCTCCACGATCCTAGATGCTAGCTCAAGCATGCTCAAGCCTCCTCCATCTCCAAGATCCAACCGCCATAGCTGCGTGCGCAAGAGAAGGAAAGAGAAGATAAGAGAAGAGGAGATGGTAAAGAGCTTCACCCCCTTGATCCCTCACTCCCACTCCCTCACACTCACAATCACTCCCTCTCTCAAGACTCAAGGGCACACACAAGCAAGGAGAGGAGAAGAAGAGAAGAAGAGAAGAGCTCTTGTTGGGCACACACTAAAGAATAAGCTTCAATTCACTTTTTGAACATTATATATACAAACCCTAAAACCCCATGGGTACCCATCCTTTTTTACATGACCGACCATTGTGGCAAGGTCCCTTTTTCTAATTCCTCTTTTTGCTTCATGCCCTAGGCCTATATTCGACTATTCTTTTACAAGTGGCACAGGAGGGAGCCTGGTGCTCTTTTACAAAAGTTTTTGAAGTTTTTTAGGCGCCTTTTATTTAAAGCTACACTTTTGGCCCCGGCTTAGCTTTGGAGACCGCCTATGTGTCCTTGCTCCTTTTCCATCTTCTTTCTGCTTTTTCATTCGCCCTTCCGCCTTCTCAGCTTGGGGTTAACAAGAAGGCGCTCTATGGGTTGAAGCAAGCACTTAGAGCATGGTCTGACAAGATTGGAGAGTATCTTGTCAATATTGGATTTTGTATTTCTGATGCTGGTCATTCACTTTATATGAGAAAGGGAGATGCAGGTTTGGTCATCATAGGCATCTATGTGGATGACTTGATTATTACAGGTGACAGTGACAATGGGATTGCTGAAGTTAAGGACTTCTTGAAGAACAAGTTTGAGATGAAAGATTTGGATGAGCTGAGATACTTTCTTGAGATTGAGGTGATCAGATGTGATGATGGTATATGGCTATCCCAAAGTTAGTATGGCTTGGATATGTTATCCAAATATGGTATGATAGCATGTAAGCCTCTTTTAGTACCATTGAAGTAAAATGTGAAGTTGAATGCTAACATTGGGGATGAGATAGAAGACCCTACTATGTTCAGAAGGATAGTAGGGAGTTTGATTTACATGACTATCACAAGGCCAGACTTGAGCTATACTATTGGCCTTGTCAGTTAGTTTATTCAGATGCCTAGAAAGCCTCATTTGGATGCAGTTTGACGTATATTGAGGTATGTGAAGTCCACTTTACATTATGGATATTTTTATGAGATAGGTAAGGACGTACAGATCTTTGGATACACAGATGCAGATTGGGTTGGTAGCATGTTAGACAGAAGATCTACAAGTGGATTCATGTTTTCCCTTGGTAGTGCAGCAGTTACATGGAGCAGCAAAAAGCAACCTACAGTTGCTTTATCGAGTACAGAGGCTGAGTATAGAGGTGCTGCTATGGCAGCATGTGAGGTGGAATGGTTGCAAAAGTTATTAGGTGATTTGGATGTGTAGGGAGAAGGTCCAGTTGTCATTTATTATGACAACATGAGCAGCATACAGTTAGCTAGAAATCCAGTGTTCCATGCTAGGACAAAACACATTGAGGTGCACTACCACTTTGTGAGAGAGAAGGTACTTGCAGGAGAGATTGACTTGGTATATGTTAGCACACAGGACAACTGACATTTTCACAAAGGCATTGGGTGCAGAGAAGCTTCGAAAGTTCCGAAACTTACTTGGAGTTGTAGAGATAGAGTTGAGCTTGAGGGGGAGTGTTGAGATGGCAAGCTCAGCACGTGCGGACATTGATGATGGACCACCTGGCTAGATGAGTCCTCACGTCTACACTTAGCACGTTGGTGGTCATTATGATACTCACATGGCCACTAACTTATCACTTATTATATTTAGTTTGTTACACCTACCTATAGCTGGCAAAGATATAACGCTAGTCGATTAGTGTAGTCGGTTATGCACTGTTTAACTTAGAATGCCACTTTCATTTATGTTGTATCTTATCTATACTTTGTGTACATTGTATGGTGTGTGGAAGAAGAAGAAAAATCAGCAAGAAAACGTTTTGGCTACCATCTCTCTTCTTGTGTTCTTGAGTGAGCTTCCTCTTGTGTATACAGTGTGTGTTTGGTGCAGCAGCTCAAGCAAATTCCCCCATCACGCGATTCTTGACACATCATATAAGGTAGCATCGATATCAGAGCAAATTTGTTGCATGAGGTAATACAAATGATTTGCGGTGCATATCGAGTGCATGAGGTAGCATTAGTATGTGGCTAATCACCCACACCTATTATGGATTTTGAAAGTGTAGATTCCTTGCATGAGGTAGCAATAATATGTTGATGTTGAATTTTATTGGGCTTGGTTACCAATTATATTCTAATTTATCAAAATATAGTATATTTTATATTTTAATAGTATGGGATACTATAATATATAATATGTGGATGATAGAGTACTTGAGTTATTTATGCTTTTGCTTTGAGCATCTTAAATTTGTAGGACTTTTTGTTTGAACATTCATGTTAATTCATGTTTCTTTCAATAAATGTAATTGAGGACAATTTCTTTTTAATAGGAGAGTATGTTATAGAAAATAGACTTGTCATTTTGTGAGTTTTTATAGGTTATGAATGTGATAAAGATCACGTTACATGATGGGATCATGTAATAAATATTATAGAAAATAAATAATAATAAGATGATTTTAAATTTATTTATTTATAGGTTTTCATTATCTATTTGCCGCATAATCATGACTTATTACATGCAAGTAGTGTGCATGACATTGGTCGCATTATGCTTGGCAAAAAGATAGAAGGATACTAATGTGTTTTCTAATGTAGTGAGAAGATTATTATATATTGGTGAATTAGAAATTTAAACTTCTTTAGTGATAATTTTAACTAAATCATTTATATTTAATATTTCTAATTTATATTATTTAATCTCTTTAGCATAAATAATATTAAAGTATTAGATTTAAGTTATGATGTTATTAAACTAAACTTTCTTTATAAAAAGATTTGCTATTTTCTTTATGTATATATTTTTTGAAAGCTTTCCTAGTTTTCTTTGCAAAAGCAACATAATCACACACAAAATAGAAGAACAAAGTAAAAGCTAGTTTTTTGTTTCTCCCTCATCAAAAGTCAAAGTTTAGAGCTTTCAAAGTTGTTTTAGGAATTTAGGCATGTTTTTGACTTGATGTGATGTCAAAACATTGTAACTTGATACATATAATTTTTTTCATCAACTATAGCAAGCTACAAGAAACCTCTTTATATCTAAAACTCAATGGTTTTATTGTTATTTGTATTTTTTTAGATAAGTAAATGTAAGATATGAATGTGAGGAGCTATGTAATCAGTATTTCATAATAAAGGATGACAAACCATGGCTTTTGACATGGGGGAGATTAGGCCCTATCGTGTGTTTTCTCTTGTTCTTTTTGAATTTCTTAACTTATTTGATTCTTTTCTATTTCATAACATCATTTGTATTTAATATTTGAGATGTTAGATACCACATGGTCCACTTTACAACTACGTGCGTGTGTTTGTGTGTAGCTAAGATTCCACCTAACAATGGTATAAAAGCCACCTTTATTGCTAACAATGTCTAGCTGTCAAGGTGTTGCTGCTTCCTTCAATCTCTTGGTTTTTTACTCCTAGATAGTCCTACAGATGTTGCCATGGACTCAACCAACCCTATATTTTGCAATCCACTTCTCTATTGTAGCATCTTTTGTCACCTCCACAAAGCCACCTCTTCCAATAGCTATACCCTACTTTGCAAATTACTTTTGTGACAATCATCACACCACTAACAATGTCACCAATAACTCCATGAGTAGATACCACCTCAATTACGTCTACATTAGTGTCAATGTCCTTTGCATCATTTCCAATGTCGGATATAACTTTTTTTTAAAAAGGACCAATATCAATAAACAAAGTTTGAAATCCAACAAGAAGGTGCCCAAAAGTACATTCACCATAGCTAGGTGGGGAGAATTAAAGTTGAAAGTGGATTTGCAAAAGGCTAGAAATAACTTGAAGGTATCAAGCACTCCTTGGTAATTTAGGGAATCAAATTTAAAATCTAGGGTCCCAAATATTCATTGTAATATCAATTTCAAGTGCCAAACTCACTTATGTGCAAATGATAAACTATAATTGCACACATATAAAGGTGCCATGCTTATTTGAGTCACTGGAATTAGATTTAGACATTTGTGGCGGGTCAAAAACTCAAAGATTGTATGCATCAAAGGGCTGACGCATAGGTGCCCAAGGGTAAATGGCCTTGCCCATATGTAAAAATCCAATCCAATTTTAAGGTGAAAATAAATCAGAGAGATGATTCTTGTGATCACAAATCAAATATGGCTTATTTTTCCTATGCTTCTCTTGCAACTCCTGTGAGCTCACAATTAGCAAAAAGAAGGCATTAACATCTCTTAGGTGATTGAGAGAAGGGAGTTGTCTTCTTTTTTGTCTACTAGAACTTGCATGGGGGGAGAGCTTGCATAAACTTGGAGGAACAAGTGAAGGAGTTCACTTTCTTGCATGTGCAAAGATCATTCGAATTAAGGAGCGTGGACTTCCTTGAAAGGTAGAGCTCGAGTAGAAGCACACAAGTGGAAGCAAGAGCTATGGCATATGGAGCAAGAGAGCAAGAGAGGGATACACTGTATGTGGGAACTCAAATAGTCACAATATGTAGCTAGCCTTCGCTTATTCAAATAATATTAAAAATCGAAGAATGAAGTGATAGGGATGGGGCCCCGCTACCTGCATTATATAGGTTTGCAGTAACTATCAATGCAATGAATACACATGCGGTTAAGCAGCACAAGCGCCTTTATCCCTAACAATCTCCCATTTAAAGGCAAATGTGCCCCTAAGAGAGAACAAGAAAAAAGTGATAAAGTACAAATGTATATAAAGTACAATAGGACGAGGAATGGACGTCATCTCATACTACACCAGTCATCTTCCTAAGGAATGCACCAAATTCTGTCCCTAATTTCACCAAACATTCTGTTGAGAGACCTTTACTAAGTAGATTTGTAGAATTCTCATCAATTGAGATATTGAAAAGCTCAACAGACTTATCCTCTACCACCTTCCTAATGAAATGATAGTGCACCTCAATGTGCTTTGTCTTCATATGGATGACCAAATTCTTGGCCAACTAAATGGCACTCATAAAATTTGAATATAGTGTAGAGACCACGTTGATAATACCAAGGTCTATAACTAGACTACCTAACTAGAGAGCCTCCTTGCAAGCCTCAGTGGATACAACATGCTCTATCTTTGTAGTGGAAAGAGATGTGCATTTCTACATCTTGGACATCCAAGAAATAATACCTCTAGCAAAGTGAAGACATAGCCAGAGGTGGACTTTCTATTGTATGTATGTCCTGTATAATCAAAGTTAGTGTATCCCAAGAGTCCTATATCTTGGCCACCATAACATATGCACATATCTGCAGTGCCCTTAAGGTGCCTCATGATACCTTTCATGGCACGCCTACCACAGCCTTTGCCATATAGCATGCCACAACTCCCACTATAAAGGCTATGTCAAGATGAGTGGCTATCGTAGCATACATCAGATTGCCCATTTCAGATGCATAAGGGATCTTGGCTATCTTGACCTTCTTTTGTGCATCAGACTACTATACAAACAATCAACATGACTAATCTTCACTTGAGAAGGTGACAACCAATAGGCTTAACATCCTGCATATGAAAGCACTCAAGGACCTTCTAGATGTACTCCTTTTGCGACAAGTAAAGAAGCCCATTAGAGTGATCATGCATGATGTACATTCCAAGAATATGCTAGGCATGTCCCATGTCCTTCATCTCAAAGCTCTTCTTGAGATGACTTTTCAAGGCATTTATCTCATCATCAGCACTCCCAATAATCAGCATATCATCCACATAGAGTACCAAAATCATAAGACTGCCATCATGAGCCTTCTTTTTGTATAAACACAAATCCATATCACTACAGGTATATCCTTGTGAATGTATGAAAGCATCAAACTTGTGGTGTCATTTCTTAGGTGCATGGTTAAGCCTATAAAGACTCTTTATCAACTTGCATACTAGGTATTTCTTGCCTTTTTCCTCAAAGCCCTTAGGCTACTACATATAAAACTCATCATGCAAGTCTCCAAGTAAGAAAATCGTCTTGGCATCAATCTAATAAAGGTCCAGATCGAGTCATGCAACCAAAGCCAAAACCAAGTGAAGGGTAGTCATCTTAATGACAAGAGAGAAGACTTCATCGAAGTCAATATCATGCTCTTGCTTAAAACCCTTAGCAACCAATATGGCCTTATAGGTTGGCTTGGGACATCCACGGGTACTCTTCAACTTGTACACCCATTTGCATCGCAAATCATGTTTTTCACTAGGCAAAGGTGTCAAATCCTACGTATGATTTTTCTATAGTGAGGCATACTCTGACTACATGGCCCTCTCTTAAGAGTGATTATCACCTCTGCACATAGCTTCATCATATATAAGAGGCTTACTAGTATTTGTCACCATCACAGAATCCATAATGGGTGCAAACCAAAATTGGAGTATTAGGTGTTGTAGGCTGTCTAGCCAATTGTATAGTAACAAGAGTCTCCTCTTGAAATATCACCCTACATATCTCAATGACCTACTTAGGTTGATTACACATTTTCTCCTCGTAGAAAATAACATTATGGCTGTAGATGATCTTTCAAGCCTGTGGATCCTAAGGCAATAGCCCATCTCACCTACATCCCCATAACCATTAAAGATGCATTTCATAGACTTAGGATCCATCTTGTTGACTTGTCCTTGGGAATATGGCAAAAGACCTCACAACCAAAGACACATAAATGAGCATGTGATGGAGGTTTTCCACACCATACCTCCTCTATAACTTGATAGTCAAGAGCAATGCATGGGGATCGATTAATCAAATGCATAGTAGTAGTAATTGCCTTAGCCCAAAAGTATTGCGGTAAGCCTGCCTAGCTAAGCATACTACAAACTCACTCTTGAATCATCCTATTCATGCACTCAACCATACCATTTTGGGGTGGGGTGTACGGGGTAGTCAATTGATGCTTAATACTCCTCTCATCACAAAATTGTTCAAAGGATTTAGATACATACTCACCCCCATTGTCAGATCGTAGGCATTTCAACCTATATCCAAACTGCTTCTCAGTAAAATCAAGGCAATGTTGAAATGTAGCCAAGACTTTCAATTTTTGCTTTATGGGGTATGCCTAGACCTTATGCGAGTAATCAACAATAAAAGTAACGAAATACTTCGCGCCACCTAAATACTTACAGGGCATAGGCCCACAAACATAAGAATGAATAAGAGCTAGAGGCTCATCCATGTATGCAATACCAAACTTCTTATGCGAGTTACGAGTCTACCTGCTATAAAGACAATGATTACAATAATCAAAATACTTATATTCAAGGGGTGGAAGATACTGCAAATGGATAAGCATTTTAATTCCCTTTTAATGATATGTGCACAAGGTGAGTTGCCATGATAATACATGTGGTGATGCGACCACTACGAAAACATGGTCGATAGACCTAGATACAAGTAAGAGATAACAAGTGCTAGACTTGGCACCTCGTGCTAGGATAAGATTCCCACATGTAAGCTTCCATGAGGAATTATCAAAAGAGACAGCATAACCTACATCAGCTATTTGTCTAACTAAAAGTAGGCTTTTAGTCAAAGTCGAAATATGGTGTACATTATGCAAAGTAAACATATTGCCTAAAGGAAAGTGTAGCTAGACACGTCCAATACCAACAATATCTAATGCCAAGTCATTACCTAATCTGATAGATCATATCATGCTGCAATAGGAGTGGAACCACTCTCGATGAGGGATGATATGAAAGGAAGCCCTTGAATCAAGCAGCCAATACTGAGCATAGATAGAAGAAATATTAGTTAATTGTGAAACATCAAGAGAAGAAGTTGCTAAGATGTAATCATCATCAAAATCAATTTGCACGACATTAATCTCTTCAATATTAACACTGGACTTGCTTGGGTTAATGCTATGATAATTATTCTTTTCATGTACTTTATCATTTTCTTTTTCTTTACACTTGTTATCATGCATTTTATGGCACTGTGGTCAAATATGACAACACTTTCTAGAAAAGTGACAAGTCAATGAAAACTTATAACCATAGGACTTACTACGAGACTAACCATGTGATTGAGAATGAGACTTTTGAGAGTCTCTCCCACGATGGTCATTACCACTCCTACCATTATTACCTCTGACTATCAAATCATGAGAGGTGTAGGAAGTATTGACATTCTATCTGTTAACCTCTTCATTGAAGAGAGCACCCTATACATCCTATAATTTTAGCTAATCAGTAGGCATATTTGTACACATACTAGTATGAAATGTGTCCCATGGCTCAAGCAATGTAACTAGCAAGAGCAAGGGAGGAAGTTGGTCCTTAAATTCAAGTCCCCATGAAGATAACTTGCTAAAAATAGAACGAAACTCATTTATGTGGGTGGATATGGAGGTCCTCTCCTTCATATGAAGGTCCATGAGTTACTTTAGCCAATACATTTGAGAGATAGGGCTTTGCTTATCATAGGCATTGTCTGCCCATAGAGATAACATTATAATATACCTTCTTAGAGAACAACAACTATAATGTAAGAGATAAAAGCACAATCCAATACAAATAGGCTACTGTGAATGATAGCCAAACAACCCCAAAATCACAACAAAATCAAGTGTTGAGCAAGAGAAACTGCCAAAAGGATGAGCTATCCACTAACTATAATTAAATAAGTTTCAAATCCAAGTGACTACCCTCAAATAGAATGCATAAAATTGAAATGAAAGGCTATTGTAATAAACTACAACAATATACTAACACCAACTGTGGGCATTTGAGAAAGAAAGACCAATAACAATTGGAACTGAAAGTTTTCACAACTGCAAACTGTTTGTAACCATACATGCGGTAGGCATAGACATCATGTACATATGAGATCTCAAAGTAAAGAGAAGAGAATTGCCAAATACATAACCCATTGAGCAAAGCTCAATACATAAACCAAAAGCATATAAATATCACAAATAATATACTAATAGATATAAGTACCACGTCCAAAGTAAGTGATCAAACAACCCACTATAGGATAACGATATCCAATACATATCAGGAGAGCATGCACATGAACTAAGTGCCCCACGGTCTTGAAGAAAGTAAGCTCAAGCTCAGCTGTATAAATCCAAAGTAGCACAAGTAACTCGCATTGAAACACATCCAAAGTAGCACAAGTAACTCGCATTGAAACATAATTGAATGCCAAATAGCAATGCAAGCTCAAAACATCAAGTACATGACATCTGAGTATCCAAGATACATGAAGCATAAGATAGGAGCATAAAACCTAATAGATTCTTATGCCCATAATTACGCAAGCCACTGAAGTAATCAAGGTATGTAACCACAGCCAAGATCAATGTAATGGAGCCCAAATCTCAACTCAAAAGCATTCCATAGCATAGTGGAAAGTATACATAACAATCAAAGTAATGATACTTCCATTAAGTATCCCATAATGCATCAATGAAGATTAGGTATAAGCTTTTCACCAATAAATGCTTGTGTCCCAATTATTATAACATTTAAACGACAATGAAATCTAAGCTATTGCAAGCTCAAACTAGTCCCAAAAGTATAACCATACCATGCGGATACCAAAATAGCATCCTTGAAGCATCAAACATGCATTATGAAATTTACTATTTGTTATCCAAACCTGAAATGTTATGTTCTATGTGAAATAAAGAACAAAAAACTGCATAAAATCAACTCTATGAGTATCCAAATCTATAGCTCTCATCATGCTCTTCATTTCTAGCTATAGAATGTCTAAATCCAATATGATATGCAAAAGGTATGGCAAAAAAATGGCAGTGCTATCAACCATAATTGTGCATGATTTCTATGGCATATTATGTATCCACTCAAAATGGATAAAGGGTCTACTTCTTAGCTCAATAAGTACTCAACAAGGCGTAACTAATCCTCGAGAAGCTCCTCAACAAGTGGGAAGCAAGCTGGAACAAGCTGGGAGAAGGGAAGACTCAATGCATACCTCGCGAGAGGAAGAAACAATGGTTGTCATGAGACCTTGAGTTGAAGCTTTGAATCCAAGCTGAAGAAATGAATGAAGAAGCTCCTTAAATGGTTGGCTCTTTGATACCAATTGAAAGGTAGAGCTTAAGTTGGAAGCATATAAGTGAAAGTAAGAGCAAAGCAAGACTTTGGCAAATGAAGTAAGAGAGCAAGGGAGGTAGATACCCTATGTGGTAACTCAAACTATCACAATGTGTGACCAGCCTTTCCTTATTCAAATGTCACTAGAAAAAATAAAGAATGAAGTGATAGGGATGGATGCCCGGCACCTGTAGTAAACAAGTGTGTATCAACTGTTAGTATAGTGAATATATGGGCAATCAAACACATGTGTCTTTACCCCCAACATTCTTACTATTAGCATGTTCTGCATAACCAAAGTCATTGTATCCTAGCCACCATAACATATGTATATATCTATAGTGCCATTAAGGTACCTCATGATACCCTTTACGACATTCCAATGTGCCTACCATGTGTAGCAATATAACCTGCCACAACTCCCACTGCAAATGCTATGTTAGGACAAGTGGCTATTTGTGTATACCAAATTGCCCATTGCAGATGCATAATCGATCCCCTCCACCTTGGATTTCTACTCATCAAACTGTAGACGATCGGCACGATTAATATTCACATGAGAAGGTAAAGGCAATAGGCTTAACATCCTGCATACGAAGACGCTCAAGAAACTTATGGATGTACTTCTTCAGTGATAAGTAAAGGAGCCCCTTAGAGTGATTGCATGTGATGTGGATCCCAAGAATATGTGAGGCTTGTCCCATGCCATTCATCTCAAAACACTTATTGAGCTGAATTTTTAGTGCATCTATCTCATCATGAGCACTCTTAGTAATCAACATATCATTCTTATAGAGTACCAAAATCACAAGGCTACTGTCACAGACCTTCTTCTTGTATAAATCTAGATCTATATCATTGTGAATGCATGAAAGTATCAAACTTGTGCTACCATTCCCTTGTTGAAATATCAAAGTGAGAGCAAGAGGGTGTGCAGTAGAGGGAGAGAGAGAGCTCAAATACAAGAAGAAGATCTTGCTTAATGAGTTTTCCACAAGTATAACAAGTACACTCTCCTCTACATTCAGAGTGACCTTTAGGCTGTTTATGTAGCCTCTAGATGGCTAGGGTTAGGGTTTCCCTTGCCCTCCAATTCATTCACACCCAACTACCCTTATCCACCCTTGCATACATAGGGTTCACATGCCCATATCTCAACACCCCCTCTCAATTCCAGAGTGGCATGGGACTATAAGACATGTTAATGCCCCCCCTCAAACAAAGTGGGATACCTTTATAAATTAGACTACAAGAGTGCTTATAGGTAGAGGATTTGTAGATTTAGAAAAGTGGATCATCAAGTGGGTTGGAGACAAAGTTGGCCTCCAATTCTTTTGGTACTTCAGGGATTGTAGGATATTTACTTGTAATATGCCATGTCTTCTTACATTTATTGCACTTCATTCTGTCATGATATTTTTTCCAATAGTTGCTTATAGGATATCCCTTTTTGTTGTAGAAGCATCATTTAGTTGATACAGTATGAACCAAGAGTTGGCCATGGGCTATTGAAGTGGATGCATGACTAGTGCTACATTCTTTATGATTTCTTTTCTCCTCATCTAAAAAATATTGGTTGGTGCTTTCTAAGGTTGGATTATGGATATTTGTAAGAGTAGTTACAAGGGTTGGAAATACCTTCTTTACAACTTTCAAGAGAAATGAAATGGCATCTTCATCATGAATTTGAGCTTGAATCGAGGATGGTTGTGCCATGAGCCCCTTCATATGAGAAATGAACTTGCCTAGGTCTTCTCCTTGCTTATACTCCAAAGTAAAAAATTAGATCTTAAGGAAAATTTAGAGTTCTTTCTTGTAGAACCATAAAGCTTTTCAAGCTCATCCCATTTAGCCTTGGTAGTGGAGAGTTGGTCAATGTGATGGATTAGGGATTCATCTAGATGAAGCATTGCTCTTCATCATCTTCTACATCAAGTGGGTTTGATGGATTAATAACCTTGGTTCCTTTGATGAAGGGCTAGTAGCCCCGTTCCATCATTTTATACTTCACTAGTACCTACCGTGGATGAAAGTCATTTCCATCAAACTTATGAATTTGAGGTCTAAGATTGACATATGCCATGACCATGATAGGAAGATCTTACCGATTGCACTAGGAAACGGCAATGTCTGGTCCTTTACATAATGGCCAATGAGTGTGGAAGCAAAAGGAGATGATTAATACATAGCATGCTTATATCTAATGTGTTACAAGATGAGATGTTACAATGTCCAATGTGTTTATACCAAATTTAACAAATATCTAGCAAGCACGTGATTAGAAGGTTAATCAATAGCATTTAAAAACACTAATGTCAAGCTGAATGAGATGCTTGAGTAAGATTGGTTGAAAGTTATCTTTCTCATAAGCTCATTGATGTCCCTTGAGTGTTGGAGTTGCTCCCAAACCTAGAACAAACTTTAGAGAATATGAATTAGAATCATTGTTAATGATTCTAGAGTGAAAATAAATGAAAATAGGAGAGCTTGAAGCTTCCTGGCTATAGCTACCAGGAAATCCACGACTAGGGTTTGACAAAGATCTCTTCCTATGGATACAGATTTGAGGAGCCCTCTTGTGGGAGGATAGCCCATTAGGGGGGCTATCAAATCCCTAAGGTAGTTGCCATTAATTCACCTTAGTTGAGCACGCAACTATATGGATCAACACATTGTCCTAGACTATGCCTCTGGCTGCATTTTTGGACAATGGTGTCCTATTGTGTGGCCAATGTTGGGGTTTGTGGTGCTAGAAAGGAGCGCTTGATCCCGAGGAAGGTTTTTTCTAGAGAAATCAGAGGCTAATATACCCTCTTTTGCTCACATGAGCCCGTCTAATGGAGGTAGGTGTTTGTGGAAGCTTTCGCTCGACCGCCAAGACCCATGGACCGCTTATTGTTTCAAGCATTCCAAGCCAAGCACTAATGGTTGCCTCTCACATAGCTGATGTGCTATCTTTCTACAGGTGTAGTGAGCTTACCTCCATGGAGATCGAGTTACCTCCTCTCTCGCACACTCCGGTAGCTCCACGATCTAAGTGCAAGCTTCAAGAAAGCTCCATCCTCAAGCTCCACACTCCAAGCTCCATTGCCGCAAGCAAGACGAGAGAAGAGAAGAGAAGAGAAGAAGAGAGGAGAAGATGGAGAGCTTCTCCTTCCCAGTCCCTCACCCTCACACACTCACTCCCTCACACTCTCACACTTTCTCTCTCAAGCACAAGCTCAAGCAAGCAAGCAAGAAGAAGAAGAAGAAGAAGAGAAAGAGAGCCATTTTTGGCCACACACAAGAATGAGCTTCTCATTCACTTTTCAACTTTATATACAAAACCCTAAATCCCTTTTAGGCGTTCATCCCCTTATCCCTTTTTTTACATGGCCGGCCATGGCCTAGGCCCTTTTTCCCATTGCCCTTCTATCTTCCCAGCTTCCTTCCTACCACCCATCTACCTTTACACATTGCATGGGTGAGAGCTCGACGCTCTTTAAATTAAACCATGATGCACTTGCACTTTTTTATAAAAGTATTGACTTACGCTTTTTCTTGTGTGCCTTTTTCCTTTATTTAGGACTTTTCTGCACTTCTTATGCTTCCATATTTTTCTTGGTGTGCCTTCGTCTTCTATTTCACTTTTGCCTTGGCCTTTTTCTTCTGCTTTAGATTTTCCACCTTGTTCATCTGACGGTTAACATTACCCCCCTCCTAGATGATTACTAGTCCCATGGCACTCATCGTCGTAGGTAGCAGGCTTTGGCATGCACTGAAGACGTGAGTGGAAGGGACATTTGTGGTTTTCATGGAGGAGTGTTGGTGGTGGTGTGGAGGAAGGTTGTTGGGGGTACGTTGGTGGCCTAGGTGGTTGGTGGTAGGATTGTTGGAGTTGGTGGTAGGGCTCTTCTTTGTTGGGGATTGCACTGATGGCCAGCATAAGTGTTGTTTTGTTGGGGATTCTGCACATGACGATTCTTGGTGGGCTTGCAGGATGATAAAAGGATAAGAATTCAAAGTTGAGTGTCAATGAAGAGCGAATGACACTTTCGTTGGAGTCTTCAATACCTGCAATTGAAAACCTCTAATATGTGGTCTCTCCCTAGGGGTAGTGCTAGTCTTCTTTATCGTGCACAAGACGTAGTTCAATTAGTTGGGGAGATAGGTCGAACTCTAAGCAAACTGAGAGTATTGTCATGCACTTGAGGACCCAAACTGTGTATATATTTTGGTACAAATATTATGTGAGTGCTCGTGCATACTTAGATATTATGTAGTTAGAAGACCGCAGGCTGGTTTCTCATAACCACGTGTGGATGAAGCAAAGTTGTCCATGTTGAGAAGGAGTACATGTGAAGGTGTATGAGACATCCTTTACGTTGTGACTGCACGACGTAGTATAATTGAACACAGGGACACCGCACTTTCGATAGTTGGTAGCTATTGAACTTGCGTGATGAGGACGATGTACTTTTCATAGCCATTCGTGCAGTGCTTACCACGATTGATTGCAATGGTATTAAGGCAGAGTGCAAGAGGGAATCATGTGAATGGGTCAGGGTGATAGGTCTAACCATAGACAAGACAAGCTCCCTGGGTATGTCCTGCCCTTGATATGCCCTAAACAATTGTGGGTGATGCTAGAGGGCTAGGGGACTAGGGATGGAGCCAACTGACCAAGGTCACTGGACGTACCTAATTTGAGAACCCCTAGGTGTTGTGTTGTGATTGTGGGTGCTTCTTAGCTTTTCGTTTCTTGTCTTTTCTTTTCTTTTTTCCTTTTTTTTTTTGACTTGCCTAAGTTCAACCATTGTAATATTTTGAGGCTATCAACCTTTCAATGGGTTGGAAAATGTCGAGATTTGAAGGCTCAGGAAATGAATATTACAGCGATGATTGTGCCCTAGCCTCGTTGTTAGAGAAACAATTGTTGAGATGGGGAGATACACTTGAGATTTTGCAACCCTCTTTGGAACGTGTGATGTTGGTGCAATTGAGGTGACAGGTGCCATGAGTGCCAGGTGTAGAGTTTGACCCAGAAGGAGAGAGTTGCCATTGATCACACTGTGGCCCACGCGATACGGATGATCGCAAGGGTGATTTTTGCTTCCGGTAGTGAGGCTTCCAATGGCTCTTGTGAGGTTGGTGGTCTTGCGGTGACTAGGGCGTTGAACGCTTTTGCACGATGACCTGCGTCGTCCTACATCCACTCCTCAATTCATGAGAGTATATGCAAGTTGCATGCATCAAGTACAATAAACAGATGTAATCACGACAAGATATTACTTTTTCAAAATCCTATGATGTTGAGTGTGATGCATATTTTAGTGCTTGTTAAAGACGTGGCATATATTAGTAGTAGGCTATGAAAGTTTATACAGGTAGGGAGCCTGCCCCTTTAACCATTTAAAGACAAAAAGTTTTGGCAAGACGACCTTTGTTAAACAGCTTATACATCATAGGGGCTACTCTATTTGTACGAGGCGGGGCAAGTTCCGGTGGTTGGGCGACTAAGGCTGTGCCGGTGAGGGGCTCCTATGAGGCTGGGCGGGGAAGATATATAGGTTGTATAGTCTCTCCTTAAACCCCCTGAAGTGCTAGTTTCGGGTAAAACATGGATGTATCCTAGGACATGTGGTGTCTAAAAATGGCATTGCCTCCAAGTTCTCCAAAGTTAGGGTCATTGTCAATTTACCACCACCCACGAACTATAAGGGAGTTCAATGCTTCCTAGGACAACACACAGGGTACTATCGGCAATTCGTTCAAAACTATGCATTGATTGCTAGACCCCTTTACAAATGGTTGATTGTATTTGAGTGGACCAAGTAATGCCAATGTGCTTAGGAGAAACTAAAGAAGGCTCTTACGACTACATTGATCCTACAAGCCCTAGTTTGAAACATAATCTTCTGCATGCACATTGATGCATCAAAGTTTGTTGTGGGAGTTGTTTTGTGCCAACTTGGTGAATACAATCTTGATTACCTTGTGAGATTTGCTAGCAAGTGACTCACAGATACGAAAATGAATTATGTCATGATGGAGAGGGAAGGCCTAGCTATGGTGTTCACTGTGAAGTAGTTCTGTCATCATTTTTTAGCTACTCCCTTTACATTCTTTGTTGACCATCAGGCTTTGCTTTATTTAGTAAATAAACCTTGTGCTATAGGACACATAGCTAGATGGTTACTTCTACTTCTAGAGTTTGACTTCTCCGTGTTGTACACAAGGATAAGTAGCACTACATGTCAGACCATATGTTCCACATACCCACAAGAGAAGCTATTGACCAGGGCATCATAGAAAACCTACCAGATGTACACCTTTTTAGCATTCCAATGAGAGAGACCAGTTCAAGGCCGATCTAACACCGTATTGGACAGATGACATAGTCCAAATCCTAGAGCATGGATTGCTTGAGAGACGTATAGAGAGGGCTAGGCTAAAGCATCTTCCCCTCAAGATTTAGTCCTATCTGACCAGCTCTACATACTAGGATAGGAAGGGTTGTTAAGAAGATGTATGTGTGAGCACAAGATGCATAATGCACTTGCTAAAGCGCATGGTGGAATTGCTAGAAGACACTTCAGTAGAGACACTATAGCATGCAAGGTGCTGCAATCTCAATTGTGGTGGCCCACCATGTTCCACAATGTAGCTAAGTCTGTGAAGCATTATGATGAGTGCCAAAGAACCAAAGTCCCCATCCATAAGGACAAGATGGAGTTATCCTGGTAATAGCACGACAACCCATTGAAAAGTGGGAAATCGACGTCATTGGGCGAATCAATCGCATAGTCCAGTACTCACAGGTAAAAAACATAAGCGTGGCCAAGGATTACCTTACAAAATGGACTGAATCTTGGGCCACTAGAAATAATGATGCTAGGACCACGACTAAGTTCCTTTGGGAGTAAGTGATCTCGTGATTTGGTTGCCCCATCGAACTAGTTAGTGATTAAGGCACACACTTTATTAATGAAGTGGCCCATTTGCTATCTGTCTTCTTGATTATCCATAGAAAATCCTCTCCATATTACCCTCAAGCTAATTGTCAAGTTGAATTTACGAATAAGATCCTAGTAAATGTCTTGACTAAGGTGGTTTGGACCTTGCACATTGACTGGGATAATAAGCTCATGGTAGTGCTATGGGCCTATAGGACAGCTTATAAGATGGCCGTAGGGTAGACACCATTCAAGTTGACCTATGGGACCAAAGCAATCCTGCTAGTGGAGTTCTTTATTCCAAGCTTGAGGGTGGCCATACAAGAGAGATGGGATGGAAAGGAAGCATGGACGGAACACTTGGTGGAGTTAGAATACCTCTCTAAAACCCAACTCTTGTAACCTATGCATTGCTATGTGAAAAGGTGAGACACAAGAGCTAGTTTGATAAGCATGTCAAGCAACACGATTTTGAGAAAGGTGACCTAGTGCTCCTATACTCTGTGAAGAGTCATAAGCAAAATATGAAGTTCAAAGGATTGGGACTTTTCAAGGTCCGCAACATTAGTCGCACTGACAACGTAGAGCTAGAGGCTCTAGATGGGGAGAGCATAGGCTTCTTTAATGGCATTTGCCTCAAGAAGTACTAACCTCCAATGCACCCATTGCACAAGTCTCCAATGCCAGACTCACCTATGAATGTAAGAGTAGCCACCATCACTAAGATAGAGGATGAGGATGAAGAAGTAGTGGCACTTGCATACTTGCACATGTCAGTCATTGGCCACAAGATGCATGCCTTTGATGCACTCATTGATAAAGGAGCTAATTGTAATATCCTTACATATGATCATTGCACACTCATTCCCAATTTCAACCTACTAATACTAAACTCAGCCAGTTTGGGGGGCAACTTTATTGTTGCTGGAAAAGTGCAAGGTAGTGGTCTCTATCAAGAGTGAAAGTCTACCAATGATCTTCTATGTAATGCCTAACAACAAGACCGATGGTAAGAAATCATTGCTAGGATATGCATTCAAGAAATAGGTGCATTGCAATCTTGACTACCACATCTTACCATTGGCAATGCTCGAATAGTGATGGCTTTCAGCAAGGGTAGTGCGACTCCATCTAAGGCTACACAGCCACAGGTAGAGCAACTTAGTGCCAAGCCTAAGGAGGGCAGTTGTGACTTATCCTAACCCACTACAACAAACCGGTTGTAATGACTAGCAAATGTACCCAAAGCCATTGAGCATTTGCTCAAATGGGTACCCAAGCAACAATAGCAGTCACCTAGAAGGCAACATGCATGAACTCATAATCCTAGAATCTCATTCCCTAGGGTTGGGAGACAAAGCTAGTGATATAGGAATCAACAAATGGTCAAGCTATGATGGGTATCCAAAGCCCTATTGGGCACTCAAGGCTACTATGAAGGCAACAATTAGCTTTGGTTGCCCAAGTCCATGAGTGGCACGCGTGTCCCTTAGCCACCACCTTCCAACCCATCTCCATGAATGAGATTGTAAGCCAACTACATATGAGAACTGAACTGACCTAAAAAAATCTGTCGAGCCTTAACGAGTCTATTTACCAAAATTGCAGCTCATTGCATTTGAATCTACTCAACCTAATACTTATTTTGTTCCAACTACTCCACAAGTAGAAAGTAGCACATGATTTGAGCTATAAGACCAACCCATTGCATAAGTGGCCAATAGACACCCCATTGACTAGCCCATGATGCAGGCATCAGTAAGTTATCCAGTCACACCTCCTATAGGCCTTAGACCCTCCTATTCCTAGAGATCTATTCTTACTTTGGCCTTAGATTTAGCTGCAAATATGGGGGATGACCTAGTCACTTGCATCATATGCTTGGACGCCACCTTTACCATGTTTGCTAAAAGCTACAAATGGTTGGATTTAGGCCTCCTCGATGAGCCATTAGTAGCAATGGAAGTATGTTCCTTGCCATGCACTTGGGAGGAATATGAATTCTTGTTTGTCAAGATCCCCGAGGTGGCCAAGGACTTGATTGCCAACAAGATTTCTCAAGAGCAAGCTCTCAAATAACAATTGCTCACTTCCTATATAGTAAGAGTAAAGTCTCTGCAACAAGTTAGGAACTAGAAGAGCTAAAAAATGGTTAGCTGACTTTGACTCTTCCTTTCTACAAAAATGGTATGCTCTTTGACTCCAATGGGAGCAAGAGGCTACCAAATTATGACCAATGTTTCAAAGACGCACAATCAAAACCTCTGAGTACGATCTGACCTATGTGGCTCCTACCTTGTTTAGAGTATTGGCCATCATGCACAATCAATCGTTAGAAGAGCATGTTATGGCCTATCCCTATTTGGGTCGACTCTTAACTGTGGAAGAACTGCACATCACTAGCATGATAAACATTGGTGACTTCCTAATTGATGTTTTGACCTACATCACACACATAGGCATTAGGCCTCAAAACATGGATTGTCACATCCACTTAAGAGTATAACCCATAGTTTTATGCTTGGCTCATGAAGAAATAAAGCACGATAGGTAGGTGCCTAATGCCCTTAACCCTTCATCCTCCAATCCTAGGAAGGATATTCACTATTCCTTGGGGGGGGGGGGGGGGGGGGGGGGTAAGGTGGAAAAGAAAACATGACGAACTTCAAAACTTTGAACCAAATTTCAAAAGTGAAAAAAGGAAAAATAAAGTGAACTTGTACTTGAGGATATTTTTTATGGAATTTATGCTTGGAATGTGTGGACTGCTTGAAGTAAAACAAAATTTTCCATTCCATATTGGAACATCATGCCATTCCATAGTGATTGTTATTAATCTTTTTCTTTTTATGCAAAATGTACTCTTAAATGAGCTAATTGTAAGTTGTCGTGCCATAACACGAACTTGAGATGGTAGGACAACTTTTGTTTACAGAGGAAGAGCACAATAGGTATCGATTAGTCACTAAGACACAAGTCTACAACTAGCTAAAATATTGCATTGTCAGCAATTTGGAAGATTTGATGACCAAGGAAGGCATGGTGAAGCAAATAATTGATCAATGCAATCTCCACAAATATGTAGTGAAGGTTAGCCAAAAAATTGGCCATGGTGGATGCACTGAGTTCTTAAGTTTCAATGCAAGAAAGAACAATGGTATTGTAACCATTAGGCAAGGAGGCTCATCCAAAAGGATAGAAGTTGTACTTAGCCCTAAAATAGTGGAGAAGGCATTAGAGTTGGCAAACACATAGGGAAAGAGACCAAAGAGGGATGTTTATGGCATGTTGAAGATGTTGAAGAGACAAAGATGCACACCAATGATGGGATTAGTCTAGTAGACATCCTTGACCTCGCCATCCTGTTACAAGCAAAGATGGTGTATGCCCTTTTCTCTAGTCACCCATACAACATACTCATGGCACAAATACCAGATCGATGCTTGAAAGCATTGTAGTAGGGCCCTTAAATGAAGTGTAGTTGAATGCCTACATTTGTAAACTGATTGAATCATTAGCCAAGGCATTGTCATTAAGACAATGACCTATAGAAGGATGAGTCACCAATCGCCACATGGCTGAATCAGATAGAAAAATGCATGCGTCAAAAGCATCCATGATAGGGTTTGGAGGGGTGCTGTGATGACCATCATCTAAGAAGCCATGGGAGAGATGGAAAGAGAAGAAGAAGTAGGGGAGACACCAGAGAGATCTCTATTCAAGAGCAGCACCTCTCCTCAGTCACAAAAAGCTTGTCACAGTGTCTCCAAAAGTGAGAAATGTGGGAGACGAAGAAGCTATCAAGCCACAGAAAGAAAAAGCAGAGTGAGTTGCAAGAAATAATATAGCTCAATGCCAACCAAAGTGGCAATAGAAGGGTTCAAGTGAAAGGACAATTAGTGAGCAAGGTGGGGAGGTTTCGGTCCCATGGAGCCAAGGGGGAGTAGGAAAAAATCATTCTAAAAATCTTGAACAAGAAGAGAGGAAACTACAATAAGAGAGGACAAAGCCTTAGCAGACGTGTAGAGGAAATCAAGGAAGCTAGAGGAGGAATGAAAGAAGAAGTAGGAAGAGAAGGAACGCCTGTGAAAGGCAGAAGAAGAGTCCAGAAGATTGGAGAAAGAATGAAGGAAGAAGCAACAAGAGGAGGAGGAAAGACTAAGAAGAGAAGAGGATGAGCAGATGGCTCTCACCATTAGGCTGTTGGTTAAGAAACCCTCCCAAATAGAAGAGTTGGCTAGGAGGAGCCTAGAAAAGATGCGCATGTTGGTACTAGCTCCACAATGGCAGAAGTGGCTCGAGGACTATTGGTGGAAGGAAAAGGGAAGGCCCCATTAGACCCACCCCCGCCCATCATGGTTGCCACCACTACCACCACACAATAAACCACAGATGCAATGGTGAACCAAAGCAATGTGATGGCTTGGGTACAATACCTAGTCAACATGATGTAGCAGCTTGGTCCAACACCCTAGTGGAGGAGCCCTAGCATCAAGGATGAAGAGGGTTGCCACTATGGACACAGAATTAAGAAAAGACTCGAAGATGATGAGAGTAGAATCCTCAACTAGGTCCATACCCTTGACCAGGCTAGGGTATAGTATGATGAATATGTCCAAAAACTAATGGAGGCCAACTAGAAAGAGTGAAAGAAGAAAGGAAGGCAACAATGATAAAGTTGGAAACAGAAAGAGAAGCATTCTTGGCTTACCAACTCGAAAAAACACGATCAATAGACCCAATAGAGGTAGATAAGTGACCTCAGGAAGGAGTTGGAGGCTAAAAAGGGACTCGAAGGGACAAAGGAGGAGAAGGATGTAAAAGAGCCCCAAGGCAAGGAAAGAGGAGAACAAATGATACTGGAAGAGGAATTTCTAGTCCTCTTGCAATAGAACAAGGAGATGCAATAATACTTCAACCAACTAAAGAAAATCGGAGAGGAGCTTGTTAAAGAATTGGAAAGAGTGAAGACCCAGGCCTACATAGAGTTTTGTAAGGAGAAAAAACAAAAGGAATGTCTACTTAAAGAATTACATGGGGCCAAGGCATAGAAAGATGAAGTGTCACAAAAAAGGTTAACAGAGATGGAGAACCAACTCCATATGGCCCTCCTAGAGGAGGAATGACTGGTAGAATAGTTGAACCTCCTCATAGTAGAAAAAGAGGAGATGCTCGGGATCTAGAAAGAGTAGGAACACATGGTATGGGAGGAAAAGATTGCTAAAAGAATCAAAGACCTTGTCGAACACCTTGCCTTGGCGTGGCAGAAAGCGAATGAAACATGGCACTGGCAAGGGTGGAAGCAGTGGAGGTAGGTCTCAAAGTCCAACATCAATCCTTCTTGAAGATGGTCCTGCATGTGACCTATGCCAAGGGCGAGGATACAATAGAAGGGCCAAGGAGGAAGCTAGAACTTACAAGATGAGCATTGAGATACCTCTCCATGAAAAGGCACCAAAAGACAACACTAGCCTAAGCACGGAGAAACAACAACAATACTTGAGGTAGGTTGGGCTCTCGATGAAGGAGCTAGAAGAATTTGGATTTTGAGGGCCATAACAACAAGCTCAACCATCCACTCTAGCTCCAATAGAACCATTAAGAGAAGAAGGACTAGAGGGAGGCCAAGATGAAGAAGAGGAGCCATGAGAACCAAGCTCAGTATAGCAGGTGCAAGCACAAACAGAAGAGCATGGTGAGGAAGCCGCCCCTGTTGTGGAAAGGAAGCATAGGTAAAGAGAGCAAGTGGAGTTGGCATGGAGACTCCAAACAAAGCCACAACAAGTTCTAGAGGTCTAGTTTTTGTAAAAAAGGGAATGCTATCCTGTAACTGGGCCCAAGAACTGGATGTTTGGAAGCAGTGGGAGAACAAATGCCAACCATTCAAACTCTCATTCCATTATCCTCACTCCTTAAACATGGTCTTGTATCTAAGAGTGGTGGAGGAGGTGATCAAGCTCGCCCAACGAAAAGGGAATAGATGGATAGAGGCAAGAGAAAGACACCCTACAAGGTAGAGAGAGCATGTAGACTATTGGCAAGGCAAGGTTTGGGAGCCCACCTGAAATGGTGGTGACGTGTTTAGGACTCCAACCTTGATGCTTGGATGGCCTTCTATAGCACCATACTAGACGAGTGCAATGATCCCACCTACATGTCATATCTGTAGAGAATAGGGGTAGATTATGACCTGGATGTGCATGGCAAGTATGATTTCCCAAGGATCTACAATGTGAATGCATGGAGTTCAGAGGAGTGCCTAATCTTCATTGAGCGGCGGGACATCTACCCATCCATCATGCACTTTCATCATGCACTTCCATTGAGCGGCGGGACATCTGCCCATCCATCATGCACTTCCTAAAAATGTTTCATTATGTCACCCTAACCCTGCCTTTATTGTTACATGTAAATTTTAGGGTACTTAGGATTTTGCTCAAGCAAACACCCACAATGGAAGAGGCTTGACTAGCACCGTTCTTTTTTAATCTAAATGCATGAATTGATAGCTCTATGATGGCCCTGCCTTATGATGAGAGCCACACTTCTACCTTCCTTTTGTATAGCCATCCTTGAAGATATGAACGATAGCTACTTCACCCAAGTGCAACCACCCCTTTCTATTAACGATACCTCTAAATGTACACATTAATGTAAAGGGCTACTTGCAGAGAAGACCCTTCCTTACTAAGTCTCTTAGGCCCCCTCTTGTAGTGTAGCTCTTGAACAGCATAGGGATGACATCTAGTGTACTCCCTCCCAATGTATAAAATGTAAAAAAACACACTAAAAAAAAAGCAAAAAAGAGAAGAGAAAAAGGGAGAAAGAGGCAAAGAAATGACAAATAACAAAGCATAAGAAAAGGAAGAAATAGAATTCTCATATACCATCACAGTGCCACCAACATTGCACCTAGGGACAAATATACCAACTCCTAGTTCCCCTAGCACAAACACCATGCACTTCACGGTGAGATAGACACATCCCTAGGAAGTGCACTTCCTTTTCTCTTTCAGGTACATTCGATAAACCGCAATCAACCCTAACCTCGGAAGTCCCCATCGCCCACTCCATCTATCCTTGGCCTTTGCAACCTCTTGTCAAGATTGTGGGAGAGAAGGAAGGAGTCTCGCTTGAAGCTTTCTTGCTTGCACAATGGGGGAAGACACACAAGGGTGGAGGCTGAAAACAGTTTTCCTCTTCTTAGTTGTGTAAGCCAAAAAGAACTCTTTTACAAAGAAATAGAAGAACCCTATATATGGGTCTCAAACCAAACTCAACTAACTAAGGTGGCATACTAACTGAGCCACGAACTAGAGTAGATAAGGATAGCTATCATGTAGCTATTATTCATGGGCGGTGTACCAACCGCATCTGCAACTGACAAGTCGGTGACATAAATACACAACAGTCACCCTGGCGTATCACGAGTAGAGCTCGATATCTCAACACTCCCCCTCGAGCTCAATCCCAATTCCTGCACACCAAGCAGGTCTCTGAACTTGCGCAGCTTCTCTACGCCCAATGCCTTCGTGAATATGTCAGCTACCTGATCCTCTGTGCTGACATAAACTAGATCAATAAGACCTAGTAAAACCCTCTCTCGCACATAGTGATAATGCACCTCAATGTGCTTTGTTCTAGCATGATAGACTGGGTTATTTGCCAAGTGTATACTACTCATGTTGTCACAATAAATGACAACTGGCCCATCTGTAAACTGATGCATATCATAAAGTAGCTTATGCAACCAAGCTACCTCACATGCAGCCATTGCTACACCCCTGTACTCAGCCTCTGTACTTGACAAGGCAACTGTAGGCTGTTTCTTGCTGCTCCAAGTGACTGCAGCACTCCCAAAAGAGAACACATATCCACTGGTAGATCGTCTATCAGAAATGCTACCAGCCCAATCAGCATCAGTGTATCCATGCAACTGTATCTGAACCCCAGTCTCATAAAATAGTCCATACTGCAATGTGGACTTCACATACCTGAGTATGCGTCTAGTCGCATCCAAATGCGGTTTCCTTGGAGCCTGCATAAACTGACTTACCAATCCAACAACATAGCTCAAATCTGGCCTGGTAATAGTCATATAAATCAAACTTCCTACTATGCGTCTGCACATAGTAGGGTCTTCCAGAAGCTCACCTGCATCTGTGCTCAGCTTCACATTCTGCTCCAAAGGAACTGAAATAGGCTTACAGCCTGTCATCCCATATTTGGACAGCATGTCCAATCCATACTGCCTCTGCAAGAGCTGTATCCCACTTGGTGATCTAATCACCTCAATGCCCAAGAAATAACGCAGCTCTCCCAAATCCTTCATCTCAAACTTCTGCTTCAATAGCATTTTCACATGAAGGATATCTTCATCACTGTCACCTGTCATAATCAAATCATCAACATAAATGACAAGTAGCATAATACCTTTCTCTGTTTTTCTCACATAAAGTGAGAAATCTGCCTTGGAAATCTGAAAGCCAATAGTGACAAGATACTGTCCTATCTTGTCAGACCATGCTCTAGGTGCTTGCTTCAAGCCATACAAGGCTTTCTTCAACCTACAAACAAACTCAGGATGAACAACATACACATAACCTGGTGGCTGCTCCATATATACCTCTTCTTGCAAATCACCATGCAAGAAGGCATTCTTTACATCCATCTGATGTAAAGACCATCCCTTTGATGCAGCCATAGCAATGACTGCTCTTACGGTTGCCATCCTTGCAACAGGACTGAATGTTTCTTCATAGTCAATGCCATATGTTTGTGCATAACCCTTGACTACTAATCTTGCCTTGTATCTGTTCACAGAACCATCTGCATTGTGCTTCACCTTATAAACCCACTTACAGCCAATTGCATTCTTACCTTTAGGCAAAGGTACCAATTCCCATGTAGCATTTGCTTCCAAGGCATCCATTTCTTCATCCATGGCTTTCTCTCATTTTTCTTTTCCCATGGCTTGCTCAAAAGAAGTGGGTTCTGGTTCCTGTATCACTTTAACCATATATGCATAGTGAATGGCTGTAAATCCATCATATTTCAGCCTATCCACAGGATACCTAGCTCTCGTAGACCTGCGCAAAGTAGGTTCACTCCCAGGTGCTCTCAAGACATCCCTGGTCTTCCTTACTCCAGGTGTAACAATAGAAGGAATACCCAACTCATCATCAATGCTCTGTTCTGAGCCACTGGATTCACCATCCACATAAGAGTGACCTGCATTCACATCAAACATGGGCTGATCAACCTTCTCTTTTCCTTTTCGTGATACCTGCATACCACTATCTGCATTACTTTGAGAAGATTCTCCTGATCTCAATCTGCTTGTCCATGGCGAAGAATGCAAACCACTACTAGAGGACGCTCCATGTCCACTAATATTTTGTGACTGCTGCTGTGAATTTTGTGCAGCATTACCATTTTGTGCATTTACATCATCAATCACATTTACTGGTTTATACCAGCTACTCATCTCATCAAAAACAACATCTCTGCTCACTGTAAACTTACGAGTAGAAGGGTTATAGCATCTATACCCTTTTTGCTGTAGAGAGTAACCAATAAAGATGCACTTCTCAGCTTTTGGATCCAACTTGGATCTCAACTCATCTGGCACATGTACATAGGCAATGCAACCAAAAATTTTCAAATGAGAAATATCTGGTTTCCTACCAGTATACCTCTCCTCTGGAGTCATTCCATGTATTGCTGCAGTGGGAGTCCTATTCATTATGTAGACTGCTGTAGCAACTGCTTCAACCCAATAAAAATCTGGCAAGTCTTTTTCATTGAGCATGGCACGAGATACCTCTCCAATATGCCTGTTTTTCCTTTCTGCAATTCCATTTTGTTGTGGGGTATAACTGCATGAATATTGCTGCTTTATGCCATGCTCCTGCAGGAACCTTGCAAACTCATTTGAGAGGTACTCTCCCCCTCCATCTGACCTTAGGCATTTTATCTGCAGGCCTGTTTCTTTTTCAACCATAGCTTTAAGAGTTTTGAAATGCCCAAAAACTTCACTTTTCTTTTTCATAAAATACACCCAAACTTTTCTGCTATAGTCATCAATAAAAGTGACAAAATAATGACAGCCTCCAAGAGATGTAGCTTTAGTAGTCCACACATCAGAGTGGATTAATTCCAATGGCTTCTCACTCTCTTGAACATGTCTAGGAAATGGTTTCCTTGCCTATTTTCCAAACTGACAGGCTTCACATACCTTATGCATTTCTGCAACCTTGAATTTTGGCAATCCTGCAACAATATTTTGGGCCTGCATTGATTTAAGTCGTTGTACATTAACATGACCAATGCGTTTATGCCAGATATCAATATCTGCAATTACACCGATCCCATGTGCAAACATTGCTGCACTCAATTCAGACATGTCTGCATCCAACGTAAACATTCTGCCCTTCTTCTTTCCTTTTGCTATCAAGTGACCTTTATTTTTCATATCCTCAACAAAGCATCCATGAGGATTAAATCTGACCTGCAAGCCTTGCTCAACCATTTGACCGACAGAAACCAGATTCTTGGTGATATTCGGGACATGAAATACATCGGACAGGTATTTCTTTTTCCCATCCTGCATAGACAAGGGAATTTTTCCAATCTGCACAATAGGATGTGCAGTATCATCACCAGTCTCCACAAATCCTGGTTTTTCCATTTTCCTTGCATCCTCCATCCATTCTGCATGACCTATCATGTGGTTTGATGCACCTGAGTCAACATACCATACATCATTGCTTTCTTCTGCACTTGTCACAGAATTGTTCATGTGCTGCACCATGAACAAATGCTCATTTCTGTCATCACCCTGTCTGCTAGAAGATGCATAATTCCCTTGTTGCAGTTTTCCATTCATGATGTCATTCTGCTTTTTATAGCAGTCTTTAGCCATATGACCCATTTTACCACAGTAGTAGCATTCAACATTATTGTTTGCATTTTGATCTCTTTGCCATCCACCACGACCTCTTTGGCTCCCCCTGCCTCTAGAGTTACCACGTCCTCCTCCATAGGACTGGTTTTCTTGAGTTTGGTGCATATTCTGATTTCTACCACGGCCTCCAAATCGGCCTCCTCTACCTCTGCCTCTACCTCTTCCAGCATTTGAGTAGAAGACAGTTTCTTTTGAAGTTCCTCCTGAAGAAGATGCACCACCATTTCTCTGCTCCTTAGAAATTAGAAGAGCAATCAACTCCTCAAAATCAAGAAATCTTTCACGAACTGAAATGGATGTCCGAAACTGTGCATAATCCTTTCCTAGACCATTCAAGGTCACGGAAACTAAATCATCATCTTCCACTGGCGACCCAATGGAAGCAAGTGCATCTGCAATCTTCTTCACCTTCATGTGGTAGTCATTGATGCTCATATTTTCTCTTTGCACATTGTGCAACTCTTGCTTGAGCTGCATTTTCCTGGCTTGTGTATTTGTGCTATACATCTTTGACAGAGTATCCCATGCCTCCTTTGGCGTACTTGCATCTTGAATATGCACAATCATAGAGTCTGAAATGCTGATAGACAGCCAATACATAACTTTCCTGGCTCTCTCATGCCATGCTTTAAATGCCTGCATTTGCTGTTGATTGGGAACATTAGGAAGAACTGGTTCTTCTTCATTTCCTGCAACAAATTCCCAATATCCTTTTCCCATGAGGAAATTCGTCATTCTAAACTTCCATGCTTGGAAGTTGTTCTTGTCAAGCTTTTCAGTGACAATCTGTGAAAGAGAATCAGACGCCATTGCAGAACACTGCAAAAAATTCTGTCACTGCAAAAAACACAGCTTCACCCTCACAAGGGCAAATCTGCAAAACTGGCGAAAGTGGTATTTGACCACACAGTCACTTCCTAGTGATGATTTTGCATAAACAGGAACCAAGGATGATTCTGTAACTCCCAATGTCTCTGCGCACAAGCATACGATGCAATTTCTACAGTAACTTTTCACCGACCTGTAGAATAGTGACTGCACAGCATAAAACTGGGCCTTTTCCTGAGTGCGTGCAGAAAACTTCCGTCTGCAAAACAGGCCTCGAAATGGCCTCAAATCAAAAAAACAAGGTCGCCAAGGGCTAAAGCCCTTTCCCGCAGCATATACTGCCCTCTTGCTTCACCGCGAAGGGCGTCTCAACCTGAGACAATGCACTCTTGCAATTTCCAGCTATGCTACCTGCAGAGATCTGCTCCCAAAACAGAAAATGAAAGCAACACTGCTCCTCTTACCAGAACACCGCGAGCTTGGCTTGCTTTCTTGAGCTCCTTACCACGAACAAGGCTCTGATACCATGTCAATATTGTGGGAGAGAAGGAAGGAGTCTCGCTTGAAGCTTTCTTGCTTGCACAATGGGGGAAGACACACAAGGGTGGAGGCTGAAAACAGTTTTCCTCTTCTTAGTTGTGTAAGCCAAAAAGAACTCTTTTACAAAGAAATAGAAGAACCCTATATATGGGTCTCAAACCAAACTCAACTAACTAAGGTGGCATACTAACTGAGCCACGAACTAGAGTAGATAAGGATAGCTATCATGTAGCTATTATTCATGGGCGGTGTACCAACCGCATCTGCAACTGACAAGTCGGTGACATAAATACACAACGGTCACCCTGGCGTATCACGAGTGGAGCTCGATATCTCAACACCTCTCATCCATTTTGTTGTGCTTCTTCTCCACAACCAATCCCCCCAAGACCCATCATCGATCCACATGGCAACCCTTCAACCACTTGAGTCCTCACCAACAAGTGCCATGAGACTAGCATTCGGCTAGGAGGGGGGTAATGTAAGGGCCAAAAGCGCAAAAAGCAAACTTAGAAAGTCCAAGGAAAGTGCAAAAGGGAAAATGCATGTTTTAAATATAAAAAGTGCACCCTAAATCCTTGTAACAGAGTGCCATGCTCCCTCATGTGCCATTTGTAAATGTAGATGGGCATGGGTGAAGGAACAATGTAAATAGGAAGGGAATAGGGAAAGAGGACCTAGGCTAAAATGACCAGTCATGTAAAAAAGGAATGGGTGTCCAAGATGAGCAGGATATATATAAAAAGTAAAAAGTGAATGAAGAAGCTCATTCTTATGTGTGGCCAAAACTAGCTCTCCTCTTCTTCTTCTTCTTCTTTGTGCTTGTGCTTGAGAGAGAGAGTGTGTGTGAGGGTGAGAGACCGTGGTAGAGAAGCTCTCCATCTTTGCCTCTCTTCTTTTTCTCTTCTCTTCTCTTCTCTTGTTTTGCGCATGAAGGTAAGCTCACTACACTTGTAGGTGTAAGAGTATGCATGGCTATGTGAGAGATAGCCATTACACTTGGCTTGAAACACTTGAAACAATAAGAGGTCATGGGTCTTGGCAGTCGAGCAAGAGCTTCCACAGTGCAAGATATGGAACATTTTAAAGTTAGAGGCATAGCAGAGTACTAAGTCAAGTCTACAAGGAGTGTAGAAGAGTCCAACCATTAGTTGCTCATCAATTTCACACATTTGAGGTTCCATTTCATACTTCAAGACCTTCATTTTTGTGAGAATATGGAAGATGTCTATGTTTTTGGCCAAAAAAGGCCCCCAAATCATGAGGGCATGTTCAATATGAAAAGGGGAAATTGTAGTAGGGTTCAAAGGGGTTCTTTTTTCTAAATGTTTCTTCTCATTATAATGAGAAAAAAAAAGGTAAAAACTTGTAGAACATGAAAAACACCTTCATGGGCTCCTTGTGATGATCTTCTCTCCCCAAATCTTTATCATCTAGCACTTTTGATCATAAATTCAGAGCCTACTCTTCTTTCTCTTTGCCATGATACCATTTATGTGGGCTATTTTGAAGAAATGAAAAATTAGAAAATTTAGTCTTTCTCTCCTCTTGCAAAAATTTGATGATGGAACCGATGTGATGAAGGATGATCATGAGATGGTGCTGGAGCATTGTGGAGTCCTATGAAGTAAGTTAATAGCCATTGGAGGCATCAATGGGCATTGATATGTACATGAGGCGACAAGCACATCACAACATATGAGCAGTTTTCAAGTAAGTTTATTAATTTTCATAGCAAATGGAATGGGATTGAAAAATGTCATTCATGGTGTGTCAAAGGAATCTATGTGGTAAAAATTAGAGAATAATTGTTGAAAGCATTTATGGTTTTTTGCATATCAATAATAGGTTGATCTTATGTCATCTATGTTCCAAAGGTAGCACGAATTAGGAGGACTCAATGCCTTTGGGGTGTAACTAGCAACGTTGCGATGAGTAGAAAATTCATAAAAGATGTAAAGGGATGTTTGTTGCAATTTCACATATTTTTTTCTCATTAGATATGATTGTGCATGTTCATCCACGCTTTACATTCAAGCATGCACTGCACACACCGATGCATAGCACATGGTTTTTCCATGACTGAGTGTGTGAGGTAGTCCTATTGTTTAGTTACGTGGGCTTAAGAGGGTTTTAGGTGGGGAAAGAGTGGAGATTGCGTTATGTGGGGAAGTCCTATTGTTTAGTTACGTGGGCTTAAGAGGGTTTTAGGCAGGGAAAGAGTGGAGATTGTGTTATGTGTGTGCAAAAATACGAGGATTAGCATGCCAATTTCTAATCGGGTTAGTATGCTTGTTTTAGAGGCCGTGACACTCAACTAAGGAGGAGCTTGTGTTACGTATATATGGTGTGCTAGACATCTTATATTGGGCACTCTTGCTTAGAGTTTGGGATATGCAATTAGATAAGTAGACTACATAACATAGCATTTTAGAGTTTAGATAGTTCTTCTAGCTTATAGTTAGTTGCTCATAGCCACAGTGAAATGGGGGCTGATTTTGTGAGGTTCAACAATGAGCTTTGAGTGAGAGAGCCACTATGGGGTCCATTTTAGGTCACAAGAGGTAGTGCATTTGCTAGGATTCCTAGTAGGGCCTAAAACTCAATTCTAGACTATATGCCCCTTCACTCAGAAGCATAGAGAGAATTATTAAGGCAAGAACAAGAAAGAAGGCTAAAAATCTCTCGTATGCAATGAGAGAAGTGTGAATAATAGTCGAGGAAACGTGCGGAAGTCTTTTTGCAAGCATCCCTTGATTGCACTAGTCATGTATCTATTAAAGTCAGGGGTCTTATAGCCCCTCATAGTAAGAGTAGTCCCAACACGTGCACGAGTGGAAGCTTACCTTTAATACCTAAAGTCGGGAAATCTATCCCTTTGAGGACTAGTCGAAGTAGTGAGTTAACTTCAACCCCTAGTGGTGCCACCAACAGTAGTGTAGTTGTTCTTTCTAATCCTATCCTCACATCTACTACTGTTGGTGCTAAGCTTGTTCCTATACCCATAGGGATGGCATAGCCACTATCCTTAATACACCCTCAAGCAATTCAAATTCTAGTTGGTATAATGGCTCTACTTAGTTTACGATATTTGTTGCCTATCTTTAGTGGAAGTCCAAATGAAGATGTAGAGTTGCATATCAAAGACTTTCAAAAACTTATGCTCAATTGTCAAGTCATTGAGGAAGTGCATCACTTGATGTTCTTTAGCATGACTTTGAAGGGAAACACAGTGCAGTGGTATTATCGACTTGTGAAAAATTCGATTTGACATGCAAGGGCTTTACACTACGTTTTGTAGGGAGTTATCTAGTGAAAAGGAGAGTCAATATTGGCTGTTTGTCCTAAATAAGACTCAATAGGAATTCAATGAGAGTGTGAAAGCACACGCCTAGAAGCTATGTGAATTTTTTCATTGCTTGGATAAAACCATTCAATTACCCTTGTCACTCAGCTACAGTTTTTCTTGAGAGGGTTGGATTTTACAATCCAACCACACTTGAGTGACATTGCACTGAACAATCTAGATGTGGCTATAACAACAATAGAGGGAGTCAAGTTAAGATTTCAAACTACCTATATAGCAAGAGGGTAAGCCCTCTCTTTGTTATTGGGATAGTGCCAAATGTGGTGGTCACAGGCTGCAATCCATTACTCACATGATCTAGTAATGTTATGAGTTAGAGTTAAGGGATCCTATATCAACGGTTGCCTCAATTACTCGCACTTGGGGGCCAAATGTTGCCGAGCCAAGGCCTGTGACAACAATGAGCAGTTGATAGGCCCCTATCATAAACCAAGGGTTAGTATAGGTAGCACCCGCTTTGTAAATTATGAAACCAAATGTGGCGGTAACTCTTGAGGCCATTGGCTATGAGTCTTCTACATCCAATGCCATAGAAGAAGTAAAAGACATGATGAAAAACTATACTGAAATGATCACGGAGTAATACTGTTAGATCATATTGGATGTCAATTTCTTAAAATGATAGCAAAATTTGATGGGCATTAGTAGGTCCGATGATGCATTTCCATCAATGTTTAGTTGTAAGTGGTGTTGGTCAACACCTCCCATGGAATTGTCTTCATGTGAAGTGTGATGTATGTGGGAAGTTAGGATATATAGCCAACACATGCTGGAGAAGAATCAATTCACTCCAGCAAGGTACTCACAACAACTTGGGTTGGTTTGAAAATGATGGGAATACCCGAGGGGAGGACCCTAAGAAGATTTTGCAAATGGGAAAAGCCACCCTAGAGGAAATGCCTAATAGGGTCACTTGGTAAATATGCATACAATTACTGAGAATGTGACATCTAACAATGTTAGAATGGTTACTAAGAGTCAAAAAATGAAAGAGGATCAAAAGGATGATCCCAATACGAGAAAAGCTAACCCTAAGCTTAGTGTGGTTGACAAGAAGGTGACACATGCAAATACTTAGGTGGGTCCTTTTAAACACGATAGTGCCTTAGAGGAGCATGTAGTTTAAGACCAAACACAAATCAAAATCCAAGGAGGCAATTAAGGTTGTTAGGAAACCAAAAGAGAGGATGGTATGGAAAGAAAAGAAAGAAATAGCAAATTTCCAGGAGTTCAATTTAGTAAATGCTTTATATAAAGTCAAGACAAGTGTGAATTTGCTACAATTAATTTGATTGTCATAAAATTTTCGTAAATGAGTTTAAGAAAATCCTATGAACGGGTTATGTTGTAGAGTCTATTGGTATCAATTGTGTGAACAATGAATGGTAGGAGCATGTGGAGAAATACTGCCCAAGGGTGCAGGCTTATATGGATGGTGTTTTGGTTGAAAGTGTGGTGGTAGACTCGAGCTTATTTGTAAATATTTTGAGCATGGATTTATTGGAGAGGCTAGGTTTGCATGTTTAAAAGGATTTTACAACTCTTCTAACAATGGCTGATGACAGTCTAAGATAACTAAAAGGAATGGTATCTCAAGTGCATGTGATAGTAGCACACATTGAGTGCATTCTTGACTTCCATGTCATCTAATTTGCTAGGAGGCTGAGCTATCAGTTGTTTCTTGGACAGACATGGATCTTTCACTCTGATTGTTTGGTGGACATTCCAGTCGATGGGTTGATCTTTGGGTATGGGATAAAAAGGATGATTTAGGTGCTTCCTAGAACACTCATTGAATAAAAGGGCATTACCTCCCACTACTAAGTGGGAGACACTTGAGGGAGCCTTTGCAATTGAAACCTTGTGATGCCAAGAGGCATATTTCACGATGGATTCCGTGCCACGGTGGATTCCATGAGGTTTTACAGTGGATTCCGTAAACTCTGTTAACTAGGGCTCGTACACAAAGTGGATTCTTTGTGCGAGAAGTTGATGGGGACGCCTATCTTTTTCGGGCGTTTCATTAATTTAGTGTGTACATGGGTGATTCCATAGCGGGTGATTCCGCAAAATGCATATTAAATTAATAAACGTTTATGAGTTTAGAATGCGCACTCGTAATAAATTAAGGTTAGGTTTGATTTCTAACCAGCTGATTTATTTATGTAGCTGAAGACTGTTAGGTATTCACTTTTGTCGGTTTAATTGTATTATTTTACTAACGATTGTGAATGCTTCAGTTGATGTGTAGAGATAGCAACAGTGGCGGAGGAAAGCATTGGAGGATAGCGAGTATTCACTTATATTTTGATGGACGCATACCTTAGGCATGGCGTCTATATTTTGTCGCACCTATTTATTGAGGCGTTGGATATTTATTTATTATTTTGTATGCGTATAGGCGCACGATTATGTTATTTGTACTTAGACATTGTATTGGGTACGCCTGACTCTTTGGGCGCCGCCCATTAGCTTTATTTCTATTTTGTGCTAAAGTAAACTCAAAAGCCAAAAGCTTGCTATTTTGTAATTTGGGCTATTATTTGAGCTTGAAGATGATTAATACATAAAATACATGCTTTGTGGAGCGCTCACACAAGGCATGGGGGGAGATTGCACCCAATTGGTCTCTTGTTCATGTCGTGCATGCTTTTTACCTTGAGTTTTGTGCAAAAAGTAGAGTTTTTTTGTTCTTGGGGACCTTCCGGCATTCACTATGCAAGCATACGGCATCCGATCTGCGCACCAGTGGTATCAGAGCGAAGCTAAGATCGAGAGCTTCCAATCGCTACCCATATTATGCGAAGGCAAAGCTCCTAGAACGATCAAGCTCTATGGTCAATCTCATCGCGAACGGTCAATAGGGGTGGATTCCTGGCGGTCAAGAACCTTTGTTTCCATCCTTAGATCACGAAGCCTGCAACAGCGGAGGACCACTCCTACATCCTCTCATACAAGTCGTGGTTACACAGAGATAAGTCTTCAAAACTTCATAAGCTTAAAAGCTTAATACAAAGCTTATAAAGCTTAAAGAAGCTTTAAAGCTTCATAATTTTAAATCGGTGCATCGGGAGGAGGTCCGCGTGATTTTCGTCGGCTGAAAAATGCCCCCCCCTAAAAATTGATGTTGTTGCTGCCTAACACTCAAGCCTACTACACTAAGTCAAGTCACACAAAATCTCCCAAGTTCTCCAAGTCTAAATTCTGCAAGACTTCTAAATCACTCAAGTTCTGCAAGTTTTGGTACTCTGTAAGTCACATAAGTCTGCAACTCTGCAAGTCAGACAAGTCACCTGAAGTCAGAACGACTTTTGTTCAAAACTCATAGAAGGACTGTTCCTGCGCAGAAGCTCCGAACTGCAAAGTTGTTCATTGGAAGGTACTGTTCCCATATGCAGGCTTGCTGAACCATTTTCAGCACAGGAAGAAGGATAAAACATAGATTTTTCAAAGATTACAAATCCCGCAATAGCCAAAGACGAAGATTGTGAAAGCCACACACAAAAATATATAAGCCTTGTACACCCGATCTTGAGCTACGCTCATCCCGCTAATTGGATTTTGAGAGTGTGAGGTTTTTTGAAGTTTTGCAGGATGACGGAACCACATATGGATGATTTAATGGCTGAAGGCGATCTTCCTGAACCTACGATGGAGCAAAAGCTGGATTTAATTATGATGCAGTTGGATGAAGAACGACGAGCTAGGCAAGCATTGCAAGCTCAATTGGCTAATTTACAAAGATCGACTGCCGATAAAAAGGAACCACAATTTGAAGATCTTATTCGACGTACCATTGACGCGACTCTCGAAGCTCAATCCATCCGCAAAGAAACAAAGATAAGTAAAAGAAATTTCAAATTCCGTACTTTCAATGGCACTCGAGATGGAAAATTTGTTCTTGCATTCGTCAATTAGTTTGATGATTACTTTCATGAGGAAACATACACAAAAAAAGATAAAATCAAGTGTGTCATTAATCATTTAGTGGATAGAGCATCTCTTTGGTGGACCGTGGTTGGTAAGAGTATAGATTGTCCCACTATCTGGGAGAATTTCAAGAAGAAGTTTATGTAGAATTTCCTTCCTCCACAATTCCATGAAAAAGCCATAAAGCAATGGGACCTTCTTCAGCAAAGAGATCATGAGCCTATTCCTCAGTACACCTAACGCTTTTGGAATGCATTACTCCAGTTATGCATGCTTGAAGACGTACCTGAAGCGGCACACAAGCGCAAGTATATGTCTGGATTACTTAGGCATTACTACGCTGAAGTCAATATGTTCAAGCCTGCAACTCTTGAAGACGCAATTTCTTTAGCTCATGACACTGAAGACAAGCTTCGAGGAAGAGACAAGCGTCCACAGCAATTTCAAACCAATGGTAACCATGGATCTAAGCAATTCAACTCAAATTTTAGAAGATTTAATCAATGTCGTTTTCCTTCATCATCTTTCCGTAAGTCTTGGGCAAAACCACATGCTTTACCATCCAATACCAATCAAAACCACAAGCCAATTCCACATCCAAATCCTAATATTCCTAGACTTCTTGCCATTGCAAATAATGTATCTAAAGCCAAACCTATAGTGTGTTACAAATGCCACCAATCTGGACATCTAGCAGCCAATTGCCAATCGAAGAAGCCACCTGTCCATATCAACTACCTTGGAGTAATGGAAGATGACGAACATGAAGAAATGCCTGATTTCATGGAAGATGAAGACGACATTACCACTCCTTCGGATACTTTACCAGGTATACCAACTCCACATTCTTTATTGATGATGAAATGTTTAGTGCATGGAAAAGAAAATATTATTTTGCATGATGATGGTAGTACTCATGATTTTATTTCTGCAAAGTTAAAGAATTGAAATTACAAATTGTTCTTATGCATTATCGCATTAAAGCAGCATTTTCAGGCACAAGGTATAATGGAACACAAGAGGTGCATGACTTAAGTATTCAAATTGGTGAATACACTGAAAGAATGAATTTTCTAGTTGTACCATTACAGTCCAGTGATATTATTTTAGGTATGCCTTGGCGTCATCAGCATAACCCTGATATAGATTATTCCACACATTCAATTAATATTCATTTTCAAGGAAAACATATTACATTGTATGGTATGCATGCATCTAATGTTTTTCCACTGCTTTCACATACTCAAGCTAAACGTGCATTACGTAAAAGTAGTAAATCTTATCTCATTTGGATGAATGAACTGCAAGTTAAAGAAAAACATATGCACCCTAGGCATAAAGAATTTCTTGCACACTTTAAAGACTATTTTGCAGAAGATCTACCACGTGGTTTACCTCCTTCACGTCCAGAAGACCACAAAATAGATTTGATTCCTGGTACACAACCACCTTGTAAAACACCATATAGGCATAACCAGATAGAGCAAAAAGAAATTCAAAATCAAGTTGAGGAATTACTAAATAGAGGATTGATTAGACCTAGTAGTTCTCCATTTGGTGCACCTGTTTTGTTGGTAAAGAAAAAGAATAATACTTATCGTATGTGCATTGACTATCGTGCTTTAAATAATATCACTGTAAAGAATAGATATCCAATTCCTAGAGTCGATGACCTTATGGATAATCTGCAAGGTTCTGCCATATTTAGTAAAATAGACCTTAAATCTGGTTATCATCAGGTGAGATTAGATAAGTCTGACATATTCAAGACTGCATTTAGAACACAATTTGGTCATTATGAATTTTTAGTGATGCCTTTCGGATTGACTAATGCACCTGCTACATTTAGTAGAATGATGAATCGTATATTTTTGAAATATTAGCATTGTGTTATTGTATTTTTTGATGATATTTTGGTGTTTAGTCAAAATGAGAAAGAACTTTTTGAATATTTGTCCTTGGTTTTCAAGTTATTAAAAGATAATCAACTGTATGCCAATCCGGAAAAGAGTGAATTCTTTAAAACAGAAATTGAATATTTAGGTCATATTGTATCATCTGATGGTATTAAGGTTGACCCTAAGAAAATAGAAGCAATATTGAACTGGCCTATACCTAAAAATGTGCATGAGTTACATTCTTTTCTAGGTCTTGCTAGTTTTTACAAGAAATTTGTGTGAAATTTTTCATTACTTGCTTTGCCATTGACTAAACTTTTAAAGAAAGGTATTGTTTATCATTGGTCTGATAATCAACAAAAATCTTTTGACTTATTGAAACATGCATTAAACCATGCTCCTGTATTACAACTACCTGATTTTAATAGACCATTCTTTTTAGTAGTTACTGATGCTAGCGGATCTGGAATAGGAGCTGTACTTATGCAAGGCAATCATCCCATAGCCTATTCTAGTTGTAAACTGAAATCCTCAGAACTTAAATATTCCACATATGATAAAGAATTATTAGCTGTAGTACAAGCTTTAAGACAATGGAAACACTATTTAATGGGTTTTGAGTTTATGATTAAGACTGACCAACAAAGTATTAGACATTTACTTAGCCAACCCCAAATATCTAATAGACATATCAAATGGGCAGCCTTTATTCAGAGTTTTCATCCTATCATTCAATATCAACCAGGTAAAGAAAATGTAGTCGCCGGTGCATTAAGTAGAAGACCCACTATTCATAATATTTCTGTTATATCATTTGATTCTTTAATTTCTATGAAATATACTTATCATCAAGACATTACTTTTCATGCTGATTGGAATAAATTAGTTAGAAATAACTAGATTCCTATTGATTCACTATCTTATAATGATGGATTCATGTTTTATGAAAAGAGATTATGTGTTACAGTTTCCTTCAGATCTTTTGTTTTGAATGAGATTCATTGTCCTCCATATCAAGGTCATAGAGGTATCATATCTACTTTATGTACATTAACTGAAGATTTTTATTGGCCATATATGGACACTGATGTATCTAACTTTGTTTCTGAATGTTTGATTTGTCAAAGAATTAAGAGACATCATGGTGAACAGTATGGATTACTTATGCCTTTATCTATTCCATCAAGACCATGGGAACTGATTTCTATGGATTTTATTACTGGTTTACCTAATACTAAAGCTAACCATGATATGATTTGGACTGTAGTAGACAGGTTTAGTAAACAAGCATATTTCATTCCATGTAAGAAAACTTTAATAGCATCTCAGGCAGCACAATTGTTTTTGAAAACTGTTTTCACTAACCATGGGTTACCAAAAGTTATTATTTCTGATTCTAGATTTTGTAACAACTTTTGGATTACTTTGTTTGCTAACCTAGGAACAAAGATTGATTTCTCATCTCATTTCATCCTGAAACTAATGGACAAACAGAAGCCACTAATAGTACTATTCTAGATCTTTTACGTGCTTACACTATTTCTAAACCACAGACATGGGACACACATTTGCATTTACTGCAGTTTGCATATAACAATACACCACACATATCTACAAAGAAAGCACCATTTGAAGTGATTTATGGTTATAGATTGTCTACACCTATTGCATCTTTATCAAATAGAATTCAGAGTGCTAATGATATTGCTACTATGCACGCTACTATTTTTGATGAGGTTAAAGACATGATTGCCAAAGCCGATCATATACCAAACAAGCCAATAAGAAAAGACAAGCAATGAATTTCAAAGTTGATGACTGTGTTTGGTTGAGAATAGAAAAACAGAGATTACAAAGTGTAGATAGACACCTAGTTGTGAAATTAGCACCTAGATTCTATGGACCATTTAAGATTATTCACAAAATCAATGACAATGCATTCAAGTTAGAATTACCACCTCACTGGAAAATTCACAACACATTTCACATTAGTTTATTAAGACCCTTTAGAGGCCAATTACCTGTACACCCTGTTTATAAAAACCCACCTTTGTTAGAGGAAGAGACTGAAAGACTTGAACCTGAAGCTATCATAGACACTGACTTTATGACCACTAGAACTGGCCGAAGATATTCTAGATACTTAGTCAAGTTTAAGAACCATCCTATAGAGGAAGCTCAATGGATGCACGCTAGAGACTTAAATGGCTTTCCCACTCTGCTAGCTCCACATTGAGCTAATAGCAACTGAGGTCAATTGCTATCCCACCCCGGGGGTATGATGCCAGGAGGCATATTTCACTGTGGATTCCATGAGGTTTTACGGTGGATTCCGTAAACTTTGTTAACCGGGGCTCATACACAAAGTGGATTCTTTGTGCGAGCAGTTGATGGGGACGCCTATCCTTTTTGGGTGTTTCATTAATTTAGTGTGTACATGGGTGATTTCGCAAAATGCATATTAAATTAATAAACGTTTATGAGTTTAGAATGCGCACTCGTAATAAATTAAGGTTAGGATTGATTTCTAACCAGTTGATTTATTTATGTAGCTGAAGACTGTTAGGTATTCACTTTTGTCAGTTTAATTATATTATTTTACTAACGATTGTGAATGCTTCAGTTGATGTGTAGAGATAGCAACAGTGGCGGAGGAAAGCATTGGAGGATAGCGAGTATTCGAGTTATCACTTATATTTTGATGGGCGCATACCTTAGGCATGGCGTCTATATTTTATCGCACATATTTATTGAGGCGTTGGATATTTATTTATTATTTTGTATGCGCATGGGCGCATGATTATGTTATTTGTACTTGGACATTGTATTGGATACGCCTGACTCTTTGGGCGCTGCCCATTAGCTTTATTTCTATTTTGTGCTAAAGTAAACTCAAAAGCCAAAAGCTTGCTATTTTGTAATTTGGGCTATTATTTGAGCTTGAAGATGATTAATACATAAAATACATGCTTTATGGAGCGCTCACACAAGGCATGGGGGGAGATTGCACCCAATTGGTATCTTGTTCATGTTGTGCATGCTTTTTACCTTGAGTTTTGTGCAAAAAGTAGAGTTCTTTTGTTCTTGGGGACCTTTCGACATTCACTACGCAAGCATACGGCATCCGATCTGCGCACCACCTTGAGCTTGAGTGACTTTGATAAGGATTCCACTATGAAGGAAGTCTATCAATTGTGTTTGAATGAGTTGATAGGGACGAAAGATCAAATTCATGATGCTAATGTTATAGAGTTAGATCTTGGGACTCTTAATGATCTCCACCCAATTAAATTAGGCATTATACTATCCGACGATAAGTGTAAGGATTATAAGTAACTCTTATAGGAGTTTAGGGACATATTTGCATGATTGTTTAATTTCTTATTTTCTTCTTTGTTGTTGTAGCAGTAGCGGTAGCAGTGGCGATGGCGGTAGTGGTAGTGGTAGTTGTTGTTTAATTTCTTATTTTCTTGTTTGTTGTTGTTGTGGTAGTCATAGTAATGGTAGTGGTAGTAGTTGTTGTTTAATTTCTTCTCTTCTTGTTTGTTGTTGTTGTAGTAGTCATAGTCGTCATGGTCGTGATTGTAGTAGTAGTAATAGTAGTTTTCTTGTTTATTGTTGTTATAGTAGTAGTAGTAGTTTTTTTTCTTTTCTTATTTATTGTTGTTTAGTTTTCTTGTTTGTTGTTATTGTGGTAGTAGTAGTAATAATTTTTTCTTCTTTTCTTGTTTGTTGTTATTGTAGTAGTAGTAGTAGTAGTTGTTGCTTTTTCTTCTTTTCTTGTTTATTGTAGTGGTAGTGGTTTGTTGTTGTGGTAGTCGCAGTCGTAGTTGTCGTAGTCGTGGTAGTAGTAGTAGTAGTAGTAGTAGTAGCAGTAGTAGTGGTTTTCTTGTTTGTTGTTGTTGTTGTAGTGGTAGTTTTTTTTCTTTTCTTGTTTATTGTCGTTTAATTTTCTTATTTGTTGTTGTTGTTGTAGTAGTGGTAGTAGTAGTAGTTTTTTCTTCTTTTATTGTTTGTTGTAGTAGTAGTAGTTGTTGTTGTTGTTTTTTCTTCTTTTCTTGTTTATTGTAGTGGTAGTAGTAGTGGTAGTGATAGAGAGAGAGAGATGTTTTGTTAAAGAAAATGAGAGATGGAGAGGAAGAGAAAAAGGAAAAAGGAACGAGAGAGAGGGAATAAACATACAACATAATAAAGAAAGAGAAAAAGAGAGAGAGATGGAAGGAGAGAAGAGAATGAATGGATAAAAAACAAAGAGAGAGTGGTGGCGAGGTCCGGTGCAATACCACAAGACGGGAAACACTCAAACATACGTTAATTTGTGGGTGGGTGGAGACTTTACATACGTTAATTTTACTGAGTTACAAGAGAAGAAATCCCTTCTCAAACAATTTAAGAAAGAAAAAAAGAATGATAACAAAAGCAAATTATTTGTTGTAATGTAGACCAAATGGAAAACGATGAAGGTCGTGATGTTCAAGATCGCGAGGCGTATCTTAATCAGCATGTCCCATGTCCTTGCTCTCAATGTAAGTTGGTAATTAGACGAAAGCATCGATTGTCTATAAAACACGTACGACGCTTTGGCGAGTTTCAATTTGAGATCATTGATCAGGCGATCTCAGATTTTGAGCAAACGATAAGAAAAGTGTATATCAATCATGCATTGTATTCGCAAGCTAATTGAATACCATATACAAAAACATTAGGTGTGGCTGACAAATTTTCTATCCATGGAGGTGACGTCTCGTCCCAAGGAGGAGTGCACCCTTTACGGCTAGTTAGAAGAATTCATGGACGTGCAATGGATGGAGTGCCTAAGCCAATCCACCACTTGGAAGGTACTACCCAATCTATACCGTCAATACTAGAGGAGACATGCAGCCTTCCAAACAGACCTACAATCTTGGCGCCTGAGATGGAGGCAATGATCGATGCATTGTTGCCCATGGATATCAAGATTTCTGATATGCTTAGAGAGAAAGCATCCATACCATTATATGATGGGTGCCGAGTATCTTGCTTGAAGACACTGCTTGCACTCTTAAGTGTGCAAGTAAAATACGGGTGGAGCGATGCGAGTGTGATCGAGTTGTTCAAGTACCTTGTACGTACGCTTCGTTGATTTCTTTGTGACACTATCATTAAAAATATTTGTGTTTTTTCAAGGTGTTTTATGAATTTTTTTTCAGGTTACTAAAGTATCATATGTTACCACTTACAAATACCATACCTGAGTCTCGTGATGATGCACAACATGTTTTACGAAAGCTTGGCATGGACTACAATAGCATCCATGCATGTATCAATGATTGCATACTGTTTCGAGGAGAATATGAGACTATGGAGACATATCAAAAGTGTGGTGCTCATAGGTATCAACAGAACTTGCAAGAGAAAACCATCCCTCAAAAAGTTCTTAGACACTTTCCGCTTATCCCTCGCATAAACCACATGTTTTGTACGTCCGACATGGCGAGCTTGACAAAGTGGCATGCACAGAATAGACATAGATGGAGTTCAACGAATATCAGTGGATTCATGCGCATGGAGCCACATTGACTCTACCTTCCCAGGCTTTGTCCGAGAGCCAAGGAATATTCAGCTCGGTCTTGCTATGGATGGCATGAACCCATTCGGTCTACGCTCAACTTTTTACAGTGTGTGGCCTATAGTCCTTATTAACTATGATATCCCTCCATGGATTTCTACAAAGAAAGGACATCTCATCCTTAGCTTACTTGTTCTCGGCCGCTACAAAGTAAAAAATATGGACGTGTATCTTTGTCCATTAGTCGATGAGCTTAAGATTTTGTGGGAGGAGGGGGTCACCGTGCAAGATATGAGCAAGTGCGATGGTCGACGGTCCATCAATATTCGAGCCATTCTCATGTGGACCATGCATGACTTTCCAGGATTCGAAGAGTGGTCACGTAAGTAGGCTTCCGTTCTCGTTGGTAATATCTATCATAGCTCGTTCAAGTTTGTATTCACTAGATAGAGGTATTGGGACATGTTTGGTTACCTAAGGTTATAATGCATGTCCATTGTGTGGGCTACAGTTAGACTCTCGAAGGTTACGAACCATGAAGAAGATGGTATATCAAGGACACGCCGCTTTCTTGTGCCAGAGGGTCATGAACTCAGGGAAGGTTTTATTGGACGATCTCCAACATGTATGAATGCCCAAAGCTGGTATGAGTTGAAAATGGTCCATAGGGAGTCACATCTAAATGGAATGCAACGGTTCTTAATTTTCTACGAGTTGCCATATTGGACCCACTTACAGATCAACCACTTGTTGGATCCCATGCATATTTTCAAAAACATGGACAACTTCTTATGGGACCACATCACAGGAAAGAGAGACACTATAGGGGCACGAATGGATTTGAAGGAGATAGGCAAGATGGAGGCGCTTGGGCCATAGTCGAGTGCTGATGGTCGCTTGCAACTACCTCATGCTCCTTGGGTTTTTTCCATTAAAGAAGAGCACATTGTGAAACAAATAGTCAAGTCTATCCGCACTTCGACGGGTATAATGCATTCTCTCAAGTCTGCATTTTCTAAAGACGACCAATTATCAAGGCTAAAATCCCATGATTGGCATAAGATATGTCATGTTTATACCACAAATGGATTGTAAGTGGCCTGCATATTTAGCTATTTGGAGTGTAGTCATTGTTCATAATGCTTTCTCGTTTGTGGCAGTTTATACTACCAATCGCGATCGCAGGATGCCTTACTCCAAAAATACGTGGGGCGATTTACAGATTGTCGACTTTAGTACAATGGATCTCACAAAAGGAGATTAAGACGTCCTCTATTAAGATGTCCTTTAGTGCAATGGATCTCATAGAAGTATGCAAATAGAGGGGTCGATATTGCAAGGGGTGGAGGCCACCGAAAGCTTGGAGCATGCAGAGGAGCCAACATCGGGTAACAATGATGGAAATACAAGAGTCCAAGAATTCTTTTAGAACGAGGTGGACTCATCCTTTTGTGGTGACATGTCTATCGACCTTCCAGTGTATGCAAAGTTGTGTCAGGAGATTGACATGGGACCATAGGGTACTTCATACTTGGAGCATCCACCTACTCAATTTGTTGACGAATCACTTATAAGGGTACATAATATATGCATTTTAAGTAAGATCATTTTTTAAAGATTTATATTACCGTGCTTTCTATGATTTATATTGATTATGCTAACATCATTTTTTGTTTGTGCAGGTGACCTTTATGGATATTTAGATCATCACGATGAGTCGAGGGATGAGCGACGAGGAGCTACATGAGATCTTCACACATATGTCTATAGATCAGATGGCGAAATTCAGAGATATGGTGGACCGGGAGCTATCTTGGACACCGTCAGGCCACTTTATTAGATCTACTTTGGTGCACTCTGATGCTTCAGTTTCTAGCCGATGAGGTCGATGCTCCAGACTTGGGCCAGACGGAGGGAGTGGTTCAGGGGGTACTGCAGAGATCCAGATGCAGTGAGCCCGCGGTCAGCTCGGGATACATGTGCTACTCCTCGCTCTTGTGGCGGTTCGAGAGAGCGTGGTTCAGGTGGTTGCTGTGGAGGTACGGACGCGGTGTCTCTATCTCGTGGTTCTACTGGAGTTGCATCACCTCCGAGATTTGTCACACCTGTGGGGACGTCTACTCCACTCACTCCGGCTTTTGCTCAGTCGTCCGCAGGTGGCATCCTTATGGGTGCTACTCCGATAGATACTACCCCGGTAGGTACACCAGATGTACAGGGGTCTCTTAGATATTCCGAGGAGCGTGGTCGTAGGTAGGAGAGGACCCATCTTAGGCATACCCCAGAGGGGTATGCCTACCTTGTAGATGATAGGTCAAGAGCCATCATCATGAATGACTCACATGAGAGAGTTGTGCCTTTGGGGTATGCCTACCTTGTAGACGATAGGTCAGGAGCCATCATCATGAATGATGAGGGGAGGAGGGTGATGGCTCACATGAGAGAGTTGTGCCAACAAGTTTTTCGGCACAACATCTTGGATCATTGGAAGAACATACCGAAGGAGAGCAAGGACTACATAGTAGCATCCTTGTATGATCCGGTACCAGCTGCAGCAGATAGGTTTTCTACGGGCTGGATGATGGACTGCATGCGTGCATATATGTCACACAAATGATCGGACGCACGCAAGGCACTTAAGAGTGGGGCTTCAAAGCCCGAGTGGCTCGATGCGGACAACTGGCGTCGACTTAGGGAGGAGGCTACAGATTCTCCAGGACATTGGAGACAACAGCGTGAGGCGGCGAGGACACGACCAGAGGCCGGAGTGGTCCATCATCTTGGGAGCGGCGGGCATAGGATATATCTAGAGGACTTTGTAAGTTTTTCTTTTGTTTTGCTTGCTTATTTTTTTGCAACATCCTTTGTACTGACAATCGTGTTTCTAACAGTTGTATTTTGTTTTCTTTGCAACACTCCATTACAAATCGCGATCCCACCGGCCTTGAGACTCGATATGCATAGAGGCACGATCTCACTACATTGATCAACCGATTGTATGGACTAAGTCACTCATCTTTATTGTCCGTAGTTACCATGTTTAATTAGAATGCATTATTGTATGGTGGACTGATGTGTAGTTGTTTCTTTTTTTGCAGAGTTCATTTGATGCTCCTTTGCGGCGGGACGAGGTTTCGAATGACGATGATCTATAGCTCGCCCTTGGATCCCTGGAGCTCATATACACTTCTTTTTTGGTAACGTGATTTGTGTAGACATTTTCTATGTAGTAGTAGTATCTTGCCATGATTGTACCGGTCACTTTCATTATGCGATCATGTATTTATTTCATGTATCAACGTTATGATTTAAGTACACTTTGCCTTTATTTACATGAGCATTGTACACATTACTGAAACTATTTTGTATGGCCCAAATAAAGCACATAGTGCTATATGCAAGCTGCTCTACCACAAAATTTTCCCCCTGTTACTGTCGCTATTAGTGTCGCAAAATCCGTCGCAAAGTATCATTATTTGCGTTGGTATTAGCGTCGCAAGCTAATAACGACGCTGATACCGACTGTTCTATGGCGTCGCCAATGCTTTTTGCAATGACGGGAAAAAATTTCATTATGAACATTTTCGTCGCTTTTAACGTTGGTATAAGGCCTATATCTTGTAGTGTAAATAAGTCTAAAATCATCTTATTATGATAGTATTTTTTAAATATTTATTATATTATCCCATGGTATAAATTGATCCTCCCTATCACATCCTACAAAAAACTCACAAAATGATAAGTAAAGTCTATTTTTCGTGACTGTGTGTGTGTGTGTGTGTGTGTGAACAAGAAAGAGAGAGAGCATTAGAATGTTATATATGCTAATTCGAGAATGATAAAATGAATGCACAATCCTAAGATACTACAAAACTACACCTTAAGGGGTATTTACACACAATTAAAACCCTTCGTCCATGGAGCATTCACATCAGAATGAACAAAGGAATGCAATGACTGTAACATCTAAAAGTAGTAATCATATTTGTAGTATTTAGGTGTGGTTGTAAAATGCTTATTGATAATTAAATCTATGTTCTCCTTGCCTTTTCCATCACTTGTATCATAATCATCATACTCCTTTTGAGAGAGAGAGAGAGAGAGAGAGAGAGAGAGAGAGAGAGAGAGAGAGAGAGAGAGAGAGAGAGAGAGAGAGAGAGAGAGAGAGAGAGTTCATTAGCTATGGAAGCCTCTAGAAGGAGAGATGTATTTTCTTCAAAAAATTTAGTTTCACCTCATAAATTACATGCACATCCCATGTATACTTGAGAGCATCTAAATGATTTGGCACTTAGGTTTGATTCTTTGTACTTAAAATACTATCTCTCACTTTTGCATCTCTTAGATATGCCACCAAACTCGACATCGTAGACATAGCATACATTCCAAATCTCAAAACTAAAATGTTAAGAATACTTGTATTTGGAAAAATCCATTTTTGGATGTATCATATTATTCATTGATAACTTTGCGTGTGTGTGCGTGCGGGCACATGCTTCATATGAGGGATGCATTTTCTATGCGCTCTATGTAGGATGCATTGAAGTGCTGATTGTAACACCGATGCATAAAAAGTGTTACAAATTTATAACATAAAGTTAGAAAGAAATGTGCACAGAGAGAGAGAGAGAGAGAGAGAGAGAGAGAGAGAGAGAGAGAGAGAGAGAGAGAGAGAGAGAGAGAGAGAGAGAGAGAGAGAGAGAGAGAGAGAGAGAGAGAGAGAGAGATTAATGTCCACAAAAGGCCAATGTGGCTTATGAGACAAAACCAAAGTGCATCTATGTCCAACGTCATCTCATCATGGAGTGAAAGAAAATGCATCCCACTATAAGGCTACAATAGCTATGTCCAATGCCATCTCATCATGAAGTGAAAGAAAATGCATCTCGCTATAAGACTATGATAGCTTCTCTCTAAATTAGCTACTGAAATGTCATGTGATTAAATTTTAAAAAATGATTTGGTATGGTTGTGCATAGAAAAGTGTTGATTAAAATCTATTGACAGACATCATAAGATCAAATTAGCTCATTGCTATTACGGCCCATTTTACATTGCATACAAGATTAACGATAATGTTTATCGATTAGTTCTACCTCCACACTATCAATTTCATAACACCATTCATATCACTTTATTGAAACCTTTCACACCACCTAGCACCTATAGTTGAGAATCCACCTTTGTTAGATGAGGATAAAAATTTTTTAGTTCCTGAAAAGATTCTTAACCATGACCCAACCACTACACGCATTAGTAATCAATATTATCAGTATTTAGTTAAATATAAAATCATTCTCTCGAGGAATTTCAATGGATTCAAAAATCATATTTATCTTTTGCTTATGATTCTTTAATTGATGCTTATCATTCACAATCACATTAAAAGTCCAAAGTTTATAGATTTGCCACATTAAAGCAGTGACATTTGAAAATTCGTGGCTGCCATCATTTCCTTTGGGGATATGTTCAAATTTGTTGCGTTGAGGCTATATATATATTCTTGTTCTTCTCATTATTCCAATATAAATTTGCTGCATTGAGGCAACACTTGCATGTGATTGGCCATCATTGCATTGATTTGTGGATTATTTTATTCAATGGAGAACAATTGCTTTTTAATTCTCAGCATGTTATCAAAATTACAAGAAATTTTGAAACAAAATAAGATGATAATTTCATTTTGTGTGGATTTTCAATATTATTTAATTGCTGCATGATTGCATCTTATCGTGCATAAGCTTGGGTATGACATAGGTTGCTTATTCTTGGTAGCTAAATAGCAAGGGCTAATGTGATTTGTGGTTGGTGCACTATATTATTTAAAGAAGATATTATTTTGTCGAAGAGCACTTATAGTGCATAAGGAATATTATTTTGGATGCAAACTCCTCAATGCCGTATGTGCATAAGCATAGTGATTATTTGTTGGCTAATTTATAAAAGCACGGACTTATTATCTTATTGATATATATTTGTATAGATTAGGATTGCCACTTTGGAGCAAAATAATTGGGACAAATGAGCAGTGCAAGGAAGACGGATGGGCGGCCTATTTTTGGGACATATTTTGTATTTTGAACACTAAGACAGTAAAATTAAATAAATGCATACATAGGAAAGGTGATGTATGGGGCGGATGACTTTACCCAATTGGTCTGTCAGGCACTCTTCTTTGTGAACTCCATTTTTTGGCAATAAAATCACTACTGTAAAGAGTGCCTCCACAACCATAGGAATTGCTACCATCGCTTTGAAAGGTTTCCACGAATAAAGATCAAAATGTTACAAGATAAAAGATGAATCATCGTGACGAACGTTTATGACGCAAGTAAATAATGAACAAATAAAGACATGCAGCTGTAGGTGCTGTATCAAAACCCCTTGTAAAACCCTCATCAAGGCTGCCTTTCCAGTGCGGGAACCATGTCCACTCTGCGCACGCTCGCGCGCAGAGCGTTTTCGAGCTACCATGGCAGAAGCGGCGCCAGCAGCTACTACCAGTGCGCCAACAGTTGCTGCAGCCGGCGCTTTTTCGCCTCTCCCTTCTGTACCGAGGGTGGCTCTTCCCCGCCTGCCGATGCTCCCGCTGCCGATGCTGCACCTGCCAGCGTTCCTGACGCTCCTCCTCGGGAAGCTCCATTCCGTTTTGATAAGCCTGTCTCGCTCGTTAATGGCGCTTCTCGTGGGCTTGGACTCGCCATGGTGAGTTCCCTTTGTATGCTTCCCTTTACAAGAGTAACATTTGGAAGAAACAGTGCGACTGCCATCGGCCAATGGGGTATTTATTTAACTTCTTTGAGCTTAAGGCACAAAGATTCTTAAGCAGGGCGCAGCAGCTGTAGTCGACGATTATGGTATGTGGCTATGTACGTCCTGTCATTTGTTCCGTGGCACGAGAAGTGCAAATGTTTTGTGAAATTGGCCATTCATTTGCCTGGAGCTGGAGCGAGCAACGTTGGTTGGGTGACACCGTGCATATGAGCTTTTGGAGATCAAATGCAGGTGTTTTCATTTGGGTGTGGAGCAGGTTTCTCCTTTTGGAAGGAGCTTTGCTTCCAGTATATGAGATTCCCATATTTGTGCAATTGACATGGACGTCTTTACACATTGATTATCTCAATTGCTTGACCTTACAGAGTCCTCATGTGACGTTGTATATGGTTGTCGTAGAATGTGCTTTTACGTGGCATTTATTCAGGTGTTAAATCTAGCATTGACTCGCCATATACTAGGGATAGTTTACTAGAAGTGGAAGAATTTTGTTTGACTTATCCCATGATGTCACCATTTGGAGTTTGCTCTTCCCATGTTATAGAATACGAACGGCTTGTGTTCATATAGCACTATTTTTTGTTAGTCCATCTGTTGCTTGTCCAAAGAAAAAAAAAGTGTAATGTCTTTGATGTCAATTACTTGTACATGCCAACTAGTTTGCTGATCGCCATATGGTAGAGGAGCCAATAAAAAATGGGTACTTCTTAGATGACACTTTTAAGGATCTTATTGGAGCCATTAACATGACACAAGTGGTTGGACTAGTGGTTTATACAGTTGAATTATCCCCTTTTATCACCCTTTAAAGGTAAATTTTTTTAAGTCCATCACTTAGATTTTGTCATTGCCTTCATGTGAGGAAGCATCTTGCCACTGATTTTTTCTTTCTCCAAAGGTGCAAGACATCAGTGACATGGATGAGCCATAAAAGTTGATCAATTGCTACCCATTGAAGAAGATTGATGCATCATAAGTAAGGTGTTATTTTATTGGCTTCTACCTTGGAGTTGACTTGAAAGACCAAAGGACACTATTTAACTTAAGGCCTAGAGGGATTAAATGCTAATAATCTAGCTTGACGACTAGAATCAACCGATTAGGGTAGTCTATCATGTTGAGGCTTTGTGGGATACAACCTATGGGTATTTGGATGCATGCTTGGGTGTTGAATTTTGGGACCCAATAGGAAACTGATCAACCCATAACGGTGAGGGTTATGATCATGGTGACGATTGCCTCTTTGAAATGGCAAAGTTTTGTTTAATCAAGTCAATGTGGAGTCTTGAGTTGGTTGGTGTTTGTGGATCTACCACTTAAGTTCATGGACTTTGTGGAACAACTTGTGATAGGGATTCTTTATTTGTTGGTAGTTTTTGATGGCGAGGTATCTTTGTTTGTAGCACCTACCAATTACTTGTTAGGTTAAATGTTTGCTTTTATAGATGAAGGCTATATAGTGATAGAGGCGCCCTAGTGTAGAATTGATATTACAATGAGTATTAAGCCCTTTTGAGTGCATGTTATGCCAACCTTGACAAGGTTTAGGCTACTATTTGTGAAAAAAACTAGATCTAAAAAATGGCTAACTTGGTTTGTTGTGTACAAACTATGAAGATGGTTAGATTTATTTGAGCTTTAGCTGGGGGGTTTTGTTTTTACGAATTTCTTATTATAGTAGATCCAATGTTAGTATTGAAGTCCCATGTTTAAGTTTCTTAAGAAAGAAGTGCTACTTCAGGTTAGTGCTTCTCATGTTACTAGTATGTACAAAACATGTGTGGGCTTTTTGTACATTTGGATTGCAATTGTTATTACATTATGATGAAGTTATTTACATTGCTTTGTAGACTCGACGGTTGTTGGAAAAGCACCCTGATTCCCCTGTTGTTGCAACGTGCCGATCTCCAGAAGGTGCCACCGATTTAGCAGCTCTCAAGGAAGAATTTTCATCTCGATTGTCCATTTTGCGGCTAGATGTGACCGAGGAAGACTCAATAAAGGTGTAATATCGTAATTGCTGCTCATTGATGTCATTATGCTAGCATAATGAAATCTAGCTTGTTGTCAATAATATCTTACAATGAGTTTGTGAGAATTTTTTAACTGGTTGTAAATATTAGTGTTAGTAGTGTTGAGTTTTCTTCATTGGTTGTGCTACTTTATACTTGGAAATATCTCTTGGTTAAGAATTGGATGAAACAAATAGTTTGCCTCTAGACAAGAGGTGCCTACATAATGACATCTAAGGGGCTCCCATTATGTATTCTCTTGAGAGATGGAAATACAAACTTTTGCATATGCCATTGCTTGCAAGTTGTAAAAAACTTAGGGCATGTTGTTTATTTCATCAAGCAAACATTGATCAATATAGAGTGCCTTTGATAATTGATCCCTTACCGTAGATTATTACTGGTTTTGTGGAGGTTTTTGAAATTTATAGGTAACTTCAGGTTGATGAAAGGAATTGCATAAAAATGTGTGCGGACTATTAGGTTGTACCTTGGTGTGTTAGTAGCATGCAAGGAATGTGTGTAATCTTATAGTGCTAGGAATGCCATTATTTTCAAAGATTGAAAGGCTATGATGAGAGGGTTGTTGCCATTCAAATTGTCAAAGATCTTCAAGCAAGGAATAAGAATGGGTTTTGTCCGAATGAGCATGTTGCACTGTATCTCATAAGTATGGTTCCGTGCAAAGTGGTACCAAGAAAGATCCATAACTTGTAATAAAATGGTGTGGATTGCAAGAATTCAATCATGTTAATGATAGAATGTTAGGGACTAGGTCAAAAGTGGGTGCAGTGATGGAATTTGAGAAACTGCTGTATTGTAAAGCACTACCCACATTAAATGTGCTTCGAAGAAGGAGCTTGCATGTTGTGAAGTTGGTCTTGGGTGATAAGAGTCTTTTGGGTTGAATTGTGTGATAGCCGCCCGCATGGAAGATGGAGCATGAACAAAAAGTGTCCATTGCCTTGTTTGAACTGTCAACTGCCCTGTTTGATCTCTAGAGTTCCAAACTTTACCAAATGAATACACCATGCTCATGTGCTTCTTGTAGTGCATCCAAATGAAGCTTGTAAGAGCATAATGCTTCATGTAGATCTATCTGTTGTAGATGCCGTGATTGTATCCTTTGAATGGTGCTCCTTGAGGTTGAACTCAGTCATAGAGAATGGCCTGAACTAGAAGATTCCCCGAAATCTTGGTGCCTCTTGCAATCTTTGAGCAATGGAACTTTCAGTCCTTCAAATCTTGGAGCTTCCTTGAGGGAGACGTCCCATAGGAGGTGACTACCAGCAGTAACTTCCTTTGAGATGCGTTGCAGTTACAAGAAGAGTCTTTTCTCCTTTAAGTGTTTCAATCAAGGTGCAAAGAATCTCCTTGCCAAAATTCTACATCATCAATGAGTACAAAGCAAATAGGAATGCTGAACCGATCAGCTTTGCGTTAACAAGCAGGAGTCCTCCTAGTAAGTCACCTTAGGATCATAGACTCTAGAATGCGGTTTTAGATGTAGGTCAGGTAACTGAAAGTACTGCACGTGCACACATACATGTTTGTGTTGGTACATACATGTGTGTGAGAGAGAGAGAGAGAGAGAGAGAGAGAGAGAGAGACAGAGAGAGAGAGAGAGAGAGAGAGAGAGAGAGAGAGAGAGAGAGAGAGAGAGAGAGAGAGATTCTCTTGTCATTCAGGTTGTTGCAAAGGAGATTGCGGATAAGTTTGGTCGGTTGGATCTATGTTTAACTTCTGTTGGGGTTCTTCATATCCCGGATGTGTTGGAACCAGGTACTTCTGCTCCAAAAACGGAATGCTAATTTGCTTCAGATTATGTTTATCTTTTTCTGTTTAGGTGGGAATTCACAAAGCCCAAATCTTGTTTTCGACTGTTTTGCATTGGGACCTTGATTGTGCTTGCCACATGGTCGATCCAGGCGTGAATTATATTGTCTTTGTTTTTTTGAATGAACTAGTCATTGCAGACACCCAAATATGGATACTTGTAATGCGGGCTATCAACACACGAATCTGTAGCCTGTCTCAGTGTCTAGGATATGTACTTGTAACTATACAAAACAGTTTGCTCAAGTCTAATATTCTTGTGCATCACTAAGAGATGTCTGATATGCCAATTATGGAACTTGGTGGCCAGCAAGGTGTATTGTATTCTCTAGTGGCTTTAATTGAAGATGGAACTAATGAATAAATTGTTTGCAAGGAGTTTTTCCTCAACCTAAGAACCGGTCTGATTGTCTGCATGACTTTCTTCCAAACTTAATGGCCGGTGGTAAAATTTCGATCTGGTTGTGTGAGATGACAATTGGGAGTTTGAAATCTCCTTTAGTATGAGTTTCACTCCGTTATAATTTGGATTTCTCTAGCTCTTTTGTATTGCTTGACAGAATTTAGAGCACAGTTTTAGATTCCTGCAGAAGCTGGCTCAAAGTTGCTTTGACCTTAAGTAGAAGCATTAGTGAATGTGTGCACACTGTATTTGTGACAAGCTACTCTTTTTCATCATAAGTGGCTTGTTCTATTCTCAATTTTTAAACAAAGCGAGAAGTTGCCATGTCAGCTGGGTTCCACTGGGTCACTGGTTGACATATTTGGTCATTGATAGCTTTTTTCTGCAATAATGTGACCCTGTTTACATTTGCAGTTAACAGTTTGTTAAGCAAATTCAAGAGAAATATACGTCAATTCTTCTTGCCTCAATTATAGTTGTGTGAACCCTACTAATCTGTTCATGAATTGCTTTATGATGCTGATGAACATCTGTGATGTCAGTTCCTATCAAATTGATATTTTTGTTTGTTTCTTGTTGAATTGCTACAGAGGCTAAGTTAATCAACGTGAAGCCTGAAAACATGATGCTCTGCTATAGGGTCAATGCAGTGGGCCCAATCATTGTTGCTAAGGTGAATCTCAACACCCTCTGCCAAGTGTATTCATCTGTAGTTCGTACTCAGTAAATAGTACATGGGAGTGGTAATGCAAGTAATGGTCCAAATGGTTACTCGTTTATTACATTATTTACAGCAGTGTGATCTCCTGTTTTGTACATGATCTGATCACCAGAAGTTTGACCTGTATGTTGTTCCTGTAGCATATGCTGCCACTTCTCAAGGTGGGACAAGGGGAAGGTTCTGGGCGTGGAGGAGCAGTAGTCGCAAATATGACCTGTAAAGTTGGATCTATGCGTGATAACCATCTGGCAGGGTGGTACTCATATCGAGCTTCAAAGGCTAGCCTGAATCAGTGTATGTGATTCTGTTGAATTTTTTCTGATATGAAAACTCCATTTGTAGGCCGAGGGAAAATGGGACATGATCATATGTCAGGGCCTTTTGGTGATGATGTGTGCATATTCATATGAAAATAATTTGTCAGCTATATATGTATCAAGCTGTGGAAGGTCCCAAGGTTCATAGGGTTTGAGAACAGACCAGTGGTTTAAAATGGACGGAGAAGGAAAAATTACCCCTTAAAACCTTTTGAGTTTCAATGATAAGATGTTTGAAGTCTAAGAGAAAACTTGTCGACCTTGGTAATATTTCTTCAATGTACAATGAAAAGGCTTCAAAAATGGAAGGTTCAGCAATACTGTTCCCTCTCATGCACATAAACAAGCAGATACACATTTCTTGAACATGGTGTAAAAGCCAAGACTCTTTGGCTCATTTTCCATTGTATGACAGGTCTGTTTGGTTCTGTCTGAGAGTGCACAGTGGAAGAGGACAAGGACTTGGAGTGAGAAGAGAAGATCGAGACAAGAGAAACACACAGGAATTGAAGGAACAAAATTGACTGAACATGAAGGTTCAAGGCTGCAATCTGTCAGCTCCCACACATAGCACAATGCATTAGTGAGGGAACACAAGGTGAAGATGGATCCAATGATGATCAGGGAGGTTGGAATGATGATGCACTGGACATGGTGGAGAGGGGCAGAATAAATGGCCCGAGGCCCAAGTAACTGGTGGACCTGCAGTTGGCAGACATGCATTTAATGCAGACAATGCATGTCTGTCCAGTCAAAAACTGCCGTTTGGACAAAACAGGGCTGCCCAAGTCTGTCTGCCCATGCACAAAGTGTTTGCCCCACCATATAGTGCGAATGCCTGCCCGGAACATGGAGAAACAGGCTGCCCAATGTTGCTGCCTGCAATTGGCATTCTACGGGCTTCGGAAACACCACACATAGGAAGGAGCTCCATCTAAAATTTTAGTGAGAGAGAAACTGATGGATAAAAACTGTGTTAAAGCTCCCAATGTCCTTGTGACTTAGATTGAGGCTCACAAGCCATAGATGATGATATAAATTGTCTCATTCATTGTGTATGGGTTTGTGAGGATCTGTTGGTCGTGGGTATCTGAAACCAACCTTCCTCCTTGGATAGGGTGGTAAATAACTTGATTAAGCACTAATTACAGCAAGCATAAAATTCACATAAACTGAAAATGCACACTTCATCACTTTAATCTTGGATATTAGACACCCTTTTGGCCCCAAAATTGGCACCCCTTGCAGTACTTTATCTTATTTTTCAAATGGAAGGAGTACAATTGAGATCCTCTGATCTCCTTTGCTAATCCAAGTGCCTTTTACTGTCAGAACTGACTAATAAGCCTCTAAACCAATTTGCCCCTTGGTTTGCTTAGGGATTGGCCTTCACTCTGCTCTTTAAAAGACATATTCAGCCCCAAATTTGATATCGATTGATTGGTTTCTTGAATCTCTTTGAAATTTCTTAATTTTAGTTGCTGGAATTCAAAGCCTTAGCCCCTCAATTTTGAACACGCATCTTGAGGTGGTTGTCAAAGCCCTAATATGTGCTCTAAATCAAGATTTAGGAGAATTGTTATGGGAGCACTAGACTATGCTCTAGAGACTAGATTAGATGCAAGATTTACAAAAAATTTGATTACAAGATAATTCCACATAGGGGCACAAAGTACAATGATAATAAGATACGAAAGATCCTACAACTCGGGACCGTAGGTATAGAAAACAAGACTCAATAGGATATGAAGGATTCCACAACTTGAGACCGCAGGTATGGATACAAGATATCAAAATTGCAAGATCTTCCTCTACGGGGATGACCAAGATACAAGACAGTACTAGACAAGATCTCGTACTGCAAGATTACAAGGTGGTAAGACAATAGGAGTATAATGGAAGACAAGATAAAACTAAGACTAGATACCATGACTAGACAAGAACTAGAATTGGAACTTGAAGTTACTTGGAGGTCTCGACTCTTTGAGCTTTCAAGACTGATATTGGCAAGACTGAGGAGCTCTATGGTGAGCCCCTCCTTTTATAGGTGTTAGATGGCAACCACAAATCTTTTAGAATGTTTCATGATGACATTATCGATGATGGAGGTGATGACATGATATATCTTTTAGAAGGTTCTATGATTATATGGCAAGGGTGGATTCGCATGGTTGACTCGAGGATGTCTGGTTAAGGGTGTGTCTGCATGGGATGTGGATTCATATGGCATGAGCAAGAATTAGTTCGTATACTTGATCATGGCATGTTTGTGACAAGGTATGTCACGAGAACGTGAAATTTTGAGATGCTTAAATCTTGTCGATGATATTTGATTAAGTTATTAATCAAATGTGCAAGGTTGTTTAAGCATGTGATGTACATGGTACATATTTCATAGAAACAGGCCAAGAACCGTGAGGATGTAATGAGCATCAATGGCAAAAGTTGTGATAAGTTATGTCGATTGGGTTTTGATAGACAGTTGGTATCATATTTGACCCTAAGACAGTTGTTTGGTCAATAAGTGTCAGTGGTGGCATTAGGAACTAGCATTAATTAATTAAGTAATACTAGTCTAAGGGTCATCAGAGGATAGGGATCACTATAGGTTGCAAATGGCATAGCCAATTTAATTATGGATGGGCACATTTAATTTTGGGCAAGGTCAGAAGGGTTGAAATTAATTTTTAGAATTAAATAAATTTGAAAATAATTAAATAGCTAAATAATGTTAAAAAATGGTTAGAAGATTGTCACTTGGTAAAAATGCCCATGTAAGACTATAAAACGTTTTTGGAGACTGAAGAGAGAAATTCGATTCATTCAAGCTAAGGAAAAGAGAGAGAAAAAACTGGTGGTTTGATTTCTTGCAGTGAGAGACCTTTTGGAGGCTGGAGTAGCAGAAATCAAGCCATTTGATACATGCAACAACAATTCTAGGATCTACAAGAGCTCGACAAATAGTAGATTGGGGTAGGCAATAGCAGCTTGAGGCATCTTGGCAGTTGGTGACTGTTAAATGCTGATTGGTATAGGTAGCGATTAGATGTTAGGCTTTTCTCGCGCGAAAATCAAAAGTTTCTCTATCTTTTGGCATTCTCTCACCTTCTCTAGCTTGTGCTTAGTCATTCTCAGCATTTCTTAGCCATTTGGATTAGATTTGAGCTAAATTTGACAGACTACAGAGAGATCTTTCCTGTGAATCCTAAATTTTTGTAGCAATTAGGGTTTTACAGCCACCTAGGGCCTTGTGCCAATCGGTGAAGACATCGTACATTGTATTCAACACATGAAATTTGTGTAATTGTCAGGGAATCAAGATGACAATCCATTCATTGTAAATTGGGGCAGCATTTGGCCAATTGGTGGTTCTATTGGAGTAAGTCTTGGATGGAAAATCAAGGGGCAATTGACCCAAATTGATTGTTGATTGTTATTAAAGCAAGGGGCTTTTGGAACAACCAAGGACATTGCAAATCTCGGCTTATACTCATTTCATTAGCAATCACGTTAAAGAAATACTGAAAGGCGCTCTCGTTTTGGGGCCAATAGGGTGTTCAATGTTCAAGATTATTAAGGTAAGTTGTGCATTTTAAATTATGTATATTTGTTGATTGTTGTAATTAAGTGCTTAATCAAGAAATTACCACTTTTTTCAAAAGGAAAGGCTTACAAGCCAAGGACCTTGAGGATATAGTGGATATTAAAGGTAAAAGTTGTGATAGGTTATGTTAGCTCGGCTTTGGGGGTTAGTTGGTGTTAGTTTGGACTCTAGGATAGTTGTTTGACCAATAATTGTCAATGGTGACACTAGGGCCTAGCATTAATTAAATAATTAATGTTAGTCTAAGGGTCAACAGAGGTTGGGGACCACTCCAGGTTGCAAATGGCCTAGCTAATTTAATTACGGATGGACACATTTAATTTTGGATAGGATTAGAAGGGTTGAAATTAATTTTCAAGATTATTTAATTCTAAAAATTAATCTAATGGTTGGATAATGTCGAAAAATGCCACTTGGCAAAAATGCCTATGCAAACTAAGAGAATATTTTTTGGGGTTGGGTCTCAGCCATTCAATTAGTTTTATAGCTAGAGAGAGAGAGTGTGTGTGTGTGTGAGAGAGAGAGAGAGAGGTTGGTTCATTTTTTGATTAGAGAATAACAATTTATTGTAGAAGACAGCCATTTGGGTCCCTCAGTAGGACGGAGAATAGTAGGGAGATATCTTTTGGGGTTGGCAACAACATTGTTGATCAGGAGGTGCTTGGCAGTGGTTGATTGCATTAAATGCAAGTTGGATCAAGCACATTATAGGGTTTTCTCACAAAGAAAATCAGATTTCTCTCTCATCTTGGCTCTCTCTCACCTTTTCTAGTAATTTCTCAAAAGATGTTTGTAACCAACTTCCTCCTCGGATAGGGTGGTAAATAACCCGTTTAAGCACTGTTTACAACAATTAACAGATTCACAAAACTGAAAAGTACACTTTACCATACAATCTTGGACATTGAACAACTTGTTGGCTCCTAAACTGGCGCACCTTTTGGTATTTAATTAACTTAATTGAAGAAGAAGTTGATGTACAATGGGATTCTTCCAATTCCTTTCGGTATTCCAACTTTCCTTCTTGTTCAAAATGACCAGCAAGTCTTTAATCTGATTTGCCCTTTGATTCGGGCAATCAATTAGCCTTAACCCGCTTTGATGGAGATGGAAAATGCCCCAAATTCAATTATTTGTTGGTCTCTCCACTTGAATAGGCTACAAACAGCTTCAGCCTTGTTGAATCTAAGTCTTGGAGCTTTCGGTTTCTGGCACGCTTTTTGAGGTTGCTGTTAAACCCTAATTTTTGTTGTAGATTAGGGTTTACAACAGAGAAATCTGAAATTTCTTAGTCTTTGGTGATCTCCATGCTATAATCTTCTAGAAAGGTTGGAAGGTGAGAGAGAATGCTAAGGAGAGAGAAAATTCAGGCTTTCTTTATGAAGAACTGAAGAAAATCTGTCATTTACTATTGTTGCTCTGTCTCAATAACTTGTAGATGCAATGAACTAAAGAAAATTAGTCATTTACTGGTGCTGCCCTGTCTCAACAGCCTGTAGATGCTGTCACTTGTTGTTGATTGGTCTTCTCCTGCAATTGGCTATCTTAGAAGTTTCTCCAATGGCTGCAAATCAAACCAGTAGCATCTCCTTCCTCTCTCTTGCAGGCTAAATACCTAAAAATACCTCCCTCCAACCTCTAAAGAAGTTTTTTAGTGTTGCATGGGCATTTTTGACAAGTGACAGCCTTTCCAAATGGTTTTTTCAGCATTATCTACAAGTAAATATTAAATTTCAATCTTTAAATATTGAAAATTAATCAAATAATTATTTCGATGCTCTGAAAAATAATTTGACTAGCCAATAATTAAATTGGCTAGGCAACTTCCATTCTTGAGCGTTTCTACGCTATCTTTGATCATCAGATTGACGTTAGGTACCATTAAACGTTACTTCTTTAGTGGCACCAATTGATACTTATGGCCAAACGAATGACCTAGGCTTACTACTGGTACCAGATACCACCAAGTACTTGTGCGGCATAACTTATAGCAACTTTATCTTTGACATCCCGTGATTTTCTTGGGTCTTGGGCTCATTAATTTACTCTAACCCCAATTACATCTCACATGTGCTATATTTACTTAACCATGTGATTAAAAATTAATCTATAAATTAAGAGAGATTTCAAAAATACATGTCCTCATGACAGCCCTTCCCCTCAAAATCCTTGCAATCGTCCACGATTGCACTACCAAATGCATCAAAAGCAAAATAGTGGATTGGAATTTCCACAAGGCATCATAGTCAACACAACATTGTGCATTGCTGCTCAACCGTTCCATATGCCTAACTAATAGCCAATCATAACATACCATAAGACTCACAAAGAATCTTATTACAAAAACATTGCTAGATTATCATTGATATGTCTGTTTCTCATAATCTCAACTCATTTGGCAAAACCAAACTATAGCATAGCATAACCAAGCATAAACCATGGCTAAAACATCAATGGCATCATAATGTATGTTGTTGTTGATGGAACTAGATGTAAACCATTGAAAATTGATCATAATTTGATCATAAACTGATCACTTACTGATCTGAGAATTGATCACAAACTATTGCAAATGCGACCCCAAATTGATCACAAACTCATTGCAAAAATTGAGCAGTAATCAATGCAAAACTGATCCAAGAAGTGACCATAAACGGTTCTCAAGCTGATAAAAAACTGACATGAAACTGATTAGAATTTCTGTCGTAAATTTGAGGCAAAATTCATGCCAAATTGATCGTAAGTTGATGCAAAAGTACAGTTCTAGTACTGGGTGGGACTCATACTCATCTGCATATATCTCATAGTGACTGACACACTAAGTAGTGACCTCATGGCAAACATACTGTCAATGCAATTCGTTGGATGCATGTTGAATACATCCGAGATCCACTACATACGAGAGCTGTCCATAATTGGAGGAGTGGAAGTGCTACCTCCTCCTTGAGCATTGGACAATACTCCAGACCCTTGCTCTACTGAACTTGACAGAGCTCGAACTAAAGTCAGCTCTAACTGAAAAGCATTTGGGAGCTTCAAATGAAGGGCTTGGCATTATCTTTTGTGCATCTTGCTGTCTCGAAGGTGTAGAAGACATCTTCTTCTTCTTGCCTTTGTTGTCCTTCTTTGGAGCATTCAAAAATCCGGTAAATTGAGGATCCTTTGCCAATTCAACAAAAAGATTTGCTGCTGTCCTCATGTGATTCTTGAAGTGGTGATCAAATTCCTTTTCACTTTGCTAGTCATTAGCCTCCTTATGCCTTGAAGGCTATGCATCTTGCCCAACAACATTTTCAGCTTGCTGTCCATGGTTTGAGCCTTAACCAATGTCATTCCTATGTGAATGTTTATATTGAGAGATATCATCACTGCTTGAGGCCATCCAACTGTATGAAGATATATTGCTGTAATTTCTCAGATGAGAGTAAAAATCAGCTCTAGCACAAAGCTTTGGCTTGCAATCAGGTGCCTCAGGTCCACCAAATCAAGGGATTGAGTGGTATCGCGGAAATGGAACCATGTAACCGGCCTTTCTCCTTGGATAGGGTGGTAAATAACCTGATTAAGCACTATTTACAGCAATTAATAGATTTACAAAATTGAAAAGTATACTTTACCATATAATCTTGGACATTGGATATCTTGTTGGCCCCCAAACTGGTGCCCCTTTTGGTATTTAATTAACTTAATTGAAGAAGAAGTTGATGTACAATCGGATTCTCCCAATCCCTTTTGGTATTTCAACTTCCCTTGCTTGCTTTAATGGAGATGGAAAATGCCCCAAATTCAATTATTTGATGGTCTCTCCACTTGAATAGGCTAAAAACAGTTTCAGCCTTGTTGAATCCAAGTCTTGGATCTTCTAGTTTCTGGCATACTTCTTGAGGTTGTTGCTGAACCCTAATGTCTGTTGCAGATTAGGATTTACAACAGAGAAATCTGAAATTTCTTAGTCTTTGGTGATCTCAATGTTGTAATCTTCGGAGCAAGGTTGTAGAAAGATTGGGAGGTGAGAGAGAATGCTAAGGAGAGAGAAAATTCAGACTTTCTTTGCGAAGAACTGAAGAAAATCTGTCATTTACTGTTGTTGCTTTGACTCTATAGCTTGTAGATGCAATGAATTGAAGAAAATCAGTCATTTACTGCTGCTGCCCTGTCTCAACAGCCTGTAGATGCTGTCACTTGTTGATTGGTCTTCTCCTGCAATTGGCTATCTTAGAAGTTCCTCTAATGGTTGCAACTGAGACCAGTAGCATCTCCTCCCTCTCTCTTGTAGGCTGAATACCTAAAAATGCCTCCCTCTAGTCTCTAAAGACTTTTTTCAGTGTTGCATGGGCATTTTTGACAAGTGGCAGCCTTCCCAAATGGTTTTTCTAGTATTATCCATAACTAAATATTAAAATTCAGTCTTTAAATACTAAAAATTAATCTAATAATTATTTCGGTGCCTTGAAAAATAATTTGACTAGTCAATAATTAAATTGGCTAGGCAACTTTCATTCTTGAGAGTTTCTACGCCATCTTTGACCATCAGATTGACGTTAGGTACTATTAAATGTCACTTCTCTAGTGGCACCAACTGACACTTATGGCCAAATGAATGATCTAAGCCAACAACTGGTACCAGATACCACCAAGTACCTGTGCGGCATAACTTATAGCAACTTTATCTTTGACGTCCCGTGATTTCCTCGGGTCTCGGGCTCATTACTTTACTCTAACCCCAATTACACCTCACACGTGCAACAGTTACTTAACCATATGATTAAAAATTAATCTACGTGTTAAGTGAGGTTTCAAAAATACATGTCCTCATGACAATGTCAGCATTTTTTAGCCATTCTCAGCAGATCTCAGCCAAATTTGGTGAATAGTTGAAGAATTTTTTTGTAAATCCTAAATTTTTGCAAAAAATAGGGTTTGATAGCCACCTTGGGACTTGTGCCAATAGGAGAAGGCACCGTACACTAAAATCAGCACTTGGAATTGTGTAATTGTGAGGGAATTCTGATGCTAGCTTATTCATTGTAAATTGGGGTAGCATTTGGCCAATTGGTTGTTCCATTGGAGGAAGTCCTAGGTGAAAAATCAAGGGGCTATTGGGTTAAATTGATTGTTAATATTTATCACAACAAGGGGCTTTTGATATAGCAAAGGAGATTGCGAATCTCAGCTTGTACTCATTTCATTAGCAATCAAGTTAAAGAAATATTGAAAGGGGGCCAATTTTGGAGCGAATAGGGTGTTCAACGTCCAAGATTATTAAGGTAATTTGTGCATTTCAAATCATATTTATTTGCTGATTGCGGTAATTAAGTGTTTAATTTGAAAATTATCACTCTTTCCAAGGAAGGCTCGTTTTATGGTTCCATTGTTAGGGTACCTCTCAATCCCTTGATTTCGTGGGCTTGAGGCACTTGATTGCAAACCAAAGCTTTGTGCTAGTGTTGATTTTTGCTCTCTGCTAAGAAAATACAACAATATGTCTTCATACGGTGAGATGGAATCAAGGAGTGATGATGTCTCTCAGTATGAACATTCACATAGGAATGAAGGAAATGCAATGCTTGATCTTGGACAAGACTCAAACCATGGATAGTAAGTTGAAAATGTTGCTATTGGGCAAGAAGCAAGGCCTTCAAGGTATAATGCCGCTGATGACCAGCAAAATGAAGAGAAATTTAATGACCAATTCAATAATCGAATGAGAATAGCAATAAATCTCTTTGTTGAATTGGCAAAGGATCCTCAGTTCACCTAATTTTTGTATGCTTCGATGAAGGATAGCAAAGGCAAGAAGAATAAATCTTCTACACCTTTAGGACAGCAAGGTGCATTGAAGGAAATAGCAAAGCCTTCATTTAAAGCTCCCAAAGATGCTATGGAAGCAAAACAGTTAGTACCTACGAGGCAAGGAAAGCAAATGCAAGGCCATCATGGAAGTGTCGATCCAATGGATTTTGGATAGCCGGGCATGCACACAATTATGGGGGCAGCTAGGTTACTTTGGTGGTGGCACTAGGTTTCATGCTATGGTGGGTCAGGGACCGTATACGGGAATGTATGACACAACTTCATATCATATGCAACAACCAATTCATAGTGTGCAAGGCCCCATGTATGTGAGTATGATTGGTAATATGTATAACCTCGTGTATAAGAATGTTGGCATGATGCTAGGGCACAAAGCAGCAAGTTCGACAATGTATATATGTAGTCCATTGTGTTTGTGACTTATGGTATTAATGTTGGTAATGAGGAAAAATGCAGCTAGTAATGAGTAATGCATGTAATCTATGGGAAAATGTATCTTGGTATGATTGATAGTATGCAAATTTCCATGCATGGTCACATTGCAATGGTCCAAAGTATGCAAACAATAATGTTTCTTAATGTATTTGGTGCTCCTAGCATGTCAGGTACACATGAGGGGCTAGTCAATTGGATGCAATGTTGCATATTAGTTAAGTTGGAATTGTAACAGTGTGAAAGTATAAAGTATAGCAATGCTTAAGGTGAAAAAATGCAAATAAATTTAGAGGTAAAGTTGGATGTAATGCTTAAGGCAAATAAATTGGATGCTTAAGTATAGCATATTAGTTAAGTTGAATGCAATGCTTAAGGCAAATAAATTTAGAGGTAAAGTTTCCATATGCTTTTTATTGTAGCTTTAGTATTGTTTTACCAACAGATGCAAAATGAATGGAAGATGACTTGGCAGACCATCGTAAGTTGTCACAGCTTTACCTAGATGCCTTTCAATTAGAGCAAGGGTTTGGAGTAGTGCCTAATACTCAAGGGGGGAGGTAGCACTTCCACTCCTTAAGTTGTGGATAGCTCTCTAATGTAGTGAATCTCGGATATAGTCAGTATGTATCCAAGGTACTGTGTTGACAATATGTCCACCATGGGGTCATTGCTCACTGTACTAGTCATTGTGAGATAGATGCAAATGAGTATGATTATTACTGCGTCTCTGAGACTTACTTTTGCATTAGTTTGGGATCGGTTAATGATCAATTGGGCATGAGCTTTTGCCTCGATTTTGAGATAAAATTTTGATAAGTTTTAACTAGGTTTTTGATCAGTTTGAGAATCGTTTATGGTCACTTTTGGGATTAGTTTTTCATTAATTGTTGATTTGTTTGTGTGATCAATTTGATGTCATATTTACAGCTGTTTGTGATTAATTCTCAGATTAGCAAACGATTGGTTCATGATCAGATTATGCTCAATTTTCAATAGTTTAAAGTTGGTTCCACGGACAACAATATGCTAGTAAATGCCATTGATGATTTTAGCAATGATTTATGTCAAGAATATGCTTTACTATGGTTGTAAAGTTAGAATACTTGAGAAACATGAGTTATGGATGCATCCAGTGGATTTCTAGCAATAGTTCCAGATTGTTTTTCAGATTTATATCATGTTTATGCTGGTTGGAATTTTTCAATTGGTTTAGGGCATGTAGCATAGTTAGACACCAATGGCCAATGTTGTGATTGTAATGCCTTATGAAAATTCTAGTGCAGTGTGCTTTTCCTTTGGCACAATGAAGTGTAATCGATGACAATTGTAAGGATTTCAAGGAAGAGATTTGTTACAGGGACATGAAATTTTAAGATGCTTTAATCTTGTCGATAACATTTGATTCATTAATAAAATGTGCAAGGTTGTTTAGCACATGTGATGCACATGGCAGTTATTACCTTGAGAATGCAGTAGGCGTTAAAGACAAAAGTTGTGATAAGTTATGTCAGCTAGGCTTTGGGGTCAGTTGATGTCAGTTTTGACCCTAGGACAGTTGTTTAGTCAACAAGTGTCAATGGATGACACGAGTGACTAGCATTAATTAATTAATTAATTAATCTTAGTCTAAGGTTCAATAGAGGTTGAGAACCAACGTAGGTTGTAATTTAATTATGGATAGGTATATTTAATTTTGGGTAAGATAAGAAGGACTAAAATTGATTTTTAAGATTATTTAATTTTAAAAATTAATTAAATGGTTTGATAATGTTAAAAAATAGTTTTAGAAGATAACCACTTGGCAAAAATGCCCATGCAAACTGAGAGAACGTTTTTGGGGATTAGGTCTTAGCCATTTAGTTAGTTGGACAACCACAAAGAGAGAGAGAGAGAGAGTTGGTTCATTTTTTGATTAAAAAACAACAATTTGCTACAGAAGATCCAGATTAATTAATGTTGGTCTAAGGGCGAATAATTGCTCAGGGTTACTTGGAAGACAAATTGGTTGGTGAAATTATATTTTTGAGCACTAGAATAATTATTAAATTAAATTTTAAAATTAATATTCTAAAAATTAATTAAATAAGTTGGATAATGTTGAAAAATGAGATTAGAAGGTTGCAACTTGGCAAAACTTGCCGATGCAAGTGAAAAAAACTTTTTTAGGAATGTTGGAGTTTATTTTAGCTATTGTGAGAGAGCAGGCTCTTAGAGAGAAGAGGTTATTGATGTGATATGTAGCCACCTAGAATTAGTTCTATGGCATGTGACAGGAGTTTGGAGCCCTCCAGGAGTAGGTGACAGTAGCTCAAGGTGTTTTTGGTACAGATGACAATATACAAGAGGGGACAACAGTCTTTCTCATGGTCCTAAGTTGTTGGCGATAGCTTCCATGGCTGTTTGAGCAGGGGAGAGTAGTTATTCAACATTTCTTGTGATGAAACTTTGAAATTTCTCTCTCTACAACATTTTCTCTCATCCCCTAGTCATTTCTTCAGTCATCTTTGTTGTAAATCCTAATTTACAGCAGAAATTAGGGTTTTGATAGTTGCCTTGGGATGTGTGCTTAGAATTTAGGGTCTAGGACTTGAAATCCAATAGTTGAAATTGAGAAATTTCAGGGAGATTCAAGAGGCTAGCTAGCCAATATCAAATTTGGGGTTGAATTTGTATTTTAAGGAGTAGGGTGAAGGCTAATTCCCAAGCAAACCAAGGGGCAAATTGGTTTGGAGGCTTGTTGTCAGTTTTGATAGTAAGAGGCACTTGGATTAGTAGAGAAGATCAAAGGATCTCTATTTGTACTGCTTCCATTCGCAATATAAGATAAAGAAATACGATAAGGAACACCAAATTTGGGGCGAACAGGGTGTTCAATGTCCAATATTAAAGTGGTAAAGTATGCATTTTCAGTTTATGTGAGTTTTATGCTTATTGTAATAGTGCTTAATTAAGTTATTTACCACCCTATTCAAGAAGGAAGATTGGTTTCAATATCTAAGCCTTTCCTTGTCTTTGTTTGTTTTGTCGCCATATAGCATTGCTAATTGCTGCATTAAAATTTTGGCAAGATTCCTTTATTCTTTGCCTCTCCAAATGTTGCCTCACTTTGTTAATTTCAAATGTTCTTAGTGGTTTTTTTTTGTTAGCTCTATGGATAAGCTTTTTGTAGTTCCATTGGTGCAATTCTTTACAATTGTTAGTGGTTTTTACTCCTTTGCCATGTCTTTATGGTTGGTATAATTGATGCGAGTTTGGTAATCGGTTTTTTGCATTTCTTGACTTGACCACATTATAACTAACCAAGGTGTGTGATTGTATATAATGTGCTATCAAAGCATTACAAAAGATAGATTTGTAATGCACTTGCAATTGAATGATTAAACTTTATGAAGGGGTCACAACAAACTACGTAGCTACACTTTGTAGAGCATGGTGTCCACCACCCCATTGTTATGCTCAACATCTTTACCTTTGGTGGATTTGAGCCATCATTGCTCGCCATTAGAGTTGAGTATCTCTCTTAGTGGACTCTTATGTCTTGGACCACCCTATGACAGATATTTTTGTCTCGAGGAGGGTATGTTGTTTCTATGGAGTCATATTAATTAGGGTGGGATCATATAGGTTAGATGAAGGATGATTGAGAGATCATTTCATACATGATTGTAGTCTATACTTGCAATTATCATATTTAGTCGTTTTTTATTTTCATTTTTATTCTTATGTCAAGCTGATACGGCAGAGAAACCTCTTGCATTTGGGGCCGGTCCTAGCCTGTAGTGCGGTCAAACAGCCCCTTGGTGAAGGGTTTCAGCCACTAACCTCGGGGGAGATTTAGTGTGTAACTATAAATCCGACCATGAGGGTAGAAGAACTCTTGTACAAATTCATAAACAAGGCAATTCAGTCTATCTTCAACAACTACAAAGACATTCCTTTTGCAAAACATCAATCAAGTAATCACTTGAATATTCCATAAGAATCAACCAATTTATCTTGGATTTGGAAAAACTTTGTTTTCCTCAGTCTTTTAAAGAAAAACATAAATTCGACAAACCAAAACATTGTCCTTTGAATATTTTGCAAAGGAGATACAATCTCATAGCTTATCCTTCTTAGAGTGCAATTACCTAAGATTCCTCGTTAAGTAAATCATGCTATTTAGCCAATCGTGCTAGTAATTGTACTAGTCTAATCTTTGATTTTTACCAAATTGTAGATCACTTATCATTCTAAGAATTTGCTTAGGTGAAGTTGAACTTTATAAAAGGCATATGGAAGGCTTGTGACGTGGGTGGAATGGACATTGTAGTTGCAATTGAGTGTTCTCTATTTGAGGTTTTCTTCTTGGGAGCCATCATGCGTTGCAAGCTCTGTGTGCTCTTTCTTGAACCTCAACAATGCTTGTGCTTATCTTCCGGTTCAAGGTTTGTGGCCTGGCTTCTTCCCGTATGCTTGGAGTCTTGATGATCCACTTCAGCTTGATGGAGGTCAAAATCAAGGGTTTAGTGTCCACTTGGTGAAGTAGTACTGCACTTCCTCGATCTGTTTCTTTTCCTCTGTTTTTCAATCCCTCTTTCTCTCTCTCTCTATCCTTCTTCCTAAGTTTTCTCTCCTTCTCTCATTCTCCTCTCTCTCTCTCTCATTATTGCAGCAGTGCCTGGGCTAAATAATTATCCCCTCTCTTTTAGCCTTATAATAATAAGGCTTTTTATAGCCTTACTTGGGGGGGGGGGGGGGGGGGATATACCCTCCCGCTCACTTGTTGTCACTATTGAGGCCTCCGGATGGTTTGCAATCAGACGAGGGCTCCTAGTCCGCATGGCAGGGAGGTCTTCTTAATTCGAAGCAATGGAGTGGGGGAGTTGATATTACGATGGGGAAGGTGGGATGGTCCAGTGGCGGTGGTTGTGATGCATGGGAAGAGGATGGTGACCACAGTAGACAGTTCGACAAGATGGTAAGCACTTTTTTCTTCCTTCTGAAAAAAAATTAAAGTAACCTTTAATTAATTGTCCCCAGGCCCCCCATTCATACATGGGCTTTGGGGTATTACATCGAATGATCCTATATCCATAAACTGATACTGAGCACACTTAGTGTGGGAAATTGTTTTTGGGGTTCGAACTCCAAGCACATAGATTTCTTGATTATCACCATGTTTAATGCCCTACAGTGTAAGTATAAGATGTTTAGACTGGTACTTTTTGGATGATCAGTCTAGGTGACAAGATCTGAATTAAGTTATTGATTGGGGGGAAGGGAGGAGAGCTCCAGTGTCTTGCTTTCTGAAATTTTGTATCTGTGCTATGTTATCAGTTACAAGGACGTTAGGGATTGAGTGCAAGCGTAGAAAAGAACCAGTCATCTCTGTTGTAATTCATCCAGGAGTTGTGGACACAGAACTCTCAAAGCCTTATCGCCGTGGCATGCCTCCAGAGAAGCTCTTCAGCCCAGACAAAGCAGCAGAACTGGTTCTTGACATTGTTGACACATTAAAACCAGAAGACTCAGCAAAGTTTTTTTGCTTCAACAGACAAGAAATACCATGGTAAGGGATCAGATTCTTGTTGTGCTTCAACATTGAACTCATGGTGATTAGATCAATATTCTCCTCAATTTCTGGTCAGGATGTGCACATTCCTTTATTTAACATCTATCTAGTGTAAACTCCAACAAGAAGGCTGAGGGTTAACCTATTTCAATCTCAGCATAATTAGGAAGTTTTGGCAAAACAATTGTGAACTAGAAATCTTATTTCTGTGACGTTTGAAACACAATCAGTTTTTTGTGAAATTCTTGAAGATGTTTGCATGGATTTGATGCCAAACGTGTAGTGCAGACAACTCTCTTTATTTTGAAGGCCTGACTGACTGTAAAATGTATACGCACAGGTGAAAAGTTTGATGGATTGAGGAAGGCATTCTCCTTCAGCTATTCCAAGCTTGCAATTATCAACAGTATACTCCGGGATTTTTGAAGGTTCCCTGGGCCTGTTTCAGTGACTCAACTCACATGCAACACCACAAAGAAGTTTTTGGGAATTACCTGGTTGATGAATAGATTAGTGGAAGGCCAAGGTGATTGAGCTACTGTCTGTTTCAGGAACTCTACTCTGTTGTGCATATGCAAGTGATAGCAAAGTTTGGTCTTAGGTAGCAGTAGAGTTCAGTTCTCAGTGTTATACCTGCTCTTGGGCTGATCCAATGGGCAAGGCCCATCTAAGCTGTTATGGAGTTCATTCTTCCACTATTTAAAGGCTATTTTGTTTGTGTGCGCTATTCATTTAAGTTGTTTCAGGGCTTATTCTTCCAGCTATGAAGCTGTGGATTTGAACCCATAAAGAGAAGCTTTGGCCTAAAGCAATTGTGTAGCACCTCTGTTTACAAGAGAATGCAGGTATTTAGCTGAAGGACAACATCTGTAATACACCTGAAAGTGACGGAATGCAGGTGAATGAACCAGTGTTCTTGTTGCTGTTTTACTCTTGTGTTTACCTACCCTGGTTAGCAATTGATCTCTTGGGTACCTCTTGTTGTGACTTGAATATTTCAATGTGTTTATGTTTGTGCTAGTAGGTATCTCTCATCTGGAAACTTGATAAGTGCTAAGCTAAACTAAATGGACACCAGTAGTACATAATCCTGAACTGCATGTGGCCCGTCAAGTTGAAGATGTCCATAAATGAGGATCATCATCATCAAAGCTCTGCCAAAGATGCATGTAAATAATTGAGGATCATTATCATTAAAGCTCTGCCAAAGATGCATGTAAAGCTGCACCTTCTCCACATCCATACTTCCTGATTCAGCCATGTCCCATGTGTAAAGAAAATACCCTAACACAGAAGTATAAATAGAAACCGTACGACAAATCACAGACTGATAAAAGAACACAATTAGGGTAACTCAGAGACAATGAACACAGTGAATAAATAAAATGATATAACTACTAATAATACGGTGCTCATGCAGCAAACACACTATACAGTGAACTATAACACAGAAGTAAAAATAGAAACCGTACGACAAAGCACAGACTGATAAAAGAACACAATTAGGGTTAGGGTTAGGGTAACTCAGAGACAATGAACACAGTGAATAAATGAAATGATATAACTACTAATAATACGGTGCTTATGAAGCAAACACACTATGCAGTGAACGAATACTTTACCTCAACTCTTGTATCTCAAGGATTAGGACAGGGGTAATGAGCTAGAGAGTGTGTTATACTCCGAACGGATCCCGAATTGTAGCAAGGCAGCCCCCGGATATCAAACACCAGCAAACGCAGTAGAGGAGCTGGATTTGATGTAGACAGTAGTGAGGAGAGAGAAAGACTAAAAACGCAGGCAGCAGGTGAGAAAGACTAAAGACGCAGGCAAGACAGCCTACAGGAGAGAGAAAGACTAAAAACGAAGGCAAGACAGCTTGCACGAGAAAAATTGCAACGATTGCTACAGGAGAGAAAACTGTCAGGGCGGCAGCTAGGGTCTACAAACGCAAAAAAAAAGAAGCTTGCTTTTTGGTACGAATTCGTACGGTACGGTACGATACGAACCAGTTCGTACTACGTACGAGTGCAACTATGGTCACTCAGTTTGTCAATTTATTAATGTTATATCTTGTTAAGCATAGTCTATAGGGAAACCAAAGTGAATGCTATGGATCGAGATGGTTGGATGATATGGCAGATTTTAATGCAGATAGTTTGACATGGCCTAACTTGGAGGTGCATTTACTTGCAATTAATGCCGCGCGTGGCATGCACATGTGCATGCGGGGGAAATGGCAATGCACAAAAGAGATGCACATAGAAGATGGTGGTCAAGCTTGTGATTATAAACTAGCTTTATAACCTCATGCTCAAGTTATGGTGGAAGTTGAAAGGGTATAATGCTATGTGCAAAGCTAGGCTGGTAGTAGGTGCTAGAGTTCACAAGGCAACAATAGCCTTATCGCATGATAGGGTTTAGAATGTGTATGCAGCTCTCCTTGCTACAAGGGTCTCTCTCTACTTCATGGGTAGACCTCTTGCAGAGGATGAGTTGTCAAATGGTTTGATGCTATGTATCAAGATCGAACTAATTTTGGTTCAATACAAGTTTTGCTCGTGGTTTCTATTTAGTATGATTGGACACCAAAGCAAAAAGGGATTGGTTGCTTGCCTTAGTGGTGGGATATTGGGGAGACTTGGTATATGCGCTATCATGGTCTTTTTCCTTCTCTCTCGAGGGGGTTTTCAATCATGAGTGTTTGGTGTGGATCTAACTCGTTAACCTCTACCCCCTTGGATGGTGGATGATGTGCTGCCATTGCCGCGACTCTAGGTCGGGTTCTTTATGCACCTTCGCTAGCTACTTCTTGGGGTCTATTAAGTCAACCAGTCAAGCATGCATCTTATGTGATCAACGAAATGAACCCTTGAATTTCTTGCACTTGCAAGATTTGTGGAGGATGGAGGTTTAGTTGTCGGTGAAGTTCTCTACCTTTGGTGATGCTTGTTACCACTGTATGTGCAATGGGCACTTTCCCAAGGATTGTTCCCATAAAAGCTTTGAGGCTTCGAGCAAGCAACTGCAGGATGATGGCAAGGATAAGGAGAAAGAAGACGACAAGCCATTAGCGTTCCAATATGAGAAGCAACCCTTAGGAGAGGTTGCCAATTACTGGTCCTCTAGTGTTGCATCATCATAAGCAACAGAGGGGAAGGATGGTGCCATGTCTTAGTCTTGGACTTCTAATCAACAGAGTAAGGGTCAACAAAATGATGCTTCGAACAAGGAAAATATCCCTCCAAAATGGCAGGAGAGTAAGGGCAATGTAAAGAAGACTAGTGGGAAGCCAATGCTCAGGCATTTGGCTATGAACAGTTGAGTTGACCGAAATTATTATCCCCCCATCAAAGACCAGGAGATGCTGGATAGACCAGCTCCATTGCGCTGAGAAAACAGTTCTCTCTAGGAAGCTGAAGTTCTGCTCATGGAATGTTCGCGGTCTTGGCCGCGATGTAAGGAAGTAGATTGCCTTTGGAATTGCTAAGAAACTTAAGGCTAACTTTGTTGCCTTGTAGGAGATTAAGTTGGATGAGGAGGCTTGCAGAGCTTTTAGCATTCTGGATTTTGTAACCTTTGATGTACAATGCTGTGGGAGAGGAGGGACTCTTTTGCTAATTTGTGAATCATTTAAGCCTTAGCCCCTCTGTAGTGCAGGGCATGGCAGTTTTGTATGTGCAAGGGTTGAACTTTGCAATGAGGAGTTTTATGTTGGATCTATTTATGCCCATAATTGCTCTGCAGTGAGAGTAAAACAGTGGTCCTTTGTCAAATAGAATTTGCATGGGAAGAATGTACTCCTGGGAGGGGACTAGAACATGACAGAATGCTCCAGTGATAGGTCGCATGGAGGTGGCTCGATGATCTCAGAAGGGAGGGAAGCTTGGTAAGTGCTAGTGGCATCTTGTGAACTGACCTAACATTAGTTGCATCTGGGGATGATTATCATAAAATTACTTGGTACAATCAACATTTTGGGGTCAACATGGCAAGGCCTGCAGATTAGATAGGTTCTATGCTTCGAATGAAGCTTGGTGGCTAAGTGGTGGGATCAAGCATGCTCTAGTGGAAGGTTGTATGGCATCTGATCACATCCCTATCTTGGTTTCATTTAAGCTGATTCTCTTGAATCCCTGTAGCTACAGGCCGCTTACCTTTTGGTTTAATATATCCTTTTTGGAAGAGAAACCCTTAGTGGAATAAACGCATTAAACATGGAGAATGCAAGGGATTTAATTGTTACTCTGGACTACAGATGGAAGAATTGCATGCAGGCAATTACTTAGTTAGAGAGAGCTGCTCATGCTAGGGAAGCTCTCCTGCTAGCCTTAAGAGGTTCACTGAATGACGAGATGTTGCATAGGCTTCTTAATGATGTGGAGGTTACCTAGGAATCGAGGAGTAGACTATACAGGCAACTAATGTTCAGTTGAAAGGCCAATAGGAACTTCTTGGGGATGGAGACAATGCTTTTTACTTTTTTGAGTTAAAGCTTAAGTAGGAGACTATAAAGGGGATATAGTCAATCAGCAAGGTGAGTTGTTGCAGGACCAAGATTCAACAGCAAGGGCATTTAAGGAGCATTCGGCCTTGATGGTTGGTACAAGCCCTACCAACGTTTGTGATTATAAGCAAAGGGTTGAAGCTTTTCTGGCAGATGCTACAACTGTGGTCCCTATGGAGCAAGACTGGCTGTTGGAGAGGCCTTTCACCATTGATGAAGTAAAGCAGGAGGTACTTCAAATGAAATCAGGGAAGTTTCCAAGTGTAGACAGATTGCCAACTGAACTTTTCCAAAGGTTGTGGCCAGTGTGTGGCCCAGACCTAGTAGACTTCATGAACTATGTAAGGATTTCAGGTATCATATCAGCATATGTCAACTAAGGATTAATTAAGCTTGTCCTGAAGGCTCTGGATAGAACTCAGCTTTCTAACTAGAGGTTGCTTACGATGTTGAACTTCAGGTACTGAGCTCTTGCTCAAGCTCTGGCCTTGAGTGTAATTTCTCTCTGGCAAGATCATTCATAAGAAATAATGTGGGTTTGTCAATGGGCGTAAGATACATGATGCATTCTTAAACTCGATTTTGTCAATTGACTGCGTTATGACCTCGTAAAAAGACTTTATCCTCAATAATATGGATTGGGACAAAGCATATGACAGAGTGAACTGGAATTTCATCATAGCTCTTCTTGCTGGCATGAGGTTTGGGCCTACCTTTATCAGCGGTTGAGTTAGTTCTCTATTTAAAGAAGCTTCTATTGCCATAAGCATTAATGGTATAGTGACGTTCCCCTTTGGGCTTCATAGAACTGTAGGGCAAGGATGCCTCCCGATGCCACTCCTCTTTTGCCCTCATAACAGATTCACTTTTTAGAAGGGTGGATAAAGCTCCGCAAGATGGCTCTATCAGAGGGATTCTCTTGCCCAATGGCTCTCAGACAATTCAATTCTTCGTTGATGACAATGCCTCATCGGTTGAAGCTGAGATGGAGTCAGTAAGTTACTAGAGATTTACAATGAATTTTCAATGCTTACGGCTTCCAAGATAAATCAAAAGGAAATTGAAATCCTTTTTCTTTTTCGGAAGGAGCCCAATCCTTGGATCATCCAATTGGGTTTTGAGATTGTCATGCTGGCAGTTAGCAAGGTATTTGGGTGTACACCTATTGGAGTTGTTATCACTCTTAGTCAAAAGTTCAATTGGTTCAACGAGACCGGAGCTGTCCCCCTCTTTTGTTGGCAAGATTATGGTAAGAAAAAATATCCTATCTTTGGCAACAATGTATGTTGGATTTGTTTTGTTGTTCTCTTAGGCAGCATGAAATAAAGTGGAGAGATCCTTGAGAAGCTTCCTCTGGACTAAGTAGAATAGAGAAGGTATGCCTTTAATGCGATGGGACATCTTAATAGAGGACAGGAATTTGGGAGGTGTAGGTTTGGATTCTTTGGCTTTCAAAGCAGGATGTGATGACTTACAAGGATGGATGGCTCACAACCTTGGATGGTGTTGATGGCACACTTGATTGCTGGGGTGAAAATTAAAGGAAAGAAGTGCGAGGGAGTTCATTGGCAGGATGTATTAGTCTGCCCATGCCTGCTTGTTAATATCTTGGCCTATGTGATTGCTCAAGGCTTGGCACACTAGTGGCAAGGAATTTTGGTCAATGCATCTTGGAAGTCTAGAGTGGCAAAGGGGGACTCTTCCCGTTGGCATTTGATCCTCCCTTTGCCCCTATTCATAGATATCCTAAATTGGCTAGATCATTGTATGATAAAGTAGTGACGTGGGAAAATGTATGGGACCTACATAGTAATGCTTTCATGCAATTACATGATATCTAAAGGTGTGCTCTTAGTGAGCAAGAAGTTGAATGCTTGAGATTAGTCATGCAATTATGTAGGGAAGATTGGTTGATGTCTATTTGTCAAAAGAGATGACATTGTCCTGAAGGATTTAACTAGTCCTAGTAAACCTTTGAATGTGTGCAAGCACAATGACTTTAAGGAAGCTTCACTGGGTATTGCCATGATTCTCCATCAGATATGGAAGATAGAATGTCCTTTGGCAAAAGTGTATAGATGGAAGAGGAGAGCTTCAATTGTTTGGAAGGCCTCCCCCTCCTTTAGAGTTAATGCATTTTGATGAAGACTTCTGCTAATGAAGCTACCTCTTCAGATGAGACTTTTGCTAAAGGAGCTACCTCTTCAGATGAGAATCAGTGTAAGGATTAGAGTTTCACCTATGTGCCCCTTTTGTGGGAGGGTTGAAGAGATTGAAAAACATGTCTTTTGGGACTTTTGCTAAAGGAACTACCTCTTCAAATGTGACTCAGCAAAAGGATTAGAGTCTCACCTATGTGCCCCTTTTGTGGGAGGGTTGAAGAGATTGAAAAACATGTCTTTTGGGATTCTTGGAGTGTGAGGCCAATTTGGGTGACACTTAAAAAACGGATAGAGGTTAATATGAGAAATGATTTCGGGATGACAAATGCCTTATTTGTTGATCATGCAGGTCTCGACGATAGTATATGGACCTTGATGAGCATCATATCGGGAGTGACCTTGAAAGTTGTTTTGAGGTGAAAGAAACAACACGGTTTTTAGAGGGAGTGAAAAGGAGTTTCCAGATAGAAATCTTCATAAGCTTTGTTCAGAAGTGTTGTTTGTTCTAGGTGGTAGTAGTAGTGAGTGCTAGATTTTTAGATGGTTTTGGAAAAAACTTAGTGTGTTGGCCTAAGCCAAGCTACATCATGTGGATTTTGTAACTAATACTTATTTTCGAAATATCAAAGAGCGCATTATGAAAATCAAAATTTTAGCATACAACATTATTAAGCATTCATTTTCATAGGGTAAATTTTCATCGTCTATCACAAAGGAGAACAGTAAGGCAATCATGAAATAGGGTGATATGGAGGATCATTTAGCCATTTGGCAATGAAAGTACGCTTGTCCAATTCACGACCCTTGGTATTATAGTTGGGTTGTGGTCATTGTTGCTTTCTTGTTGCCACACCCCTTTTTTGATGCTCCAACTATTGCTTGCCCTTGTCAATCCATTGCCTATTCTCATTAGCCTCTCTCACACTCAATTCGTTTCATGCTTGCCCTTGTTAGCTCCCCTTGAACTTGCACTTGGTCCTATGGCTTTTGCTTGCCTTGTTAGTACCTGTGCCTTCTCTTGTAACTTTTGTTTACTATCCTACTTCTATATATATGCCTTTCCTTCTAGCTCTAAATTCCCTCTCGTTGCTTGCCCTTGCACCTTCTCCCCCAATTGATTTTCCCCTTTCTCTACCATGCGCCCTCACCTAGCTATCCTCATGTTCCTTTCTCCTTGCTAACTTGTTCCTCTTGCTAACTAGTCTTCATGCTCTTTGTTACTACTGCCTACCTATCTAGTTGCTTGTCTACTTGTCCTTGCCCTCACCCTCACCCTCCTTGTTGGACTTGCCATGGAACCCACTCCCTTGCATTGAGAAACTCTTTCTAGTTGTGTTTTTGCTCCTCAAATTTCCCTTGCTAGTAAGCAAGAAGACAGACCGACAAAGCTTTGACAAATTGGAAACGTATAAACATGCACAACAATGAGATGGAGAATACTTGGTTTGTGAGATGATACTTGGTCTATCTTAATTCTTAGGGGACTATTATGCATGCCCAATTCCTATAGTTGAGACTACCACATAAATCATGTTTGAACTTGATGTAGAACTTAATATTGGAGATGAAGTCATAGCCTTGGAGGCATCATCTTTAGCATTGTCAATTGGTATAGGTGATAGATTGTTGTTGCATGCATTGAAACATAATGATACATACACGTCTCACGAGTGTCCTTGAGGGTTAAGTGACCCTCGTAGTGGACTTTTGTGACAGATGGATTGAGATTAAGGATTGCTCCATGCTCTTGTTTGGTACAACTATCATTTACTACATGAGCCTCTTAGGGAGGTGTTTTTCCAGGAGGATGGTGGGTCATGTTGCCCTACGATGCAATAGAGGAAGGTTATTAGGCATGAGTTGGCCTTCTTTGATGTTTGGGATGGAGAGGGTGGGGAGGAACCTAATCTCATAGGACTAAGAGGATGATAGAGGAGGGGAGCCACTAGATGGAGGGATAAAGACATAGGGAGAGATATGGTTAGCAGTAGTAATGAGGGAGATGATAAACAAGTGTTAGGGATCCTAAGTCTAATGTTGATATAGAGATATAGTGGCACTTGTGCCACTCGTATTCATGGTAGTAGAATAGCTATATTTGAGTCCTCATCTAGGACATTGTTAACTAGGAACAACTTGGTTATCACTTGCAACAACATTTTAGCACTTGGGATGGCAACCATGTCTCTTAGGCCGCTTGGGACTATTGCTCACTCACTCACACCTTAGTCATCTCTAGTAGTGCTCGACGTGTTAGTAGTATTTGCAGTCGCTATTACTACTATAGAGCCAAGGCCTCCATCGATCCGTTGGACTTTAAGGACCTTAAGAATCAACAGGAGGGAGGGATTCCTTTGAAGGGAAAGTGGAGATTTTGGTTTCATAGATCCTAGATATCCATTAGACATGTGTGAGAGAGAATATGTTGCATACAAATTTAGATGACTTCTTAGACTCAATTGAGTTCCCCTCTCTTCATGAGCGTGCAAACATTGTAATGAGGTGACATGATGGAATTGATACTAGGCAATAGAAGAAATAGATGTGGGCCATGGAGCCACATCGGTTTGAGAGGCTTAGATGCTCCTTGTGAGGATCCTCTAATGAAACACTTAGGGCTTTGGTGGATGATTGTGTCATCAGTAACAAAGCCTCATGAGACATGATCTTAATACAACACTAGTTCGAGGGGTAGTGGACTCTTGGAAAATATGGTTTTCTAGTGAAATGAGAAGTTAATACGAGGATGTTTCACCTATTGGGCTATCACCTAGTTTCTACATCATATTGATAATTGTTGGGGGTAAAGGCACTTGTACCTAACTACTCGTGTATTCATTACATTGATAATACCCACACACCTGGACACTGCGAGTGGCAAGCGGGCATTGTAACTTTATTTTTTAATCCTTTCAGTAACATTTGAATAAGGAAAGGAAGGTCACACATTGTGAGTGTTGGAGTTTCCACATATGATGTCTCCCTCTTTTGCTCTCTTGCTCCCTTACATTGATCTTGGTTGTGGATACATGCCTTGGTTACTTCAATGGCTTATGTAGTCAGACTTGAAGAATGCATTGGATTTTATGCTTATGGCTTAAGATTCATGTATCTTGGATACTTAGATTTCATGTACTTGATGTTTTGAGATTGCGTTGCTCATTTGGCATTGAATTTTGTTCCAATGGGATTTACCTGCATTACATTGTGTTGGGGGTAAATGCACTTTTGCCTAGTCACTTGTTACATTGGTAGTACCCCCACCATGTATTAGTTACCCGCACACCTATACCCTACACGTGGCGGGTGCCCATCACTGTTACTTCATTCTTTATTATTTCAATGATATTTGAATAAAGGAAAAATTGGCCATACATTGTGACTATTGGAGTTTTCGTATTTTGTGTGTCTCTCTTACTCTTGCTCCTTCCACCATAGCTCTTGCTTCCACTTCAGGGCTCACTCCCTTTAACTAGTATCAGAGTCATCTTCCTTGAGAGCTCAAGCCTACCGATCCGACATTGCTTCATCAGCTTGTGGAGAATACCTATAGTTCACAATTTTCATGGCACCCATAGCTCGGCTTGAAGTTATATGTATTATGGTTCACTTGCTTGTTAGCTTGTCTAGGCATGTTGCAGAGCTTCATTAAGCTCCCCTTGTGCCCCATTGGCATCGACATAACTAGTAGTGAGTCGAGGTCAGCAGGAGTAATTTGCACTGACTAGGCTACTCTCCTTCCTACTCAGATTTGATCCATCCCACCTCATCTTGAGCTTCTAGCATTGCTCTCGGCCTTGGACAATCACTTGGCATCATACTTGGCACCTTTGGCATGAGTTTGGGTATCAGTTAGGACTCCTGGGTTGAGCCATGAGCTCCATTGGCTCATAGTTTATGACAGTTTGTTGTAATACAATTCTAGACAACACTTTTCTCATTGTTTAGAGGTCACTTATGTTTCCCAGGATGTCTATTTGATGCTAGATCACTAGGGGATGCTATGTCTATCTTGGAATGCTATTGGAGTGATTTGAGCACTCATTTGCTCAATTTTACAAAGGTTTTCACCATCGTAATAAGCAAGGCTGAATGCTATTTTGTTAGAGAAACTTCATGCCTATTGCTCGTTGATGCTTTATCGACTACTCGACATGATACACTAATGTTTATGGTTGATGCCACATACTTGGCTATGCTTTCGTGCTCTTGGGCTGAGATTGAAGCGCGATCCCATTGACTTTGATTGTCATTTCTCACAACAAGTATTCATTTGAGACACATCATGCCTTTTATCATTGGATGATACATGAGCCATTTGTTAGATGTATTTTAATATGGATATTACATTTTTGGTTGTGTTATGATAAACATTGAGCTTCACATTTGACTTGCACTTGAGCTATCTTGGAGCTTAGATACTTGACAATGGATATCATTTATCTTATTGGATGCTATAGTAAGAGCTTTGTTGACTACATTGGGTTTGATGCTCTTGATGTCTATTACTTGGATCTTGAATGTATGGATGCCACTCACATAAGATTTTGAGCTTTGCTTACTCATCTAGCATCCGACTTTTGTTCAAATGGGAGCTGCTACTTGACACTTGGATGTACTACTGAACATTGGGTTATATAGTTGAGTTTAAGCTTATTACAGTGAGACTCATTGTGATATGTACATGCTCTCTTGATACTAATTAGATATAGTTACCCTATCGTGGGATGATTTGATATTTTGTCTTGGACATGGCACTTATGTCTGTTAAGAGTGTTGTCAATGGTATTTATATGCTTCTAGGTTATGTATTGAGCCTTGCTTAGTAGATTATGCATCTTGCAGTTCTCTTTATTTACCTTGAGACCTACCCTATGCATGACGTCTATGCCTCTTACATGTATAGTTACCGACACACTGCAATTGTAACAGTCTTTAGTGTCGATTGTTTTTGGCTTTTCTTTTTTTGGTTGCTCATTATTGATTGTTTGCATATTGCTGCAATTTATTATAGCAACCTATCATTTCAATTCTATGCATTCTGTTTGAGAGTAATCACTTGGAATTGATAATTTTTACCTACAATTTGTGGATATCTCATTACTTTGGTAGTTCCCCTTGTTTTTAGCTTGATTTGGTAGTGATTTGGGGACTTATTTATAGGTTATTATAGTAGCTTGCTTTGCCTTTTTTGTGTGCTTGCTTGGTCCCATTATAGCTGGTGGTTTTCATGATAGTGTTATCTTTAATTGATAAGTTAGATAGCACTAACTACAGCTATTGAAAGGCCTAAATCTAGAAAGTTTTAGTATAGGAAAGGTAGATTAAGCATTTGAAACATAAGGGTGTCAAGACCCGAACATATTGATACAAATAGCTGATTGGGTTGAACTACAAATACAAATGGCACTTTATAGTCACATGAACAGTCTCGCAGTAAGTTCCATGACTGTAAGTCCTCATTGAGTTGTCGTTATTGTGGAAAAGTAGGACATATTTGGCCATAGTGTCATAAAATGTGTGAGGACAAGCCCAAGGAAAAGGGCAAGGGTAAAGTACATGACAGAAACGATGATCGTAGCATTGTTCCTAGCAAGTCCAGTCTCAAGATTGAAGATATTAATGTCCTATAGATTGATTTTGATGATGATTTCAAGCTTCATCTCTTGATACTTCATAGCTGATTGATGTCTTGTCAGGATATATTGAGTGTTGGTTGATAGATTTGGGGGACTTTCTTTCATGTGACTCCTCATAGAGAGTGACTTCACTCCTATTGTTGCAATATGGCTGGAATTGTTCGTTTGCATAATGATATGGCATTAGAGATTGTTGATAGCCGTGATATCCAACATGTTTACTCTTCATGATGCACGTTATGTATTCATTCTCATAAAGAGCCTTATCTCTATTGGCACTTTGGATGATGTAGGTTATGTTATCTCTTTTGATGATTCCTCATCGAAGATTACTTGTATGAATCTTGTCTTTGCATGTGGTGCCAAGTCTGATACTCTCTACCTCTTGCTTGTATCTGGGTCAATTGATCATGTTTTAGTAGTGGACACAATTCCACATGTATATCTTTGGCATTGTTGCCTTGGGCACATGTCTTTGAAAGGAATAAAAATGCTTACCCATTTGCAATATTCTTTTTCCCTTGACTATAAGTACTTTGAGTCTTGTGATGATTGTTTATATGGCAGACAAACATGTAGTATGCATAAAAATTTTGGTATGGCACGCATGGGTGAGTCTTTAACTCTTATTTATTTGGAGTTATGTGGTTCCATGTCTTGCAAGCCATTAGGTAGCACGAAGTATTTTGTTACCTTCATTGATGATTCAACAATGGCTTGCTCTTGTTGAGAATCAATCTGGGTATAGGTTGAAATACCTAAGGTTAGATAATGGAGGTGAGTATGCCATTAAAGCCTTTGAGCAATTTTGTGATGAGAGGGGTATTAAGCGTTAGTTGACCACCTCGTACACCCCACCCCAGAATGGTATGGTTGAGCTCATGAATATGACAATTCAGGAGCGAGTCCATAGTATGCTTGGCCAAGCAAGATTACCACAACATTTTTGGGCTAAGATAGTTACTATTGCCATACACTTGATTAATCTATCCCCATGTACTACTCTTGACTATCAAGTTGCAAAGGAGGTATAGTTTGGAAAACCTGTATCATATGCTCATTTGCATATCTTTGGTTGTGAGGCTTCGTGCCATGTTCCCAAGGAAAAGTGTAATAAGATCAATCCTAAGTTTGTGAAATGCATCTTTCTTGGTTATGGAGATGTAGATCAGATGGCTATTGTTTATGGGATCTGTAGGTTCAAAAGGTTATTTGTAGCTGTGATATTGTTTTCCATGAGGAGAAAATGCTTAAGCAGCTTGAGTATGTCGTTAAGGTATGTAGGGTGATATTTCAGGAGGATTCTCTTGTTACTGTACAATCAGCTCAATAGCTTGTAGCAGTGGCTCATACTCCAGTGGCCCATATCCCTGATGCTCCACAAGATGTATAGGCCTCACATCCTATTGTTTTGAGGTGGTCTACTAGAGATAGCTGATAGCCTAAGCGGTTTGCACCTTATATTATGGTGATAAATGCTAATGAGCCTAGTGCAAAGCATGCATTACCATCCAAGTGGGTGTACAAGTTGAAAACTATGTCTAGATGTTCCAAGCCAACATATAAGGCCAGATTGGTTGCTAAGGGTTTTAAGTAGAAGCATGGTGTGGACTTTGATGAAGTTTTTTTAGTGTTACCCCATACTTGGTACCAGCTTTGGTTGCTCAACTTGACTTGGATCTTTATTAGATGGATATCAAGATGGCTTTTCTTCATGGGGACTTGCATAATGAGATCTACATGGAGCAACCTAAGGGATTTACAAAACCTGGCGATAGGGACCACCTAGTGTGCTGATTGAGAAATACCCCTTATGGTAGGCACTTAGGGAATGGTACCACAAGTTTAATACTTTTATGCATTCACAAGGATATTCCCATAGTGATATGGATTTGTGTTTATACACAAAGAAGGCTCATGATAAAAACCTTATAATTTTGATACTCTAAGTGGATAATATATTGATTGCTGGGAGTGCTCATGATGAGCTAGATGCCTTGAGAGGTCAACTCAAGAAGAGCTTTGAGATGAAGGACACGGGACATGCCTCACATATTCTTGGTATGTGCATTATCTCTCTAAGGGGATCCTTTACTTGTCATAGAAGGAGTATGTCCAAAAGGTTCTTGAGCAGTTTCATCTACAGGATGTTAAGGCTATTGGTTGTCCTTTGCCTTCTCATACAAAGGTTAGTCAAGCCGATTGTTCGTAGTCTGATGAGAACAAGGCTAAGATGGCCAAGATCCCTTATGTATACATAGTGGGCAGTTTGATTTATGCCATGATAGACACTCGTCATGGCATATCCTTTACAACGGGTGGGAGTTGTGGCACACTATATAGCTACACTTCGCAGATGGCATTTTGATGCTGTCAAGGGTATCATGAGGCACCTGAAAGGTATAATAGCTATGTGCATCTATTATGGTGGCCATGATACAAGGGTCATGGGATACATCGACTCTGATTAAGTAGGATATGCAGACAATAGGAAGTCCACCTTTGGCTATGTCTTCACCTTTGCTAGAGGTGCTGTTTCTTGGATGTCTAGGGTGCAGAAATGTATGGCTCTATCTATTATAGAGGTAGCGCATATTGCAGCCGTTGAGGCTTGCAAGGAGACTCTCTGATTAGACCATCAGACCTTGGCATTACTGATGTGGTCTCTACATTGCATTCAGATTCTATGAGTGCTATTTAGTTGACCAAGAATTCGGTCTTCCATGCGCAGACGAAGCACATTGACGTGCATTATCACTTTATTAGAGAGGTCGTTGAGGACAAGTCCATTAAGGTTGTCAAGATCTCAATTGACCAAAATCTTGCAAATCTGCTCACTAAAAGTCTCTCAGTGGAGTGTTTTACCTTCCTTAGGAAGTTGATGGCCATTGGATGAGATGATACCATTTCTCATCCTATTATACTCTATATACACTTGTACTTTATCACTTATTTCTTATTCTATCCTCACTAGGGGCACATTCACCTTTAAGCGGGAGGTTGTTGGGGTAAAGGCAAATGTGCCTTGTTGCCCATGTATTAGTCACACTGATAGTACTCGCACCATATATTAGTTATTCGCACACTTGTATCCTTTAGGTAATAGGGGTGGCCCATCATAGTCACTTCATGCTTTATTCTTTTAGTGATATTTGAATAAAGGAAAGATTGGTCACACATTGTCACTATTGGATTTCCCACATCTTGTGTGTCTCTCTCTTTCTCTCTTTCTCTTGCTTTTGCTCTTTCCACCATAGCTCTTGATTTCACTCTGTGCTTCCACTTCAGGGCTCACTCCCTTCACTTTGGATGTTACATAGAGCTTTGGATTTACGTAGTTGAGCTTGAGCTTACTTTCATCGATATTATGGGACACTTACTTATGTGCATGCTCTCTTCATATGTATTGGATGCTATTACCCTATAGTGGGTTGATTTGATCACTTACTTTAGACATGGCACTTATGTCTATTAGTGTGTTATCATTAATATTTTTATACTTATGGGTTATGTATTGAGCTTTGCTTAGTGGGTTATGGATTTAACAGATCTTTTAGCTTTCAGTGTTGGTTGTTCTTGGTCTTTTTTTCTTGGTTGCTCATAGTTGGTTGTTGCACATGTATCATCATGGCATCGCTGCCTTGGGCACGTATCATTAAAGGGCATGAAAATCTTACCCGTTGTCTGGCATTACGATCATGGTTGAGCCTTTGGCTCTTGTCCATTTTGATGTTTGTGAATCTATGCCTTACAAGTCTTAGGTGGCACATAAGTATTTCGTAACTTTTATTGATGATTGCTTGCATATGATCTGGGCATACCCCATCAAGTAGAAATTGGAAGTCTTGGCTACATTTTAGCGTTGGCTTGCTTTTGTTAAGAACCCGTCTGGCTATAGGCTGAAATGCCTACAATTTGACACTTGGGGTGAGTATCTACCTAAAGTCTTTGAGAAATTTTGTGATGAGAGGGGTATTAAGCATAAGTTGATGGCCCTGTATACCCCACCCTAGAATGGTATGGTTGAGTGCATGAATAGGCTAATTTAGGAGCGAGTCCATATTATGCTTAGCCAGGCAAGCTTACCACAACATTTTTGGGCTAAGATAATTACTATTGCTATACACGATTAATCTATCTCCATGTACTACTCCTGACTATCAAGTTGCATAGGAGGTATGGTATGGAAAACCTCCATCATATGCTCATTTGTATATCTTTGGTTATGAGAGTTTCTGCCATGTTCCCAAGGATAAGCGCAATGAGGTCGATCCTAAGTTTGTGAAATGCATCTTTCTTGATTATGGAGATGCAAGCCAGATGGGCTATCACTTATGGATCCAGCGGCTCAAACTATTATTTTCCATGAGGAGAAAACGCATAAGCAGCCTTAGTCGTTGAGATACACAGGGTGATATTTCAGGAGGAGCTTTCTATTACTGTACAACCCACTAGATAGGTTGTGGCAAGCCGATGCTCTACTATCTAGGACCGTGATGTTAGATAGAATGTACAGGCTCCAAAACCTATTTTGGAGTGGTCTACTAGAGATAGATGTCAACTTGATCAGTTTGTACTCTATGGATTATGTTATGGTGACAGATGTTAGTGAGCCTCTTATCTATGATGACGCTATGCGCAAAGGTGATAGTCACTCTCTTGGAAGAGTGCCATGCAGTTAGAGTATGACTCACTGTAGAAAAATCATACGTGGGATTTGGTTCGTTTGTCTAGTGGAAAACATGATTTGCCATGCAAAGGGTGTATAAGTTGAAGAGTACCCTTGGATGCCCTAAGCTAGCCTATAAGGCCAAATTGGTTGCCAAGGATTTTTAACAAGAGCATGATGTTGACTTGATGATTGCTAGGAGCACTCATGATGAGATGGATGCTTTGAAAAATCAGCTCAAGAAGAGCTTTGAGATAAAGGACACGGGACATGTCTCACATATTCTTGGGATGCACATCACTTGTGATCGCTCTAAGAGTCTCCTTAATTGGTTGTAGAAGGAGTATATCCAAAAGGTTCTTGAGGGGTTTCATATCCATGATGTTAAGCCTATTGATTGTCCTTTATCTTCTCATGTGAATGTTAGTCATCAAGCCAATTGGCCACAATATAATGAGCAGAAGGCCGAGATGGCCAAGATTCCTTATGCATCTGCAGTGGGCAGTTTGATGTATTCTACGATAGCCACTCGTCCTGATATAGCATTTACAATGGGAGTTGTGGCATGCTATATGGATACACCTGGCAAGTATAATTGGGATGCTGTGAAGGTTATCATGAGGTACCTTAAGGGCATTGTAGATATGTGCATATGTTATGGTGGCCATGATAGAGGAGTCATGAGGTACATTGACTTTGATTATGTAGGACATACTGCAGATAGTAGAAATTCAACCACCTCTGGCTATCTCTTCATCTTTGCTAGAGGCACTATTTCTTGGATGTTCAAGGTGTAAAAATGCACAACCATATCTATTAATACAGAGGCAAAAAATATTATAGACATTGAGGGTTGTAAGGAGGTTGTATGGTTAGGTTGTCTAGTTGTAGACCTTGGTATTATTGATGTGGACCCTACACTACATTCAGATTCTATAAGTACCATTTAGTTGCAGTCTTCCATGTGAAGACAAAGCATATTGAGAGGCGTTATCACTTCAGCAGGAGGTGGTAGAGGATAAGTCTTTTGAGCTTGTCAAGATCTCAATCGGCAAGAATCTTCTAGATTTCTCACTAAAAGTCTCTTAGTGGAACATTTTACATTCCTTAAGAAGATGATGGGTGTAGGATGGGATGACATCTATTTCTCATCTTTTTGTACTTTATGCACATTTATACTTTGTCACTTTTTTCTTGTTCTCTCCTCATTGGGGGTACATTCACCTTTAAGTGGGAGGTTGTTGGGGTAAAAATGCATGTGCCTAATTGCATGTATATTCATTGCATTGATGATACACACCCACCTATACACTACAAGTGGTGGGCGTCCATCACTGTCACTTAATTTTTTATTTTTTAAATGACATTTGAATAAGGAAAGGTGGGTCACACATTGTGACTGTTGGAGTTTCTACATACGGTGTCTCTCTCTCTTGCTCTCTTGCTTCATCTACCATAGCTCTTAGTTTTCTCTTGCTTCCACTTGTGTGCTTTCAGTTGGGCTTTACATTTCAATAATTGGATAATTGGTGGAGATTTTACTTTGAAGGAAAGAAGGGGTAGATGTATCGACTTTATTAAAGGAAGTAGCTTAGGAGGATTTTTTTCTCTAGCTTGGGAGAACATGACCCCTTGCTCATGGTAGACTTTTTAGAGCAATTGGTTCTCTTCAATCCCCTAGAAGAGAGAGAGTGGTTGGAGATATGATATTATCCCAAATTTTTATGTAGATGACTAGGTCTGTGAAAGAGGATCCTAGGTTGTTGATATTATTCTTAGAACTACTTTATTGAAGCATGTGTTGATATAGTCAATTCTTTTAGAGCACTAGTGTTTTCATGTGCAATCGTACTATGATGAGGATTCGAGGGAGATATTACAAAGATTTATACATAAAGGTCCTTCTGGGAGGACTAGTAGGGTAGCCTAGGGCTTGGATGAGGGCCTACAAGAGATTTTCCCTTCTTTTAGAGAGGAGGACAAGAGTAAAAGAGGGCCTCTTGGGGAGAGAGAGAGAGAGAGAGAGAGAGAGAGAGAGAGAGAGAGAGAGAGAGAGAGAGAGAGAGAGAGAGAGAGAGAGAGAGAGAGAGAGAGAGAGAGAGAGAGAGAGAGAGAGAGAGAGAGAGAGAGAGAGAGAGAGAGAGAGAGAGAGAGCGCTACTCGAGCTTCATTTCTAGAACTACAAAGGGAGGAGGAAAGATGGCCATGGTGGAGATGGATAACTTAGAGGATACATGTTGCCAAACCAAGGATAGAGCCTATGAAGGATGCCATATCACAAAGTAAGTGCCATAAATAAGAGATTCTTTAGAAAAATGTAGGGGTAGGGTGAACAAATATTTTTTTTCTCACTAGAGGTCTTACACTCTAGGCAAGGTTTTAGGAAACTCGTGAGAATACATGGATCTCTTACCTAGGGGCTGTTGAGAAATAAAAAATGATGTATGCTCCAAGAAGAGATGTCCTGAATCCCATATGCACAATGAGGAGAGTGGAGAAGTTGAAAAGCTATAAAGACATGTACTTGGTTCACTTTTCAAGGCAAAACTTCATTCTGAGTCTCTGTCATAGTTAGGTCAAGGTTGTGTTTATGAGTCCAAGCCTACATCTTGGAACCTAATTCACTTGAGCAATAGTTTGTCTTCTTGTCTATGTCACTATGAGTCTTGTTACCGACTTCCATCCTCCATAATCAGTGCTATGCTCTAGATCCATATTTTCTTTCATGGTATCAGAGCCCAGTCGGGCATGGCACTAATCCTCCACCTTCATTTCACTCTTACCTAGCTCAACTTGAGCTCAAAACCAACTCAGGACAAGTCTGGAACCCTAGTTCCTACTCCTTCTCAATGCCCTACTTGGTAGCCATAGCCAGACTACAGCTACCTTCAGTTGAGCACATCTCATCATATAGGTTGTTTCAGCTCTTGCTTGCTTCACCAAAGTTGCTTCTTAGCTTAAGGCGCTCCTTGCTATCACATTAGATGACGACATTACCCTCTGCAGAACGTGGCATTGTGTATTGATTGAAAATGACATAGTTTAGGATACTACAATAGTTTGTATGACTGTGTGCGCAGGACGAGGCGTAATCTAGGTGGCCATCATAGGGCAATTGAAGCCCAGTACTTAAGCTTTCTTCCCATAAAAAAATATCTAGAAATGATGATGTATACAACCCACATAGATTGAAAAACCAGCTCCTTGTCTTGAAACCCTAACTGGCAACCATAGCTAAAGCTTGGAAACTTGATTTTTCCTTACTGTTCCTCCTCACTGAAGCCTCTGCCAATCAAACCTACTCAAATTCAAGCAAGATTTCCTCTCCAAGCCAACGAGAAAAAGCTTTAAGAAGAAGATTAAGCATCAATGCCCAACATTGAGCTCTAAGATAGTATCTCCTTGAAAATCATATAGTGTTGTTAAACACTAATCATCCTGTGTCTCTTGACACATTGAAATACAACTTATTTGCTGGTTATATGAAGTTTATTGTTGCTGGTCAAAAATGGCAGAGCTTGAGCAAATAACAAAGTTTAATGGGGAAGGATTTCATGCCTGGAAGAAGGAGAAGACTATGTACCACCTTATGTGGAAAGATTTGTGGGACTTGTTTGAAGATAAAGATGAAGATGCAGATGACAAGAAAGAAGATACTGCAAAAGACTAGTCTAAAACAAAGGCATGGAATAATATGAACAACAAAGCTCTAGGCATTATTGCATGTGGTCTATTAGATGATGTACTACATCACATCTCTGGTATCAGGGAGTAAAGAAGGCATGGGAATAACTTGACAAAATCTTTGGAACACAAGCAAATAACTCAAAGATAAAATTACTTATGCAGTTCTATAAGTTGGATGTAAAAGACAGTTCGTCTATGATTGTACACATCAATAAGTTCAAGAGCCTTAAAACTAAGCTAGCAACTCTTAAATAGAACATTGATGAGGATGAGGCAATAGCAATACTACTTGCCAGTGTTAATCATGAACCGTATGAGAACCTTATTTCAACACTAAGTAATGTTCCTAGTCTCTCACTCAAAGACATTGAGCACTCACTGCTTGATGGAGAAAGCAAATTTAAAAGCAAAGATGTAAAAGAGACCAGCTCAAGGGAAAATCTCTTATACACCAAAGGAGCTAGTGGACCCAAGGGACGAGGTCGAGGATTCAACATCGACAACAAAAGTCAGATGATATGTCATTATTGTGGTAAGACTGGCTATATTGTTAGTGAATGTTTTCACAAGAAAAGAGCACAACATATGCAGAATGACCACCACCTTCATGAATGAAGAAGATGCTTCCGCTACCATCAACAACTCTGATGATTGTTCTAAGAGATTTGTTCCCATAGTGGATTTGCTTTGTAAAAACCCTTGCCAAAGATGTAAAGTCTCAAGCTTTAACTTGACTAGGCTGCCTATGAGATAGTCTCCCGGGCCATGTTATCATGTAGGGGGGGCAAAAGCCAACAAGTGTAGGGACTCATCATTTAAGGGGGGGTGTTGAGAAATAACAAATGATGTATGCTCCAAGAAGAGGTGTCTTGAATCCCATATGCACAATGAGGAGAGTGGAGAAGCTAAAAATCTATAAAGACATGTACTTGGTTTACTTTTCAAGGCAATGCTATTTGTACTTTGTACTTCATTTTGAGTCTTTGTCATGGTTATCTCAAGATTGTGTTTATGAGTCCAAGCCTACATCTTGGAACCTAAATCACTTGAGCAACAATTTATCTTCTTGTCTATGTCACTATGAGTCTTGTTATCGACTTCCATACTCCATAGTCAGTGCTATGCTCTAGATCCATATTTTCTTTCAGGGGCTATAGGATGTTCAATAGGTGGCCACATATTGTTATACTACCCTATTTGGCTCAATAGCTAGAACTCCATGTTGAGAGAGAGAGAGAGAGAGAGAGAGAGAGAGAGAGAGAGAGAGAGAGAGAGAGAGAGAGAGAGAGAGAGAGAGAGAGAGAGAGAGAGAGAGAGAGAGAGAGAGAGAGAATTTGTGTGTGTGTGTGTGTGTATGTGTGGTAGAGTATGAGGGGGATGGTCTTCATAGGGAGTATGAATAGACACTTGATGGCACCCTTTTCATAAGAGGAGCTCATTGAGGCTTTACTAGCCTTAGCCCTAAGGAAAGTGCCCATGGGATGATGGATTGGATAAGACCTTCTTCTTGAGCTACTAGAACATGGTAAACATAGGACTATTTGCAACATTTAATGAGATTGTGGCATTAGGTGATGTGCTAGAGACATACTCTCAGGAATTGATTTACCTCATCCCAAAAGGTATCATAGGAAAATTGGAGATTACTTTTGTTGGAATCGCATATAAGATCCTTACTAAAGTGATTAGTTTCAAGCTCTCTATTTTAATACAAGGCCTCATCGACCCTATTGAGACAAGTTTTATTCAAGAATGCAACATCCCATATAATATTCTTACCTTTTGGGAATCCACAACTCCTACATGATCTAGGAGGTAAGACTCATTGTATTACATAGAGTTGATTGGGAGTTTTTGGAGGGCACCATAATGAGGATGGGTTTTCTAAAGTAGTAGGGTAGAGGAGTACCAAATCTTTATTCGTTAGCTCATAGATAAGTTCTCACTAATAGCTTTACATGGGACATATTTAGCATATAGAGGTTGATGAGATAGGGATACACCCTTGCACCTCTTCTCTTTCTATTTGTAGCTGAGGTGAAGAACTCTTTTTTGAGAGAGAAAGTTACGTATTCACTACTTGCCATGCACATAGATATTTGGTAGGACTAATATCTCAAATTGGGGGTTCTCATCCTTGTCCTCATCCTTCTCCATATCTCCCATGCTTGTAGCATTGGTGGTTGATGACTTGGGGACCATCATCATCTCTTATAGCATTTGGGTAGCTAGTACTCCTTCTGTAGCCTTGTCATGGGGTTGATCTGGCATGTCTTATTGTTGGAGGGTCTCTACATTTGGGTATTCCTCCTACTTTGAAGTATTATCCACCTTCTCTTGCTTGGAACTTTGAAATGAAGAAGATGAAGGGCATCTCTCATGACAAGACTTTGTATCCACGTTCCATTATCACATACCTCTAAGAGCACATGGTCTTTATTTGTATAGCGGTTTGTTAACAAATTTTTAATAGACCTACCCAAGTGCTTCTATATGGAGATCTTGCCATTGGAGAGTTAATGGATGTAGTTGATTGGCACTTAGGCCTTGTTACCCTTCTAAGAAAAACTTACATAAAGGATTTTGACATGTATTGGCTTTCAATTTTCTTGAGATTGATTTATTATGAGCTTATATATATAAGGAATATATTTCTACTAGCAATTTCTCAATATTAGTAGTGTTGTATCCAATTGATGAGCAATAGGCTTCATATCTTCACAAATAAATCATTTTCCTTTCCTTGCATAAACAACATACTTTTGGCTAATAATTTTCCCTAACTCGTATCTAGTAGATCTACCTTCACAAATGTATGTGTCTTACCCTTAGGCCTTAATACAAAGGTTATGAAAAAATAATCAATCCATCCATGTGTGCACAATAAATTCATACAATAAAAGCACCCAAATTTGCACAAATATTTTTAATGATTTGCTCCACCAAAAACACAAAACACATTAATTCCCTACCATCTATCACAATGCAACCAATGATGTAGATGAGCACTTCACCACACATGCAACAAGTCACTATCATGCAATGAATACAAAAATGAAAATTTACCAAATAAAAAACTAAATATTATTTTCATATTAATAAAATAATACATTATAATAACACTTATCCATTCAACAATGCACACAAGGGAGAACTAATTAATGCACTTGGAAAATTGTGCAAGTGCTTTTTGGTAAGACACCAAAGGTGGGATAGTAATTGGCCTCCATTGGTATAGGCTAGATTTAGAAGCACAAGGGTCAAATAGGACAATGAACTCTAATTAGTCATCCATTGAGGTTTCTCAATATGATAGTTCTTAAACTTAGCAAGATAATGAGGATAGATATTTTCAAAGAAGGCACCATAATATTTTCAAAGAAGGCACCATAATGACATTAATGACTTTCTCTCAAGCATTACATTCCAAACTTTAAGTTTTAGTTTTGAGATGACACCTAACACCTAGTAATCAATCTACTATAGATTCTACTTTTGTATCATTCCATAATGAATAAATAGACTAATGACATGAAGTATTAAAATGAAGGATGTGATGAATATATATCCATGACAATCTGTTCCAACTAGAATATGCATAACGTACGCATCATGATGGCTTTGACACATGCCCATTTACATACACGATAAAGCAATCCTACTATTTCCTTTTCCATACATGTTCAAGTACTTTAACCTTCATATATGTCCTTATAGCATACACCCTTAACAAACATTATTATGCTACAATCAAGCTCCTCAATGCATAGGTATCAAATACTGACCTTCTTCCATGCTACATTTTCAATTGTAAATTGTTGATCTACATAAAAATTTCCTTCCTTATGGCCTCTACAATCATAAATTTCTTGTTTATGGTATTGGAGTGAATCCTTTCCTTCCTTGACCTTTGTTTGATGTGTACATAAGGAAGGATTTGTATCACCTTCAATACTCTTGTTAGTTTCAAATAACATAGGCCATTTGTGCTTTTTTCTTTTATATATGCCCATATTCCCCCTATGTAGAGACACATCCAATGCTATATGATAGGAGAAGTGGACTAAAAAAGGACTAAATCATTAGTCTCACTAGTTTTTGCCTAAATATTATCCAAGAGGATGCTAATAGAGTGAGAATAGAGTTTAATCTTGGGAGGTCTATGATATTTTTTTAATAGCTAAATCTTGAACATTGGTTATTTTATGGGATTATTATCAATCCAACTTTCTATCCCCTCAGTTCACTTTTTAATGGGTCTTGCTTTTCAACTTTTGGGTTTCCTTCCCAAAAGGCACCTTTCTCCCTCCCAAGTACCCTTGCATCCCCTTCTACGTTCAACATTTGATCTACTCCTTTTCCCAACCCTACTAGAGCTTCCTCTCCACCATAGCTTTTTCCTTGTTTTAATACTTTGGTCCCTCCCAAGTACCCTTGCATCTCCACCATTGCAGGTCTCAAGAGCTCCTTTTCTCCATGCATTCACCACCTTTGCAAGTTTGGAGCTTCTTTTATCTTCATCTCACATGCTTTTTTTCCTTCCCTATCTTGCTTCTACATCCTCCTAAGTCCCCTACTACTCTAAGGCTAAGCTTGTGCTTAAAAGTTTGCAGTAGCAAATCAAAGAAGATACTCACAAAAGTGAGTAAGGCTTTTTGTTCTCTTTTTCCTTTAATCCACACATTGGAAATAGATCAATTATTCATGAGCATTCTCAACTTATTACTCTTAAACCCTTGAGTTGCCATGCCTTTTTGTAAATAGGGAGCACAAAGGACTTTTGGTACTAAAAATAAGCATCAATGTGTTCTGCATTTTGATGTAAGATTTTTATAAGCATAAGGATAAATCCTTTGTGCTTTACACCTCTCCTATCAAAGTTATGGCAAGTTCAAGGAAATATCCATATGACACTATCCTTACTATGAAATCATATAATCTTATATATGATGACTAAGGAGCTTTACTATGCATACCCAAAAATCCTTTGTTATGCTTTCAAGTTAAGAACTCTCTAGATTATTCTCTTTGTCTCACATGATTGGGATTGGATTTATCAAATTTTCACTATATATTTATTATTACTAATGAAAGTCACAATTTGGACATACAATTTACACCTAGATACAATTTATTCATTGCAATAAAGAGCTATCTTGTGTGGTTTCTTAGCATGGGGATGTGCTAAGAATATTCAATGAGAACCATCATAAATTCTAGGAGAAGGTGGGCTATATGGACAATGTAGTGGGTCCACAAGTAGTCTTAGAGATTTAAACACTAGAATATGCATTAACTAGATGTACCTAATAAGGATTAATTTTATTTAATGATTATTAAATTTTAAAATACTTTAATTTTTTGGTTTAATAATAATTAAAGTTGTTTCAATGTAGTGTATTGTAGATTTAACATATTAATAACAAAGCAATTGAATTCACCATTCACACTTTATGTAAGGTAGTAAGCATAACGAATTATTAATATAAATTATGTAATCTATTTAGTATAGTAAAGAAGTCCATGTGGCTAGCTTAAAGGCTTGAGGAGGGTCTCGATTAATTGAGAAATGGAATGTTGGTCTTGATTCTTGTCTTTGGCTACAAGTGGGGTCCCATCAAGTGACTTCAATCTAGTGGCCAACCCTATTGCAATGAATCTAGTTTAGTGAGCTTTATAGGGATAGTAGGGACTCCATCCCAAGCTATGTGTAGAAGATGATGAGATCGCAAGCTTGGGATCTATTTCATGCCATTGTCGAGACAAGCTACATAAATTCTTTGAATTCATTTCCTTTGAAAATGCAAAGCTGTTGTGATGACATATGCCTAACACACACACACACACACACACACACACACACACACACACACACACACACACACACACACACACACACACACACACACACACACACACACACACACACACACACACACACACACACACACACACACACACACACACACACACACACACACACACACACACACACACACACACACACACACACACACACACACACACACACACACACACACACACACACACGCACGCACACACACGCACACATATTTTGGTTAATCAATTGGATTATTTACTTATTGATAAGTAGATTTAACATATTAATACCAAAACAATTGAATTCACCATTTAGACTTTATGTAAGGTAGTAAGCATAAAGAATTATTAATATAAATTATGTAATCTATTTAGTATAGTAAAGAAGCCCATGTGGCCAACTTAAAGGCTTGAGGAGGGTCTCGATTGATTGAGAAATGGAATGTGGGACTTGATTCTTGTCTTTGACTACAAGTGGGGTCCCATCAAGTGACTTCAATCTAATGGCCATCCCTATTGCAATGAATCTAGTCTTTATAGGGATAGCAAGGGCTCCATCCCAAGCTATATGTAGAAGACGACGAGATGGCAAGCTTGGGATCTATTTCATGCCATTGTCGAGACAAGCTACACAAATTCTCTGAATTCATTTCCTTTGAAAATGCAAAGCTGGTGTGATGACGTATGCCTAACACACACACACACACACACACACACACACACATTTTGGTTAATCAATTGGATTAGTTACTTAGTGATAAGTAGTTAGTAATTAGGGTAAGCAAATTATTTTAGCTTTGTTAATTAGTTATTATGTTAGTATCTTAGATTTAATTAATCAATTAATAAGTAGTATGATTACACAACAAATGCATTTGAACAACCATTTTTAAATTGTTGTAGCTAATTGGTTAGTTAGTTATCAATAAAATATCAATTGTTTTACTAATTAGTTTAGTTATAGTTATAGCTAGTATACTTATAGCATTAGTTTACTTATTGGTTACTATTAGTTTTGTTATAATTAATGATCAATAGTACCTGTTAAGATTAAGTATTATCATAATAAAGTATATAGTATAGTTAATAATAATAATTCACATTAATACTATTGAGGTTAGTACCAATAATATTATTACTATATGCAATTAAGATTAAGACTAATAATAATAATCATTTATATTAATAGTTAATAGTTAATTTGTTAGAAGAAATATCACTTGAATTCACAATATTTTGTGATGCATTGTTTTTGCTAGTGATCAAGCAAAAAGTTGACTCTCTACTTTTCAAGACTTGTATAGCAATCCCTTGTAAACTGTCATACATTTGTAAGAAAAGGTTTTTAGTTCATTGTTATTTTTTACAATGGACTATATTATTATCATAAATGGACTATTTTGCAATAAACCTCTATCTTAAAGTTTAGTATCTTTCACATTACCATTATAAGTTATCATCATTGAGGTAAATAAACTTAACCGATCTTCTGGCATTTACACTTACTCTCCAACCACAAGAGTGACTATCATCCTATTGAGGATACTGCAATGAACAATATAAAGTAAAACTATGAAACTTGTTTGTGGTAGTTTATAGAATAGATTTTCTTATTATGTTCCAACCATATTAATCAAGACTTTACTGCAACTTGTCTATATTGCATAGTTGTAAGTAAATCTGAAGGCATGGGAGGTTTTTTCTCTAGCACTTTATTCAATCTTTTTACAGCTCTGTACCAAAAACACAATAAAATTTGGAGTAATTGCAAAAAAAAGATCAAAATGTTTAGAGTATTGGCAAAAAAAATCAAAATATCAAGGAGACCCTAGATTATATAACTTATAACTTGACATTTCCATGGCTTCCTTTTATAGAATTGATGAGGAAACATTGCCTCTCCACATAGTCTATTCCAATTACACTCCAATGAGAACTGAAACCAATCATATTTCAATAAACTAGCAAAACAAGATCTCATAAAATCTAACAAAACATCAAATTACTTACTTTTCATTGTATGGAATTAGAAGAATCTCCAAAGTTTCAAAGTCAATTGGATTGAACCAATGATCAAATGCACTTGCATCAAGCTCACTTCTCATATAGTATGAGATAGATGGATTAAGAACCTCATTTTTTAATTATATATCAAAGGAAAACTCATGCATTACACACCTAGCAAAGGAATGGAGATAGTTGTTGGGGATAAAGGCACCTCTGCCGTGCCGCCCCGTGTATTACTACACTGACAGTACCCGCCACTACACACTGCAGGTGGCGGGCGCCCGTCACGTCACTTTATTCTTTATTCTTTTAGTGACATTTTGAATAAAGGAAGGCCTGGTCACACATTGTGACTGTTGGAGTTCCCATTTCTTGTCTCTCTCTTTCTTGCTCTTGCTCTCCCGCCATAGCTCGCGTGCAAGCTTCGATCCTTCTCACCTTTCAACTGGTATCAGAGCTTGGCATTCTCTTGCTCGAGCTTGACTCGGTGCTTCCCGACCTTCGCATCGACTTGCTTCACGCATTGGGTCTCCATCCCGGCAGCCATATCTGATCTCCCCAAGCTCCCGTCACTCCCCGGCTTCCCGAGCACCTTCCCAGCCTATTGAGGCACCTTCAAGGCATTGATACTGAGGTATTTGATCATTCTTTCAGGGTTTTATTTCAGTCTATAGGTTGCAAACAGCAAGGGCAGCCATGGCTTCAAACCCTTGAAGCTTATTCCCCTCATATTGTGCCTTATACCTATCAAGGCTCAAAGAGGCTTGTCATAGGCCTTTGATAGGCCCTTCTTGAGCCCCCCATTACCCCCTTTTCAGCCCATGTGGAGCAACAGCAAGTTTAGCACCAACAGGGCAGATTGCATCATTTTTTTCCAAGCTGTGAGCACTCATCTACTTCAGCTGCACACTTGGCCATTGCTTCTTGCTCTCTACCTTGATCAAGAGGGCTATAGACTTCATGTTTGATGTCATTCAAGCTTTGGGCATTGGTCTTGATCATTCGGGGCTGATCTCTTCAGATTTGGGACTGTCATAAACTGTCATAACAGGCTGAAAATAGGGCAGCACCATTGGCATTAGCATTTGTTGCTTATACTCCATTCCGGTTGTGCTATTTGATGCCCGTATGCGGTCTACATGATGCCTAGTGCCTTGGGAATGTATGCACATGATTATGCCATGATTTTGGCTTGAAATATTGGCTGATTTGGGACTGTTATTTACTGTTATACAGTGCTGAAAATAGGGCAGCCACACTTGGCATTGGCATTTGATGCTTATACTCTACTCCAGTTACCTTATTTGATGCCCGTATGCGGTCTACTTCCTACCCGGATGTATTGGGGATGTATGCATTTGGTTTGACCATGATTTTGGCTTGAATTCGGGGCTGAAATCTACTGTTTAGAATAGTAAATACATGCTGGAATAACAGTGGGCTGAAGGTACTTTACATGCTTTGGCACTTACCGACCGATACCGGATGTATGCTTTGAGCTTTGGCATGATGTCTCTGACATTTGGGGACGACTTGGAGCATATGTATGAGATTATGGGATGCTTTTGAGCTTCACATTAGCTCCGTCTCCACTGGCATTTGGACCGACTTGGCATGCTCGTGGTCCGCCTATGCCTCATGTCTCTGCTTGACAGTTAGGCTTTTGCATTACATGCTTTGGTTCGTGACGTATGCTATTTGGTTCGTGTATGCCATACCGACATTTGGAGCTTGGATTTGGATGTATTTGAGCATTCCCGGCTTACTTGATCTCACTGATCTTGGTTGCTATTTGGATGTCATTGAGTTGACCGAGAGCTTATTTGGGCTTATGTATTACTTCATGGTTAATACGACCGGTGCTTCATGTATGTCATGCTCTCTTGGATGCGCTTGATGCATTGACAGGGTCACTTATCACACTGGTGCTTTCTCTTGGGTTGTTTGAGCTTCTGAGCTCGCTTTGTACGCCTTCTGTGCAAGTGGGAGCATTTTACATGCTTGTTTGACCTTTGACAGTTGCATGCTATTGGAGCACTTACATGTATTTGGAGCAGTTTATGTCTTGAGTAGCTACATACGCATTGAGACTTTGGGATCATACTCCAATCTTTATGGATATGCATTGATGTACTCTTGGTTCATAGGATGCTTATGAGCTGAGTCTCATATTTGGATCTTTCTCTTTGAGCAGACACCTATTTGTGTCAGGTTTTGGTAGTTACAGGAACACTTTGCCTAGTGTCTGGGGGTGTGCCTTTCACTGGCAGATGTTATTTTGACATGCTTCAGTGTTGAGCTCATGTTCTTTTCACTGTCATTGGCCTTGCTTATGTCCGTTTCATGCCGGCATTGGACCTAGCATTGTTTGCTTGACATTGGATCCTATTTTGGGACAGTTTGCTCTCTAGATTGCATACCTGCAATTTATTACAGCAAGCAGTTATTGGTGGACTGAGGTGTACTTTTCATGCTAAAATATCCAGATTTGGTGTACCGCACCTAGTACTAAGTGGGCAGCAACTTTTGGCACACTTTGCTCGCCCTTTGGACCCCGTTTTGGTCATTTTTGGGCAGTTTCTACAGTAAAACAGCAAGCAGTTTTTGGACTGTTTGGGCATTTCCAACCTGCATAATGGCGTCATCTTCGCATGATAGTGCCATCTTTAACATTACAAAGTTGGATGGTACCAACTACTCTTACTGGAAGAGTCAAATTTGGTAGGTCTTGGTGCAGAAATCTCAGATTAATCCACTTCGATTGAGTGGGGAGCAGCCTGAAACTATGGACAATGAGGACTGGCTTGAACTTGATGAGCTATGCAAGTCCACAATTGTATTGTCTCTCACTGAACATGTACATTATAATGTATTTGAGGAAGCACAGAGTGCATGTGATATATGGAATAAGATAAAAAATCTTTATGATAAGAAAAGTCAGGCAAGTCAGATGTACTGGTTGAAGCAGCTTATGGATCTGCGCATGAAGGATAATGCGACTATGTCTACTCACTTAAGCCAGTTCCATGCTATACTGAAGAACTTGACTTCGCAGGATATCACCTTTGGAGAGGAAGTAACTCCTCTTTTCTTGCTTGGGACTCTGAATGAGTCATGGGATGTATTCCGCACTGCCCTATGTGCCTCTAGTGCTACTCTAAAATTGGCAGATGTTGAGAGTGCTCTTCTTCAGGAAGAGGTGAATCGCAAAAACTTGGATGCCTCTCGTGGTAGTCATGCTTTGGCAGTTAGAGGCAGGAATGACAGGTATGACCGTGGTAATGGCCGAGGCCGTGACTCGCAGAAGGGTCGGTCTAAATCTCGTGGTGGCAAGTCACGTAGTAAGTCACGTGGGCGCAATGCAAATGTCACTTGTCATCATTGTGGGAAAAAGGGCCATATTAGACCACAGTGTCATGAGTTGCGCAATGAGAAGTGCAAGGATAAGGGGAAAGATAAAGTGCAGGAGAAGTCCTCTGATCGTAGCATAGTACCTACGAAGTCCAGCGTCAAGATTGAGGAAATTAATGTCACGCAGACTGAGGAGTCCGATGGTGGTGATGAGTTTATACTTGCAGCTAGTTCTTTTGATGCTTCACACTTGACTGAGACACCTAGTATGTATGCACAGTGCTGGTTATTGGATTCAGGTGCGTCCTTCCATGTAACGCCTTACCGTGAGTGGTTTCACTCTTACCGTACTGTATCTGGATCAGTCAGACTTGGAGATGACAGGTCTCTTGATATTGTGGGCTGTGGAGATATTCAGTTACAGTTTTCCACTGGCAGTTCCTTTTTGCTAAGGAATGTACGTCATGTACCTGCGCTTACGCGCAGTCTTATGTCTGCAGGACAGTTGGATGATGCAGGGTTTCATGTCTGTTTTGGGGATTCTGCCTGGAAGATCACCAAAGGTAGACTTGTGCTTGCTAGAGGCGCCAAGGCTGGCAGCCTCTATCCTCTTCTGTAGACCATGTTTTGGCAGTGGGCTCTATCCCACATGTATCACTTTGGCATGCCCATTTGGGGCATATGTCTTTAAAGGGAATGAAAATGCTATTTGGTTTGCAGTATCTTCCGCCTTTGGATTATGCATGTTTTGACTCGTGTGATCATTGTCTTTATGGTAAGCAGAATAGGTCTACGCATAAGAAATCGGGTAGGCCACGCATGAGTGAGCCCTTGGCATTGGTGCATTCAGATGTTTGTGCGCCTATGCCTTGCATGTCTATGGGTGGCGCGAAGTACTTCGTTACCTTCATTGATGATTTTTCTAGGAAAGTGTGGGCTTATCCCATAAAGTAGAAGTCCGATGTCTTGGCAGTTTTTCAGAGATGGCTTGCTCTTGTTGAGAACCAGACTGGGTATAGGCTGAAATGCCTTACGACTGACAATGCGGGAGAGTATGTCTCACGTGCTTTTGAGCAGTTTTGTGATGACAGGGGTATTAAGCGTCAGTTGACTGCCCCTTACACCCCACCCCAGAATGGTTTGGTTGAGCGCATGAACATGACTGTTCAGGAGCGTGTGCGCTCTATGCTTAGCCATGCAGGCCTACCCCAGAGTTTTTGGGCTGAGGCAGTTAGTACGGCAGTGCATGTCATAAACCGATTGCCTTCCAGTGGATTGGATTTCCAGGTTGTAGAGGAAGTTTGGGCTGGTAAGCCACCCTCTTATGCGCATCTCCGTGTCTTTGGATGTGAGGCATTCTACCATGTGCCCAAGGACAAGAGGAGTAAATTGGATCCAAAGAGCATTAAATGCATATTCCTTGGCTATGGTGAGTCAGGAGAGATGGGCTATCGCCTATGGGATCTGCAGGCGCGGAAAATAGTACGCAGCCACCCCCCATGATGTCGTCTTCCATGAAGACAAGATGCACAGGCAGCCTGAGAAGGTGGTTGAGATCCGCAGAGTGATCTTTCAGGAGGAGCCTAGAGCTCTAGCACAGCCAGTAGTACAGCCTGCAGCAGTTCCTCCACAGGGCCAGGGTGTTGGACAGGCAGTTAGACATGCAGCAGAGCCTGTGGTGAGACGGTCTGCTAGAGACAGACGTCCACCTGACAGATTTCAGCCCTCTATGCATTATGTTTTGGTTACAGATGCAGGAGAGCCTTTCACTTATGATGAGGCTATGCGCAGGGGTGACAGTCACTCCTGGGAGAGGGCTATGCAGTCTGAGATAGACTCCCTGCATAAGAATGAGACTTGGGATTTGGTTGCCTTGCCTAAGGGCAAGAAGGCTTTGCCATGCAAGTGGGTGTACAAGCTCAAAAGTACCCCTCGACACCCCAAGCCGGCATACACGGCTAGATTGGTAGCAAAGGGTTTTAAGAAGGAACATGGTGTGGACTTTGATGAGGTCTTCTCTCCTGTGGTTAAGATGACCACCCTGCACTTAGTCTTGGCTTTGGTTGCACAGCTTGACTTAGATCTATATCAGATGGATGTCAAGACGACTTTTCTACATGGGGACTTGCATGATGAGATCTATATGGATCAGCCTAAGGGCTTTGCAGAACCTAGCAGGGAGCACCTAGTGTGCAAGTTGAAGAAGAGCTTGTATGGCTTGAAGCAGGCACCTAGGGAATGGTATCATAAGTTTGATGCCTTTATGCAGTCACAGGGCTACATCAGGAGTGCTATGGATCCGTTTCTTTACACGAAGAAAGCCCATGATGGCAGTTTTCTTATCTTGGTACTCTATGTTGATGATATGCTGATAGCAGGGAAAGCTCATGATGAGCTATATCCTCTTAAATCTCAGCTGAAGAAGAGCTTTGAGATGAAGGATTTGGGACAGGCCTCACATATACTTGGGATGCGCATTAAGCGCGATAGGCATCAGGGGCTTTTGTATCTCTCATAGCAGGAGTACAATCATAAAGTCCTTGAGCGCTTCCGCATGCAGGACGTAAAGCCTATTGGCTGTCCATTACCTTCTTATGTGAAGGTATCATAGGCCGATTGTCCACAGACAGATGAGCAGAGGGCCGAGATGGCCAAGATCCCTTATGCTTCAGCCGTGGGCAGTTTGATGTATGCCATGATAGCCACTCGTCCAGATATTGCGCATGCAGTTGGTGTTATGGCACGCTATATGGCTACACCTGGCAGCAGACATTGGGATGCCGTGAAGGGTATCATGAGGTACCTGAAGGGCACATCAGATATGTGTATTTGCTATGGCAGCCAGGATACAGGGGTCGTGGGGTATACTGACTCCGATTATGCAGGACATGCAGATAGTAGGAAGTCCACTTCTGGCTATGTATTCACCTATGCTGGAGGGGCTGTCTCTTGGATGCCCAGGGTTCAGAAGTGTACGGCTTTGTCTACCACTGAGGCCGAGTATGTTGCAGCCACTGAGGCTTGCAAGGAGGCCATATGGTTATGCCGTCTAGTTGCTGACCTTGGGATTGATGCTACACCTACACTGCATTCGGATTCTATGAGTGCCATTCAGTTGGCTAAGAATCTGGTCTTCCATGCGAAGACGAAAGACATTGAGGTGAGGTATCACTTCATACGTGGTGTCGTGGAGGACAGGTCTGTTGACCTTGTCAAAATCCCCACTGACGAGAATCCTGCAGATCTGCTCACGAAGAGCCTCACTACTGAGCGCTTTGCCTTCCTCAGGAGGTTGATGGGCGTTGGATGAGATGTCGCCTTTCCTCATCCCTTGTATCTATGTACATTTGTACTGTCTTTTCTTTTTCTTTTCTCTCTCACTAGGGCAGATTTGCCTTTAAGTGGGAGGTTGTTGGGGATAAAGGCGCCTCCACCGTGCCGCCCCGTGTATTACTACACTGACAGTACCCACCACTGCACACTGTAGGCGGCGGGCGCCCGTCACGTCACTTTATTCTTTATTCTTTTAGTGACAGTTTGAATAAAGGAAGGCCCGGTCGCACATTGTGACTGTTGGAGTTCCCATTTCTTGTCTCTCTCTTTCTTGCTCCTGCTCTCCCGCCATAGCTCGCATGCAAGCTTCGATCCTTCTCACCTTTCAATAGTAAGCATCATCATGAAAGTCTATTGCTAGAAAAATATAGTGAGTAAAAACAAAATTTGGTATACTATACCTCATCTGAGTAAGAAGAATAGAATCATTTACTTTTTTCATTTTATTAATTCTTGAGAATTTGAACACAGTTAGAGTCAAAAAATACCATATAAGATCTTTTGTTAATATCGCTAGGTTAAAAGCAACAAACATTGAAGCCCTTAGAGTTAGCCCTTTCAAGAAGGGTAGATAGCTCTTCTTCAAAAGATGGGAGTTGCTCTACTTCCTTTTCTTCTTCCTTTCTTTTATACTCAGTTTATCTACTTGCTCTTTTGTGGCATTTTCCTCTTTCTCATGTATTCTTGTCTCCTTTTCATGGGTGACATCTTCAACCTTAGGATGACCTAGATCACCTTTCTTTTTTCTATATGAAGGCACATTTAAAATATTGAAATCCTTCACATAAGAAAGGAAGACTACTTCAAGGACCTTTGAAAACCTGTATCTTAACCTCCTGTGAATTATCATGTCTTTATCCACAAGTATAAGCCTATGTGCATGAGCAGCACATATATAGTAATCTTGGAAAAACTCAATTAAAAAATCTTATGGAGCCTCTTGAATAAAATTGAGAGTTGCCCTAGTCTAGCTAAAAGTATCAAGACTATGCCTTAGTTCTAGCCATCTAAGACATTATAAAAAATAAAAATACCTCAAAATTAAGACAGATCTCCAAATCTTTGAAATAAAGCATCTACAATCACTTAGTAGTAAAAAACACTATTTGCATAGTCTACCTCAAATTTCAATCAAATAATGCAAGCCTAAGACATATGAAATGTGAATTGGTCCTTCTAGACAAGATAAATCTAAACCTTCTCGCATTCCACGTGTCACCTTTTTTTTGGATATATATTTCATCAAAGACCATTTATGTCATGAAGTTTTACAAGTCTCAAGATAGAACAACGATCATCTAGCAAATCTCAAACCTTATTCTCAATGACTTTTACCCTTGAGAGAAGATCTATTTGAATGTTCACATCAGTAATATTTAAATCTTATCCACAATGAAAACAAACCTTGTGGGACTTTCAATTTAAATGACAACATCAGTATCTAAACCTCCACAAGTAGAATAATCCATTACTCATATAGTTGATGCACTCGTAGTTATTATCAACATTAGTGGAAGTAAAATTATCATTTTGTGTGATAACATATGAAATGTGAAATGACTATTGTCCATGGCGAGAACCATCACAAATCACATTTCATACAGAGCTAGCTCAAATTTGTCAAAAAACTTGCATTTTTAAGGCCTTGGCACATATGCTGGGCAATGAAATCTTCCCAAGTCACCTTGTGCTACAAAATAATTTTGAGTTATGACCAAGTTAGCCTTGTGTTGGTGTTATTGAGCATAGAAAGAGCTTCGTCTTTGAAAAACTCTTTTGTGATTTAGAAATTGGGTTTAAAAGGATGTTTGTTTACACGTGTGGCTATTGTAATGCGTAGTTAACTTGACATGTGCGATACGTAGACTGCTTTTTCCTCGAAACTTGTGCCACGTGTCACTAACATTTTTGGCATGATAGCACTTTTATGGCTCCACTTTTTAAAGGTAAAAATATATTTTTTAGTCTCCTCTTATTTATTTTAAATACAACTCTTCCTAATAAGTGCACAATACTTCTCGAACAAACGTGCGATGACCGTTGGCATATATATACAACAACTCAAGGTCGCATATATATACAACAACTCAAGGTCGAGTTTATGTTAATTTTTCTTCCATGCATTTTGTTTTGTCTTCCACAAACCATTTATCTCATGTGTATCGCAAGACCAAACTAGACGTATTTCTACAAAACCCCTTTTATTCTCAACAGGAAATACAATTCTCAAGTACCAAACTTTTTCTTGTCACTTTTTCTCTAAATCCTAAATTTTGAGACATTAAAGATGATCAAATTTGTTAGTTTTCCTATGAAACAATTCATTGACGTATGAAACTCATTTGCAAAGAGTTTTTGAATATTGTCATCACCTTTCATGGGTCCTAAATGTAAAATAAAAGTTGATTGATGAAACACAAAATTGCATGCCTCCTTGACTACTCAAATAGTCAACTCACTTTTTGCAAGGCATTGTTATTGTATTTTGATTAATTTAATATGTGTGGTATCTTAGGGATTCGGACATGCAAGATGAATGAAATAAGGTATCATTGTTGGACATTGTTCCGTGTTTGTTGGTTTAAGAGGAGAAACATACATCAGGAAGTTAGAAATTTTATAAAGGGTATGACAAAATTTTTCTACTAGAGTATACCAAGCCATCCAATCCCTCCTATACATTTGAATCCATATACTCAAGCTTAATCCCACTACATTTGATGTCTTTACCTACTTTTTCCAAACCATTGCATTGCATAATTTCTCTCTCCAATATGAAAATTTCATGCCATCAAGCTTTTCAATATTTAACAATGCATGTTTTGAACTTGATGAAGAATCCATAATGAAAAAATTATATTTACATACCAAAAACAACAAGGCATACGAAAGTACAAGCTCAAAATAGACAAATGGATTGCAAATAGAGCCTTGCAAACCCAATCAACTACTATCCAAACATCAAATTAGCTTAAAACTTATGTACAAATGATATTTTTGCCCTCCAAAATGCATTTTTTTTTTTCAAGCTTTTCCAAGTATGTTGGCTATCTTTTGAGCATAAATTGATTTCATCTCACATAATCTCTACAAAATGAGCAGAAACTAATATGGTAAATCCTTCAAGTTGACAAATCTATCAAAAGCTATGTGAATCTTGAAAGGTGAGAAGGATCGAAGCTTGCACTCGAGAGCTATGGCGGGAGAGCAAGAGCAAGGAAGAGAGAGACAATAAATGGGAACTCTAACAGTCACAATGTTTGACCGGGCCTTCCTTTATTCAAACATTCACTAAAAGAATAAATAATAAAGTGATGGTGACGAGCTCCCGCCACCTGTAGTGCGTAGTAGCGGTGACTGTCAGTGTAGTAATACACGGGTGACTAGGCGGAGGCACCTTTACCCCCAACAACCTCTCACTTAAAGGTGAATTTGCCCTAGTGAGGAGTGAAAAGAAAAAAAAAAGAAAGACAGTACAACATGTACACATGCACAATAGGATGAGGAAAGACGTCATCTCATCCCACGCCTATCAACCTCCTGAGGAAGGCAAAGCGCTCTGTAGTAGAAAGGACCGTGCATTTCTGCACCCTAGACATCCAAGAAACAACACCTCCAGCATAGGTAAATACATAGCCGGAAGTGGACTTCCTACTATCTGCATGTCCTGCATAATTAGAGTCAATGTACCCCACGACTCCTGTATCTTGGCTGCCATAGCATATGCACATATCTGCAGTGCCCTTCAGGTACCTCATGATACCCTTCACTACATCCCAATGCTTCTTGCCAGGTGTAGCCATATAGCATGCCACAACACCAACTACAAGGGCAATATCTGGACGAGTGGCTATCATGGCATATATAAGACTGCCCACCGTGGATGCATAGGGAATCTTGGCCATCTCGGCCCTGTGCTCATTTGTCTGCGGACAATCAACCAGTGAGACCTTCACATAAGAAGGCAATGGACAGATAGGCTTTACGTCTTGCATGCAGAAGCGCTCAAGGACTTTATGAATGTACTCCCTCTGTGACAAGTAGAGGAGTCCCTAATGCTTGTCATGTCTAATGCACATACCAAGGATGTGAGCAGCTTGTCCCAAATCTTTCATCTCAAAGCTCTTCTTGAGCTGAGCCTTAAGAGCATCTAGCTCATCATGAGCTTTCCCTGCCTATCAACATATCATCCACATAGAGTACCAAAATCAATAAAGAACCATCACGGGCTTTCTTCGTGTAAAGACACGGATCCATAGCACTCCTGATGTAGCCTTGTGACTGCATAAAGGCATCAAACTTATGATACCACTCCCTAGGTGCATGCTTCAAGCCATAAAGACTTTTCTTCAATTTGCACACTAGGTGCTCCTTGCCAGGTTATGCAAAGCCCTTAGGCTGCTCCATATAAATCTCATCATGAAAATCCCCATGTAAGAAAGCCGTCTTGACATCCATTTGGTATAAATCCAAGTCAAACTCAGCAACCAAAGCCAAGACTAAGCATAGGGTGGTCATCTTAACCACAGGAAAAAAGACCTCATCAAAGTCCACACCATGCTCCTGCTTAAAACCCTTTGCTACCAATCTAGCCTTGTATGCCAGCTTGGGGTGTCCAGGGGTACTTTTCAGCTTGTACACCCACTTGCATGGCAAAGCCTTCTTGCCCTTAGGCAAGGATACCAAATCCCAAGTCTCATTCTTATGCAAGGAGTCTATCTCAGACCGCATAGCTCTCTCCTAGGAGTGACTGTCACCCCTGCGCATAGCCTCATCATAAGTGAAAGGCTCTCCTGCATCTGTAACCAAGACATAATGCATTGAGGGCTGAAATCTATCAGGTGGACATCTGTCTCTAGTAGACTGTCTCACGGCAAGCTCTGCTGCCTACAGAGCTGCCTGTCCAATACCCTGACCATGAGCATCTGCTGCCAGCTTTAGGTTGTCCAACTGGTTGTGTGAGGGAGCCCTCGGCTCCTCTTGAAATATGACCCTGCGGATCTCAACAACTTTCTCAAGCTACCTATGTATCTTGTCTTCATGAAAGACTACATCATGATTACGCATGACTTTCCGAGCCTGCGGATCCGAAAGACAGTAATCCATCTCGCCTGCATCTACATAACCAAGGAAAATGCATTTGACACTCTTGGGATCCAAATTATTTCTCTTGTCCTTGGACATGGCAAAATGCCTCACATCCAAAGACACGAAGATGCGCAAAAGAGAGAGGTTTTCCAGTCCATACCTCCTCTGCAACCTGGAAATCCAAACCACTAGAAGGTGATCTGTTTATGACATGCACAAATGTACTAACTGCCTCAGCACAAAGGCTCTGTGGTAGGCCTGCATGGCTAAGCATACTGTGTACATGCTCTTGGATGGTTCTATTCATCTGCTCAGCCAAACCATTCTTGGGGGGGGGGATGTAGGGGGCAATCAACTGACGCTTAATATCCCTCTCATCACATAACTGCTCAAAATCATGTGAGACATACTCACCCCCATTATATGTCCTTAGGCATTTTAGCCTATACCTAGACTGGTTCTCAGCGAAAGCAAGCCATCTCTGAAACACAACCAAGACATCAGATTTTAACTTAATGGGATAAGCCCAAAATTTCCATGAAAAATCATCTATGAAAGTAACAAAATACTTTGCACCACCCATAGACTGAGAAAGCATGGGCCCACAGACATCTGAATGTACCAATGCCAAGGGCTCACTCATGTGTGGCCTACCAGACTTCTTATGTGTAGACCTAGTCTGCTTGCCATAAAGACAATGCTCACATGAATCAAAACATGCATAATCAAGGGGCGGTAAGTACTGCAAACCAGAAAGCATTTTCATTCCCTTTAAAGACATATGGCCCAAATGGGCATGAATAGAACCTGCATACAAAACATGATCAAGGGAAGAAGCGAATACAATCAAGGGATAGAGGCTGCCAGCCTTGGCACCTCTCGCAATCACAAGTCTGCCATGAGTGATCTTCCATGCAGAGTCTCCAAAAGATACATGATAACCAGTGTCATCAAACTGTCCAGCTGACATGAGACTGCGTGTCAAAGTGGGTACATGACATACATCCTGCATAACAAAATTGCTGCTAGAAGAAAATTGCATCCTAACATCACCAATGCCCACAATATCAAGAGAACTATCATCACCCAATGAAACCACTCTCGGCAAGGTGTCACATGAAAGGATGCACCTAAGTCCAAGAGCCAACACTGTGCATACATAGAGTGTATCTCTGTCATTTGCGAAGCACTAGAAGAAGCTGCAAGGATATAATCATCATCAACATCCTCAGGTTGCATAACATTGATCTCTTCAATTTTAACACTGGACTTTGCAGGCACTATGCTATGATCAGAAGACTTATCCTGCACTTTGTCTTTCCCCTTATCTTTGCGCCGTTCATTATGCAATTCATGGCATTGTGACCTAATATGGCTATTTTTTCCACTATGGTGACAAGTAACATCTGCATTTTTGCCATGGGATTTGCTACGTCACTTCCCACGAGACTTGGACTGAGATTTCTGAGAATCCTATCCGTGGCCATTGCCATTGCCATTGCCATTGCCATGCTTTCCATATCCATCATTCCTGCCTCTAACTGTCATAGCATGTGACACACAAGAGGCATCCAAATTCTTACGGTTAACCTCTTCCTACAGAAGAGCACTCTCAACATCAGATAATTTCAAGGTGCAGTAGAGGCACATATTGCAGTGCGGAATACATTCCATGACTCATTAAGAGTACCAAGCAAGAAAAGAGGAGTAACATCCTCTGCAAAAGTGATGTCCTGCAAAGTCAAGTTCTTGAGTATAGCATGGAATTGGCTCAAGTGAGCAGACATAGTCACATTCTCCTTCATGCGCAGATCCAATAAGCTGCTTCAGCCAATACATCTGACTTGCTGGACTTTTCTTGTCATAGAGATTCTTGATTTTATCCCAAAATTGCCATGCACTCTGTTCTTCCTCAAATACATTGTAATGAACATGTTCTGTGAGAGATAATACAATAGTGGACTTGCATAACTCATCAAGCTCAAGCCATTCCTCATCTAGCATAGTTGCAGGCGGATGCCCGCTCAACCTCAATGGTTTGATCTGTGATTTTTGCACCAACACCTGCCAAATATGGTCCTTCCAATAAGAGTAATTTGTACCATCAAGCTTAGTGATGTTGAAAATAGCATGATCAGTGGACGAACACGCCATAATGTAGCTTGGAAGACTGTAGACGATTCAAAAATGCTTGCTGTTTACTACAAAAAATGACCTAAAAATCACCAAAATCGAGAGAAAATGGTGAGAAAAGTGTGACCAAAGCTGCTGCCCACCAAGTACTAGTGAAAGTACATCATTTTAGAATATTTCAGCATGAAAAATCCATGTCAGTCCGGAGTTATATGCTTGCTGTAATAAATGACATCAGGGTATTATGAGAGGCAATTGCTGACCAAATCACTGCACCAAGTCAAGAAATGATATCCAAGACACCACCAGCCATAAATGGGCATAAATCAACACCAATCTGTCATCAAGACCCTGAGCAAACACCTAAACATGTCACCAAAGCATCCGTTAGTGAGTAGGCATACCCCCTGGACAATAGGGCAAAGTATACATAACACTGGCAAGACCTGACACCAGTATGTATATGCTCACAAGAGTGCAAAGCCCAAGCTCAGGTCAAAAGCAACTCCAAGATATCACTGTATGAACCATGCAACATTTAAGTGTAAGAGATCCCAAAGTCTCAAGTATCCGCAAAATGCTCAAATAGCATAAACCTCTTGGTCAATGTCAGTTAAGCATACAAGATGCTCCCACTGGCTCAAAAGGCGGATAAATGAGCTCAACAACTCAAGCAAACCAAGTCAAAGTACCAAAGATAGGTAACCAAGACAATGCCTCAATAGCATCCCAACAGCATGACGGCTACAAAGCAACTGTAGGTAGCATCCATGAGCAAGACATACATCCCAATAAAGTTATCTGACAACTAGAATGACATCCAATACAAAATTCCGGAATAGCAGATGAGAATCCAAGCCAAGTCTTTAGAGAGCACTAAATCTCAACAAATACATGGTACACTGCGCCAAGACAAATGCATCAAGCTGTAGGCGTCGGGTAAGCATGTACCCAAAGTGCATATAACTGTCAAAGCATTGACCACTATCAAGCATAGACCGATGTCAATAAGTGCGGATTGAAATAAGCTCAAGCTTCCAAAAGCATCCAGATCCAATGACAAGCTCGAAGTCATCCCTCAATGATCAATACATCATAGCATAACCCAAGACATACACCCGGAATCAATAGGCATATGTCAAAGCATGAAAGATAGCTTCAGCCCAAGAGTATTCAGCATGCATTTACTATTATAAACTGAGTATTTCTAGCCCCACAATCAGGCCAAAATCATAGCATTACATGTATCTTCAATCCCCCAATCAATCAGGATGCAATAGGCATCAAACCGGTTATGTAGTCATTGCCCAAACAAGCATAGGTATAAACTGTGAATGTAGCATTACCATCAAATGTCTATAGACTCTTTATAACAGTCATGAAACACTATTTTCAGCCACCAACTAATGTCTGATCTCAAAGGATCAATGCCAAGCATCAATACATGTGCAAAAAGACCAAAATGGAGCTCGAACAAGTACTTGGTGCCAAGCTGGAGTTGGAGCTCAAGTGGCTGACTGTGTGGCTATCCAAAAAACAAGCGCAAATTTGCATAGGGTTGCTATTGGTCCTGCTGGTCCATGTGGAAAATCTAGAGTGGTTGGAGGGATCAAACATGAGCCAAAGGGGCCTGGGAACAAGTCTCTCAATGTCAATGCCCTGATGGTACCTCAATAGGCCGAGAAGAAGCTCGAGAAGCCGAGGAGTGACGGGAGCTCAAGAGAATGAGCTATGGCTGTCGAAAAGGAGACCCAATGCGAGTGGGGAGTCAATGGGAAGCTGAGAATGCCACGAACCAAGCTCAAGAGTTGGGAAGGCTATGGCGGGAGTGCAAGAGCAAGGAAGAGAGAGACAAGAAATGGGAACTCCAACAGTCACAATGTGTGACCGAGCCTTCCTTTATTCAAACTGTCACTAAAAAAATAAAGAATAAAGTGATGGTGATTGTTAGTGTAGTAATACATGGGTGGCTAGGCAAAGGCGCCTTCACCCCCAACAAATCTGAAGTCGAAAGTAATCCACGAGCCACTGAGTATCAGCTACTATCCAAAAGTCTAATCCAAACTACAATAATTTTGTTCTATGTGAACCAAAGATTTAAAAACTATGCAAAGTTACCTTTTTTATAACATGGATTTGTAGCTCTCATTGTGCTCTTCATTTTGAGCTATAGAATACCTCAATTAGATATCAGATGCAAAAGTTATGGCCAAATTACTAAAGTGCTATCAAATTGCTATAGTTGTCTACAACTTCTACGAGATGTTTTGTATTCACTTAAAATGGATAGAGTGCCTCCAAATGATTACTTGAAAGACAGTCTCATTTTCTCCTCTATTCTCTTGGAAAGCTTACAATGTTGCCCCATCTCTATAAGCATGCAAAAACTCTTTCCAAGCATTCAAAGCCAAGCTATTTTGCATCAATTACATCCATTAATGGCTACCCAATGCCCTTTTTCCTTTATCTCAAAGATTTACTTGAGCTAAGTCTTCAAAGCATTCAGCTCATCATGAGCACTCCCAACAATTAATATATCATCAATATATAGCACCAAAATGATAAGGCTACTATCATGGGCCTTCTTTTGTAAATACACAAATCCATATCATTGCAAGGATAACCTTGTGAACATAGAAAGACATTAAACTTATGATACCATTCCCTAGGTGCCTACTTAAGTCTATAAAGACTCTTCCTCAACTTGCACACTAGGTGTTCCCTTCCCTTTTCCTCAAATCCCTTAGGATATTGTATATAGATATCCTTATGTAGGTCCCAATGTAAGAATGTCGTCTTAATATCCATCTTGTACAAGTCCAAATCCATCTATGTAACCAAGGCCAAGTGAAGGATTGTCTTCTATCAATTATATAAACTTATTCAACCCATTCTTCTATTAGCTCATCATTCTTAAAGCATCATAACAATCACAAGGCAAATTTCCATCAATACAACTAGAAACATTAAACAAAACCTTACTAAACTAACAAGAGATACCCAAATCAAACTTAGCAACATCTTGTAGTAGTACTAGAAGCTTTAGGAGTCCCCTCTCCCTTGTCTACATCACTACATATAGCACTAATACTTGCATAAAATTGTCTTCCTCCATATGAGAAGAACTATCCATTGGTGTACACCCCTTTATATGCATGCATGTCTTCTTCTCCACATTTGGAACACTATTGCAACTTGGAGATATATTTTTAACCAATTTCTATACCTTCTACCATAATACTCATAGTACCAACCTATCTTTCTTATGTCATTAAGGTGGAGCTAAAATAGACTGTGAAAATTCCTAATCATTGTCAATCATTCATAGCAGAACTTGTATGTTGAACAAAGAAGAATTATTTTAAAACTATGAGATTCTTACCAAACTATTGATAATGTCATCTGGCACACAACTAATTACTTCCAAGTCATACTCTTCAAGTCCTTCCAAAGAAAAATCTAGCTTGGCCTCATAATCCATAATACGAAGCCTTTGCATGCACCTCTAATACACACTCATAGACTCATCACTCTCATACCCTACTTCTAGGCTAGGCTCATCTAACTCATATGCACACACCCATAATTCACCCACTTGTCTACCAAACCCCTCTAATACACCACTTGTAGGGACCATCCTCTTACCCTACTCATGCTAAGCCATAGATGGAGTGAAAGACTGCAATGCTTTGGTGTGATACATCTTTAGCACGTAAATAGTAAATATATAAAAGTATCAAGATAGAAACCATATGGCAGAGCTTAACTTTAATAATAGAGAGTACCATCACCATGAGAGATCCATTCTTTTTCCCAAATACATCATTTTGTTAAGCTATATACATAGTTTATATTGGTGTTATTTTCCATGTTCTACTAGAAATGTATTGGATTCTTTAGACATGTAATCCTTCCCCAATCAAAATGGAGAGCCTCCACTTTAGATCTTGAAAATTTTTCAATAGCAAGTACAAGTTATTTGAAGCATAAAAACACTTTGAACTTTGAATGGATAAACCAACGCATGCCTAGAGTAATCATCAATAAGTCATAAACTATAGATAATCACCAAAAGATGATGTTTGCATCATATCACAAATATCACTATATACAAGTTATAGTTCATAAATAGCTCTCATTGAATGATCTTTTGGAGAGGAATCATCATACATATATTAGCCAAGATTCTACTTGATGCAAGAGTAGTAGGCAAGGAAAACACGTTTGTCAAATTTATGCGTGTGTAATCAACTAGAAAAATTCAAATGACTAAAATTTGCATGCCAAAGTTCTTCATCTAAAATAACCCACAAAATTGTGATTGTTCATACCATATCTTTTTCATATTCACTATAATTATTGAGCATGTACAGTTTGCAAACTAGCTATGATAATTGTATCACCACACAAGAGATACATATGTCATCCACAAATTTGACAATGAAAAATATATTGAAAGTGTAAAAACTTACAACAAATTCTTTTAATCTTTGTCATCTATAAAGGGTCTAAAAGTGTGAAAGTATTATCATCAATAGTCAACACAATTTTACAATCCTTTAACAAGATAAGAGGAGTGATTTGACACATATGCGACAATACTATCCTTAGAGTGAGACTCAAGACAAGTGAACAAACTTGTCACGTGCCCATCTAAAGCATCTTCAATGGGTGCAAATTTTTGGTATTCCATCAAAAAATATTTCTAAGTGATGTTGTCTACAAATCATTGGAATATCACAGAGTTTGTCACCTAGGCTCACTTGAGTCCACTCGGCATAGGAAGGTTTTGGTTTCACCCACAAGGATTAGCTTAAATCGGGGTCCCTCCATAAGCTAAGGTAAGCTAATGGTCTTCTAGCATTGGTATTTGAGCGTTTGATTTGGACATATCCACTCAAATAAAAGCAGATCCATGTTGCACTTGGTTCAAAGAGAGTGAGAAATGAGAGGGAGTATAGCATGTTAACCCCTTTGCCTATAAGGCATAGTCTCACGTCAATCCCCTAAAATGACATGAAGCCAATATTCTACTTGATTTCCTAATTTGATTCAACCTTTGATTTCTTAAGTAACATAATTTTAAAGAAATATTTTGGCTAACCAAGAATACCCAGCCTCAAAATAAACCCATTAGGGTTTTTGCCCTCCTACTTTTCTTTTGAGATGAAGATATTTGGTTTTGTAATTATTGATCATATTTACGTGAACACATAAAAGAAGCTTCCTTGATTAACCTTTTCACCTAAATCAAATAACAATTCTCAAACAAGTAAAGCAATACTTATTAAACAATCATTTATTCATCTTAAAAGTTTATCTTATTATATATAGCTTTCCATCCCTAAGGAGGACGACTCCAAAATACAACAATCCACCAAGTTCTTATCCCTAACTAGTAACAAAGCCTTCCAAGAAGACTATCATGGGCTTATAGGATTAGGAATATCCTAGAGGTGTAAGGAATTCATGGTCAGAGCCTCCATGGCACCCTTATCGCCTCCTACCTATTGTCCTCCCTATGAAGAGAGCTCTCGCAAATGGGGTTGATCCTAGCTTCCGATATGGCTAAACAAACCCCTTTGGGGTGGTGTTTTCACTATTAGCTTGGGGTAAGGTTTTCACTATTAGCCTTGGGGGAGGTCTAATGCAATCCATATCAAGATATCATTATTAAGATTCAATCAAAATCCTTAATCTTACAAACGCAAACATTTCATTTCATGGTGCATCAATCAATCCTTAAATGCATGATTTAAAATGAAATTTATTGTAGTAGAAAATTCCTACAACAATCCTAGCCTCTGATTTTCCCCTTGGGATTTTTCTTAGGGTTTCCAAGTTTTGAAATTTTCCAATCTACTTGGAGAAATAAGGTTCTCTCTTGTGTTCATATTATTTTACATTAGAAGATCACTAGTTACTTTTACCACTTAGTGTTTTTCTTGCAACAACCTTAGCTTAGATAAACTCGATTGAAAAGTGATCAACCAAATTATCATAGGGTTTGTTGTGTCAACCCATAAGAACAAAACTCAGTTTTATCAAGTGCATCGATAAGCTCTCAACTTATTAAGATATAGGATATCTTACTTGCTAATCTATCTTTTAACAAAGATATTTGAAGATGAGCCAATGACTTTAGAGACCTTGATAGATTTAAATTATTCTAGGGTTTCAAACAATATCCTTTTTAAAGAATCCTCTCCATGCCTTAGTGTTTCTAAAGAAATATCTAATAGATCTTTTCCATCAATCCTTCAGCAATGATTGTATAATGATGTCATCCCTATATCTAATCTATCTCAATTAGATCATTTACCAATTGTCCTTACACTAAGTAAAACATCACACCTAAGCATAGATTCCTTTTGCAAAGAAATCTAATTGGCTAGGTTTGTTTCAATTTTAACATGATGATATGACTTAAAGTTTAGCTTTTACTAAAGAAGGTTTAAGTGGCTAAGCAAGAAGATTTAATCTATCAACTCAATGATGCTTCGACAAAAAGGTTAAACCTTTACAAAAAAGAGTCTAAGTAGCTAAATTATCACATGAAAGAGAGATTTATTTATCATTTTCAAAAATTGTGTTATAGAATAGCAAGGATATTCCTCTAAGATATTTTAAATATAACATATATTTTCTTTCTAATCAACCTAGCATTAAAAGAACCTAAGTTTTCCTTTTTCTAACTTGTATATCTTTATCTAATTAGAATATTTTCCAAAGATAAAAAACCTAATTAGATTTTCCTATTATCAACTTAACCCAAAAATGAAGGAACATAGGATTGAATTTGTGGAGTCAAAGCATTATTGACACTTACTACTCCATCTCTAGCTTCAGCACTTGTACTTTCTGAGCTTCTTTTATTTAGGACCATTAGGAAGTGATAGATCCTTCATTCAATGCTCCTTATATTTGTTGGTCTTGTGAATTTTCCTATTTATACAAGGTGGGAATGATAGGGTAGCTCGTATGATGGCAAAGTCTTGTAGGGTAGAGTAGATCTTTGAGTTGGTAGAGATAGATTTCCTTGAGAGAGAGCTTGTTAAGGAATGGGAGGATGACCTCAAGCAAATATTTTTTCTTATTCCTTTAGCTTTCTTCTTTGCCTTTTCTTTATGCTTTCAGCCACACACACACACACACACACACACACACACACACATTATCATTGACTCATGTATGCCATTGTAGTTGTGGCTAGTCCAAGTGTGGGAGGCTGCCATTGGTGTAACATGGCATGGTGGCAATGAGAGTTTAGTGATAGGAAATTATAAAGATAACGATTAAAAATTTAACATTTTAAATATTTTACTTTTGTAAAATCTTCCCCCCTAAGCCCCTTGTCATACATAGGAAGGGGCAAGGGCTCGAAATGCCACAAACTACATTACAATGCAAGGTGCTAAGTGGTACCAAAATCAAAGTATCACACATTTGAATCCACAATAGACATGCAAGAATCATGTACAAAAGAGTCATAATTACATTGCACACTAAATGCCCACTCTTAATCTTTCACAACATTTGTAGATTCTAAATTTGAAGGAGAGGCACATGCAACCACACTAATGATCCATAAAGAATGAACTCAAGAAACTATGCAACACAATAGAAATACTTCAATAAGAAATACAAGAATGAATAGGTGTGATCACATAATCATTGGATAAGTACAAAAGTAGATAGGCCTATTGCATCTCAAGCAAAGAATAAGAACATTGGGATATTTTATTGACCATGATCTAGTTGACTTGTGTTAAGGCTCAAATTATCACCTTAGGACCTTATTCTCTATGTTTACGTATGCTATGTTGTAAAATAACCCATAGGATTTAGCAAAAAAGTGGTTGCCTTGATGTACCAGTTGTGATATATGTCTTTTGGGATCTTTGATATTGAAGATATTCAAGGTAGTGCCTATTATTGGCTATTTATGATATGACCTAAAAATTTGTATCATTTTCTTGAAGATTAAATGTTATTTTCTATTGATTTCTTGTTTAGAGAATATGTAGATTGCAACGTAGATCTTTCTATGTATCCACATTGTGTCTTTGTGCTAGGTGTTATTCTAGTTTATGATGTTTAAGAGAATAGGCCAATAGACAATCATGCTTGGTTCATGGTGCGACATGCTCACGATTTATGTATCATGCATGGAAAAAATAAATTGTCAGGGTTAGCTAGTGAATGGGCAGGATGATAATGGTAGTTATGTGCATTTCTATAAGCTGAGGGTATTAGGTTATCCCTACATTAAAACACCTTGCATTCATGTTGTTTCAAGGTGGATAGATATTCAAAAACTTTTAAGGTAGACATGCATTCAAGTAGATTCCTATAATTTAGGCAGATTCTTGCAATTCAGCAATTTTTTGCAATTTAGTTTAGGCAATTTCCTACAAAATAGATATTTGAGACGTGCTAGAAAAGAAAATGAATACTAACAAAAAATATGCCACCAATGAAGGAGATCAGAACGAGCTTCAAGAGAATGGAACAATGAGCAATGGGTTGACACATAATACTCTTTAGGCCAATGATGAAGAAGAGGAGGATGTAGAACAAATATGATAAAAAAGGAGGAGAGGAAAGGATTTTGTTTAACCAAAACCAATCCTAAGGTTTTGTTATCAAAGGCTTTAGTCACTATTTACAGGGGCCAAGTTATACAAAATGAAGATGTAGGAATAAAAGCTAACCTGAATTATAACAGTTTCAAGAATCACTAGAATTGCATAAGTTTCAAGAATCACTAGAAGTGCAAAAGCATCAAGGAGCCACAAAAATTATAATAGTAACCTATATTATAGAAAGGTACCAGAGACAAGATGATAACCCAACAAACCTAACTAATGGAGAAGTTTTCAAGCGATTCCTACAAAAGAGAAATTCAAGCAACCTTGAAATATAGAAATTGCAAGAGTAACTTGAATACCATAGGTTGAATACCTACTATTCCATCATTATAAGACGTACAAAGTTGAATGAAAGAAAAACAAGTCATTTTGAAACTACAAGCATGTTTCATCTTCATCGACTTCAATGGGTATGTTAAGAAAGAAGAAAAAGTGGTGTAATGTTTGTTTTGAGCATGGAGATATCCACTACAAGGATACAGAGGCATAGCGACGACGCTTTCCGAGACGCAAATTAGTGGTGTCACTATTTGCATCACTATTTGCATCACAAATGCGACACAAATAGCGATGGTACTCAGACGAAAAAACGCGGGCTGAAACCCGAGCACGTTATTTTGCGCAAATGAACGAAAGAGAGAGTGAAAGGGAGAACGAACTTCATCTTACATTTGAGAGGGAGAGGGAGAGAAAGAGAGAAAGAGAGAGAAGGAAAGCTTCTCATCGCTGCCACTGCTGTTTGCGAAGAAGAGGAGGAAGTGTACAGAGGGCGAAGAGGAGCCGCCAAATCCATCCTCGGGCCTTTGTGGTGAGTGCATTGTTCCCTCTTTCTTTGTTTTTATTTTTTCTCCTTTTTTTTACTTGTTTTCGTTAGAAATCATGTGTATTGAGATAGAAAGAGAGAAAATGAGTGAGGGAGAGGAAGAAAGAAAAGGAAAGAAGGAACGAGAGAGAGAGAGAGAGGGGAAGAAAACATTAAACATAATATGGGAAGAAAGAAAGAGAGGGAGGAGGAAGGGAGAGAGAATGAGAGGTTGTTATTGTTGTTGTTTTATTTCTTCTTTTCTTTTTTTCTTGTTTGTTGTTGTTGTGGTAGTTGTAGTAGTGGTAGTGGTAATTGTTGTTTAATTTCTTAATTTCTTGTTTATTGTTGTTGCGGTAGTCGTAGTAGTAGTAGTAGTAGTAGTAGTGCTAGTGGTAGTGGTAGTGATAGTAGTAGTTGTTGTTTAATTTCTTCTTTTCTTGTTTGTTATTGTTGTGGTAGTCATAGTCATGGTCGTAGTCATCGTAGTCGTGATTGTAGTAGTAGTAATAGTAGTTTTTTGTTTGTTGTTATCGTTGTAGTAGTAGCTTTTTTTTCTTTTCTTGTTTATTATTGTTTAGTTTTCTTGTTTATTGTTGTTGTTGTTTTATTTTATTTTATTTTCTTTTCTTGTTTGTTGTTGTTGTAGTAGCAGTAGCAATTATTGTTGTTTTCTTCTTCTTCTTCTTCTTCTTCTTTTTCTTTTCTTATTTATTGTAGTGGTAGTGGTAGTGGTAGTGGTTTGTTGTTATCATTGTCGTAGTCATCATAGTCATGGTTGTAGTAGTAGTAGTTTTTTCTTCTTTTCTTGTTTGTTGTTGTTGTTGTTGTAGTAATTGTTTTTTTCTTTTTTCTTTTCTTGTTTATTATAGTGGTAGAGAGAGATATTTTGTTAAAGGAAATTGGTAGTAGAGAGAGATGTTTTGTCAAAGGAAATGAGAGAGGGAGAGAAAGAGAAAAAGAAAGAAGGAATGAGAAAGAGGGAATAAACATACAACATAATAAAGAAAGAGAAAAGAGAGAGAGATGGAAGGAGAGAAGAGAATGAATGGATAAAGAACAAAGAGAGAGTGGTGACGAGGTCCGGTGCAATACCACGAAACGGGAAACACTCCGACATACGTTAATTTGTGGGTAGGTGGAGACTTTACATACGTTAATTTTGTTGAGTTACAAGAGAAGAAATCCCTTCTCAAAAAAGTTAAGAAAAAAAAAAGAATGATAACAAAAACAAATCGTAACGTAGACCAAATGGAAAACGATGAAGGTTGTGATGTTAAGATAGTGAGGTGTATCTTAATCTGCGTGTCCCATGTCCTTGCTCTCAATGTAAGCTTACAATTAGACGAAAACGTCGATTGTCTATAGAACACGTACGACGCTTCAACGAGTTTCAAATTGAGATCATTGATGAGGCGATCTTACATTTTGAGCAAATGATAAGAAAAGTGTATATCAATCATGCATTGTATTCGCAAGCTAATTGAACACCATATACAAAAACATTGGATGTGACTGGCAAGCAAATTTTCTATCCAGGAAGGTGACGTCTTGTCCCAAGGAGGAGTGCACCTTTTGAGACCAGTTAGAAGAGTTCATGGGCATACGATGGATGGAGCGCCTGAGCCAATCCACCACTTGGAAGGTACTACCCAATTTATACCGTCAATATCTACAATCTTGGAGCATGAGATGGAGGCAATGATCGATGCATTGATGCCTATGGATATCGAGACTTCTGATCCGCTTAGAGAGGAAGCATCCATACCATTATATGATGGGTGTCGATTATCTTGCATGAAGACATTGCTTGCACTCCTAAGTGTACAAGTAAAATACGGGTGGAGCGATGCGAGTGTGATCGAGTTGTTCAGGTACCTTGTACGTATGCTTTGTTGATTTCTTTTTGACACTATCATTAAAAATATTTGTGCTTTTTCAATGTGTTTTATGATTTTTTTAAAGGTTACTGAAGTATCATATATTACCACTTGCAAATATCATACTTGAGTCCCGTGATGATGCACGACATGTTTTACAAAAGCTTAGCATGAACTACAACAGCATCCATGCATGTATCAACGATTGTATACTGTTTTGAGGAGAATACGAGACTATGGAGACATGTCCAAAGTGTGGTACTCACAAGTATCGACAGGACTTGCAAGGAAAAACCATTTCTCAAAAAGTTCTTCTAAACTTTCTGCTTATCCCCCGCATAAACCACATGTTTCATATGTCCGACATGGTGAGCTTGACAACATGGCATGTGCAGAATAGGCCCACAGATAGAGTTCAACGAATATCAGCGAATTCACACACATGGAGCCACATTGACTCTACCTTCCCACTCTTTATCTGAGAGCTAAGGAATCTTCGGCTTGGTCTTGCTATGGATGGCGTGAACCCATTCGGTTTACGCTTAACTTCTTACAGTGTGTGGCCTATAGTCCTTGTCAACTACAATATCCCTCCATGACTTTCTACGAAGAAAAGACATCTCATCCTTAGCTTGCTCGTTCCCGGCCGCTACAAAGTCAAAAATATAGACATGTATCTTCGTCCATTAGTCTATGAGCTTCAGATTTTGTGGGAGGAGGGGGTCACCGTGCAAGATATGAGCAAGCACGATGGTCGATGATCTGCCAATATTCGAGCCATTCTCATGTGGACCATGCATGACTTTTTGGGATTCGGAGAGTGCTTAGGTAAGTAGGCTTCCGTTCTTGTTGGTAATATCTATCATAGCTCATTCAAGTTTGTATTTACTGGATAGAGGTGTTGGGACAGGTCTGGTTACCTCATGTTATCATGCATGTCCATTGTGTGGGCCACACTTAGACTCTCGAAGGCCACGAACTATGAAGAAGATGGTATATCAAGGACACGCCGCTTTCTTACCAAAGGGTCATGAACTCATGGAAGGTTTTCTTGGACGACCTCCACCACGTATGAATGCCCAAAGCTGATACGAGCTGAAAATGGTCCACACAAAGTCACATCCAAATGGAATGCAACGGTTCTCAGTTATCTACGAGTTTCCATATTGGACCCACTTACAGATCAACCACTTGTTGGATCCCATACATATTTTCAAGAACGTGGGTAGCTTGCTATGGAACCACATCACAAGAAAGAGAGACACTGTAGGGGCATGAATGGATTTGAATAAGATAGGCAAGATGGAGGTGCTTTGGCCGTAGTCGAGTGTTAATGGTTGCTTGCAGCTATCTCGCGCTCCTTGGGTTTCTTCCACTAAAGAATAGCGCATTGTGAAGCAAATAGTCAAGTCTATCTGCACTTTGACGGGTATGATGCATTCTCTCAGGTCCGCATTTTCTAACGATGACCAATTATCAGGGCTAAAATCCCATGATTGGCATAAGATATATTAGGTTTGTACTACTAATGGATTGTAAGTGGCCTACGTATTTTGCTTTTTAAAGTGTAGTCGTTGTTCATAATGCTTCCTCGTTTGTGGTAGTTTGTACTACCGATCGCGATTGTAGAATGCCTTACTCTAGAAATATGCAGGGCGATTTACAAGTTGTCAATTTTAGTGCAATGGGTCTCACAGAAGGAGATTAAGACGCTCTCTATCGAATCCGCAAGGCGAGGAGCAATGGAGACGATCTGTCTCTTTGAGAAATATCTGTCTACTAGCATGCTCACGATATAAATCCACCTTCTTGTGCATCTTGTAGATGAAGTAGAGATTGCTGGACATGTCCATATGTGATGGATGTTTTCCTTGGAGTGCTTCATAAAAACCTTGAAAGGCTTTGTGCGACAACGAGCTTGACCAAAAGGTAGCATGGCTAAAGGTTGGTTGGTATCTGAGGCATTAGTGCATATTTCACAATGGCTATCAACAGTGGATTGAGGATTCAGACAATAGTATGCTATGGTTGCTGAAGGATGATAATAGACTGACCAGAGATATGGTGGTTAGAAATGGGGGAGAAAAACGAATGGATGCTGCAATAGAGGAGAAAGTGAATCGCTTTTATATGTTGCACCATGCCTCTATGGAGACGTGGCTCGCTAGGTACCAGCAAGCTAGGAAAGATCTTTAAATCCTCCATCCACTTGATTCTATTCAAGTTGGTCTGAAGATACGGAAGTCGGTGGGCTGCTATGTAGTATATTCCTGATTCACCCGTCCACATTCGTTCCGTGTACAGGGGTGAAGGATTGTAGATACGATCTAGAATATTCATCATGCCTAGCCTCTGTCGATAATCCGAAGCACGCATTGCAGTCATAAACATAACCTGGAACACCAAGAATTTGTTCCATGCTTCGTGACTCTGCAACCCAGCATCCATAAATGAGTAAGGATATGTTTTCAATAGAAAACACTGCTCTATTCCCCCTTGTTCCCTTTACTTTCCTCCATTAAGTTCCTTTGTAAATCTTAGATCCCGTTGGTTGGATCTGATACCAAATGTAACGTGCCTACTTGTCCGCTTGCGGGACACGTCTTAGCAGCCCATCGGGAGGAGTGTTCAAAAGGCTCTGCTTGGCACTCGCAGGGAATGACACAGGGTTTGCGATCTAGGTCTTCTCGAGTCTGCCCCAAGTGGAAGTGTCCAGCCGTTCCCACTTGGGATCGACCTGAGATCAGGGTTCCTTTCCTATCAGCAAAGTCTCTAGGAAGGAGCTAGCGTCGAGCTCCAAATGTACCACTTTGCATAGAAACAACAGAGTCGATGCGGATTCATGCTGCACTTAGTTCATGGAGAATGGGAAACCAGAGGGATGCAAAGCTCAACCTCTCTATTGAATGGCATAGTCCTATTCATTTTCCCTAAAACATAATAAACCGAAAATTCTACATCTACTGATACTAGGTCTTCATTGTCTTATTATCTCATCATTTGAGAAAAGTTCCCAACTAATCGGGATCACCCTTCCGTAGGACGGACCTAAGTCACATCCACCGCACTTTCCTCAGTTTGCTTTAGTTATCTAATTACCTAACACATTACATTATGACATGCAAAATCAGCTTCCTTAATTAAACAAATTAATTACGGGTTCCTTCACGTAACTTAGGCACTGACACAAAAACAATGCCAAGCAAGTTCTTTTTTCTCTAATAAGTACTCTTTATTTATAAAAATCCTGGAGTACATCCAATATCACGCCCGAAGGCCATCCCAGCAATCTACAAGATTGCTACTCCAAGTTCCGCCCGTTGACTAGTACACGGGCCTCGAGATCCCATCTCGAGTCACGTCGGCCTCTTGTACGGGATCCGAAGGCAAGGGATTTATAGCCAGAGCCTCCCCTGGCACCCAAGTGTCCTCTCGCTCCAAGTAGCACCCACGGAGAGACCTCTCGCGGGGCGGGCTAGGTCCATATACCCGGCACGGCTAACAACCCCCTTGGATAGGGCCAGACAGACAATCGAAGATAATTGTTCCTACCTCTCCCTCCAGGCTTTCAACTTGAAAAATTAAGTGTTTTCCTTGAATTAGTTTCTTGAGCAAAGAGATCAAATAATGTATCTAAGTACAAGCACGAACATTTCGAAGGTCGTTTGTGCGGCCGACTGCTAAGGTGTGATTTCTTTTTTTTCCCGCATGCTCCCAGCATCCGATCTTGGATCTTTTCGTGACCTGGCGAGATCCCAATAATTTCAAACAAGATTACGCAAGCAAATAGTCTTGGTAAGTTGACTTATACTTGCCCTTTTCTCTTGGGTTTTACCTTGGGGTATCTTAGTCCCTAACTCAAGCATTAGCCAGTTAGTCAAGGCAAAGGACATGCCTTACTCGCAACCTAGCCAAGGGTCTTTTAATCTCTAAGTCCAACCAAGCTCAGATAACACACATGGCAACACATGATTCTTCTTTAAAGATGCAATCTAGATGCATGCGATCCTTTCATTTCTCTTAGTGCGGTTCTATGCAGGATTTTCCAACATCCTTAACCATCGTGCACATTGTGCGTTTAGTATAGTTATACCTCCTGAATGACTTCCATCTCTCTTTATTTCTGGCAAAACGAGTACTTATTTTCTAATGCACCGGATCACATGTAACTTGCATCTATGAAAGTCTAAGGTTTTGTCTAACGATGCAAGTGTATCTCATGAACAGAAATTAACATTCCATGTGTTTCTTTTAACCATGAACACTAAACGTGAATTATTCATGCACTAAACTGGTTAAAAGCTATCATTTTATGTGAAGTAAGGCGATAACCTTATCATTTTATGTGAGCAAAAGCTATCAATTCATGCGTAAAATCTAATGCACATTCCAACTCTACCGTTTCACGCATGCAACTTAGTACTTAGAGTAAACATAACCCTAAGACTCGTTCTTGTTCCATGCACGTTGCAAACCATTTCATCTTTTCCACGAGAAATAATACCTAACTAATTTTAAAGCTTAAAACCTGGGTTTGATTCGTGTGTATTGCATTGGTCGTTTCGCTCGCCCCTCCAATATTACCGGTGGCTTGGGCACCTATGCTTCCCGCGACTTTCTTCTTGGGAGCTATTCGTCTTGCAGAGATTGGGCAGTCTGGACCTTGATGGGTTTCGGGTTGACAGGTTTGGTAGAAAAGACTGTTGGATGGGGGTCCTTCGCCGAGAGGGTGGTTTGGGTGTGGCTCCTTGCAGTTACCAACTCTCACTTCTTTCTTTCTCCCTCTCTCTCTCTTCTTCTTTTCGCTTAAGATTCTTTATGTTAAAAACTTATCAAATGTTTTTCATATTATGTTAATATGACCAGCACAGCTTTTATCCAAGTGACCTAATCGCTTAACTCCTTTGCAAGCATTTACAAGCAGAATAGACAATAGTAAAAAGTTTTATTCATTCATGAGGGCATAGCCCCTTGAGTACATTTATTTTGGAGAAGTAGAACAAGCTGATTGGTACATCAGTTTGGGGATAATAGAATTTTGTTACAATCGGCTACAAGGACTGAGTAATAATATGGAGTGGGGTCATGGATTTTCAGGAATCGATAAGTCATATGAAGCTTGGGGTATCCCTTCTTTTGATACTCATTCTTCTCATAGCGCCCTAGCACTTTGATTCTGTCGGCAGGGATCACCCGAGTCACTTCTTCATACACATACTTATTCTGCTTGACTTGTTGACCACCAACATGCAGGGTTGCATTTGCATGAGCTTCGACAAAGATGAACAGCTTCACGATATTTAAATCCTCCATCCACTTGATTCTCTTCAAGTTGGTCTGAAGGTATGCAAGTCGGTGGGCTGCTATGTAGTATATTTCTGATTCACCCGTCCACCTCCGTTCCGCGTACAGGGGTAAAGGATTGTAGATACGGTCTAGGATATTCATCATGCCTAGCCTCTATCGATAATCCAAAGCATGCGTTGCAGTCATAAACATAACCTGGAACACCAAGAATTCGTTCCATGCTTCGTGACTCTGCAAACCAGCATCCATAAGTGAGTAATGATATGTTTTCAACAAAAAACACTACTTTATTCCACTCACCTTCCCCTGGCTGTCCCCTTATTCCCTTTACTTTCCTCCATTAAGTTCCTTTGTAAATCTTAAATCCCATTGGTTGGATCTGATACCAACTGTAACGTGCCCGCTTGTCCGGTTATGAGACACGTCTTAGCAGCCCATCGGGAGGAGTGTCTAGAAGGCTCCGCTTGGCACTCGCAGGGAATGATACAGGGTTTGCGATCTAGGTCTTCCCAAGTCTGCCCCGAGTAGAAGTGTCTAGTCGTTCCCACTTGGGATTGACCTGAGGTTAGGGTTTCTTTCCTATCAGCAAAGTCTCTAGGAAGGAGCTAATGTCAAGCTCCAGATGTACCACTTTGCGTAAGAACAACAGAGTCAATGTGGATTCATGCTGCACTTGGTTCATGGAGAATGGGAAACAAGAGGGATGCAAAGCTCAACCTCTCTGCTGAATGGCATAGTCCCATTCCTTTCCCCTAAAACAAAATAAACCGGAAATTCTACATCTACTAATACTAGGTCTTCATTGTCTTATGATCTCATCATTTGAGAAAAGTTCCCAGCTAACCGAGACCACCCTTTCATAGGACGGACCTAAGTCACATCCACCGCACTTTTCTCAATTTGCTTCAGTTATCTAATTATCTAACAAATTACGTTATGACATGCAAAATCAGCCTCCTTAATTAAACAAATTAATCATGGGTTCCTTCACATAGCTTAGGCACTAACACAAAAACAATGCCAAACAAGTTTTTCTTCTCTAATAAATGCTCTTTATTTATAAAAATCATGGAGTACATCTAATATCACGCCCAAAGGCCATCCCAGCAATCTATAGGATTGCTGCTCCAAGTTTCGCCCGTTGACTAGTACACAGGCCTCGAGATCCCATCTCGAGTCACGTCGGCCTCTTGTACGAGATCTGGAGACAAGGGATTTACAGCCAGAGCCTCCCCTAGCACCCAAGCATCCTTCCGCTCCAAGTAGCACCCACGAAGAGACCTCTCGCGGCGGGTTAGATCCATATACCTGGCGCGGCTAACAACCCCCTTGGATAGGGCCATGCAGACAGTCGGAGGTAATTGTTCCTGCCTCTCTCTCCAGGCTTTCAACCTAAAGCATTAAGTGATTTTCTTGAATTAGTTCCTTGAGTAAAGAGATCAAATAATGTATTTAAGTACAAGCACGAACATTTCGGAGGTCGTTTATACGGCCGACTGCTAAGGTGTGATTCCTTTTTTTTCCCAGATACTCCCAGCATCCCATCTTGGGCCTTTTCGCGACTTGGAGGGATCCCAAGAATTTCAAACAAGATTATGCAACCAAATGGTCTTGGTAAGTTGACTTATACTTGCCCTTTTCTCTTGGGTTTTACCTTAGGGTATCTTAGTCCCTAACTCAAGCATTAGGTGGTCAGTCAAGGCAATGGACATATCTTACTCGCAACCCAACCAAGGGTCTTTTAATCTCTAAGTCCAACCAAGCTCAGATAACACACATGGCAACACATGATTCTTCTTTAAAGACGCAATCTAGATGCATGCGATCCTTTCATTTATCTTAGTGCGGTTCTATACAGGATTTCCCAACATCCTTAACCATCGTGCACATTGTGCGTTCAGTATAGTTATACCTCCTAAACGACTTCCATCTCTCTTTATTTCTAGCAACGAGTACTTATTTTCTAATGTACCGGATCACATGTGACTTGCATCTATGAAAGTCTAGGGTTTCGTCTAACTATGCAAGTGTATCTCATGAACAGAAATTAACATTCCATGTGTTTCTTTTAACCATGAACGCTAAACGTGAATTTCTAAATGACTATTCATGCACTGAACTGGTTAAAAGCTATCATTTTATGTGAAGTAAGGCGATAACCTTATCATTTTATGTGAGCAAAAGCTATCAATTCATGCATAAAATCTAATGCACATTCCAACTCTACCGTTTCATGCATGCAACTTAGTACTTAGAGTAAATAGAACCCTAAGACTCGTTCTTGTTCCATGCACGTCGCAAACCATTTCATCTTTTCCACGAGAAATAGTACCTAACTAATTTTAAAGCTTAAAACCTGGGTTTGATTCGTTGGTCGTTCCACTCGCCCCTCCAGCATACCAGTGTCTTGGGCGCCTATGCTTCCTGCGACTTTCTTCTTGGGAGCCATTCGGCTCGCGGAGATTGGGCAGTCTGGACCTTGACGGGTTTCAAGTTGACAGGTTTGGTAGAAAAGACCATTAGATGGGGGTCCTTCGGTGAGAGGGTGGTTTGGGCGTGGCTCCTTGCAGTTAGCAACTCTCGCTTCTTTCTTTCTCCCTCTCTCTCTTCTTCTTCTTTTCACTTAATCTCCTACTCTCTCTCTCCCTCTCTTCTTCTCCTTCTCTCACTTCTTTCTCCTTCTGCTTCTTCCTCTTCTCCTTCTACTACTTCTCTCCTCTCTCCCTCTACCTCTTCTTCTTCTTCTTCTACCTCTCTCCTTTTCCTTCTTCTTCTCTTCCTCTTCTTTCTCTTCCTCTACCTCTCTTCCTGCTCCTTCTCTTCTCCTACTTCTCTCCTTCTACTTCCTCTTTCTCTACCTCTCTCCTACTCCTCCTCTTCTACTAATCTCCCTCTACTTCCCTCTCCCACACCTTTTCCTCTCTCCTCCTCTCCCTCTTCTTTTCTTTTTTCTCCTCACTCCTTCTTTTCCTCTCCTCACTCCTTCTGATCCTCTCCTTCTCCTTCTCTCTCCCTCCTATCTCTTCCCTCCTCCTTTTTTCCCTCTTCTTCCCTTCTCTTCCCTCACTCCTTCTCTCTCCTCTCTCCTCTCCTTCTCCTTCTCTCCTCATGGTCTGCCAGGATGGCAACCAGGGAGGCAGGCGACTAGAGAGGGGGGTTGGGGGGGGGGGGGGGGGGGGGGGGGGGTGTGGTTTTCCCGGCATCCTTTAGTAAATAGGGGGTGACGTAAGGAGGGGGCCCGTAGCCTACGTCGATACAAGCTAACACAGGGGGAAAATGGGCCGACAAGCCATCAGCATGGGTGGCGGAGTACACGTTGGGCTAGAAGCTGCCATTGCAGCAGGTCGGGGGGAAAAAGACTACGCTCGGGAGACCCTCAGGGGGTGGTGCAATGCCATCGTCCCAGTGGTGTGGGGTGGCTTCCGCCGAGAGCCTCAGGGGGGGAGAAAAACGCAGCGCTGCCAGCGAGGGGAAGGAGTACGCAACAACTGACAGGGGGAGGGTGGCTACGTAGCTTTCGTTTTCTCCCTAGGTAGGAGAGAAGCCTCCCCTTATATAGGGGAGGGGAGAAGGTAGGTGGCATAGCCACCCCTCCACCTGGAGGTTGCATGCCTTCCTCCCCATCATCCACCACTCCCACTCTCTCTCCTTGATGTGCCGTCAGCAAGGAGAGAGGGAGGAGTAAAAAAGTTTTAACTGGTGATAAAAAATTTCCTTGAAATTTAAAAAGAAAGGGGGGGTTCCTATGGGATGTCATATGAACATGTAATTTTCTATCCAAATCCCTGACAACCTCGATGATGGTACGTTATACCTTCAGCTCCCCCCGAAGTGCGAGAGTATATGATCAAAGCGATATTCCGAGCATAGATGAGGACAGTATGCAAATAAAGGGGTCGATATTACAAGGGGTGGAGGCCACCGAAAGCTTGGAGCATGTAGAGGAGCCAGCATCGGGTAACAATGATGAAAATACAAGAGTCCAAGAATTCTTTGAGAACGAGGTGGACTCAATGCTCATCCTTTCGTTGTGACACGCTTATCGACCTTCCAATGTATTATGCGGAGTTGTGTCAGGAGATTGACATGGGACCATAGGATATTTCGTACTTGGAGTATCCACCTACTCAATTCGTTGACAAATCGCTTATAAGGGTACATATGCATTTTAAGTAATATCATTTTTTAAAGATTTATATTACCATGCTTTGTATGATTTATATTACTTATTCTAACATCATTTTTTATCTATGTGGGTGACCTTTATGGATATTTAGAACATCATGATGAGTCGAGGGATGAGCGACGAGGAGCTACATAAGATCTTCATGCGTATGTCTCTAGATCAGATGGTGAGATTCAAAGATATAGCGGACCAGGAGCTGTCTCGGACACCATCAGGCCATTCTATTAGATCTACTTCGGCGCGCTCTGATGCTTCAGTTTCCAGCAGACGAGGTCAATGCTCGAGACTTGGGCCACACGGAGGGAGTGGTTCAAGGGAATGTTGCAAAGATCTGGATGTAGTGAGCCCGCGGTCGGCTCGAGATACAGGTGCTACTCCTCGCTCTTGTGGCGGTTCGAGAGAGCGTGGCTCGCGTGGTTTCTAGAGGTATTGACGTAGTGTCTCTGTCTCGTCGTTCTGCTGGACTTGTGTCCCCTCCGAGATTTGTCACACCTGTGGGGACGTCTACTCCAGTCACTCCAGTTTTTGCTCAACCGTCCGCAGGTGGCACCCCTATGGGTGCTACTCCAAGAGATACTATCCCGATAGGTACACCAGATGTACATGGGTCTCCTTTAGGCATACCCCAAAGGGGTATGCCTACCTTGTAGATGATAGGACATGAGCCATCATCATGAATGATGAGGGGAGAAGGGTGATGGCTCGTATGAGAGAGTTGTGCCAACAAGTTTTTCAACACAACATCTTGGATCATTGGAAGAACATACCGGAGGGGAGCAAGGACTACATAGTAGCATCCTTGCATGAGAAGTTTTCCGTACTAGCCGTAGCAGATAGGTTTTCTACGGACTCGATGATGGAGTGCATGCGTGTATACATGTCACACAGACAATCGAACGCACGCAAGGCACTCAAGAGTGGGGCTTCAAAGCCCGAGTGACTAGACGAGGATGATTGGTGCCGACTCAAGGAGGCTATAGATTCTCCAAGGTGTTAGAGACAACAGTGCGAGGCAGCGAGGGCATGACTAGAGACCGAAGTGGTCCATCATCTTGGAAGTAGCGGCCACAAGACATATCTGGAGGACTTTGTAAGTTTTTCTTTTATTATGCTTGCTTTTTTTTTTTTGCAATATCCTTTGTACTAACAATCGTGTTTCTAACAGTTGTATTTTGCTTTCTTTGCAGCACTCCATTACAAACCGCGATCCCACTGGCCTTGAGACTCGATATGCAGAGAGGCACAATCTCATTGCATTGATCGACCGATTGTATGGACGCGGTGACCCTGTAAGTCACTCATCTTTCTTGTCTGTAGTTACTAAGTTTAATTAAAATGCATTATTGTATGATGGACTAATGTGTAGTTGTTTCTTTTTTTACAGAGTTCGTTCGATGCTCCTTTGCGATGGGACGAGGTTTTGGATGGCGAGGATCTATAGCTCGTCCTTGGATCCCTGGAGCTCACATACTCTTCTTTTTTGGTCACGTGATCTATGTAGACATTTTCTATGTAGTAGTAGTATCTTGCCATGATTGTACCAGTCACTTTCATTACGCGATCATGTATTTATTTCATGTATCAGTGTTATGATTTAAGTACACTTTACCTTTATTTACACGAGCATTGTACACATTACTAAAACTATTTTATATGGCCACAATTTTTTTTTTCCATGTTACCGTCGCTATTAGCGTCGCAAATTTACTACACGCGTCACTATTAGCATCGCAAAGCATCGTTATCAACGTTGCTATCAACGTCACACTTGATACCGACACAAATAGCAACGCTGATAATGACGCTAATACCGACTGTTTTATGGGGTCACCAATAACGACATTTTTTGCGATGATTGGGGAAATTTTCTTTATGAACATTTTCGTCGCTTTTAATGTCGGTATAAGGCCTATATCTTGTAGTGATCTCACAATGTTTTCCATATGTTTATGAGTCTTATGATAGAGAAAAATATTGCAAGTGTTTCTATATGGTTGACTTATGCAAGGAACTCAATGGAGTACACAAGAAGTTTTCTTTAGCATAGTAAAGAAAGGTTTTCTTTTGAGATTATTCTTGATGAAGCTTGTCAATGGCACAATGAATTGGAAATTTGTATTGTAATAAGTCCTATATTTTATTTTTTAGGATAAAAACATCCAAGTGGAAATGGATTGTAATGAAGTAAAATATGGGACATGCATTTAGCAGTATTTTTAATAATACTTGTTATCACATTGACAAAAGTGCAAAAGATGTAAGAGACTATTGTACATTCATTGGGATATTATAATTCGGTAATAATTCAAGTCTCTTCATCTTCAGCTCCTTGCACATAGCTCCCATGGCTACTTTCTCTCTCTTCTTGTCTTTTTCTCTCTTTCTCTAGTCTTTCTCTCTCCCATCTCTCTCTACTGTGGTCTTCTCTTTCCTCTTTCTTCTCTCTTAGTTTCCTGCTTGACAAGTAGTAAGTTTTCATTTGGTACTTTTAGACTAAGCTTAATTGATCTATAATCTATAAATGATTCTTCGAATTTTCTCATGCTACTAAAACAATCCCAAGTTACACAATTTCTCCACCCAAATAGCCCTCTTCCTCTCTTCTATCATCACACTTGAAGATTAGCCCTTCCTCATGAAATATCTCATGCTTTAGCTTCAAAGTATCCCCTATGGATTGGAAATCAGCCTACTACTCTTGCTTCACACACCAAAGCATGGGATGCTTCAACATGCTCTCAATATCACTGCCCTCCTACTTTATAGGCAACCATGGACTCATCTTGGCTATCCACAGCCTCTCATCATGATTTCACATATCATGACTAGAACTTCGTGTTGTTATTGATCAATTATTTGAGCATTATTCTCATTAGCATGACTAATACAATTGTTCATGGATCAAAGAAGTGTCTGTTTTCAATGACTATAGTGGCAGCTTGCATTTGGTACCAAAATTTGCAAAAAAATGAACTTTGTTTCAAGTAAATTGATCAAAAGGATCATTAATATCCTTATTATAGCAATGATAAGGTCGATTCATATGAACCCCCACACTCACTTACAAGGTCACTGTATCATAGGTGGATTTTCATGGATATAAACATCCAAGTTGTTATCTTTATAAACTTACATGGACTCATGGATAATATCCTTCTATATATAGGCAAAGGCAAGTTGGTTCCTTTATTTTTGAATGAGTATGTAAGGATCCCCATAGCTTATGAATGAGACTTAGAGTTCTTAGAGAAATTCTCATAGCACCATGAGGATATAGTAAAGGACACAGAATAGGGAAAATTAGCCCATGAAACTATGACTCGAGGTATTTTATCATGCTATTTCAACATAGACTTCATTTGCTCAAGAATACTTGCCTACATGCAAGAGGCCAAGTGATTAGAAGCTTAGGGTATAGCCAAGCTTTGATACCATTGTTTTATAAAGCTGATCACATGTAAATCTACAATATCAAGACTTAGATACAAATAATCTTATGAAATAGAGGAGAAATTATATAAGTTAACAAATGCAGGAAGAATAGAGAGAGAACATATGACATGGCCCAACCCCCTATTGATAAAAGACAGTTTGTCATCCTTCATTATGAAAATTTAGGTTATATAGATATGTGTACTTGTACATTTCATGCTTAGGAGCAAAGAAGATACAAATATCCATTGAAAAACAAGATTCAATGGATGAGGAGGTCTCTTGAATTTTGAGATGTATTGCTATAGAGATTTCTGTGTGCAAAATCATGATGCTTACTCATCACCCTTGTATCTCAGGTAATGTGCCATGGTTCCCAAAATGACTATGAAATTCTTTAATTTCAATTTTGAATTGTAATGAATCAAGCTAAGGAGAGAGGAGAATAAGCAAAAGAGAGAAAAAGAGAAAGATGAAGAAAGAGAGACTAGAAGAGGACAGAGAAATATAGGAAAACGAGAGAAGGGAGGAAGCTATGGAAGCGTAAGAAGAAGGTGAAGAGTCAGTTCTTGATGATGTCTAGATGCCCTTAACTAGTCTTTTACACTTTATGCATCTTGGTTAGTGTGATTGGGTATCTAATCTTTAGTTCCCATGTGTCCCGCTAGTTACATTCCATCCTGACCCTAAGAGTTTTTGCTCTAAAAAACAAAAGACAATTGGACGGACTTGATAGAGTAGCTAAGGAGTGGGGATGCAAAGTACTACTCTAATCCACATTACAATGAGAAGAGTGGGTGAAGACTATGGATAGCATGTTATCCACTACATGCCTACTAAGGAAAATCTCCCGTAACTTTTGATAGGCTACTCCAAATGGGGCATGTCGCATGTTGAAATGGAGCTTATGACGCATACTTTCAATCCATGTAGGAAGCACATGGGTATAATTTAGGCAGATACAAAATTGTTCTAAAATAGTATGCATTCTGTATGCAATATGTGGTTAAAAGGGAACATAACCAATTAGTCTTTAGCCCATTGGGCCTCTTAGAGATGACGAAATTTATCCACAATAGTGGCTAGGCACCAAGAGGCTTCTTCCAAGGATAAGCCTTGCCATTTGATGAGGTATTTCTCGATGGATCGATATCTCAAGTATTTATCTCACTGCCCAATGATTGTCTTAGAGATATACTGAATGATGCCTTCTTTATCTATGGGAGGTAGCTCTTTCACATAGTTCACTAAGGTGCCAATGAAGGGCTTCAACTGATTGACATGAAATACATTGTGAATCTTGGTGATGGAGGGAAGCTCTGATCAATAAGCCAATTCACAACTCTCTTGAGGATTCGGTAGGGACATAGAAATGGTGGGCCATATTGTTACGGTTGCCCTCCTTGAGAGTGGAGTAACAAGACTTAGGCACTTTCAAGAGGACCAGCTCTTCCTCCTTGAATTTCAAATGTTTTATTTTCTCATCAGCATAAAGCTTCATGTGGTCTTATGCCTTATGAAAATTCACTTTGCATTGCTGAAGCAAGGCTTGCATATGCTCCAACTCGACTTTACTCTGGGGATTGACCTTATCATTGAACAAGACTGTAGAGAGAGAAACCTTATACCTATATAATGTTTTAAAAGAAGAAACCCCAATTCTAGAGTGAGTGAAGTTGTTATATGCAAATTCAGCTAAGTGAAGCCACATATCCCAACTGTGTTATACATCATGGCAAAATTGTCATAAGTACATCTCAAGCCATTTATTTATCATTTCAATTTGGCTATTTGTCTATGGGTGGTATGCAATGGATGGAGCAAACTTTATATCAAGAGACATGAAAATTGTCTACTAAAAGTTACTCATAAACTTGGCATCTTAATCATACACTATGACTTGCAATAACCCATGCAACTTAAATATATACTCAAATTAAGTGGCCACTTGAGAGACAATGTATTGGGTCTTAGTTGGGATAAAGTGGACAGTCTTGATAAGGTGGTCAACTACCATATATATGATATTCCATCGTTTTTTCATCACGAGGATACCAGTAATGAAGTCTATAGTGATATGTGTCCATTTCCTTTCAAGAATAGGCAGGACTTGCAAGAGGCCAGTAAGTCTAAGCGTATTGTCCTTATTCTTACGGAACACATTTGATTACAAAATCCTTGATATCCCTCCATAAACCTTTCCACTAAAACATCTTAGCTATTTTGTCGTATGTTTTAAAAATACCCAAAAGACCATTAGTGAAATAAGATTGCATCTCTTCCATGATCTTCCACGTGAAGGGAGAAGTATAGGGGATCACAATCTTGCCATGGGACCAAATAAGACCATATTTGAGTTGATATTGGGAGTTTTCAACCATTATTCCATAGTGTGATTTCTAAAATATATGGCTAAAGTCCTTATTTAACAAATTATCTTCTTAAAGCTTCTTAATCCAATCGTTATGCAACTTTGAAATGGAACACTCTGCATATCCACATTTGTGAGACTAAATCAATCATTATATTATATGTTCTCCTAGTGTGAGAGATGTCCAAATCATAGATCATAGTTTTACAAGTTTGCCATCCATCTACTCTGCTTAAGAGTCAAAGTAGATTAAGCCGGTGGAGGACTTGATGGTCACTCTTCATTCTAAAGTGGTTGCCATATAAATAGTGGTATCATTTCTTAATACCATGGAGAATGGCTAACATCTCCTAGTCATAAACATTCATTTGTATCTCCTTGTCATCAAGCTTATGACTCTCAAAAGTAATCACATCATGCTATTGTGACAATACAGTACCGATATCTCAACCACTGACATCACATTGAATAGTAAACTCCTTAGAGAAGTCATGATATATAAGGATACAAGTTTAAGTAAGCATTTCTTCAACTACGTAAAGCTATGATCAACAATGGCGTCTCAAAAGAATAATTCCTTCTTTAACCTATCAATCAAAGTTGCTACAATGATGGCATAATGATTAATAAAATATCTATAAAATGAAGAGAGACAAAAAAAAACCGCATAATAAAATAGTGGTGGATGGTATGGACCAACCCTTTACACATTGCACCTCTTTAGGATTAGCTTGTATATCATTCTTACTAACAATGTATCCCTAGTACTCCACTAATGTCTACATGAAGATATACATACTCTTATTAACAAAGAGCTAATACTCTCTCAAGATATCAAACACCCTTTTGATATGTGCCAATTGTTTCTCTTATGATTTACTGTAAATGAAAATGTCATTTAAAAAAATAAACACAAACTTAAACATGAAAATGTAAAAGATTTTATTCATGAGACACTAAAATATGATAGAGACATTAGTCAACTCAAAAGACATCACCAAAAAATGATAAAGTCCACAATCAATCTTGAAAGCTATTTTGATCTCATCACCTTCCCTCACGCATATCTGATGGTAGCTAGAGGGTAGATCAATCTTAGTGAAGAATGATGCTCCTTTCAACTCATTCAACAATTCATTAATCTGTGGGATGGAATACCAATTCTTAATTATGATTTTGTTCAAGTCTTTGTAGTCAAAGCACATGCAAAAAGAGTTATTTTTCTTCTTGATTAGCATGACTAAAGATACACAATGAAAAAAACCCAATTCAATAAATCCCATCTCGAGTATCTCTTTGATTTGCTTTGCAACTTCTTCACATTCATACTTAGAGAGTCTATAAGGTGGCTTGTTTACTAGCTTGAAATAGAACTCTAAATCAAGTGGATGGTCTACTTGCCTCTTAGGGAGAAGGACTACAGGCAGCTGAAATAAATCATTATACCCCTCAAATAAAGCCTTCAAGACTGCATCCTAAGATTCTTGGAGGGCTGATTTGAATTTTTCTTATTCGAGTGCAAGATAAAGATCTATGAGCATTTCTTAAACTCCCTTTTGAGTTGCTTTACTATAATTAATTGAAAATCAACATTATCATGAACTCTCTGTAAATTAACCAACAAAAGTCCCTCAAATCCAACAAGGAAATACAATACATAATTGAAAAAATTTGTATGGATGCTCTTTCTATGTAGCTCAATGTTAATTGAAGGAAATGACTCTACAAAGCATTTGTTTGTGTTTGATAGCTCAGGAAATTCCAAGGCAGCCACGAACACCTTCTTCAAACCTATCGAGAGCATTGTTTGTCTGACCGAATGCCTCAGCAACTTCCCTATCAAAAGGAAACAACCCTGTCATTTCCTAGACACACAAGTTTATCAAAGGTTGTCATTTTGCAGCAGTCAAGTATCACCTCTTCAATGCATTTCCAGTGGATGCAGCTGCAAGGATCTCATTAAGAGAAGCAAAAGAGCTGCATCAAAGATATGCTAATTAAGAGCTGTTTCACTAGTGAAAACATGAACCATGTGTCACAATCCTCTTGGAAAGGATCACACCTGATGAGATCATTCAAAGCCAGATTAGTGTTGACTTTGGCAGGGTCAAAATCATCCAGCAAAGAGGCCGCATTTTTCATGATGAGACGGAAGGTACAGACCTGGATTCTTTCAGTGCACAGCCTTAGAATATGTAAATGTTTCAGGGAATGGCTAGTCTAAATATTTGAGAAATTTCGGAACAGGGCATATCACCTCAACACCTGTTTTGACTTGAAAAGAAACAAGAGAACCTTCTTCAGGTGTGATACAGTCACGTGCAGCTACTTTCACTAGCTTCTGAGCTTCTAACAAATCATTTGCAGCGAAAGTCTCTGGGCAAGTATGAAAACTCCTGGTTATTTTCCAATACTCTTGGGATTCTTTAATACCCTTGACACTGAAATACTCTATCCTGACAGATTTCAATGACATTCAACCTTAAAATTACTAAAGGTAGCTTTTAACATTTATATTTCTAATCAATGAAAATTTCAGGCATAAATTGATATAAAAATACTAGGTTAGAGTCCTTTCCTCACTGATTAACAACTTGTTATATCAACACACTGAATGATTGATTAAATAACACTTCCATGACTCTTGAAACATGCTAGTTCAAGACTCAGCTATTTAAAAAACTTTGACTTAGGTCACATTTCTGTGACTAAAAAAACATGCTTCTAGCTGGTTCAAGACTCAAGTATTCACTCTGGAGTGTTGACGTCTTACCACTAAGAGAAATTGCATTTCTCAGCCTATCACGGGATGCAAAGATGGGTGCTAGAAGATATTCAGCTGTCTTCTTCTTTTGCCCCTTCAGCCACTCCTTTGGTCCTGCTATAAAAATGTGCATCTCAGTTAAGCTTTAAACCATACATTTACAATTTGCTGTCCCAAATAAAAGAAGTGAAATTTCTGCCCTCTAAAGGTTTGAACTATGCATATCCTTATAAAGAAAATTTGCTTTCTTAACAATGGAGGTAGATAACTATAAGTTTAAGGACCGCTCTATTAGAGGAACCATAGGAAGCACTAAGTATAGGGTTTGGGTAGAAGCAATCAAGGTTAACAGCTATATCTTGAGAGATAGAAAGGGCCCCATGATTTATCAGGAGGAAAAGCCCTAGGAAGCACTGGGGTTTGAGTGTAGCCACTGCACTATGTAGTGACCATTGCAGTTCTGTTGAAGTTAATTTATGATAACGCTAGGGCTTTGATCGACACGGGGCTGACAATGGACAGTTCCTATTTGCATGGCTCACAAAGGCATACATAGACATCGTGAGAAGACTTCTGATTTTACACTGTATAAGAGTTCCTGTGGGTTCCAACTGTGAAGTCGTCTACCTATTGAGAACACAATCATTCAGTAGGGAGGAGATAATATCATGAAGTCCCGCATGTCTGATTGGTTATTCCCCAAACTTATTAGGTTAGAATTCAACAGCACACATGCACATGCGCACTCTCACAGTGAACAAATGAATAGCAAGAGAGAAGAGAGTGCTGGAAGGTCACATCCACTATGCAAGAATGATAATGAAAGTACAATCCCTAAGGTGCTAAGTGCCATGCCGACTGATGGGTGTTCACACAAGGGAAAAACCCTTTTCCAACTAGAAGGTAAAAAATGCCCATAGATAAGGGAGCATTCACACTAGAATTACGGAGGAACACGATAAACATAACAAACCCCCCTTCAGTGAATGATGTGAACGTATATAGGGGATAGCCAAATCAATTCCCAAATGATATCAAGCCTAAAGCCTTGCAAAAGGCTTCAAACTTCTCTCTAGAGAGAACTTTTGTAAACATATCTACCAAGTTGTCCTATGCAGAGACATGAACCAAGTCAATCTCTCTTACATGGAGCCTCTCTCTCACATAATGATGTTGCACCTCAATGTGCCTAGTGCGAGCATGAAAAAGTGGATTCCTTGCAATTGCCATGGCATCTGACTATTGATGTAGGTAGGAGTGGGTGATTGCTATCCCCACACTAAGATTGACCCAAAGGCATTTGAGCCATACACATTCCAATCTAGCTGGAAATGTTGCCTTCTATTCAACTTCACACCTAGATGTGGCCACTATAGATTGCTTCTTACTCAACCAAGAGATGCATGAATCATCCAAAAATGAAACAATTACCACTAGTGGACACTCACAAGTCAAAACATCCAACCCAATCACTATCTATGAATGCATGCGAGTAAAGAGAAGTGCCTCTTTGGTAGATGAGGCCCAATGTCTAAGTGCCTTTAAGATAGCAAAAGATACGTTTGACTACTTGCGGATGCATAGTACTAGGGCTGTGCATAAAGCATGCCAACTGAGAGACCCCAAACCCACATATCTAGTAGTGTATTACACAAATAAAATACACAACCAACAGCCTGCTGATAGAGAGAAGCATCAAATGGATCTCGTGCATCCTAGAGTGTAAACCTGTGGCCAAGATCTGTGACAACAAAAGCATGCTGCAATTCAGCCTTCAAGGCTGAAATCTATGTCTCATGAGATTTAGCTAACAGCATATCATCCACATAAAGAATGAGAATCAAGACATTATCCCCATCTTTACGGATATAAAGCGTGCTCTTAGTGTGTGAATTCCTGAAGCAAAGAGCAATCAAATATGCATGCACCTTCCCATACAATGGTCTAGGTGGTTGTTTCAAACCATAAAGGGCCTTATGCAAGCAATACACTTTGCTCTCTAAGCCTTTCTTAACAAAGACAAGAGGTTGTGTGACATAACATAATATCTCCTCATGTACATCACCATTCAAAAAAGTAGTTTTCACATCCAACTAATGCACATGCTGATCAAAATGGACGGCCAAAGCAATGACACTGCAAATGGTAGTTATACATGAAGTGGGTGTAAATGTCTCATCATACTCAATCCCATGCTACTAGGCACACCCTTTAGCAACAAGATGTTACCAAAGGGATGTGCATGTAGGCCAATAAGACACAAGATCTCTGACAAGCGATTCAAGAAAGAGAAGAAGAGAAATTGCAGAGAGAAGTATTATGAAAAACCCTCAATCTTTGTACTATTGAGCTAAAAATGCATTAGCCCGACTTAAACAGACCCAAAACATTCTTAATTAATGAAAAAAACCTTTCATTTTAAAAAGAAATACGACCCTAGAGAGTTGTTGTGCCCCACATGCAAAACCCTAATTTGGGTACCCCAAACTTTCTATAAATACGCATGCAGCCCACCACTCTCCCTTAATCTCTTTTTTGTAGGTTTCAAGAGTCGTAACTCTATTGTCCACACCCCGTTCACGGAGAACATTATGGTTAGAGCTTCCACCAACCACCTGTCATCATTCGATGCCCAATTCCAACCTTCTGCACGCGGTTTCTACTATTGCCTACAATTGGATGATTTTGCCAGTTGTCTACAGTCGCTAGGATTTTCTCTCTCCTTTGAATGCTACATTTGCAATTTCTAGCTGGTGCCTGACATTCTCTCACCTCTAACATTTGCATTTGCATCTACCAGTTGTCGCCCAATTTTTCTCTCTCCTCAAATACTTGCATTTTTAGTTTTTTCTCTCTCCTACACTGTCGTATGCATTTACTAGTATTCGACACTCGGAGATTGTCTTTGCTGCGATTCAGGATCCGTTTGGAGTGTGACACACTCTAAAGCTCATAACCTTTGCCTTGATCCTAGAGATACAAGAGTTCGAGGCTCAGTATTCACTACATCTTGTGTTTGTTGCATGAGCACTGTATATTCATTATTCATTCACTTTATTATTCATAGTGGTCACTGTCTCTGAGTTAACCTAACCCTAACCCTAACTGTATTCTGAGTTTATCAATCTATGCTTTGTGGTACGATTGGTTTCATGCTTTTTGCATTTAGAGCATTTCTTCACATGTAGACCCAACCCTTGGTATACCCAAGATTATAAAACCTTAAACACGTTAAGCACATCAGCTCTAAACCCTAAAGTAGCATACATAGAAGTGTTCTTCTTTCAGCCCTTTTATCAATACCTTTAGTGCTTCAAAATCCGATGTCCGGGTAAAATACGAGCTCCAGTAAACAATTGTACTCCCTTATTAACATCACTTAAGCACCTTCCGTTAACATCGATAAAAAATGCGCATCATTGAAAGTGACATCCCATAAATTCATCTCAATGTATACATCATAAGATTCTCTTGGAACTAAAGTTCAAGAAACCGACTTCCTTGGACTCACTCTTCCCAGAATTCTCTGCTATGAAATGCAGCCAACTGAATCCATGCTCCCTAATTTATCCAAACACTTCTATACAATCATGACCCACCATCATTGCTATCACACCAAATTGGCTTGAAGTTGTCTCAGCATACACCTCAATGTATTCATGTGATCATGATATTCCTGCTTCATGTTAAGCATGTGACATTGCATGGCATCCTCTTGTGATGTTGTTGGCTTGCTTATTGCTTTAAGCTCAGATTGAATCAGAGCTTCTTCTTCAACTACTTCAGAACATGCTTCATGTTAAGCATGTGACATTGCATGGCATCCTCTTGTGATGTCGTTGGCTTGCTTATTGCTTTAAACTCTGATTGAACCAGTGCTTCTTCTTCAACTACTTCAGAACAGCCACCTCAAAGGACCAGACTTCCATACTGCTGCTATTTCACGCAGGGAAAGACTCCACACTTATGATGGCCTCCCTCTCCAATATTAGTGCAGCTGCTTATGTCGATAACAGTCTGTCAGCTCCTCAGCATTTTGCATCATTATTTTCAGCTTCATCACGAACAAAAGCAGCCTCCTCAATTCATCTTCATACAGACACAGGCTGCCCTGCATCTTCTTGTATGGTTTCAGTGACCTTTGTTTATTCCGCTATGTTGCTGATAACAAGAGTTTGCCTAACAAGAGTAGCATCAAGCTTGAAGTTTCAACTTAGTTCAGGAAGCCTCTTTCAATTGAAAGAAGCTCTCTAATTTTCTTCAGTTTTGAAGTTGACAAGTCAGAAAGCTTCTACACAGTCATGTCAAGCTTCTACGTCTTTGTTGTGACATCCATGATGCAGTTGTTGCACACCTCTCATTTCAAAAAGCACCCCCTTTTGAAGGAGACTTCCCATCCTCACACTTTGTTTGATCAGAGAATCCTTCTCTCCATGAATTTCCTTCCATCTAACTTCTCTAACCTTGGACTCACCAGATAAAAAACAAGTCCATCATGAAGGAAAAATGATCCTCCCCCCCCCCCCGCAAGCATGCAATCCCTCTCTCTAAGAATAGCCTTATCTAAGCCAAAATAGCCTTGGCTTCAATAAAGGTAAGCTTTTTCTTTATACACTGACCATGCAGCTCATTAAATGCATAATAAAATAGGTCCTTCTGAATGTTTCCCTTTTTTGTGCCCTTCATCAAACTGAGAACCATATGTCATAAACATCCATCGAGTACGAACCCTTTTGGTTGCTGTAGTCTGCCCTTCCACTGTCTTCTTGCTTTCGGCTAGCTCAGTTGCTCCTTATTGCCATGTTAATCACTATAAAATTGTCCCTCTTACCCATGATAGGTCTGCAAGCTTGGTTCATGAGGCAATCTATAAGAGTGCTACACCCATAAACATGTTTGCACTGGAACCACGGTCATGGAAACCATGTATTTGGTGTATTCTTTGTGACTTCTAGTCATTCTACATTCAAGCTTTGCACCTCAACATTGTCTCAGAGCATGTTGTAGTCAAAGTTTCCATGTGGTGGACAATAGTCCATACGACATCCACCCCCTCCGAACTTGCACATCCCTGAATGTGCCACACTATGTAGCCACCTAGATTAAACACCCATGTGATCTTCCAAACATACATGCACATAATCAACCTCCCACCAAGATCATAAACCCAAATCACAAGTATCTTCTAAAATGCATATAGCAATCCCAATCTCTCCCACCTGGATCATAAGGCACTGATAGGGCATAAATTCCCTCTATCATATAGCCCTCTACGACCAAATCCACAAACTCATTAGATCCTCCACAATTAAGGGTAAACCAAAATCCCATTGCAACAACTTGTGTCCCTAAGTTTCACTTGCAAAAACCCTTTCCTCTGGCACATCAAAGCATTCGATCCTAGTCTCAAGAACCCGCAAAGAAACACTCTCCTTGTCTTTTATCTCATTATGTAGTGCTAGAACATGACTTACAAATGCAACTTCTTTGCCTTGCATGGCTGGAGCAACCATCTGCACATCCGAGTACTTTCCCAAAGCATCTATTTCTTTTGCATCTTCAAGTATCTTGGCATCATCTCTCTCTTTCTCGATAGCATCAGCACAATCCATCATCACATCCTCAATAAAACTGTTCCCAATACCATTAGTAGCCAATTGATCCACATTGTCAATCATAGCATTTTTGACATCCTCCTCTAGCACTGCATTAGCCAATGCATCTGTGACCTAAAGATCAACCTACATATTAGAAAACATGGTGATATCCTTGTTCAAAACCTCTCCATCTTCATAACCCTCGAGCACTACTTCCATATCAGCATTTAAAATCAATACATCTGCATCAATAGCACCAAACTGCATGTCAAACATCATAGAAACATCCCTAGTCATGACCTCTATAGCACCAGTACACTCTAGCTTTGTGTCCACATCAGCATTATCCTTTCACTTCAGCATCTAGTGGTGGAAGCTCAAACAATCTAATAGACAAGTCATGATTCTACATACAAACCTTAGCTTTTTGGGCATGCTTACATTCTTCCTAAACTTTAAAAGCATGCTTCTATTCATCCCACATTGTATGTCGTATCTCTTGAACTTGTTCTTTGAACCCGCTTTCATCAATGCATTCAAAACATTCAATCCTCTAATCCTCTTGGATATCAAACTACTGCATTTTTTCATCAAAAACTTTTAGTAAGATATATCTCCTATCCATTAAAAAGACCCACTTCCTCTACAATCAATTGAGATGCTTCCATTGCCAAATCCTCCATCCACTTAGGTTCTTGTTTAGTAATTTCTTGTTCCTGCATATCTATAACTTGATGCATTAATTGCATTTGCACTACCTCCATAAATATTTCAACCACTCGTATCTTGCAATCCATATCCAAAGCTTTGCGCTTAACTACCTATATACTTTTCCAATAACTGCATCCACTCCCTGCTACATTCCCTATCAAAGTCCCTATTAGCTCCATGGTTCTACAATCTCACATCCTACAATCTTGATGGGGCAATTCAAGTCAGGTTCACCACTTATGTTGGAGGGATACACATGTAGGACAATAAGACGCAAGGTCTCTAACAAGTGAATCAAGAAAGAGGAGAAGAGAGGTTGAAGAGAAGAACACGCTTCTTAGCTGTAAGTATTATGAAAAATCCTCAACCTTTGTAGTGTACATGGAAGTAGCATACTAGAAGTGTTCTTCTTTCAGGCCTTTCATCAATACCTTCAATGCTTCAAAACCCAATGTCCAAGCAAAACACAAGCTCCAGTAAACAATCATACTCCCTTATCAACATCACTTAAGTAGCTTCCTTTTCCATCGATTAAAAATGCCCACCATTGAAAGCATGTTCCATAAATTCATCTCCATGTATACATCATAAGATTCTCTTGGAACTAAAGTTCAAGAAACCAACTTCCTTAGACTTACTCTTTCTGAAATGCTCTGCTATGAACCACAACCAATTGAATCCGTGGTCCCTAATTTATCTAGACGGTTCCCTACAATCATGACCTAGCCATCATCGTCACACCAAATTGACTTGAAGTTGTCTCAGCATACCCCTCAACATATTGATATGATCATGGCATTCCAACTTCATGTTAAGCATGTAACATTGCATGGTGTCCTCCTATGATGTTGCTAGCTTGCTTATTGCTTTAAACTTGCCCTGAATCAGCGCTTTTTCTTCGACTACTTCAAAACAGCAGTCTCAAAGGACTAAACTTCCATACTGCCGTTATTTCATGTAGGGAAAGACTCCACACTTATGACAGCCTCCCTCTCCAATCTTAGTGCAATTGCTTACATCCATAACGGCCTATCAGCTCCTCAGCTTTTTGCATCATTATTTTCAGCTTCATCATGAACAAAACCAGCCTCGTCAATTCATCTTCATGCAAACGTAGGATGCATCTTCCTATATGCTTTCAACAACCTTCGTTTATTGTGCTACATTGCTGGAAGCAAGAGTTTGCTTGTCAATCGTAGCATCAAGCTTATGATTTCAACTTAGTTCAGGAAGCCTCTTTCAATCTTCTTCATAGCAACCACAATCGAGGTCCTTGACTCTTAGACTAGTTTAGTGATTGCTCATGGTGAGGCACAGCCTAGCGGCTTGTACCATATACCCAATTTTTGTTTCCTTCTGAGCCAACACCTGAGGACTCTAAGTTCCACCGCTTCCAAGCTTTAGTCGCTACACAGGAGCCTACGAGCATCAAGCGTCTTTGCCATTTTCGCTTAGGACATCTACAATATGACTCTCTTTATGAGTTGTCGCGTCGCAAGAAGGTTGATGGCCTTCCACACCTAAAGTTATCACGGGATGTCTATAAAGCTTGTCAACTTAGAAAGTAGCATTGTACCCCATTCCCTCAACAGTCTACACATAGAGCTGAGGCACCTCTTAGATTGATTCATGTTGATCTTTGTGGACCAACATCCATCGTCACCTTGAACGGCACATTATATTTCTTTTTTATTATGGATGATCATTCTAGATGCATGTGGGTGTACTTTCTCGAGCATAAGTCTGATGCCTTCGCATATTTTGTTGCTTGAGTGCTGCTTATACATAATCACACTCGTCATCATGTAGAATATATGAGTGATAGTGGGGGCGAGTTCACCTCCCATGAGTTTTCCGAGTTTCTACAAGAGCATGATATTTCATGTCAACTTATCTCTACCAACTCCCTTTCACAAAATGAAGTCATAAAGTGTAGGAATTGGACCATCATAAACATGGTATGCTCAATGTTGTTTGCAACAAAGCTCCCTGAGCACCTTTAGGTTGAGGTTGTTTAACACTTTGGTGTACATCCTCAACCAATACTTGATTGCGATTGTCCCTCAAAGAACTCTGTATGAGACGTTCTGGCTCTCAGCATGTAGTTTTCCGCTTTAGAGTGTTTTGGAATCGCACCTATATGCACCCCTATAGATCTATAGTAGGGAAGCTTCTTTGATTGATTCACATTGAGCCAAATTCAGCTTACTGCGTTAGTTTGCTTAGTTAGTATTTCACTGCACGTAGGGTGTCACATTGGATTGCATGTCCTCATGTTTTGAGATATTTGTAGGTTACCTATTCTTATGGCCTAACTTATGGATTTGGCTTATGTTTACAGGGATATAGTGACTTTGACTAAGCAAGAGATCCTAACACCTGGCATTCCCAGGGCAACTACCTCTTTACCTTGGGTACAGCACCTATCTCTTAGGCCAACTGTAAGCAAGAGACGATGGTGGCTTACACGCCCAAGACTGAGTATCGGACTCTTTTTATGGTACCACAGAGGCTATCTACTTGAGAAGCTTACTAGTAGCACTTCAATTTCCATGCGACTCTCCCACCATTATCTACTACAACCACCAACGTGCCATTGCCCTTGCAGGCAATCTAATCATTACACCACAAACATGGCATATGGGGTCCACTTTCACTTCACCAAAGAGGATGTTGAGCTACATATCATACGCCTAGAGTTTGTACCTTCCTCCCACAACTTTGCAGACACATTACCCAAGGTGGCCGGTGTTGTTGTCACCATGTGGTAATACTTTTTGCAGTTGCTTTTTTTATTTACTTATATAAATATTTTATTTTTATTTTCTTTAGTTGCTGTTGCTTTTTACCCCTAGAGTTCTCTTGGATAAAGCCGGGATCTTTGCATGGCCAGAAAAGGCAACCATTGGGACAAATTGGACTAATGGTTTGTCTGAGCCTTGGGATTGGTTCCACATTGAATGGACACTGAAGAATAGAATGCCAATGGTTTGGGATTGTGGGCTTAGCCACTGGAGATGGTGTAGGACAATGAGCTCGGCCAAGACAAAAAATGCACATGTAAGAATGCTCACTGAATAAAAGTCACTGTAACTAAGCCACATTACACTTTTTGATGTGGTTGCAATGATAAAAGTTGCTCAGAACAACTTGAGGAATGCAGGGGTCACCATCCCTAATATTTAGGGAGTTACTATTTTTGGACCCTAGAATCTGTTCGCGTCATTATCTTTGTTTTTGCACGAGGATTAATTCTTTGTTTGTGCTGAGGTCAAATTTTGCACTAATCATGGAGAATTTTAGACCGAAAGGTCTAAACGGGAAAATTTGTTACATGTATGCCATGTGGCACAAATTTCCAAAAGAGAGAGAGAGAGAGAGAGAAAGAGAGAGAGAGAGAGAGAGAGAGAGAGAATTTTAAAAAAACGTAATAGGCATAAGGGGTAGATCTGAGAATGAAGTTTTGAGGAGCTGAGGGTAGATAGTTGTAGTTTCATCAACTATGAAGAGTACTTCTTCGTCTTTGACTCATGTATGGAGGTAGAGCTTGCTCCCTCTGATCAGCTCTCTCTCTATTCTTAGAGGAAATGCTTTGCATGATGGGCTGATTCCATCGAAGGTACAGTTTTGTGTTTTCTTTGCACTTCTGCTAAGGCAAGAGCCTCACTGTCCAAGTTCAAGAGCAGTTGTTGGCTTCTCCAATGCAGAAACTAAAGGAAGTAATGACCATGCCACACAGAAATAGGGTTTTTCAGCTCTGATTTAGTGTTGTTTGTGGGACTGTTTTAATGCTGGACAATAAGAACGTTGAATTCAAAGATTTGCATGCTGCAATTCTGCACATGAATCATTGAGTTTCGGTCACAAAATGCTAGACATGCTGGATAGTAAGAACAATGAATTCAGAGATCTGCAGACTGCAATTCTGCACATAAATCATAGAGTATTGGTCACACAAAATGCTGGACATGCTGGACAGTAAGAACAGTGAATTCAAAGATCTGCAAACTGCAATTTTGCACATGCTGGACATGCTAGACAGTAAGAACAGTGAATTCAGAGATCTGCAGACTACAATTCTACACATAAATCATTGAGTTATAGTTACAGAAAATGCTTTCCTAAAAGGAGTGTTGTTCTGGTCATGTTGTATTGTCCTTATGCAGCTAGGATTTACTCAGAAAAGATGAAAACCAACGGTTCTCAAGTTATGTATTTTGAAACATTACATTTTTGTAACTTTCCATCTTTTAATTGAAAAAGAAATACCGAGAGGGACACCGGTCTTCGAGGCCAATCTGGTGTTGAGCGAGGGAATGAGGTCTCAGATTTTGTGTGTGTGAAAAGACCAGGTGTTAATTGAAGGAACCACCGCTTTATGTGAGTCATAGACCAGTTCCAATTGTAGTATATTCTACCCAGTATCGGCTTGGGTGCACCCTCCCCTATTTCTTCAAATTGATGAGGAGGGTGATTTCCTCCAGCTTTCCCTTCCAATTTGAGAGGGGATGGCTTTCTTCTCTTAGTGGTGATAGGATGTTGTTTACAATTTCTTTTTCAAATATTTTTTGTATATTATACTTTGTATCTTCATCCGCATCATCAAGATGACATGATTGTAAAAGGACGCTTGGACAAGTGAACAATTCCTCTAAGAGGGCACTGTCCAAGTAGCACCATTGCATAGTATTTTGCATGAGTATGAGCACACATGCATTGCCTTTTGCATCACTCAAGTGCTTTGGCATTCTGCTCTTATAAACATGCATTTGTGCGCATTTATCCCTTTTCAGTCTTTCTGAGTGATGGACTCTAGATCCACCATATTCGCAGCATTGCATATGGCAATCTCCCTTGCTTGCTTAGCTTTGCTAGCTTGCTTTCCACACATCTTTTTTGCCTCTACACATACCCACTATAATTGCTTTACGCATCACTAAGTAGTCGTAGGGATAGCTTGCTTATTTTATGAAAGCCTTAGGGACTGGCTACTAGTCTCCTATCTGTTATCTAATCGACTGCCACATCTTTTTTTTGCAATAATCCTTATCAACAAAAAGGGAAAAAAAACACAGTTTATTGTGGTTCCATCCACCTTTATAGGACTTGGTAGCCATTGGGAAGCTGGCATGCACCCTTTGTCCAATGCCCAGGCTTCTCTGGGGTGACCACTTGGACTCCCTTGGTAAAATAACCATTGCCTTTTTAATCTTGGTAGGCCACTGGGCAGCCGCCAAGCACCCTTTGTCCAATGCCCTAGTTGCTTTAGGGTGGAAAGCCTTGGGGTAAGAACCCATTAAAACAAATCCACTCAAGTCAAAATCTTGGGTTGGCCTTCCTTTCTAGCTCAATTTTTGAACCTGAGAAGGAGTGTTGAGCTAAAATAAGCATTACATACCGAATTAACCACTCAAATAGCCCCAAAAGTGCTTAACTAATGAAAACCCTAAAATGGTAAGTAGTTTAAGAGAGTTTTAAAACAGTGTACCATACGAGGCCTCAAAACTTTCTATAAATAAGCATGTTGTCCTCCATTCAACCCAATCTCATTTTTGCAGGTTTGTTAGAGATCTGATCACAGCCAGTGCAGTGGCAGCCAATGCAGTCGGACAGGCAGCCGCAGTGTGCAGTCGGACTGCCACGTGGCAGTCCGACCTGTGCAGGCAGTCGGCTGCATTTAATGCAGTCGACAGGATATTTTCTGGCACCCTGTTTTTGTCCAGATTCTGGCTATAAATAGCCGACATCTCCAGCAGTCTCCTACACCTCTCCGCTCGCAGATTACAGACCGGTGACGCGCAGATTCCGTCTCTGTTTGCAGATTTCAGACAGGAGACAGTGCAAACTGCAACAGACTTCGAGGTGAACAGCAGGTTGCATCGTCGAGGTGGAGACACGCAGTCCAGCGCACTGCGCCCATGTATATATCTACATATCTTTGTATTCAGCACACTTTATACAGCAGATCTTCATCTTCCACTGTCTCTTTCTCTCTCTTCTCTCTCTGCGTTCTCTCTCTCTCAGTCCTACGCTTCCGCACCGCTGCACTCTGACATGGTATCAGAGCAGTGTTAGAGGGCTGACTGAGCGCAGAATCAACCTGAAGAGGAGTTTCTATCGCAACACAAATTTGCATTTTTTGTGTTTAAGGGCAGACAGGAGGGCTGCGCCTTGGAACAAGGCTGGAGCGAGTGTGGGCGCGCAGGAAAGGAGTCCAAGTGGTGGATTTGCTGCTGTTTACTGCTGTTTGACGCAGAGGAAGTTTGAGTTTTCAGCCTACAAGTGCAGGTTTTGCTTTTTCATCGCCTCCGGCGGGTGAAGAAGGTTCAGGACGCGGAAGAGCCTTAGCAAGCTGAGTTTTCCCAGTCAGAGGGGGCTGCTTTTGCGTTTGTGAAGGCATTACAGGTGAAGATGTCTACAGAGATTGACTTGGAGTTCCAGTCGATTATGGACCGGAAGGTGCTTGTCTTACCGGCTCTTCCTGCAGATCAGAAGCTCGACGGCGACAACTACCGCATTTGGCGCGTCATGATGTTGGCCATTCTTGAGTCCTATGATTTGGCGGAACTGGTACAGGAGATCAACCAGCCCACGGTAAGAGATGAGTCCAAACTCTCTTCCGATGCTCGTGCGGAGTTGGCCAAGGCACAGTCTCATTGGGACAAACTGAATGCCAGGATTCGTTCCTTTCTTTTTCTATCATATACTACAGCCGTGATCGCTCACATTGAGCACTTGACGGTGGCTCGAGAGATATGGCTGGAGCTTGATCACATGTACAATCGGATGACCCTTATGAAGCGGGTTTCTTTGGAGGTACAAATGCGGACCTTGTCCGTAAACAAGTCTTCTTCGCTGCGGGAGCACATTAATAAGCTAAGGCAGCTTCAGATGCAGGTTCAAAATGCAGGAAAGCCGATTTCCTCCGAAGACATGGCGATCACACTATTGTCCCAGTTGCCGCCACGATTCGGTACATTTTACTCTGCCCTTATTGCTTCGGGGCGAGAGTCTACTCTTCGATGGGAAGAGTTGGTTCCTATGGTCTTGGACCAAGAGGAACAGTTAAAGGGACAGAATGCTTCCAAGATGAAGGCGCTGACAGGTCAAGCCTCTCAGAAGAAGGGGAAGGACCAAAAGAAGAAGAAGGGGGGATAACAAGTCCAAGAAGGACAAGGACAAAGACTCCACATGCCATATTTGTGAAAAGACTGGCCATTGGAAGAAGGATTGCCCTGACAAAGACAATAAGGACACCAACAAGAAGGACACCAAGGATTCTGGAGCGGTGGCTGCACCCTCATCAGCTGCATTTCTTCATCTAGCTGTCATGAGGACGCTTCACCGAATGCTTATGATGCTGCGATGACGGCTCCCCAGGCTCGAGAGTAGATTGTTGATAGTGGTGCCTCCCGGCACATGACTCCTTCATCAGATGGTGTTGCCCAATTGCGACCCTCGCGTGGGCAGATTCTCATTGGAGCTAGCTCTTCAGTATCTATTGTAGGTCGGGGTAAGATGCAGCTTATTCCAGATGGACGAGGTAGTACCCATACCTCAAAGGTTTTGCATGTACCAGGCTTAGGATACCATCTCCTATCAGTTCATAAGATTTGCTCCCTTGGCCTTTTGGTGGAGTTTGACAGTACTACGGTGCGAGTCCTTGATCGTGGATCGAGGAAGGTTCTATCATCCGGATATGAGGAGAACGGCATTTATAAATTGAAGTCTTCCACCGCCCTCTCTACTCTTCTTCTTACCTCTCAGTCACAGTCAGAGTTATGGCATGCTCGGTTTGGTCACCTGAACTATGATTATCTTCGGAGGGCATCACGTCAACAGCTTGTTCGAGGGTTGCCGGATATAGTGGTGAGCCAGCAGCCATGTGTCTCCTGCATTCGGGGGAAGCAGCATAGGAATGCCATTCCCCACACAGCTTCGCGGCGGTCTACTTCACCGATGAAACTTGTCTCTATGAATCTATGTGGCCCTATGAGGAATGAGTCCTTGTGTGGGAGCTCGTACTTCATGCTGATCGTAGATGACTACAGCAGGATGACATGGGCCTATTTTTTGGCATTAAAGTCAGAAGTTTTCTCACACTTCAAGGATTGGCTTTTCTTTGAGGAGAACTGATCGGGCCGGAAGTTGAAGACCTTGCAATCCGACAAGGGCGGTGAATTTGTTTCTAATGAGTTTGCTCGGTTTTGTGCAGATAAAGGAATTCACTAGGAGTTTGCCAATACCAACACTCCTCAAGAAAATGGCATTCTTGAACAGAAGAACCGCAGTGTGATCGAGATGGCGCGCACCATGATGGAGCACCGACAGACCCCTCAGGTTCTGTGGGCCGAGGCTGTGGCTACTGCAGTCCACATCCTTAATCGATCCCCTACTTCGGCTGTGGAAGGGATGACCCCGTTTGAGGCTTACTTTGGGACGAAGCCAGATATTTCTTACTTTAGGGTCTTTAGGTGTGATGCCTATGTTCACATTCCCAAGACTCACCGTGATAAATTTGACGCAACTTCCTGAAGATAGGTATTTGTTGGCTACAGCTCCCAGTCCCAAGGCTATCGATTGTATGATCCCGTCAAGCGGGATGTGTACACTAGCCACGATGTGCGGTTTGTGGAGGTTCCGGCCATATCAACGGGTGAGGAGCATCCCGTTCTTGGAGATCCAAGGGAGAGTTGGGCTCCTTCTATAGTTCCACTGGAGCCCGTGCCTTTTGATTATGATTCTGTTTCTGACACAGAGTCTACCGTTCCACTGGTCACCCCTGAGAAGTTACCACCGGTGGATATTCCAGAGTCTTCCGCTGATGGAGAGAGACGAGGGGAGGTTCGGCCTCCTCCTCGATGGGCCCGTGACACACTTCGTGATTCAAGGATCGAGGGGGTTCCTGAGGAGTGGGGACCGCAGGATGGTCCGCGGCGGTCACGGCAGCACCAGGCACATTCTACGGAGCTTGTTTGCTCTAACTATTGTTTGATGACCCGTGTTATGCAGGATCGAGAGCCCACCTCCGTGAAGGAGGCTTTACAGTCCGCACCATGGAAGAAAGCTATGGAAGCCGAGTTGGAGGCTATTGAGAGGAATTGCACTTGGTCACTCGTGCCCCACCCCCCGAATAAGAAGGTGATTGGCGTCAAGTGGGTCTTCAAGACCAAATACCTTAGCGATGGTTCTTTGGATAAGCACAAGGCTCGCCTTGTTGCTAAAGGTTTTGCACAACGCCCAGGGATTGATTGTCATGATACTTTTGCCCCCACAGCTCGTATGGCGACCATTAGAGCTGTTCTTGCCTTGGCTGGCCATAGGAGATGGCCTGTTTACCAGTTGGATGTGAAGTCGGCCTTCCTCAATGGTGATTTGAAGGGGGAGATCTATGTTGAGCAGCCTCCTAGCTTTGGATCTTCAGATGGGAAAGTCTACAGGTTGAAGAAGGCCTTGTATGGCCTCAAGCAGGCTCCGCGTGCATGGAACGAGAAGATTGATTCATTCCTCTAGTCTCAGTTGGAATATCGGCGTTCCAAGGCCGATCCGCAACTTTATGTTCACGCTTCCGAGGATGGTTGTGTGCTTTTTGTCTTATATGTTGATGATCTGATTGTCACAGGTGATGATGCACAACAGGTCCAAGAGACGAAGTTAGCTTTACATCGCACGTTCAAGATGACGAACTTGGGTCTACTCCATTTCTTTTTGGGCCATGAGATTTATCAGTCTCAGAGGGGGATCTTCATCTCTCAACAACGATATGTACAGGAGCTCTTCATGTCTTTTGAGATGGAGGATTGTCGGGCCCTTTCTGCTCCTATGGATCCGAACTGGAAGGCCACTTCCCATTCAACTTCTCCTATGGCGAACGCTTCCCGCTATTGTCAGTTGATTGGGTCCTTGATTTGGCTTCTCAACACTAGGGTTGATCTTTGTTTTGCTGTTAGGCTCTTGGCAGGGTTCATGAGTGAACCTAAGACGGTGCATTGGCAAGCTGCTCAGAGGCTACTTCGGTATTTGAGGGGGACGTCTGATTTAGGGATTCATTACCCCGCAGGGATGGATGGTTCAGATCTTGTACTTGCATGTTGGAGCAACTCGGATTGGGCCGGTGATGTGGACCACAGGCGGTCTACTACAGGTTATTGTTTTACCTTGGGTGCAGGTGTTATCTCATGGAGTAGCAAGAAGTAGCCCATGGTAGCTCTTTCGTCTACTCAGGCGGAGTATCGGGCCGCGTCTTCCACCACATGTGAGGCTGTGTGGCTTCGGAAATTATTAGAGGAGCTTGGGTGCCCCCAAACTCGTCCTACTTTGCTGCAATGTGACAATGAGAGTTGCATTGCCTTGGCACAGAACCCTGTTTTTCATGCCAGAACGAAGCACATAGAGATTCAGTACCACTTCATCAGAGAAAAGCTTCTGGATGAGACCATCACTGTGGAGTACTGCGAGACGGAGGACAATCTTGCGGATTTGTTTACGAAGGCACTTCCCCAAGCTCTGCTTCGAAGACATTCCAAATCCCTCAGGCTTCTGCCCTGCCCAGGCTCTGAGAGAGGGTGTTAGAGATCTTATCACAGCCAGTGCAGTGGCAGCCAGTGCAGTCGGACAGGCAGCCGCAGTGTGCAGTCGGACCACATAGTCGGACTGCCACGTGGCAGTCCGACCTGTGCAGGCAGTTGGCTGCATTTAATGCAGCCGACAGGATATTTTTTGGCGCCCTGTTTTTGTCCAAATTCTGGCTATAAATAGCCGACATCTCCAGCAGTCTCCTACACTTCTCTGCTAGCAGATTACAAACCGGTGACACGCGCAGATTCCGTCTCTATTCGCAGATTTCAGACAGGAGACAGTGCAGACTGCAACGGACTTCGAGGTGAACAGCAGGTTGCATCATCGAGGTGGAGACACGCAGTCCAGCGCACTGCGCCCGTGTATATATCTGCATATCTTTGTATTCGGCACACTTTATACAGCAGATCTTCATCTTCCACTGTCTCTTTCTCTCTCCTCTCTCTGCATTCTCTCTCTCTCAGTCCTACGCTTCCGCACCGCTGCACTCTGACAGGTTTCATGCCCTCTAGCTTCATTGTCCACACCCCGTTTGTGGAGAGCATCTCAACCGAAGTTACCCGTTGTTGTCTACATCCATTAGGAGCCTATTTCCAATCCCCATCCACAATCTACATCAATTTTTGCTACATTTTACTAATCAGCCACATCATCTACAACTAGCGACCTGCTAAACTGCTCTGTTTGTGATTTGTGGCTGCTGTTTAAACTCCCACATCATCGTACCTGCGTTTTTACTACTGTCAGCTTGCCACATCATCGTACTTGCGTTTTTCCTGCCATTAACTTGCCACATCATCATCAGCTTGCTAGGTTTGCAGTTTTCTCTCTCTTCTACCTATCCAACATTGACTTGGCACCACGCACTACTGCGTTTGTTGTTGTCCAACATATAGAGACTGATTTGCTACATTTCAAGATCCATCAAGAGTACAATACACTCTCCTACTCAGTAACTCTACCTCGGTCGTCAAGATCAAGGTACAATTTTCATTCTTGCACGATTTGTTTACTACACGAGCATAGTATATTCAGCATTCAGTTATTGATTCATATTTCCATGGTGTTCATTGTCTCTGAGTTACCCTAACCCTAACTATGCTCTTAGAGAATGGTATCATAAGTTTGATGCATTCATGCAGTCCCAAGGCTTTCATAGAAGTCAAGTGGATCACTGCTTGTACACCAAGAAGGCAACGAATGGCAGCCTAATTATCTTGGTTTTGTATGTTGATGACACGTTGATTGCTGGCAGGGATACTCATGCCTTGGATTCATTGAAGCAAAGTCTTCATGGTAGCTTTGACATGAAGGATCTTGGTGATGCAAATCACATTCTTGGCATGCAAATACTCAAAGAGATAGATCGAAAGGCTTACTCTATCTATCTCAGTGGGAGTATATCTCCAAAGTTTTGCAGTGTTTCAATATGGAGCGGGGAAAAACAATTGGGGTTCCATTTCCTCCATATGTGAAACTTAGTGCAGAGGACAGCCCTATATCTAATGATGAGAAGGTTGAAATGGCCAAGATACCATATGCTTTAGCTGTTGGCAGTTTAATGTATGGTATGGTTGCTACACGTCCTGACATTGCCTTTGCAGTGGGAGTGGTTAGCAGATACATGGCAACCCTTGGCAAGAAGCATTGGGATGCAGTGAAAGGTATTATGAGATACCTCAAAGGCACAAAGGAGTTGTGCATCTGCTTTGGAAAGCAGAAGGCATCTATTGTTGGCTTTACGGATCCAGACTATGCTGGTCATGCGGACTGCAGGAAGACACTTCTGGGTATGTGTTTACTTTCACAAGAGGAGCAGTCTCTTGGATCTCCAAGCTACAAAAGTGTGTTGCATTGTCTACTACAGAGGCAGAGTAAGTGGCTGCCACTGAGGCATGCAAGGAGAGTTTATGGCTTTCACGTTTGGCGAGAGAGCTTGGTATCACAGAGTTACCTGTTCTCCATTGTGATAGTCAGAGTACTATCATGCTAGCACGGAATCCTATCTTTCATGCAAAGACAAAGCACATACAGGTGAAGTACCACTTCATTAGAGATGTACTTGACAGCAAGAGCATTGAGCTTGTCAAAGTGCATACACATGATAACCCTGCAAACCTTCTCACGAAGGGTCTTTCAGCAGAGCGGCTTGCTCATTGCCGACAGATGATGGGAGTTGGATAGATATTTGTATTTCAGCTTTGTATATACCTAGACTTAGCTGATTCTTTTCTCCTCTTCAGGCACATTGCCTTTAGGTGGGAGGTTGTTGGAAATAAAGGCCTCATGCCTTTTAAATGTGCTCGAGTGTGAACATACCCTTAGCACTTGCACTTACACATATATATCTATCTAAAAACCTAAAGATACACACTCGTCATTGTACCTAAAAACGTGCTCTCTCTACTCTGCTCTATCTCACTCTCTCTGTCTCACTACGCCTAACGACAGTCTGTCTCGATCTCCGTGCCTAACCGGTCCCTATAGAAAGAAGAGCTTGTAAGTATTATGTCCCTTCCTTTTCCTTCAAATGATTTTATTTCTCATGATCAATTTGGAGTAGGTGCATCTTCATATTTACCACAACCTCCAAAGACTAAAAACTCACAGAATGTGAAAGCATATGGACAAGACTCAGAAAATGAACACGAGAGAGAGAGAGAGAGAGAGAGAGAAAAGAGACAAAAGAACGCAGAAATCTACAGTCAATGAACGGGAAAATGAAGAGAGCAAATATACAAGGGCTGTGAATGCAATAAATAATGCAATTGGCCAGCAAAAAATTGCCGACTACAACATAAATGAATAAAATAATTAGCAATCAGTCCTCTAGCTGCCACATGGCACCACCACCTACCTAACAAACTACCTGTACATTGTGTTAGCTAAAAATGTCCACTGACTGACAGGAACAATAAATAATGCCCTCCGAGAATACCTCCGAGAGAACTAACTACACCAATGGTAACCTCAGAAATGCTAGTCCATAGGATGAATAATCTCTAACAGAAGAAGAGACAAAAAAGAGGAGGAAAATATTCAATCTAATCACTATGTGTTTCCCCAAAGAGGTAGGCATATAAAGACAAGTCCTTAGGGAAGCACTCCACCTTTTTAAAGTGAAGAACTATTCAACTAGAAGGAAAGAAAGCCGCTATGCAACACCAACTAAAGAGGACATCTTCATCCATATCTTTAAACAAGAGGGTCTACCTTTGCTAGCAAGATCTAAAGCTTTGGTGTGGATAGTAGTGCCACTCATACAACCCATCAAGGATTAAATAATAGATGTGCATGTCAAAGGAGACCTATTCACCATTTGATGAAGTCTCTCATTATAATTCACAAAGCAGGCACAATAGCACACTTATCAAGCCCATTGTTCCAAGTCTATACCTAATGTTCATTGCATTCCTAATACCTTGTTAGATAGTCATTTCCTGGACAGATGGTGGACAGCAGATCAGCACAAGGTGCCACGTTAGCAGGGTGCCACGTCAGCAGGTGCCACATCAGCAAGTGCAGTCGGATAGTTATTTGGGCATTATTTTATTACAATCTGCATTTAATGTAGCCAACCTGGTCATTTTTATGCCTTTTCTTTTTGGCTATTTATAGCCAGTTTGTGGCACACTCCAGCACTCATTCATTTCAGATTCTGATCTTGAGATCTGTTGGCTGAGACAGACTATGCTCGGGCTGACGGAGATCGAGGTCATCAAGTCAAAGACATACGCCCATATTTCCTCTGCCCCCTTGTATATTTCTACACTCTTATACAACATACTACACTGCAGATTTTCTGCATTTACACTATCTCCTTTTCTCTCTCCTCTCTGTGTTCACTCTCTCTCAGTCTTTGTCCTACGCTTCCACATCGCTGCATTCTGACATGGTATCAGAGCGGTGAAGATGGACTGACTAAGGGCTGAACCTACCTGAAGAGGAGATTTCAGTGCAACATAAGGCTACGTTTCTTGGATTCGAGGGCGAGCGGGAGGGCTGCACATCGGATCAAGGCTGAAGTGAGTGTGGGCGTGCAAGAAAGGAGTCTAATCAGTAAATTTGCTGCATGTTATTGCTATTCGAAGGGGAGGAAGGCTGCGTTTGAGGCCCTCCATTGCAGATTTTATTTTTTCATCGCCCATAAGATTTGTGCTCTCGGTCTCTTGGTGGAGTTTGACAGTGATACTGTTTGAGTCCTTGATCGTGGATCGAGGAAGGTTCTCTCTGCACGGTATGAGGAGAATGACGTCTACAAATTGAAATCTTCTTCAGCTCTTACTTCTCTTCTTCTTACTTCTCAGACATAGTCCGAGCTATGGCATGCTCAATTTGGCCACCTGAACTATGAGTACCTTCGGAAGGCATCGCAAGGGTCGTTTGTCCGAGGATTGCCAGACATAGTAGTGAGCCATCAGCCATGTGTCTCCTACATTCGTGGGAAGCTGCATCGGGATGCGATTCCCAACCAAGCTTCTAGGCGGCCTACTTCACCCATGGAGCTTGTATCTACAGATGTTTGTGGCCCGATGAGGACCGAGTCCCTGAAGGGGAGCTTGTACTTCATGTTGATCGTAGATGACTAGAACAGGATGACTTGGGCCTCTTTCTTGACTTTGAAGTCAGAGGCTTTCTCTCACTTCAAGGATTGGCTTCTCTTTGAAGAGAACCGTTTTGGCCGGCCATTGAAGACCTTGCATTCAAACAAGGGAGGTGAATTTATGTCTGATGAGTTTGCTCGTTTTTGTGCAGATAAAGGCATTCACTAGGAGTTTGCTAACACCAACACTCCCCACAAGAATGGCACTTTGAAGCGGAAGAACCAAAGTGTGATCGAGATGGCGCGCACCACAATGGAGCACCGACAAACACCTCAGTTTCTGTGGGCCAAGGCAGTGGCTACCACAGTTCGCATCCTCAATCGATCTCCCACTTCGGCCGTTGACAGGATGACACCTTTTGAGGCTTACTTTGGGACTAAGTCTGATCTCTCTTATTTCAAGATCTTTGGGTGTGACGCTTATGTACACATTCCGAAGACACAGCGTAATAAGTTCGAGGCGGCTTCCCGACGACAGGTTTTTGTTGGCTATAGCTCCCAGTCCCAAGGTTATCATTTGTTTGATCCCGTTAAGGGAGATATCTACACGAGCCAAGATGTGCGGTTCATGGAAGTTCCAGCCACAGAGGGGGATAAGGAGCACCCCGTCCTTGGAGATCCAGGGGAGAGTTGGGCTCCCGAGACCATTCCTTTGGAGCCAAAGCCTCTTGATGGAGATTCTTCTTCTAATTCAGAGTCTTCTCTTCCACCAACCACCCCCGAGGAGCTTCTGCCGATGGATGTTTCTAAGTCTTTAGCAGATGGAGAGCGACGGGGAGAGGTTCTCGTCCTCCTCCTCGTTGGGCCCATGACACACTCCGAGATTCAAGGATCAAGGGGGTCCCTGAGGAGTGGGAACCGCAGGATGGACCACGTAGGTCACAGAGAAACCAGGCACATTCTTCGAAGCTTGTTTACTCCAACTATTGTTTGCTGATCCGTGTTATGCAAGATTGAGAGCCCACTTCAGTAAAGGAGGCTTTGCAGTCTGATCATTGGCGGAAGGCCATGGAAGCCGAGTTGAAGGCTATTGAGAGGAATGGCACTTGGTCTCTTGTGCCTCGTCCCTCTCACAAGAAGATGTTGGTGTCAAGTGAGTCTTCAAGACCAAGTACCTTAGCGATGGTTCTTTGGACAAGCACAAGGCTCGCCTTGTTGCTAAAGGTTTTGCTCAGCGCCCAGGCGTTGATTTTCATGATACTTTTGCCCCCACTGCTCGTATGGCGACTATTCGAGCTGTTCTTGCCTTGGCTAGCCATAGGAGATGGCCTGTCTTTCAATTGGATGTGAAGTCGGCCTTTCTAAATGGTGACTTGCAGGAGGAGATCTATGTTGAGCAGCCTCCTGGCTTTGGATCCTCGGATGGGAAAGTTTACCAATTAAAGAAGGCCTTGTATAGCCTCAAGCAGGCTCCGCGTGCATGGAATGAAAAGATTGACTCGTTTCTTCGGTCGAAGTTGGAAAATCGGCACTCTAAGACCGATCCGCAGCTTTATGTGCACACTTCCGAGGTTAGTCGTATGTTATTTGTGTTGTATATTGATTATTTGATTCTAACAGGGGATCATGCACAGAAGGTCCGAGAGACCAAGACAGCTTTACATCAAGCATTCGCGATGATGGATTTGGGGCTTCTTCATTTCTTCTTGGGTCACGAGATTTATCAGTCTCGGAGGGGGCTTTCATCTCTCAACAGAGGTACATTCAAGAGCTCTTGGTGACTTTTGAGATGGAGACTTGTCAGCCCATTACTACTCCTATCAATCCGAATTGGAAGACCACTTCACACTTGGATTCTCCCATGATGGATGCTTCACGCTACCGTCAGTTAATTGGATCCTTGATTTGGCTTCTCAACACTCGTGTTGATCTTTGTTTTATTGTGGTTCTTTTGGCAAGGTTCATAATTAAACCCACTCAGGTGCATTGGCAGGCTGCCTTGAGGATTCTTCGATATTTGAGGGGTTCCTCTGACTTAGGGATTTCTTATCCCACAGGTTCAAATGCTTCAGATCTGGTTCTTGCAAGTTGGAGTGACTCGAATTGGGCTGGCGATGTGGACCACCGACAGTCTACTACAGGCTACTGTTTTACCTTGGGTACAGGTGTTATCTCTTGGAGTAGCAAGAAGCAACCCACAGTAGCCCTTTCTTCTACTGAGACGGAGTATCGGGCTACATCTTCCACCACATGTGAGGTTGTAAGGCATCGAAGATTGTTGGAGGAGCTTGGCTGCCCCCAAACTCATCCTACTCTTTTGCGGTGCAACAATGAGAGTTGCATTGCCTTGGTACGAAATCCTGTATTCCATGCTCGGAAGAAGCACATTGAGGTCTAGTATCACTTCATTCGGGAGAAGCTTCTGGATGGGACCATTGATGTGGAGTATTGAAAGACGGAGGATAATCTTGCAGATTTGTTTACGCAAGCGCTTCCCCAGGCTCTTCTTCGGCAGCATTCCAGATCCCTCAGTTTTTTGACCCGTCCAGGATCTGAAAGGGAATGTTAGACAGTCATTTCCTCGACAGACAGTGGACAGCAGATCAGCGCAGGGTGCCACATCAGCACGATGCCACGTCAACAGGTGCCACGTCAACAAGTGCAGTCGGACAATTATTTGGGCATTATTTTATTACAATCGGCTGCATTAAAGCTGACCTGGTTATTTTTATGCCTTTTCTTTTTGGCTACTTATAGCCAGTTTGTGTCACACTCCAGCATTCATTCATTTCAGATTCTAATCTTGAGATCTGTTAGCTGAGACAGACTGTGCTCGAGCTGACGGAGATCGAGGTCATCAAGTCGGAGACATATGCACATATTTCCTCTGCCCCCTTGTATATTTCTGCACTCTTATACAGCATACTACACTGCAGATTTTCTGCGTTTACAGTCTCCTTTTCTCTCTCTCTCTTCTCTCTGTGTTCACTCTCTCTCAGTCTTTGTCCTAGGCTTCCGCATTGCTGCACTCTAACATACCTACGTATGTATCACTCACCTTGGCATTGCAATGACCTCCACTGAGGTGACCTTGGAGACATTGTTCAAGGCTTTGAGTGGGGACATGGCTGACTTGTACATGCAGAGAAAAGAGATTGAGAGAGGACAAATGCCTAAAACTGATGTACACTGATCTAGAAAACTCATACAGGGCAAAATGCAGTATATACATAATGTGGTTTAGGGCATTCAAATGGGGGGGAGAATATAGTGCATATGTAAGTGGCAACATTTTCCTTAGAAACACCACAGGATTGATAGTTTCAAGTGGCAAAATAAGCAAAGAGTATTCTCCAAAAGGTTCCTAGACCATGGAGATAAGGGTAGCCAGAGTTATAAACGTTTGAGATAGCTCAAGATGGCCATGTTAATTGATGTTAAACGTGGGTCTCAATGATTTGGGTGACTTGTATTTTATATTAGAGTCTGAATCTCAAAGGACACCTAAAGTCTGAAATATAATAATACTGAAGTGCTAAAACTGGAAAGGCAGAGAGCTCCCCCAAGGCTACTAACTGGGCTTCTGAACAGACTGATATTCGGGACAACTCCCCCGCTGGTTAGGAAGCTGGGTGGAGAATTTCTGAACCTAGTTCTTAGACTAATGTCTGGAGATTGCTATTCATATGGAGAACATGGAAGTGTCTAACGCCCTGTGCTTGAGCACATAGGTTTCCCAATTTCAGGCATGACACCTGGTGAAACTCTATATGAAGTATCTACATCAGTTGCACATTTGACTGTATTCGGATGTTCACTGTAGACTTATGTTCATTCTGGGAAGTTGGACTCCAAGTGCAAGCTGTTGATAAGCATTGATGGCACTTGAATGGCCTTGCAGCTCAAAAAGCATGAGGCTTGGCCTGCCAGTAAAATGTGCAGAATGTTGACCTCCTTGTGTGATTTCCTTCCCAGTTCTTCAGAGACATTCTGAATGGCAACATGAAACACCCTATGAGTGAAGCCTGCAGATTAATTTGACTCAACACAGGGAAACTTACTAGGTCCTAAAATGCACTATAGATTAACAAACTGAGAGCTCCTTCTTCATTCTACGGGGCCAAAGAGCTTAGGCAGCTGAAGAGCCAAAACAAATGTGACGTATTAAAGGCTCATGCTAATATAGTTTTTTGCTTAAAACATCAGAAGAAGGCGCACAACTTCGAGAAAGCTCTTACAGATGCCGAGGGAGAAAGCGTCGGCGGTGTCGGGAAGCGCAAGGGCGCCAACGAGCACAGAAGCAAGGAGGCCACGACAGAGGAAGCCACGGGGGACGTGATGATGATGTTCGGGTGGGAGCTCGCGATGATGATGGCCCTGAAGATGATCGAGGCAGGCCGGGTCGTGGATAGGGCTAGGCGTGGCGAAGGTCAGCCTCCTGGCCGCAGGCGGAGGAGGAGGACAAGCGGAGCTGGTGATGGATATGGTGGTGGCAGAGGCACATGGAGGATGATAAGCATAGCCATACATAGCCACCATCGTCCCGGCTACGAATGTGAAGGCAAAAAATATTAACGAAAATGCCCCTAAATCCTCCTAGAGATCACACTTCATAAGGGATAAATAGCTATACTTGGAAAACAACACATATGTATTATAACAATTTTATATTTCTCAATATAAAAAGAACATACCTCTTAAGGTTTCATGTTGTAACTCTGTAAACCAATCAATTGCAAATGTAAAGACACAATAGTCATCTCTTCTGCACCTTTTGCTAAGGAAGAGCACGATGATAATTCAAACTTGAACCTCATGGAGCTCTCTCTCTCTCTCTCTCTCTCAATTCAAGTTTTTAATTGAGAGAGAGAGAGGGGAATAAATGAGAGAGGTGAGAAGAGAGAGAGCAAGAGAAAAATACTAGAGAGAGAGAGAGAAATATGGGAAGGGAGAGGAAAGAAAAAAGTCAAGGGAGAGAGAGAAAAGCGAGAAATATTTGAGAGAGGGGGTGAGAAGAGAGATCAAATAAAAAGATAGAGAGAGGCAAGAAGAGAGGGAGAGGGAGAGAGAGAGAAAGAGAGGAAAGTTTGACTTGAACTTCAAACTTTGTAAGGTCCAATTAGTACCAACTTTGTGTATAGATGAAATTTTATAAGTTTAATGAAACAAAGAGATTGTATGTATATCTGATGTTTTATATAACATACTTTTATCAACCCCCCATTTGTAAAGTTGCGACTTTTTAAGTAGCTTCGTCAATGTCACCAACTAAAATAAATTACTTTTAGTTTTACATTTAGTGAGAGAGAGATTTAGATAGGAAATTGGGAGAGGAGAGAGAAATAGATAGAGAGATAGAGAGAGAAAAGAAACAAATCAAAAACAAAGAGGGAAAAGAGGACAGAGAAAGAGGAGAAATAGATTTTCGAGTGAAGTTGTTGTGCTATCGATTGCCACTTTATGGCAGCTTCGCAATTTCATTGTTTTCTTCTAGAAAATGAAAGAGAGGAAGTGATCGATCTCCTCGACAGTCCTAGCACTCCATTTTAGGACCCATGCAAGCACAAGTCATTAGCGCCCCTCCCCCCCCCCAATTTGAGATTCTTCATCACAATGAGGGAATATATTCTTAACAAAGCCAAAGCAATTAGTGACGCATTAGTGACCATCGTTCATGATTCAAAATCCTAAATATAGATAAAATGTGTGTGCATAAAATGTATTAAAGTTGAATATTCACTCCATTTCACTAATCGTCTTTTATTAACCTAGGTTGAACAATTTTTTAGGTGTACTTGTTAGGGGTGCTTTTAGATAAACATTTAAAGTGTTTTTCAATATTTACTATGCACATTAAAGTTAAAACGTTCAATTGGACACATGATATTAAACTTTATGCTTGTATTTTTTACACCTACAAAAGCATGCACGTGAATCTAATCATAGCTTATGTTGCTAAGGTATGATTAGGTTGAATGATACAATTGGGATGACTTCACATGCCTAGATATTGCTATCGACATAGTCCATATTGCACCATGCATCAAACTTTGGGGTTTTCTTGATAGAATCATTATCATGTCATTGAAGCCATGTTTTCATTATGCATCAAGAACCCTTTGGAGCTTTCTTGATAGAGCCCTTATCGTATCATTGAACCCATGGTTTCATAATGCATAAAGATCTTAGATTTGCCAATGAGATTGAACAGAAATTTAAGTAACCATTATTACATATGAAAAAAACCCTGGCAATGTTGGTTTAAAAAGAAGGATTGTTTTAAAATACAATTTTTAATTTAAACTCAATGCGATTCAAACCCCAAGCACACTCATTTGTGTGCCTACTGAGGAGTGTACTTATAAAACCCCTTGAAATGAAATAAGTATTTCACAATAATTTATATCTCTCAAAGCTAGTTACAAAAATTGAATTGTAAGCGCTTGTAGCTTAGAGGTCACCTAGAAATTCACATGAAATGATATGATGCATGAGAGATTGAACAACCTAAGGCCTCACATCTATTCCTCGAGCATGCAAGCTTGCTATGATAGCAACACCAAGCACCATAAAGTACCACCCCTAGCCTAACTCAAGGTAGTAGAATCCATCAAAGTGTCACAAATGTTGCCAACAAACGTGTGGGCATTCCACACACCCATAATCAGCCCCTTTTTCTTTTTTAAAAAACCATTTACTAACCTCCTAGAATTTGAACTATCACGAAGCAGGCAAGCCAATGTACTTTTCACCAATAAGTTGACCCAAAAAGACACAAATACATCACTTTCCACCATATCAGAGGCAAGGAAGGTGCGAAGATAGAGCCAATCGCCAAGATGCCTTGCAAAATACATACCAATGAAATATGATGCCAAAAAGGGAGTGTCCACATGTCTCAATAGAGTAGATCCCGAATGTATTTGTTAGGAGAGCCCAATTTCTTTTTAGCAATTGGGTTGTTTGAGGTTGAAGCTCTCCTAACAAATACCCTATGAATAGGCCATGGAAGGGAGACAAATTTGCTAGAACCTAGTGAAGTTGGAGAGTCATCTGAATGAAATATGTTCTTAATTATGCTGGGTGGTTTCTGTCAAGAACTATGAGGGAACCATTCAAATATCTATATTCATTTATTCTATCACACTAGATGAGAAGAAACATGCTTAGATGAATGTCTCTATAATCCAAAACTATGTCATTGGATGGGAAGGAACCTATTCACATAAATGTCTCTACAGTCAAATACTATCTTTTTAATCAACAAAAGCATCCAGATGTGGCCTTTGCAGTCACAATGTTGTGTCCAAAAGTTTGTTTTAATTGATACATTCAGAATTGATGACTTGCTTGAATATAGCCCCCAATTAGTCCAAATAACTGCTTGAATTAATAAAACTATTAAAGTAAGGTCTTTGCAATCAAGATGTCCCTTTTGCAATCAAGAATCTTGTCAAACCAAATGAGATATAACATTGTTGTGCTATGAGTTTGTGCAACAAAGATCATTGAATTATCAAGAAAACGTAGCTCTTGGCTCCACATGAGGAGTGCACAACCTGGCACCGTGGGGCACAAAATTGAAAATGCCATGGCAAGACAACTTCTACCCATGCGTCTCATAGGCCTATGCAACGCAAATCTTTTGGCATCCCCACACAAACCGGAAATAAAGAAATATTGAAAGCAAAAGAAAGGCACACATGCACATGTACCATCATGTTGTGTCTCCCAATCTCCCACCCCAATTTTCCCCACAAAATTCATCATCTTCTTGCCTCCATCTCCATCATATGAATGCACTTTCAATGGTGCTTCTATTGTTGATCCACCATCCCTCACATAATAGAATCCTAAATAGATATCACTGCCAGTTATCCTATATAGATATCATTGCCAAAGGCATACTTCTCCTCCTCCTCCTCCTCCTCCTCCTCCTCCTCCTCCTCCTCTTATTTTCTATTTGCATATGGCATCACATGCCCTTCCATCACTTAGCTAATGTGCATATCTAAAATTGTCTTTGGATAGTCTCGATGCATCCTCGATTCCCTCAGATACTAAAAGTATTCCCATACCCTCTTAGATGGTTGATTCCCTCACTCCCTAAACTGCCATCTCCTCAAGAGGAACTGAAAAGAACACAACTTTTGCCCCCAACAAGACACAACTCTCATCAACGATAGTCCATTTTAGGTGAATCCAAAAAAACAATATCCTTCTGTCCTCCAAGGCTTTCCTTCTTCCACAAATGCAACACAATTTAAAACATTTAACTATCTTTTTGTTGTCTCCTATAGTCTATCAACCTTCTTATTGCATGTGAATCTATACTCTCTCTCTCTCTCTCTCTCTCTCTCTCTCTCTCTCTCTCTCTCTCTCTCTCTCTCTATATATATATATATATATATATATATATATATATATATATATATATATATATATATATATATATATATATTTCAGAGCAGAAAACCTATGATGGGGGAAACCCTGCAATGGCCACCATGGCGAGTCGAGATTGAGAAAGAGAGAAATATTAAATAAAAAGAGAAGGTAGTTTATACCTTCTGATAAAGAGAACCATGAGAGAGGAGGAAAGAAGCACAATGTTCATTTATGTCGACTCATATGGCATGTCGTGAGAGATAGAGAGAGAGCTAACACTCCACAGCTCATGCAAGGAACCTACTGGAGAGAGAAGAAGAGAGAGGTAGATTTGGAAACATTGTAGGATTGCCACATAGGCTTGGCATTAGGTTTTTGAGATTGGTCAATTATGAGTTTGTATAGATATATTTTAGCTTTGGCTTTGGTGCTCCCCAAACCTCCAAAATAATCCCAAGCCTCCCAAGTTCCCCCCCCCCCCCCTAAATCGTGTGTAGGTGTACTAGTTTCTTTATGTCTCCCTTTATGCTTCCATCCCTCCAACTCTCCATTCCCCCAATCTCTCTCTCTCTCTCTCTCTCTCTCTCTCTCTCTCTCTCTCTCTCTCTCTCTCTCTCTCTCTCTCTCTCTCTCTCTCTCTCTCTCTCTCTCTCTCTCTCTCTCTCTCTCTCTCTCTCTATTGCCCCCCGCCCCCCCCCCCCCCCAAAATTTGTGTGGAGGCTTGTTGGTCTCTTTTTGTCTCCCTATATGCTTCTATCCCTCCAAATCTCCCATTCCCCCTACCTCTCTTTCAAGCACATTCTATACTATATTATTTTAGGTTTGGCTTTGGTACTTCGTAAACCTCCAAAAATAATCCCAATCCTCCAACCCATTCATGTGCAAGCTTGCTAGTCTCTTTCAATCTCCCTCTATGTTTCTATCACTCCAACACTCCCGTTTTCCCACATCCCAAGCGCCCCCCCCCCCCCCCCCCAAAAATTGTCTATAGGCTTGCTGGTCTCTTTTTGCCTCCTTCTATGCTTCTATCCCTCCAACTCTCTCGTTCCCCCTGTCTCTCTTTCAATCACATTTGTGCAAAGCCCTCCCTCCCCCCCCCCCCTCTCTCTCTCTCTCTCTCTCTCTCTCTCTCTCTCTCTCTCTCTCTCTCTCTCTCTCTCTCTCTCTCTCTCTCTCTCTCTCTCTCTCTCTCTCTCTCTCTCTCTCTCTCTCTCAATAGGGATTTGTCCCTTATAACAATGGCAATAGGTGGTGATGCCAACAATAGCAGGGATGCTAGTGGTTGCAGCTAGGGTAGTAGTAGGAATGGCTGACATCAGTGGTGGTTAGGGTAGTGGTTGGAGTAGCTCTTCCATGGCGTTGCCAACAAGAGTGATTGGTAGCAATGCGCCCCCCCCCCCCCCCCCACACACACACACACATAAGAATAGGAGGGAAAAACATGAAAAAAATTCGGGGGCAGGAGAGAGAAAGAGATAGAGAATATAAAAATTTAGAGAAAGAGAAAATTAAAAAATTAGAGAGAGACACAATGAGAAAAAAAGTGGGGAGAGAATTAAAAAATTTTGGAGAGAGAGAGGGAGAGGGAAAATTTTGGGAAGAGAGAGAATGGGAGATGAAATATTTTTGGAGAGAGAGAATTAAAAAATTTGAAGAAAAAGAAATAGAAATTTAGAGAGAGACATTGGGAGAAAATATGGGGAGAGAGAATTTAAAAATTTTGGAGGGGGAGAGAGAGAGAGAGAGAGAGAGAGAGAGAGAACCTTAGGGAGAAAAAAATTGGGGAGAGTAAAACAATTTGGGGAGAGAGAAAAAAGAGAATGGGGGAGGAGAGTGAGAATCTTAAGGAGAAAAAATTTGGGGGGAGAGAGTATAAAACATCAAAGAGAGAGATATATAATATAAATTTGGGAAGAGGAAAAAAAGATAGAGAATGGGGGGGGAGAGAGAGAGAGAGAGCGAGAGCGAGAGCGAGAGTATATAAATTTGGAGAAAGAGAATTAAAATTTTAGAGAAAAATTTAAAAATTTCCAAAGAGATAGAGGAACCTTAGGGAAAGAGATTGGGGAGAGAATAAAAATTTTTGGAGAGAGAAAAAAGAGAGAATGGGGAGAGAGAGATTCGATAGAGAAGTAAAAAATTTTAGAGAGAGAGATCGATTGGACAAAGAGCATTAAAGAATTTGGAGGGAGAGAGAATATCTTAGGGAGAAAATAAATTGGGGGAGAGAGGGGGGGACTTGAAAAACAGAGAGAGAGAGAGAGAGAGAGAGAGAGAGAAAGAGAATCAAATTTGGAGAGAGAGAGAAAAACTTAAGGATGAGAGAGGTGTGAGAAAGTGTGCAACACGTCAAGTTCGCCTTGTTGATGGAGCCATTTCACACTTCCAAGTGGCCTAACTTCATTGCATGCTCCAAGTTCATAATATATGAAGAGAGAATAAGAATATCTCTTTTTCTCTCTCTCTTGGATATGCATATAGAATATAAGATATAATGTTTGTAAACACTCAACACATTTAACTCTCTCTCTCTCTCTCTCTCTCTCTCTCTCTCTCTCTCTCTCTCTCTCTCTCTCTCTCTCTCTCTAGAATAGAGCTATTAGCTTTCCTGCAAATGTTAGGTAGATAAGATATATCCTTTGGGTGTTAGGGATAGAGAGGACATAAGGTGGATGCTTTTCCTCCAAATATTTGTGAATATAGTGTGTGAAAAAGAAGCGAGGAAAGCAAAGTTTCCTTATGATAACATGTCAATTTATGCATGCTCTAGGTCATTGGTCGGGGCACCACTACATATGTTAATTCTTTGTGAATAGTATGCTCGTACCATGGCTGGCACAGAGTTAGTTTCCAATAGAATCGTACATGCAAGTTTTCTCACAATAGAGATTTTTTTGCAGTGTCGAGGGGAACAAAATGACCACTATCCTCGGTATTCACTTGCTTCTTGAATTCCAAGAAAGAGTTTCGGGAGCCAAAATGTATACTAGTTACATATGACCAGGTGGAGTGGCACAAGATTTGCCTTTGGGCTTAGGTGACGATATTTTTTAATTCACATAACAATTTGCTTCTCGTATTGATGTTTTTTCTTTGTGGATTGAAACCTTCCATTTGTTGTGTAGTGGTGGCATGTATTAGGAATCTATATATGCTATAAACTTCTATGAAACTTTTTTCTTGAAGAAAGATTTTTGAAATGGAAGAAGTACGCAGGGCATTTCTAGAGGTGTGTTTCCCTAGGAGGAAAGGGAAAGTTTCCAATTGACTGGTTTGTACTTCTGTAATAATTTGTTGTGACGAGCCATATTCTATTTTTAAAGGCAAAAACTTAACCCTTGGTAGATATGTGCACTCGCTCCCTTCGGACGGCGAATTTGAAATGAGATCCAGATGTCCCCTTTTGTGGCTTTCTTATAGCTTCGTCAATGTTACCAACTAGTAAAAAGGTTTCTACTTTTTTTCCCCCTCCCAAGGGAAGCTTGGTATGCCACAAGTGAATGTCTGATGTTCATTAAGGCTTCGGTTGCCGGCTCTCCACTACTGTGTAGTGAGATTTTTAAAGAATAAGGTATGAATTAATTAATAATTAGATCATTAGATTGCTTCTAGATGAGACCTCATGTAGGGAGATCATGAAAGAATAGCAAAAACTATAGCAAAGATATTATTGGTCTTTTTATGCCTTCGATATATATCTTGCAAGATATGTGCTTGTTCAATTAGTATATGTAGTAAGATAGCCAAGTTGCCTATGGTTGCCAAATGGTCCATTTCAATGCTCATAGTTAGGTTGCCTATAGCTTTCACATGCTCTATTTCAATGCCCTTATCCTATTATTGCCCTAAATTTTAAAATCTTTTGAATTGTCAGTGTTTGTGCATAGGCATGCATTTGTGTCTGAAGCTGAATATACATCTCTTCTATTTTTTTAAATATATGTGTTTCTTCATCTCTCATGAGAAAATTGTGTTTAATTTTGGGTTTAGAGCTATTCTTGGCTTTGTTCTTCAAATATGGCTCTAGTTACAAATGGGCTATTTTGAGAGCTCAAGCTACATTTGCGTCAACTATGTTTGAATTCAACTAGCATGGTCTAAGGCATAATGCTAGAGTTCGTACAAAAATGCAAAACTCACATTTGGATCATCCTTCATTGCATCATGTTGTGTGTGCAATCTCTACTAATGACATTTCTCGAGAAGCTATTGATCTTCCACTATTGCATATAACTATGCATATAGTCCCCATAATGCAAGTCCAACCTGATCTAGGCCCACAAAGTTTTGAAAGGTCACTTGATGCCCAACATCTTCCACAACCAAGATTTGATCTTGACAATCATGGGGTCCTTTGTCTTCTCCATGAGATTCCTTAGTTGGAAGTTCATCTTGCTATGTTTGTGCTATTTTATTTAGACCCCAGAGATCATAACCTTTCAAAGATGAACTATAATGTTGCCCTTCCTTTTGTATTGCTAGGTGCTAAGATTATGATTCATTGCTTGCTATGGTTATATGTTTTGAGCTCATAGATCCATACATCATCATATAGGGTCCATGTTGCTAGATATATGCAGTAGTGCAAGATTGTGTTTTGCATAGTTATATGTATATGATATTGAGCATGAACTTCAGAACATGATGTTTGTCATGCCAAATCTTGTTTCAAGGATCTTAGCTTTGTTGTTGCAGGACATGATGCATGCTCACAATGTCTTCCTCTTGCCTTGGGAGTGTCTTCTGCTTCTGATTTTTTTGATTTTTTTCATCTTGGTCTTCCAAGGGTTAACATTATCCCCCCCTCCTAGCTGAGTGCCGGTCCCATGGCACTTGATGATACAGGTTGAAAATATTGAGGGTTGGTATGGAATGGTTTTTGAAGCCTTTGGGGAGGTAGGTCATGTTGGAGATGCTTTGTGAAGCATGTTTTAAGGCTTCTAATATCGACAATAGATTTGTGGTTGAAGAAGACCCCTACAATTGTGGGGTTGCCATGCTGCTACATAATGTACCTAAAAAGAAGAAGAGTGCACTTCTTAGGGCAGGTGTGTCTACCTTACTGTACAATGCACGGTGCAAATGATGGTGAAATTGGGAGATGGATCAAACCATACGCAAGCGTGAGGTGTTGTACCACACTTAAGGACCCAGTTTGTGTAAAGGAAGGTGTTGTGAGTGACTTAGGGAGATATATCTATCAAAATGTCCTACCCTTGATATGTCCTAAGTTGTGCGGTGGGGGAGGGGCTAAGGGGGTCCCCAAGTACCAATGGAGGGATTTTATTTTCCTTTCCTTTTCTTTTTCTCTTCTTTTCACTTCACTTCTTTTCTCTTTTTTTTTCTTTTTTTTCTTTTTTTAAATTTACAAAGAAGCACATTAAGTGGCATCCTGTTCATGGGTAGGGACCAAGCTGCGATGGTAAGGCTTGAGGGATTTACTTAGGAAAGCCCTATTTTCCATGTAGCCCCTCAAGTTGATTCTTACATTGAGGGGTATGGAGGACAAAATATTGTCCATATCTTCTAATAAGCTCATATAAAATGTTGCAAGAGGATGGCTCTTATCATGAGGCAGGCCATTGCATAGCTATCTATCCTTGCATTAATATCAAAAAAGAGGGGTGGTAACTAGTCTTCCTCTACATTAGGCTTTTGTTTTGGTAATATTTGCAAGAGATGGAGATAATTACAAGTGGTAATGAAGGTAGGATTTGGGCAAGAAGAGAAGTCCCTATAAGGAAGCTTGCTATGGATGGGCAGAGGTTCCTTTCTACGAAGGTTAGCATTCCTTTGGAGATGCAGCATTCACATTGTAGATCTTTAGAAAATCATACCTACCATGCACCTCTTGGTTGAAATAAACTCCAATTCTTTGTAGGTAGGATCATTCCTCTAGTATGGTAATGGTAGTGTGCTACAAAATGCCATCCAAGCATCTAAGTTAGAGTCACTGATATTTTTGCACCACTTAGGTTGTGCTTCATACCCCTCCACTTTCCTAGGTATCTCCACCACCTTGTCCTCCCAATAATCTGCAGGCTCCTATTGCCATCTTGTGGGACATCTAATTCTCTCCTCCAACCATCTCTTCCCCATCCTAGCGAGAGCTTTATCACTTCCTCCACCACCCTTGGAGACAATACTTTATCCAATGTTCGAGGGAAGGTGAAGGAAAATTCAAATGGTCAATTGCAATTCTCCCATTGCACCCATACTGCAAGTTTATGGCTCTAGCTCTCACAGGATCGCACTTCTCTCCTTGACAGAACTTGTAGCGGTTTGGCTTGGACTTTTCTTTGTGCTAGCTCTACATGCTCCCTCCACTTGTGCCTCGTTTCCACCATTTTCTCAAGGGGTACGACGTGCTCTTTTGCTTGTACTTAAGGTCAGAGTGGGGAACTTGGTTCATGCAGCTACTCTTCCTCAACATGGTCATGCTCAAAGTCTAGCCCCTCCTCATGTATTGCCTCTAGAGGGAGGCTAGGCTCATTGTCTTGTCACCACACAACAGGCCACAATAAGTTCTCCTTAAATGACATTTCTTGCATAGAAGGTAAATTGATTAGAATGAACACGATCAAATGTTGAAATGTATAAATTATGAAATGAGAATTTCCACATCAATCAGTCCATACATTCCACGCAAGAACTTCATGGAGAATTTTTACTAAAAGAACAAGAAAATTAGATTCATACTGTTCTTTTGAAGTTCAACTCCTTTTTTTAATTTTTCATTCACCTTCCACTTTACCCCTCCCCCCCCCTTCTGATGAGAATCCTTCCTAGGATTGTGGAAGTAAAGGTGGAAGGGCCTTCATTGCATTCTTGGTGTGCCTTACAGTTTCAAGAGCTAGTTGTAAAACTTTGGGTTATATTAGAGTGTTGCATGATAGTCCATATCTTGTGGATGAATGCCCACATGTGTGATATGTCAATACATCGATCAAGAGGTCACTCGAGTTGATTCAATTTGTAATGTGTAGTTCCTCCTCTGTTAGGATCCTATCTAAGTATGAATGTAGTATGATATTGTCTTCTAATGACCAATTTCTTGTCATTGCTAATACCCTAAATGAAGTTGGGGCCACATATGTTTGGTCATACTTAGAAGTCTTGATGGGACATTGTTACTCCACATTGTTTATGATATGATAACCCTCCTTGTGCCCATTGAATGCAGAGACTATACCACTTGTGTAAGAAATTAGACTCATATTCAACTAATCAATGGAGCTTAGCAAGTTTCTATGGTGGCATAGGAATTTTACTCTTCTTGAAGGATGTGATTAAGCATTGGTTTAAGGCCTATTCTCTCAACATTTAATTGGGAACCAACTCTTCTACAATAGTGAAGGCCTTTATGAAGATGGCTTCATATTCTTTTCAAAAACACGGTAAGAAATGTACCTCATTTGCTATGTGTTCATCAAGGAGGCCTTGGTCCAATCATTCGTAACTTCTAGCAAATAGTGTGAAAGTGAAGTCCAATTGTCAGATGCACATTATTAAGTTATCCCTTGTGTCCCCATGGCTACGTTGGAAGCTACTTCAAGAATGGATCATTGTTGCTGCGATGGCTTAATATTTGCTCTGGTGGCTTTGATTTAGTTGGATTGGACAAGTTGGTATACAATATTTCTATTTGGGATTCTCATTGGATTTGGTGAGCACGGTTTGAGAACTTGATTAGGTTTAAAGTTTGGTTGGCGCGTTGTCGTTGGATTTTGTAGTGGTGATCACATAAGAGTTATTAGGTGAGAGCTCATTGATGAGTGGTTGCTTACATTGATGCATGGTTGAGCTTTTAGTTGATAGACCATTGGAGCACTCATGGATTGAGCATCCTTCCTCTTGGTTTTTCTCCTACATCCTTCCTCTTGGTTTTTGTGCCTTATTTTTTAGAACCTGAGATTGAGGGACATACATGCCACTTGTAAGTTTGGGCAGCCACACCAAGGTGTTACCTTCATAGTAACCTTGGGTATACAATAGGGCTTTTGGAACCTAGCACGGCCTAGTCACTTGTGTACCATAGGAGCACCAACTCTTATGTTTAGGTCTAGAGTGTGAGGCATGAAAACTATGACTTTCGAATGATTGACTTTTGTGAGGCTATGGTGTACGATTGGGAACCCACTTGATTGTTTGGTTTGTAGCTTTGGTTGTGGTTTCTAGATGCTGGTGGGACTTCACAATGGGTATACGTTGTGATGCACTACCCCCCTCCTTAGGTCTAGAGTGTGAGGTATGAAAACTATGAGTTCCAAATGAGTGACTTTTGTGAAGTTGTGGTATACGCTTGGGGACCCACTTGACTGTTTGGTTCGTAGCTTTGGTTGTGGTTTCTAGATGCTGGTGGGACTTCACAATAGTGTACATTGTGGTGCACTACCCCCCTCCTTAGGTCTAGAGTGTGAGGCATGAAAACTATGAGTTTCAAATGATTGATTTTTGTGAGGCTCTAGTTTACACTTGGGGACCCACTTGATTGTTTGGTTGGTAGCTTTGGTTATGGTTTCTAGATGCTGGTGGGACTTCACAATGGATGTACGTTGTGGTGCACTACCTCCCTCCTTTAGGATTGACACTAGGGTTAACTAATAGTGGCACTTCAGGCTTTTGGATGGTTGTGGTGCCCTTGCTGAAAGCCGTTACTATTATAACATTGCCTATGGCAAGGTGGATGCATTGTGAATTGTAGTCAATATTATAGAGAACTTGTTTTTTGAACATGTGACCTAGCAATGTTTCCTTACACATTTTTTTTTAAGGTAGCATATAAAAGATGGTGGGTAGACTCTTAGTCTCGATAGAAACCATTATTTTGCACTCCTCTGAGATAGGACTCCCCCCTAAATGGGCTGAGTTTTGCATTGGTTGGTTGCAATTGGGGCTAACCAATAGTAGTCTAGTGATCATACATTAAGATATTAGAGCCATCTCATTAATTAGCACATCAAATGTGTATGCCTTTTGAGAGGTCACTATTAAATGCATGTAGGCTAGTGCTACTGCCTCCTCATCCTCATCCTCTACTTCAATGATAGTTGCAACTCTCACATTGATTGGTGGTTCTGTCATTTGAGATTCATGGAGTGGATGTGACAGAGGATAATACTTTTTATGCGACTTCCGTTGAAAAAGCCTATGCCCTCCCCCCTTTAAGGTTTCAAGTTTTGCATTGGTTGTTCTACTAATGTTGTGAACCTTGAAAGGTCCCAATCCTCTTAATTTCATCTTTTGCTTGTGTTCCTTAATGGAGTACATCAATAATAGGTCTCCTTACTCAAAGTCTCATTGTTTAATGTGCTTGTTAAACCAACTCTTGTGTCACACTTAGAGATTAGGGCATGGGTTACAACGAGATGAGTCTCGGATAGACATTCTAGCTCTATCAAATGATTTGTCCATGCTTCCTTGCCCTCCCATCTCTCCGAGACTATAATTCTCAAGAACAAATAATTCCCCTAGTAGAATTGCTTTAGTTTTGTATGTCAATTTGAATAGAGTCTGTCCTATGGATATTTTGTAGGCTGGTGTATATGCTCATAAAGTTGCCATGAGCTTGTTGTCCAGACACTACGTGAAGTAGAGGCTAACTTTGTTAGGATATTCACTAAGATCTTGTTTGTGGATTGAGCTTTACCATTAGCTTGAGGATAATACATCAAGGATTTTTTGTTAATTATCAAGAAGGTGGATAATAAGTGAGCAATCACTTCATTGATGAAGTGTGTGTCTTGGTCACTAACCAATTCTATGAGACAATCAAACCATGAGATTACCTGCTCCCAAAGAAACTTGGGTATAGTCCTAGAGTCATTTTTGTGAGTTACTTGAGCTTTCACCCAGTTGGTGAGATAGTTTGATGCAACAATAATGTACTTGGCTTGTGAGTATTGTGCCACAGGGCGGATTGGACCAATGAAGTCAATTTTCCATTTCTCAAATGGTTGGCATGCGATCATTGGGGTCAACTCTATTTTGTCCTTACAAATAGGGACTTTGGTATGTTGGCACTCATCACAGTGCTTCACAAACTTAGCTACATCATGGGAGAGCATAGGCCACCACAATTGAGACTGAAGCACCTTGCATGCTATGGTGTCTCCACTGAAATGTCCTCCAGCAATCCCACCATGTGCTTCCATGAGCACATCATATACTTTGTATTCATAGCATATACATTTTCTTAAAAGGCCATCCTATTCTGACCGATATAATTGACCAATAATAAATTGATAAGGTTGGATCTTTAAAATTAGTCTCTTCAATCTAGCTTTTTCTATGGGTCATTCATGCAATCCATTCTCTAGGATGTGGACTAGATCATCTACCCAATACAATGTGAGGTCTACGCTAAACAAGTCTTGTTCCTTGCTAGACATTCTAAAAAGATGTACATTTTGTAGGTCATCAATGATGGCCTATCTAGCCACTTGACCTATGGGTATGCAGGACATATGATCTACCATATAGTGTTGTTTGCCTTTGCATACTACCATAGAGAAGTTGAATTCCAGAAGCAGAAGTAACCATTGAGCAATGCATCATATTGTGCAGGGTTTGTTCACAAGATAAAGCAATGCTTGATGATCCACGAAGAAGGTAAAGGGTGTCGCTAGAAGATAATGTCTAAACTTATTTACTGCAAACACCATGGCTAACCCTTTCCTCTTTGTTGTGGAATAGTTCATTTCCGTATTAATGAGTTCTTTACTAGCAAGGCTCACTAGATAATCAAGGTTGTGCTTAGCAGGTTGGCACAACGTTGCCCCCACAGTGGCAAACTTTGATGCACCAATGTGCATATGGAAGATAATGGACGAATCTAGGGCTCTTAAGATAGGAGCTAAAGTTAGAGCATGTTTAAGCCTTTCATAAGCTTGCTAACATTCTTCAGTCCGCTTGAATACCATCAATAGCTTGTACAAAGGCCTAGCGATCAATGCATAATAAAGCACAAACTACCAATAAGTAGTACCTTGTGTGGTATAAGAAGCATTGAACTCCCTTGAAGCTGGTTGGAGGGGGGGAAGATCTACAATTACCTTAACTTTTGAGGAGTCTGTGGTTATCCCTTTCCTTGACACAATGTGCACTAAGACACAACCATGCTACACCCAAAACTCGCACTTTAAGGGGTTCAATGAGAGATTATATTGCTCCCTATACTATTCAAAGACTATTCATAGCATTTTTAAGTGCTCTTCCTAGTTGGTATGGGCACACATCATTAAAAAATACCTCCAACCATTTTCTAAGCATGTCCTTGAAGATGGCACACATGAGATGCTGGAAGGTAGTAAGAGCATTGGTCAGTCTGAATGGCATGATTATGTAGGCAAACACCCCCCCTTTGGTGGCAAATGCTATCTTGTGTCTATCGTCTGGATAAACTTGCACTTGGTTATAGCCTGAGAAACCATCAAGGAAACTATAGGCTTCCTTTCTTGCCACTCTCTCTAGGATGTGCTCAATGTATGGTAATGGGTAGTTGTCTCTCTTCGTAGCTCGATTGACCTTTTTATAGTTCACACACACTCAAATCTTTTCATTCTTTTTCATGACTATCATTGTGGGTGATACCCAATATGTGTACTATATCTTGTAAATGAATATTGCATTTAGTAGCTTATTAATCTCTTTCTTCACTGCATGTGCATGCTTAGGATTCATTGTGTATGGTCATTGCTTAACTAGTATGGCATCGGAAGTCATGGAAATATTATGAGTTATGATACTCAAATCTATTCCCTTCAACTCGTCTAAGGACCATGTAAACACGGGTCGAGGCTTATCCCCTTAGTCTCTTCCTTCTTAGTTAGGTTGTTTGCTATGTACACGGGTCGAGGCTTATCCCCTTCCCTTGCCAAGTTGACTTCCTTAACTTTAGTTAGTCCTTCAATGGGCTCATTTACTTGCACTTTCCGCTTGGCTCCTATTAACACCACTATTTGATCACCCTTCTTGAACTTCATGATGTGCTTGGATAAATCCTGGGGTGTCTTTTGTTGGTCAACTTCTAAAGACTTCAACCATTTCCTTCTCTCTTTCTTTAGTGTCTTTCTGCCTTAGGTGGACTAGGAGGTCCCCCTTGGTGTGTTTGGTTCTAGGTGGTTGAGGCGTTTTGGGGTTGTGATCAGAGCTCACAACTTGGAGTTGTACTCACAATCCTCACTGGAAGAGGCTGTCACCCCTGGTGGTCGTAGTTTTGAGACTGACTCCACTCTAAATAATGTTATGGTGCCAGGCTAGACAAAACTTGCTTTCTTATAATCTACTACCTCTGAATGTTCTAGCCAAATTTGGTCACAATCTGCCTTAGCAACTCCTTCGTTCACCTTAAAAGCATTGATCTTTTGGGATTTGGAGTTTGCTCTGATTTGCTCAATTACTCTCCCATCCGTGTCATATTCTATGGTCTCCACTTCCTCTTTGCTTTCCTCATTGTTGGAATAGCAGTCTTCGTACTCATCATTGGAATCTTGATACTCGGATTGTGCCTTGTTTTCAAGGTTCATATCCTTAAGTTTTTTCTCACTTGTAATGAGAGTCCAGTTGTATAATAGGTTTAAGTCATGCACCTTATTCCATTGCCACTCCTTCCTCTCCATGAGATCTTTGAGTCACCCTTTAGCATGCATCTAGGTCAATTGGTGAAGTTTCCCAAGTGACCATCTCTACTCTCGGACTACTTTTGATCTATTGCCTAAGAATATTAAGCCATTACCCTAATCATTTATCACTCGGGAATTCCTGGGAATTCCTCATCCAAGGTCTACCTAGCAAGATATCATAATCCACTTCCTTCATGACTATGAAGTTCATGGAGAATTGAATTCCCACTATCTTTAAAGTCCAGTTCTTTAGGACTCTCAAGGGCTCAAGGGTCTAACATTCATCCCATTCACTAGTGTGACATTGAACCATGCAATTTCTACTTAAGGGTTTTCCCAAACTTGCAGGACTGCATGGCTAAGTACACTAACTTCTACTCCTATGTCTACTATCCCCTTCCGCATTGTATCTCCTAGGGAAATGACAGATAAGATTGTGTGCATCTCAGTGCCTTCCCAAAAGGCATTCACTTATGGGGACTTATACATTGGATTCAGCGTTAGGCTTGGTATGTGTGTCATAGTGTCACAATCAGACAAGTTTTGTGGTTCATGTCTATTGATTTGTTCTACCCATTTCTTCGACACTTGCCACAATGTAGGGTTTTTCCTAAGCAATTTTCCTAGTGGCAATGTTACAAGAGTTGATATAAGTGTGGTGAGCAAATTGTCAACTATCTTATCCTTGATATTTTGTCTATCAATGGTATCCATGTTTTCCCTATGTAGCTGTGCATGTGGTGATGTTGACTCTCTTGCTCTCAAGTACGTGGGAGTGACTAGTGGGCTCACAGTTGAGAGTTCATTAATCTCATCCTCAACGATAGGTTCAACATCTTGTAAGTGATCTTATGCTTCTTTTATCCATTATTTGACCTTATCCACAACTTGTAGTTGCTAGTTGGGATCAAGGTACTCTCCAACCTTAGCACTTCCCTTCTCCCTCGTCTTAGGAGCAGATGTCTCTACTTCCACATCAGTAACCTACTTTTTCTTTGTTAAAGTCGTCACACTCTTTATTTTGAGTGTTATTTTTACATTGGTCCTCTTTCTTCTCCTTCACTAGCTCTTCTTTCCTATAGAGGCTGCATCTAGATTGCTAGGTCCATGTAACAAAATACTAACCTAATTTTTTTGGGCTCATATCATGACATTAATGGGGATAGGTGTGGCATTATTGTCAGATGACTCGCCACAAAAGAGTCCAAGTGTGGGGACACCTCAAGTTAGCCTTCTCTCTATTTACTTGCTCCTTTTTAGGGCAATGAGATGAGATATGCCTTGGATGGCCACATGTCCAATATGCTATGGGCTCATGGTTCTGAACTCCTCCTAGGCTTCTACCTCTCTTTTGCATAAAGCCATGACTAACATAGGCCTAAAGTCCATCAATATGGGATTACCCTCCTCGTCATAAGAGACATAAGGGTTGACATATGAGTATTTCTCCAATGGTTCCTTTACAAAGTGCATTGGAGCATCACTTGGTGGGTGGGTCACTATAGGTCCTGGTAGTCTAGGGATTCATGTTGGATTGATATCAACAATCCTTGGAGTGACTAGATTTGAATCATTAGGTGCAGGTAGATCCAAAGGGGCTCCTCTTCCCAAGTAAGGCTGCCTAACTCTTGGATAGTATGGTTGGGCATGGAGTTGTTGGTATGGCAACCATCTTGGCAATTGGCAGTGTATAGTGTCATGCCCAAATCTTTCGCAGTTGGCACAAGGCCATGATCTAGGATATCGAGACACTTAGATGGCAAGTGGTTTCCTCCACAATGCACACACTACACATGAGGTTACACTAGCCTTTGCAAAGACTCCTGCAGGCTAGCCAACTATAACTTTAGATTAGCAATAGCTTGGGTCTAGTTAACATTCTTTCCTTTATCTTGCTTGCTAGGGCCTGATCTTTCACTAAGCACTGTGGTTCTCTTGAAATTTCCAAAATGTTGTTCCCTTGCTGATTGCATAGCCTTAAAGCTTCTCTCCCTGAGCAAATTATCCACTCGTATAGCCTCCTCAAATACTCTTACCAACACATCCCTCTATAGGTTCAAGTTGCTCGCTAAGGCCTTATAGATTTTTTCATTGCGGATTCCATTGAATACCGTTTGTGGAGACCACTCTCTCATTGGGTCGCTCAACTAGGTATTCTCTTTAAAGACTCCTCACACGTGAGTGACATAGTGTCATATGTCCTCTTTGTCTTTTTTGTGGATGTTCATCAGCTTAACAATGAGGTTGGATTATTCTACCTCTGAGAATCTCTTGATGAAGAATCCTTTAGATTGTTGAAATTACTACGTTCGACATTATCTAGATTGGTAAACCAAGTTTGTCCCTTGTCTCCTAAACAAAGACCGAATGCTTGTGCTCGTTGAGGGGGGTCCATGAGATTGTTAGCCTTGCACACCTACTCAAATTGCTTGATGAAGTTGTAGGGATCATTGCCTTCTTGATATTTATCGAGTTGTTTGGAAACTATGGGTATCCTTGTTTGGCTCATGGCATTTGGGGAGACTCCCAGCCTTGCTCTAGCAATGATGCTGCCAAGGCTACCCCACTTTGCTCGGCACTGGTATTGTCTAGTAATCATTTCATGAGTAGCTTGCTCACTGTAAGGTGTGCTTTTGAGGCTCTCTCCCTATTGTCATTTCCTCTTGCTCTGTTTCTACCTGAGATGGCTAGGATTCTATGAACCTTGTTGAGATCTCTCTATCTCTCTCTCTTGATGTGACCTATATGCTATAGTGCGATTGTTCTTAGCCTCCTCTCCTCATCAAGATGAGCTATGATATTGGTTGCAGGTCTTCCATGATGTGTTATCCTTGTCTACTAGTACATACTGCGTGATAAGTTGTCACATGTCATCCGGATACCTTGCTATGTTAAGGTCAAGGTCGAGGTTGAGGTCATTCTCATTCAAGATGGCACCTACCATGGTGGTTGTCTCCTAACCCACTAGTATTTCTATGAGGTTTACTAGATTGGCTAGATTTGTGTCTCTAATCTTAGATAGTCCTTCCTTCCCTCAATGATCTGATGGTTTTGTCTTCCCTAAGTGTTTATCTCTCATGTTTTGGGTCACTCGTCCAATATTTGGGATTGAACTCCTACTGGTGGGTTCATTTCTTAAAGTAATCCCCTTTACTATGTTCCTTGTTAATCCAATCAATTTGCAAGTGTTCACACACTTACACGCTTGAGCGGTACAACTCCATGTAAGCTGTACGAAATCAAGCTTTCCAATTTTTACATGCACAAGTGTCTATGATTTAGGGTGCAATATTAAATGACTCAATTACATTGAATCGATTTCATGCAGTTGTAGCTCTTTTGCACAAATCGTGATTACTCCTAACACTTGATTTTGGGTTCCGTGTGGGTTTTCATAGGTGATCTGATGTGGGTGATCAGCCTAGGCAGTTAAATTAGGTCTCTACTAGGGGTAAGTAGTCAATAGTTAATAATTTTAGTCATGTGGATTGCTAGGTTAAATTCTAGGAAATGGTCTCATCAGCAGGGTCTCAATTCCAACCTAGAGTGTTGGGTAGCTAGGTGTCGGTCTTAAGAGGTCCTAGAGTTGTAAAAAATGGTCAAATTTTGTATAATGGACAACCCATTTGAGTCCCAGAATTGGTTGTCTAAGTGGGCTCCATGTCCATTCGAGTGGCTAGGGACAAGGGGTGCCCATCCAAGTGTCCAAGTTGGTTGTCTGAGGGATGGCTATCCAAGGCCCAAATAGCGGTCCAAGTCCAAGTGGAATCTTCAAGTCCAAGTGGACTAAAGCTACTTAGACGTTGGATTTTGATGATAATTTAGCCTTTGGAGGCCTATGGGTTGTCGTTGGAGCAACATATAAAAAATGAGGCCTATGGGTCATCATCCAAGGCCTATGGATCGCCATCCAAGCAATGAATAAAAAATGCTGAATGGCAAGAAATGGATAAAACCAATTACATGCAACAATTATTGAGATATACCAAGGTTTTGCCTTCATGCTATAAACATCAGGGGAGACTCAAAGCACACGAATGCGATGATACTAAGGATTACTGCTGCAATTGCCTCTTGACTTGTGGCTCTCTGTCTCTCTCTCAATAGCACTCTCTCTCTCAATCTCTCTGTGTGAAAATGAGCTCTCTCTTTCCCCTTTCTCAACTTTTGTTTCTCTCTTTCTTTCCTTGCTATCTATTTTCCTTCCCATGCATTAAAATTTTTTTTTCCTTTCCTTCTCTATTCCCTTGTTTCTTGGTTATTACAAAGACTTATCTTTTCCTTCTTTTTCACTTATTCTCCAACCCTAATGCATCCTACTAATGAAAAATAACATATCACTAATCTAACTAATGCTCCTAAATCTTCCAACATCTAAACTATCATACAAAGGATATTGAACACACTTCGACTCCTTCGCTTCTCACCTAAACCAAGCACCATTATGAAGATGAACTCCTACTTTGTTGCTCGATTTGGAGTGTGCAAGCACTCAAGCTTGAATTTGTTTATCTCGGAAATGGAACCAAAATGTCATTACTCTCATGAGCACACTGCCAAGACCCACATATTACTTATTGCTTCAAGTGTTTCAAGCCAAGAGATATGGCTACCTCTCACATAGTCGTGCACACTCTCCCACACACAAAGGTACTAAACTTACATTTGAATGCGATAGAGTTACCTCCTCTCACGAATATTTCTATAGCTCCATGGTCCATGATACACTTTCAAGCAAGCTCCATCTCCAAGCTTCAAGCTACAAGCTCCATAGCCATATGTGTGAGAAAGGGGAAGAAAAGAAGAATATGATAAAGAGAGGAGAAGAAGAGCTTCTCCATGGTCCTCACTCACACACACACTCTCTCTCTCCCTCCTTAGACACACTCTCTCTCCCTCTCTCATACACAAGAATGAAGCAAGAGCAAAAAGCAAGAAGAGAGAGTTTAGCTACACACCAAGAATGAGCTTCTTCATTCACTTTTTGACTTTATACATACCCCATCTCCTCCTTGGGCAGCCATCCCCTTTTTGGTCCAAGCATTTGTCTATTCCTCCACTTTTTTTCCTCCTCCTTTCCTATTAGCATGGTCTTAACCTATGCCTTTTATTCTTTACAACTTGCATGGGAGAGAGCCGAATGCTCTTTTACAAAATAAATTACAATGTGCTTGGTGCTCTTCTTGCAAAATTATTAAGGTGTTCTTATTCTTGTGCACCTTCCTCTTATGTTTAGAATTTTTCTTATGCTTCGTGTCTTTAGATTTTCTTGAGTGTGCCTTTGTCCTTCGTCTTCTTCTTGCCTTGGGTCTATCTTTTGCTTTCAATTTTTTGGATTTTTTTTGTCTCTTGGTCTTCTGAGGGCTAGCAACGTGTCATTTGTGGACTTGATTGCACTTGACATGGATCCCATTAATGTTGTTTGGGGCTATGGTTGGCTAAAATACATGGAAAATTTTGCCATGGAATTCTCCTTGTTTTATATGAGCTTGTTATGCATGGATAGCTCATACACTTAGAATAAATTTGGGATAATGTAGAATTTTAACTTATTTTGCAACCAAGAAACTTTAAAAGGAATTATTAAAGAAATAGTCATAGATATTTGTGTTATATTTGAACAAAGAAATTACATATTAGTCCACCATTTTAGCTAAGAATTCAACGTTGAAAGATCTCTTAGATGGGTATAAGGATTTGTTCCAAGTGCCTACATTCCTCTTGCCTAAAAGATAGGTAGATTACCCCATTAACTTGGAGCCCCATTCAAAGCCAATGAACAAGCCACCTTATAGGCTGTCAAAGTGTGAGTGTGAAGAAATTGTAGAGCAAGTCAAGGATTTGCTTGAGATGGGATTCATTTAGCCAAGTTCTTCTCCGTATGCATTGCCAATCTTGTTAGTCAAGAAGAAAGGTGGGATCATTCAAGATGTATATTAACTATGGGAAGTTGAACAAAATTATAGTTAAGAACCAATACCCTATATCAAGGATTGGCAAGTTTCTTGATGAGCTAAAGGAATAAAAATATTTCACAAAGATTAATCAAGATCTGGCTATCATCTGAATATACATGAGAGCAAGTAATGATATTAAAACAAAATTTTGCATAGATCAAGGGCTTTGTCATCTCCTTGTAATGCTATTTGGGTTGACAAATACCCATGCTGCTTTTCAAAGCCTTATGAATAAGATCTTACACCCCTTTCTCGTGCTTGCATTCTTTGATGACATCCTCATATACAATAGATCATCGAGAGAGCATTTACTACATATCAGGAGGATGTTTGATATATTAAGGGAGCATAAAATGTTTGCAAATGAGAGAGCAAATGTATATTTATGTAGACTAAGGTAGAGTACTTGGGTCACATTGTGAGTGAGCATGGCTTATAGGCTGATCCTAAAAATGTGTAATGCGTCAAGGATTAGGCTACTCCAACTAATACTACTTCTTTGCAAGGGTTTCTTGGTCTTTCTTTGTTCATCATTAGAGATATATTTGCCATTATGCAACAATCGCAATATCTTTGATTAATAGGTTGAAAAAGGAGACATTCTTTTGAGAGGCTCTGATCACAACTTTAACTAATTGAAGAAATTGATTACTTCAACCCCCATACTTCACTATCTAGTGTGATGCTAGTGGAAAGGGTATAGGTGCTATCTTGTTGTAAGAACATAGTGCCATTGCATTTAAGAGTCACAAACTAGATGAAATAGAGAGACAAATGCATGTCTACAACCAAGAAATACTGACCATACTTCATTCTATCAAGAAGTGGTATCACTATCTCTATGGTAGTTAGTTTAGAGTGAAAAGTGATCACCAAGTGCTCAAGTCGTTTCTATCGTACCCAAACTTGACTCCTAAGCAAAGAAGGTGGGTCTCCACCTTATAGAATTATGATTTTGAGATCACTCATACTAGAGGAAAGGATAATGTTGTGGTTGATTCCCTCTCTTGTATATGGACATGCAAAGTAATGGTAATAAGAACTTCACACTTGAACTAAAGACTCTCATTTATTTCTAAGCTTCACAATGTGACTATATAGAGGAGCTTCAAAATGTCTACTTGCTCAATGATGACTTCAGCCCTATTTTTTAGAAATTATAACAAGGTATCATGGAAGAGAACTCTTAGTATCAACTCAAGAATGGACTCATTTAGTCACATGTCAAGATTGTAATCCCTCATACTTCTTCTTTTATGTAAAAGATAATGGAAGAGATGCATTCTTTGCCTATTGCTGGTCATTTGGACATCTTTAAGACATATCATCACATTGCAAAGATTTTCCACTAGAAAGGCCTATGAAAGGATGTTAAGGACTTTGTCTCTAGATTTGTGCCATGCCAACAAAACAAGGACAACGCTCTCAAGCTAGGGGGTTTATTGCTACCGATGCTTATCCTTGAGGGAAGATGGATGCATATTAAGATGGATCTCATCACTAGCTTGCCCACGACCAAGAAGGGTTGGAAAAGCATTTATGTGGTAATGGATCAAATCAGCAAAGCAATCCACTTTATCCCCACCAAGACATAGAATGCCACATCTCAAGTAGCCAATTTATGGAGCACGTGTTTAAGTTGCATGGGCTTCCACATGTCCTTGTGAATCACAAGGATGCTAAATTCATGAGCCATTTTTGGCATATAGTTTTTAGCTCCATGGGGAAAAATTAGCTCCATTTGTAACATACAACCCCTAGAGGATGGCTAAATTGAGAGGGTAAACAAGTGGCTTGAGACATACTTTAGGCATTTTTGTCATGATCTACAATATGTATGGGATTCATGGCTCCATTTGGTTGAGTTTTCTTATAATTACTCCACTCATCCTAGCATTGGAGTGTCCCCCTTTGAGGTCATGTATGGTTATAGGATGTCCCTTCCTATGTTCATATTTAGTGAGAACCCTCATGGAAGAGAAGAATTGGATTGCATGCAAGCCCTAATTCAACAATGTAAGTTGAATATCAAGAAGGCCTAAGAACACATGAAGCTACATGTTGATAAAAAAAGGTGTTCCCTTGAGTTTCAATAAGGTGAGTTGACTCTCTTAAAGGTATCCAAGTCTCTATACTCCATAATAAAAGATGGCTTTAGCAACAATTCGGCACACCACTATTATGGGCCTTACAAGATAGTCAAGAGAGTGGGAGACTTGGGCTATCATCTCCAACTCCGTCCCTCCACTAAGATACATAATGTTTTTCACATCAATCAGTTCGAATCTATTCTTGAGACTCCTAAAGATTATGTGGAGGAGCTACCACCTGTAGATGAAGAGGGCATCATCTAGTACATTCATGAGGTAGTTAGAAAGAGAAAATATATCGAGGAATTGATCCATGAGTACATGATTAAATGTAAGGGTCTACCCTTAGAAGAAGCCTCTTGGATGCCATCGACAATCTTAGACGAGTTTCCCTAATCCCTAAAAATATCCTCAAGCTCTTGGGAATCCCCCTCTAAAACACAAAGGGCCATGGAAAACACAATTGCATCACCAATACTATCCCTCTCTAAAAGGGATGGGAAGTACAAGAGAACCACTAGAGAACATGGTGGGGGAATGGCATGGAACTTGTGAGATAGATGGTGATTAAGCGAGATTTGGTGTGGTAATGGAAATTCGCCTCAAAGGGCCCTACACAATGGAAGGGGAATGGAGCATGTATAACCACCTCTCCCACCAACTGATCATTGCAAGAGTGGCTCTCATAAAAGAATCCTCAAAACAAAGAAAGCATGTGCAGTAACACAATGCATGCCCCAATTTTAGTAAGGCCATAAACTTAGAGAATATGGAAGCCCAAGCACAGAATATGTAGAACTTCTCAAATGGAGCTCAATTAACTCTAGCAATAATGGTAGACTGCCAACACCACTAATAGGCATCGATAAGAGGGTACAAGCACCAGTAGTGAGACTATATCCTTTAATAGATAGAGATCCTACAACACATCACCTTAAGGAGTCATATGACTCGATGCACAACTTTCAATGAGCCAAGGCCACTCAGAAGATGAGATAGTTGAAGAAGGGTCTCCACTTGATGAATATGTAAAAACATAGACTCATCGGTAATAAAGCTAGTGACAATGTAGATTAGACAAAAGCTTGGATGTGGATCCGTTGTTTTCTCCTAAAAAAGATGAGGGCGTTTTCTCTACCATTTCTCCTTGGGGTTTGAGGTCTTCTCACAATGACAACATGTGAAATATCATCTGCACTTCACCACGAAATCTAGTATTAGTCTGAAGATGACTTTGACTTCTTCATCTTCTCTTGTTTTTACTTGGCTTGTCTTGTACTTGAAGATAATACTACAAAAGCACAATTATGTGCACAGGCTGCATCAGAATCCATCACAATGTTATGTGCATCCTACTCAAGCATCAACAAGACTAGCTCCTCCCAAGTGAGAGTCTCATGGCTATGAGAAATAAGAAGACTTGTATAAAATGTGTCATATGTTAGTGATAGAAAATGGGAGAGAAGTATCATACCTAGGCCCATCGACTACATGTCTAAACTAGGATACAAGCTCATCCCAAATCTCCTTCATCTTATGGGTGTGATCCCTCATTGTAGTGGAATATGAGATAAAAAGTTGTGCTAGTCTCAACTTGAGAGTTAGTTGATGCCCAAATGTCTAGATCTAGTAGATAGTCACCAATCTTGTCTAAACCAATGCTACAATACGGATACGTTTGACATGCATGAGAATAGATGTGCATGACTCAAAAAGAGAAAGAAGTGGGCTTTAGCATTTAATTAATCCCATAAAGCTATTGAATTTGAGGTCACTCCATCGTAAGGATCCATGATGGAAGGTCTGAGTATATGGACCATACATAAAATCCCAAATGTCATAGGTATCGAGGATGCACTTGATTTGGTATGAATGTTGAGGGTAGTTCATCCCATCCAACTTCTCACATACAAGTGGAGAAGATAGGACATAGCTCCATTGTGGGTGATTTCAATGCCAATTGAGGATTGAAGCCTCAAAAGAACACGAAGGGAGAGAATGAGAGAAAGAATGATGGTCAGTGTGAACAATCTCGAACCACACTATCCCTCGACTCACACATGTGGGCCATATTTGAACTTCAATAATTAGTTAGAAGAAAACAAAAGAAGATTCTCCCATTGGGATGTTCTACAAAGATCAGAAATCCTTGCAATACCTTCAACTCTTCCAAGCAAAAAGTCACGAATAAAGAAAAGATCAGAATTCCTTGTAATACCTTCTTCAACTCTTCAAGCAAAAAGTCATGCAAATAATTTATCCAAAGCTTTCCAGATCCCTGCCAAATATGGACAACTAGGCTGTTGTAATTTCCTGCTAAATTCATCATAACTGTTCCTGCTTTTGTAAAGCTTAGTTGTCCAAAAGCTTTGGCTTTATTACCAAAGCTTGACTTGTTTGCTCTATCGACAAAAATCAACCTTTTAGTTTAATCATACCCAATGATCAAGCCGTAAACCATTTCAACAATTTTAACATGTTCACACTCCTGTCCTCTTGAACTGGTTCATGGAAAACTGGGTTTGTTCACATTCTTCCTTTCCATATCATTTGTGATGAAGGCTCGGGTTCTCATGTATCTTCAATCTTCTTCCTATCTTGAGACTTAGTTCCTATTTTGACCTTACAAGAGTTATTCTTTGACTTCTTTTTAATATGTTTTTTTTGCACACACACAATTAAACACATATAAATGTCGAGGTTCACACACATAGCAAGCATGCAAGTAGGTTTTATGTGCAATGGAACACTGGGATCAATATAGTGGGTATGAACATATTGGCTACGATGGGAAATTAAGTAAGAATGGAAAAATATCTCATCCACACTGTGCAAAAAGGGAAATTTCTAAATTAGGGTTCTCATGCAAACACACAAGAAACAAAATACACTTGAAAAGATGTTGCTAAACACACACTAGAATCTCGATTGTTTGGCATTCTTTTTTAGTTCTTTGTAAGTGGATGCCTAGCGTCATGACATCCACCCCCTCTAAACGTGCACATCCTTTGGATGGGCCACCATTACCCATTTTCATCACCACTAAGATCCATGAACAACTTGATCTCTTCATTCTCTGGAGTATTAAGTCTCTCTATTGCTTCATCTCAGTCCTCATTTTCTCTTGCTGCAACTCCATCATCCTGCCCATCCTCCAGAAGCTCCTCAATTGCATAGGTCTTATCCTCTCTCTTCTTGAAGATCTTTATCCTTTCTCCTACAATAGGTACCTGCAATACTGTCCTATCAAGCTCAGCCACACCATAATACATAGGTATTATTTTCATAGACATGCTTCATCACATATGGTCCAAACCACCTCTTCACCATCTTGTGAATGGCACTATGTTGATTCTCTAGGATATTGTCATACACCAACACCCAATCACCCTCTTTCACAGTGCTAGGCCGTAATTGATGCCTACTATCAAATGGATCCTTATTCCTCAATCTGGCTACCTTGAATCTCTCAATTGCCAATTGCACATCCTCTAATCTCTATTCTAGTTGCCTAATGCGAAGAGCTAGAAGCTCCTCTCCAGACAATAATTCTTGCCAAGGCAACACACTCCAAGTCAAGGCTGAAGTCTCAATGGGCATAACCAATTTCCATCCATACATTAACCCTACTTGCATGAATCCTATAGTCACATTGTGAGTCGCACAAGATCAACCTACAATGCAAAAGGTAGTAACCTCTACCAATGCCCAATCTGTCCACCACAAGCTTTGGCCAATGCCTTCACTATAAGTGAATGTATCTTTCACTATTCCCATTACCTTTTGAATTGTAAGTGGAGGTCAAGGCTAGTTTCATACCATGTTTAAAGAAGAATTCCCTAGCCTCATCCACATCTAATTCACCTCAACCTACAGTAATTTTTCCAATACATCTATATATGCAAAAAACATCTTAAGAAGAAACTTCCATATAGCACTGGAAGTTTTAGTTCTTAATACTCTACCCTCTACTTGATTTGTAAGATCTTCTTTGGCTAAGACTATAAATCACATCTAATAGAGACCCATTAACATAGTAATTAGATCAATTACCCACTTGTAGTGTATACTTAGTGGGTAGGTATCGTCCCTATGACATTTTGAAGAATAAATCTGGCAATCCCTACAAGTTTCCACAAAATAAGATATGTTTTTGTACCTACCTTTCTACCAATACCTCTCCTTGATCTTCTCATATGTCACCCATACACCCTTGTGTGACCAGCCCATAGGCTCTCATGAAACTCTTGCATAGCCTACACAACTAGGTAGCCCTATCACAGACTACGTGCAAGGGTAGACCTCCTCTCTTCTTGGGATGCTTCCAAAGTTTTCTATCTATTAAGAAATATCCATAGGCTTTTCTTCTAATCTTCTTGAATTTTGCATTGGTCCATTCATCCTCTTGGCTAGCAAACGAAGATACTAACTTATTTGCAACCACTCTCCAAAATCTCCTCTAAGAAGGTCTCAATGGTAGAAACATGACAGACACAGTCAAGTATGGTAGCTCAAATCTTTGCATCCTCCTCCTCTACAAGCAATGACTCCTCATTCTCACACCTAGCTCTTAAAAGCATATTTGCAACTAGGTTCTCCTTTTCTACTATATGCCCAAACTCTAGATTCAATGACTTGATGTAAGTAATCCATCTCAATGTATCTATGTCTGGGGTAAAGCAACTAGTAATCATGCCTAGCAAGGGTAAGCAATCTACCTCAACCAATAAATTACTCCTTGTCACATTTGAAAATTGTAACAATTCCAAATACCTTCCTCTTGATCTATGGGTACCTCTCCTATGTCTCTAATTTTAGGATCTTCACCCCAAATCGAATGGCATACCTATGACCCTCCTCATCATCATGACCAATAGCCCAACCTATACCGATAGGAATAGTGTCAACAATCAATACAATAGGTTTTCCACAAGTGTAGTTTGCTTTCCTACTAAGAGTAGGAGCATACTATAGCAATCTCTTCAACTTCCACATGGCTCTAGTATGTTTCTACCCCTTCCGAAGCAGTTGGGTACAAAACATTTGCCATATGTGCAAAATGGGGTATCCAAATTGTATAAAACACACAAGCACCAATGAATCTCCTCATCTATGATGTAGTAGAGCAATACTCCACAATCTTTCCAATAGCATCCACCTTCATAGACAAGGGTCTCCTACCATGGTAGCCACACATGTGCCCAACAATGATGACCTCAATCACATTAAAGATCAATATTTGTCCTAAGAGTGCCAAACTCATATCCTTAAGCCTAGTCAGAATCTTCCCACAACATGCAATGTGCTCTACAATAAAGTGTTTACATCCTTGCTCAGTTGAACTCCATTCTTCTCCTCTTTCATACATCCCTTTATGGGTATGTCATCCAAGAAAGACATGGTAAGTTAAGGGATATACACGTGTAGGACCTTGTGCATAATATTCATCATATGCACAACATAATTAGTAGGACCTCAAGACAAGGTACACATCCTGACAAGACCTATTGGAGTTCACATAGTAGTAAGATCTCTACTCTCCAAGGCAAGCTGTACCAAGGTTCCTGATCTATTCATTGGCTACATATCATCTATGAATCTAAGTGATCCATTCTTCTTTGGAACTCTAAACCACCTATTGGAGTATGATGTTGATGATGCCTCTAAGATTCCCATCTGAATCTTCTTATTTAGCAAACCATCTAGCTTTGGGAGATGCACTCTACTGAAAACTTATGGCCTATGTGCTCTGAACCACTCAAAGAGTCCACCATTTTTTACTTCATGTCAACATTGGTCTCCCTCTAATTCACTCGAAAAATCAAATTTTGCTACAAATGAGTAGCACATACCTTTGCCGGATGAAGATAAGTAGCCCTCAACTTTTTTGGTTGAAAATGATCAACCCTCTGCATTGTGAATTGCATGGGAGTAGCCCACACATTAGATGTTGAAATACTTCTGTAGTAAACTTTGTAGGTTCAAAATAATCGGTCATAAACTCTATTTTCTAAGGTACCCTAGCTTGTGAATCTAATTTTTTTCACCAAAACTACAATTTCATGAAAGATGTCCAAGGGGTTATACTAGTACAACACTAGGACCTCTTTGCATATAAGTTTTTAGCATATCTTCTATTTTTGACTTTGTGTCTGCACAAGTCAAGTTATCATACATCTTGTATGTATGCTCATCATCTTATTAAATACATGAATCCTCAAATCTTTGACCTTTCTGCATATGTACTACCTAGCAGCTCTAGCCAACTTTGTAATTTTTTGAAAATAAATGGAACTATTTGCTAAAAAACCAACGAAGCTTGAAGGAAAAGCACTACTACCAAGAGGCAAGAGCTTTTTCCTCCTTGCACCACCATCGTCCCACAAGACAGTGTTACCTAGAGAAAATCTAGGTCTTTTGCGAGAAGAGGGGTATCGCGTAAAGTGTCTTTATTCCTCAGATGATTCACACATACTATCACAAACTGCATAGCTCTTCTTCCATCTCTACTATGTATTTGAGCATATGCAGAGTCATCATCCATTACCTTTGTCTCCATCTGTGCTTTTGTAATATATGGTTGACCCAAAATAACATCATAAAAATAGGAGTCATGCACAAAGAAATGAAAATCTTCTTGTATATCACCTATATATATCTTGATATGGAGGCATGTATCATATAACTCTCTTCTAGTGTTATTGGCAACTCTCATTCACCATCCATGTTCCACATCCATTGGTCACTTCTTCTCACTCTAATAAACTTGGTGTATAATAACACTAATCTTTGATCCATGATCTATCAAAACAATACATGGACTAGCCATTTCAATTATCTTAATCACTATCTTAGTGGTCACTTGTGCCCAATGTGGTCTAGAAAAGTGACAACAAGGAACCATAATTAGAGCATCATCTTTTTCATAATTCAATGGCTGAATAATCTTTATGACTTTCAGGAACACTATAGTATTTACTACTTGGCTCTCATATTCTTTTTCTTCATCCAACTCGTCATAAAGTAGTTCTTCAATTGTGATACTTCGTTCTTCTGCAATCTAGATTATCTACCTATAAATCAATAGTATTCTCAACATCTGAAAGAAGCTTATAGTCAGCAGGCTGCTTCTTAAGATGTACATCCTTTTCTTTTATTTTCTTTTCTTTGTCCATCTTCCATGACATGTTCAGGTCCTAGTGTAGGAAGTGGAGCAACTAGCTCACCCCCTCTAATCTTTTTAGAAGTGCTTGGAGTTTCATCATCTTATCTTCTTTTTTCTTCAACAAGTACCTCAGTTCCCTAGATCTTTGCTAGATATTCATAAAGAGAATAGGTGTCTACTAGAGCATCCCACCCAATCTCTTTTCTTGTATTTTGTCATGCACTAGATAATTTTGATTGCTGCAATTTTTCTTTATGTGTTGTATCCAAAGAAAAAGTTCAAAACTCTAATTTACTATATGGTTTCTTCTCAATCTATACTCCATAGGTGGAAGCATCACTCCTAGAATATAAAACATCCGTGTAACTAGGTCTTCAAGAGTCTGGTTCGTTCCTCCCTTGCCAAAGTTTGGAATCATCGGCATTTCCATCTTAGTTAGGCATATTTTATCCTCTAGTCCCCAAAACACCAAGTTCTTTCTCCTAGCATCTTTATAGAACTCATAGTCCTTGCAATGATGCTCAAGACTATCACAAATATACCTCTTGGTATAATCCCTCCTAGAGGGAGCCTATGAAGGACTTGTTTTTTTGGGTGCAATAGTTGGTGCTATAGTCTTGGAAACAACAAGTCTCAGATCCCTTATACCTTTAAGTGTCTCATCCATAACGTCATTCTTGGGTGGCAGAGTTGTAGAAGCCGACGGTGGAACCATAGGTACTGGTACTAGCATAGAAAGAGGTGTAGGCATAGGAATAGAGGTTGGCATAACAATAGTAGGAATGGCTATGGGAGTCATGGTTAAAATAGTAGAAGGCACTAAGATAGGAGGGATTGTAGAAGAGATTGTACCATTTTTCAATCTAGATTTTCACATTTTCTACTTCACCATAGTAGTGATTGCATCCATTACATCTTGCCAATCAGCCTTTAGACCCATAGGATACTAGCTATCCTCCAAAATCTCTCCCAACTGCACTTAAAGCATTGGACCTGCAACTTATAGAAATAACTCCATCTTCTCAAGCTTTAAGGCCACTTCACCTATAGCATTCATCTCATTAAATCTAGACTCAATCTCTCATAGAAGCTAGAAGCCCTTGTTTGGCTTGTGTATCCACTCACAAAAGCTATAGCTTGTATCCATCACAATGTCTTCTAGGTAATATTCTTTCTTTAAGGCTTTCTTAGAGGTAGGCCAAAATAGGACTCATAGCATAGAGCCCATTAATGCATGAATTTAAGGATGAAGTTACTAGCTACACAAAGTATTAGCTCATTCATATGTGCTCATCATATGTACACGCACACCAAAGAACTCCATCTTAACCTCATAAAGCTTCAAATAGACTAAAAAATTGTGACTATCAAAGAGCTTCTTTTGGATTTCTACTGCCTCCATAGCCTTCATAGCTGCAACTTTGTATTGCCCACATTGGCTTGAAGTTGCATCTATTGTAGTATTTGTTGTTGATGGTGTTGTTATAGCTATTGCATATATGCATTGAATGTGCAGAGAAGCTACTTCACTTCTTCATTTGACTCAAATGTACTCACTAAAAATGATGATTCTTTCATCTTGCTAACAATGTGGCCTTCATGTTGGGTTCACTAAATGTTGCAAGGGTTTCACAAATAGCCACATGTAGAGGTTCTTAATCAAGCTAGATTAGAAACAAGGTACAAGGACAATAGATACCAAGGATCTTTGTGTTACTAAGAATAAGTTACGATACAATGAGGAGAAACTCCCAAATATTCCATGTCAATACATGGATTAGAATTCCCAACAATACCTTCAACTCTTCAAGCAAAAAGTCATGCACATTCTCTATTCAAACTCTTTTTCCCGACAACCTTTTAGGAAAGGCACTCGGTTATTACTCACAATTGTGTCCTCTTTGTCAAAGACATAATGTATCTCAAAATTTAGATTGCCGAAGATCTCTCTAGTGGGTGCTCTTTCCCTTTTATAATAGTCCACAAATGTTCAACCTTGCTTTAGGTGCGTTTAGCTTTCTACTTGAGTGTTTCTTTTTTCTAAATTCAAGTTTTTGATCAAATTTTCTAGATCCCTACCCCAAAGATGGATGACTAGGCTACTATGATTTCCTGCTAAATTCATCTCAATTCTATTATAATAGTTCATGTTTACTATAATGAGCTTCAATTAAGCTTAGATGCCCACAATCTTTGCCTTCATTGCTTTGTTCAAATGACACTATAGAGCTTTTAGCTCTCCATCTCCCTTGGCCCGCCATTTCAAGCACCGTTGTTGAAGCGTATAAGGGTTGAAGGTCTATTGTAGGGGTAAGAGATAGAAGGGTGTCAAGAGATTGAGAGATGGAACAAGATGAAAGAAAGAGAATTTAGAATTGGGAAGATTTAATGGAGACAAATAGAGGTAAAACTAACTGATTTCATTTCATACAGTTCAACAAAGCAATCACTCTACAATACATTTGATAGATCTAATAGATATGCCCAAGACAAAGGCACATGCACAAATGTAGGACGATAGCCCAAACTATGGCTCAGTATACATACTAATACATGAATAATATGTGCTGAACATAATCCAAAAGCTATAGATAACACCTCAAAATTTCATGCATACATAAATTTGCCGATGGAAGATGATAGGTGGCACCACTATAGAGAAGTTATATGAATAGAAATGCACAAATGCCTATAAATAACCTCTACAAGCCTTCAGAAGCCCTTTAGCCATGTAATTACAATTTTATTACAGCAACAAAACATGGTATAGATGTAGTCCCGAATCCAAGAGAAACTCTACCTTTGTTGTCTATAGTATCTCTACCAAACGTAGAGATTAAGATCAAGTAGCATAACTCAAGAGAAGCCCTATTTGAGCATCAAATCTCCATTTTCAACTTGCTATCATGTTCTGACTATTATTCATAGCTCAAAACAATATACACGAAGAGTATGAACCCATCAAAACTTCCCTTTGATAATCAAGGAGGGTTCCCTTAATATTTGGGACCAAGAATCAAGTGAGAGATCGCCTCCAAGACCTTATAAAAGATGAGAATCTTCAAGGACAACTTGTTGCCTTCTCATATTTAAAAATAGTCCCAATACTCTCCTCTATCCTCTCCAATGCATGAGCCTCTAGCCCACTTGCTTTTTGGATTTTCCCCTCACCTTTTCCTTGTGTCCTCTCCTAGTTAGCATACCATCACCTTCACCTTTGTGGCCTCTCCAATGCATGAGCCTCTAGCCCACTTACTTTCTTTGGCTTTTCCCCTCACCTTTTCCTTGTGTCCTGTCCTAGTTAGCATACCATCACCTTCACCTTTATGGCCACGTTGGATAACAATTGCCCAATTAGTCCTGTTGGTGCCTCTAAATCTATGTTGAATGGTCTTCTTGATCTCATGCTTCATTCTCCAGCACATAGCTGACAAAACAAGTGACTTAAGTAATTACTAATCACTACTCAAAGCCACATGGTCATTAACTCCCAAGAGTCTAGTTGACTAACTCCTATTATCAAAGCAATGGGCAAGTTAGAGAAGTCCATTGACTAAGAAGTTTTTCATTTACCATTTTGTAGACAAAGCATGAACTCCTCCACAAGACAAAGCATATCTCACTTTCACACTCTATGTTAAAAATCCCATGACATCCACCCGCTCCAAACCTACATGTCCTTTGAAGGTGCCATACAGGTAGTCCACCAATATAAAAAATCCAAATATTTATCATCTTCATGTAATGAGTCCAACTACTCAGCATCCACCATTGGCAATGATAGCTCCTATGATTTTCCAACCCCTATAAATCCATAGAGCATCCCAATTTCATATGTCAACTTATCTTTAGCTGCATCTTCAATGTTTGTCACTTTCTCTTCCTCATCTCTGTGAATCTGCTTATCTTTTACCAAGCTCACTAGTGGAGAGGCCTCTTCTACATTTCTCTTTTTGTATATCTAATTCTCTTCCCATATTTGGGTACCCACATGTTAGCCTTATGCAACTTTGGTGAAGCAAATGTCACATACAATTGATTACATCCATCAAACTCAATCTCTTCTTGACCGAAAAACTATCCTACAAGCCATCCTACAAAAAACTACTTCTATCTTTCAAACTGTAACTCGGATTGCCAAGATTTAAAATAGAAAAATGTATCCATATGCATGATCTAAAAATTTGTTGACGACATTAGGGCCAAATTTTGAAGGTATCAGCCCCTAAAATTTTCTATGCAACTTGCAATTGTTATTTATAGTATGCAGCCCCGCGCTCTTTCTAACCCTATAATTTTTTCATACAAACCCAGATGTCAATCAAACTTTGTAGGGGTCTTCCTTAGGTACCAAAACACATTTTGAATGTATTGGTCACCATTAATTTACTTTTAATTAAAACATTTTTCAACATCTTCAAATTTTCCTTGCATGTCCGCCGTAGTCTGTTACAACCATTTTGTTCGCTTGGGTCCCTGAACCTACACATCCTATGTATGTTAGAGTATTATTATTCAATATATTTAGAGTCTTTCTCATCCATATCCATGCCATCCTCTTCTTTTTATTCTTCCACACTATCAAGGTCAATACATGTATCCAACTCATCCAATTCATATGATGTAGACTCCCTTCACTTAAAGAGCATGATCTGTTTTACCAACTATAGAAATGTATAATGCTATCCCATCTAATTCAACAAGTGAATAGGTAGCATTCCCAAATACATGCCTTACCATATATGAACCAAGCCATCACTTATATATTTTTTGACTAGCACTATCCTAATTTTCCAAGTTGCTTATATTTTTTATCAAATTGTTTATTATTCTAAAGCGTAGCTGCCTTCAACTTCTCCCCTACTATCCTAATGTCTTTTGGTCTTCTTTCTAACTGCTTGATATGTAAAACTACCAACTCCTCTCTATTTAACCCCTCTTTCCAAGGTATCACACTCCATGCAATAGTCATCTCTTATATTGGCATGATGAGCTTTTGACTATACATTAATTTAGCTTGTATATATCTCGTGATAGCACTATGAGTTGTTTTATCAGCCCACAAAGCATATGGGAGCACCACCCATGGCCACTCTCTCATCTTCCCTCCATATGAATTGGCCAAGGCCTTAATGATAGGTGGATGTCCACATTCACTTTTGCCATTTCCTTCTGGATTATAGCTGAAGTAAGAGCAACTTTATCCCCAAGTGAGAGAAGAATTCTTGTGTTTCATTTGCATCCAATTCACCCCTATCTACTGTAATTTTGCAAACACACCCATACCAATAGAAAATCTCTTCAAAGAGAAATGTACACACTACTTGAGTAGTCTTTGTCCTAAGTGCTTTCCCTTCTACTTGATTCATCAAGTCTTCATGTGCAAGCATGAGGTACCGCACCTACTATAGACATGTAAGCATAGTAACCAAATCCACTATCCATTTAAAATGAAGAGACAATAGATAAGATAGCTGCAATCCATCCTGATCTCTCACTGATGAATATATCTTATAGTGGTACAAGATTCCACAAAGTAAGCAATGTCTACATACATCCCCTGCCACCAATATCTTTTTTTCATTTTCTCAAATATGCCCCACACACCTTTATGACCAACCCACAAGCTTTGGTAGAGCTCTCACATAACCTATACCTATGTGGCTTGATCTCCAAGAACTTTTAGTGGATCTCTTCTCTTCTTCTTAGCATGCTTCCATAAATATATGTCATTCAAGAAGGAACCTTATGCCTTTCTCTTAACTCTCTTGAACTCCTCTCTTGGCCGTTCTTCCCTCTTGGAAAGAGTGCTGAGATATTGGCCTATTCTTAGCCATTCCCCTTCATATTTCTCTTCCAGAAACACCTCCATAGTTGAAACATAACACTTATTATGTTTTCTTCCTACTATACCTACTTTTTCCATGGCTAAAAACTCATTCTTTGTTGCTAAATTTATTGCAACAACAATATTCCCAAATAGTGTACCTATTGTACTCGTTGAATTTATTGTTGTTCCAACATTTATGACAAGTGTACCAGCATTTAAGACACTTGTACATGCATATACAATAGCTATACAATTGGCACATGCTCTAATTTTATAATTTTAAGCAAGAAACTCCTTCCCTTTATCCTCATCGATCATGCTATCTTTATCTTCATAGTGTGTTCATGTGATAACATATTAGCCCACCACTAGGTTGCTCCTCCTTGCAATATGTTGTAAATTCAAATTGAGTGATTTAATATAAGCTATCCAATGCAACACAACAATTTTGGGAGTAGTATAACTGGTTATCATACCCAATAATGGTAAACAATTTGTCTCCATCACTAGATGAGTACCCATAAAATACTATCTATCATATTTAAGAGTTGTAACCATCCCCAAAGCTCCCTCTTTATATGTGGATACCTCTATTATTGTTTCTTGTTTAACACCTTTGCTCCGAATCTAATAGCATATCTATTCCCTTTACCATCATCCTATCCCATTGCCCATCCGATACTAATAGGCCTTGTATTGACAGTGAGAAGGATAGGCCTTCCATCCAAATAATCTGCCTTCTTCAAGGTTGGTGTAAAATTCAAAAACTTCTTTAGCTTTCTAATAGCCTTTGAATGTTGCCTTCCCCAAATGAAACTTTTTCCCTTCCAAACTTATATAAGGTGCATACAACTGCTATATGAAAGCAATGGTTTTGGATCAAAGAATTTGAGGACATGTATGCATTTTGAGAGGCATCCATTATTGAAGATGCATTGCACTCGTATTGGTAGAGACCTACTAGAAAAATCTTCCAAAGGTGGGTGGACACCAGAGGAGTACTCCAAATGGCAACAAGAAACTCGATGAAGCTTGTCAAGCTGCTCAAAGGCAAGCAATTGGAAAAGCTCATCGATGTCCTATTTTTCTATTTTTCTCTCTGCTAGAATGCTTGATGTAAAGAGGAAGACTTGAGGGCCTTTCGAGATAACAAGGAATTGGGAGGATCTAGTTCATGGAGAAAATGCAGGTCTAAATATAAGCATTAGGCTTATTAAGCCAATTGAAAAGCATTTATAGGCATTAATTGTGAGGTGCCTCCTCCAACAGACCCGGAGGAGTCCTCTTAGTAGTCGACTGAAATTCATATCCGTGCACATCGCCATCCAGTCTCCCCATGGGAAACCTAGGACTTAGTTGAACATGGGAATCTCAGTTCTACTTCACAGGGGAAGTGTGGACAAGTCACCCCTAATAGAAATCTAACTCCCACCTAAGAAAGACCACTTTGTAATCAATCAAAGGCAAGAGTGAGGTTAATACTGCACTTGGTTCAAAGAGAGTGAGAGATGGGGGAGAGTGTAACTCAATCCCCCTACCCATAAGGTAAAATCTCAACTCTTGCCCCCTAAAACGGTGTTAAACCTGGTAACTAATCCTACCGATATTGGGAGGGTCATGATTTAATTAGCTCTATCTATTGGAAAGTTACCCGACTTATCAGATCCACCCAACCATAGGCATTTGATTGTCAGGATCAAAGCCTCCCACTTTCCTCGATTGAGTTTTCTAATTAGCAAAGCATACTACCACGCTGTTTGGACATATTAAAATAAGCTTCCTTTTATTACTCCGTTAAACTGGGTTCGTTAAACTCGATCTTTAGGACATAACAAACAATTTGGAAATCAAATACTTTATTTTGTAATAACAAGTAGAACCATCACTCCACAGAGTGGTGCAAAACCGTCTTTTCACAAAAAGACATTGTCCAAGGACCTTCCAATCCCTTGGGATTGGGCTGTATGTGATCGCACTATGTCTGCAATCAACAGGGAATTTACTGACTCAAAGCCCCTCTAAGCTTCCCTAAGCCTCAAGAGTTGTCCTACATAGTAGGGGCACTTATCACTTGACCCTTTTCCCTCTCAGCGGCTCGAGTGATAAAAAACCAAAAACACCTACCTCCCTGTTAACCCCAACACGAAGAAAGGAAAAGAAAGTGGAAAAGACGCAGGGCAAAGGCGGAAAAAAGGTAGCCCGACTGAAGAAAGAAGAGGAAAAAAGACCAAAAGTGCAAGGGCAACCTTAAAAGTCCAAGGCAAATGCAAAAGGGGAAATGCACATTTTAAAATAAAAAGGCGCCGGCTCTCACCCGGACTCTCACCCGTGCAATTTGTAAATGTAGATAGGCGGTGGAAAGGAGGCTAGGAAGATCGAATGACAATGAGAAAAGGGGCCTAGGCTAATGGCCGGCCATGTAAAAAAGGGGGATGACCACCCATGGAAATTAGGGCATGTATATAAAGTTGAAAAGTGAATGAGAAGCTCATTCTTGTGTGTGGCAAAAGCTTCTTCTTCTTCTTCTCTTGTTTCTTGCCTTCTTGCTTGTGCTTGAGAGAGGGATTGAGAGAGTGTGAGGGAGTGATTGTGTGAGAGTGAGGGATCTTGGAGAAGAAGCTCTCCATCTTCTCTCTTCATCTTCTCCTCCTCTCTTCTCTTCTCTTGTCTCGCGCGTGGCTATGGAGGATGAAGCTCATGGGAGAGGGATTGAGGTTGCTTGAGCTTGCCTCAAGGATCGTGGAGCTACCGGTGTGCAAGAAAGAGGAGGGTACTCAATCGAGCATCAAGGTAAGCTCACTACACCCGTAAGGTAGGCATTGCGCGTCAGCTATGTGAGAGGTAGCCATGGCTGCTCGGTTCGAAACACTTGAGCAATAAGTGGTCCGTAGGTCCCGAGGTAGAGCTCGAAGATCCCCTCCATTTTGGTTCCGTTGCCGGGACCAACGGAATCGAGCCTTGAGCGCCGCACGCATCAGATCGAGCATGGAAGTAGGGTTTGCAACTTGAACCAGTGCTCGAGATAACTAGGAGGTTTTAATCCGTGGAACAGGCAAGTATTTGGGTTTGTTGGAAGCATTAGATTAGGACCATTGTTCTGCATTTCTGTTTTTCATGTTGCCTGCACTAGATTAAGGTTAGATTAGGGTAAGAAAAGAGAAAACAGAGGTTCTGGTTGCTACTGAAAACAGGAAAACAGGGGCTCAGATTCAAGTTTTTGGGTGAAACAGGGACAGGGAACTGGCTGTAAGGTTCTGTAGTGCTGGGAAAGGACCTTAAGAGGTTCGGGAAGCTAGGACAAACCTCATTTCTTTAGTTGGCCCTGAGAGAGAGAGAGAGAGAGAGAGAGAGAGAGAGAGAGAGAGAGAGAGTTTCTGGTTCACATGACAAGGAAATGCAACCCCGATTCTAGGCGCATTCAATTCGTGCTGCTTTAGGTGAGTCCGGTGTGTTCCATTGGCGCTCTAATCGGTTATGGGAAGTTTGTGGTGATTGAATGCAGTAGGCATTAGGAAGGATTCAAACGCGCCGGAATCGCCGCTGACTCAGTCGGACCAACCCACAGTGGTCCGATCCCCAGAATCGGACCACCCGAGTTCTAGAGTCAAACCGTCTGACTCCCAGGATCGGACCGTCCGACTGAGAGAGAGTCAGACCAAACTGGTCCGATTGCCAGAATCGGACCATCTCGATCAGACGTGCCACGTGGCACTCGGACTGCCCTTAGAATCGGACCATCGTAGTCGGACCATTGGGGCTGGGCTCGGACTAGGACCACTTCAAAAATAGGACCATCCTCCTGGTCTAATTCCAAGAAGCGGACCAAACCCCATCCGACTATTAGAATCAGACCTAACTGGTCCGATTGCCAGAATCGGACCGTTCGACTCCCAGAGTCGGACCAGCCTTGTCCAATTCCCAGAATTGGACCATCTTGCCAGAACAAAAAGATAAGGATCGTTTGCTGACCTTGCCACAGACCTAACCCCAGGACGCAACCCTGAACACCCCCAGGACCCAGTTTGGCCATTGGAACCTCAGAGATTAATCGAACTCAGGGTGCGGAAAGACCATAGAATAGCCGGGAATCGAGTTGAAAACTCAAAGTAGGCTAAGAACGTGGGAAGAAACAAGGTGGAGTTTGCATTAAACGCTTTCTGCATCGGCATTTCACTTTTGTGCTCCACTAAACCTGCATAGCAAGAAAAGAGAAAAGCCTGTTTTCGCACCAAGCACCATGAAAGCACTAAGCACAACGTGTGAGTAAGGAGCGCCGCTGCTTTCAAATAACAAGGAACACATCTGGATACCTAATAACATTAAGGAACCCACTAGTAGGAGAAGACCCCAAGACTTCGACAGGTGCCTGAGCGCCCTATTAGTAGTATCTGGAAAAAACACGAAGACACAAGAAGCAGCAAGATAGAGGAGTGGAAGCTGCCAGAGCTGATTGGATTCATCAACAATCTCGTGGAGCTGGAAGCAGAAACAATGTTGGGATCAAGAGGTGACCAAGGGGAAGACCAATTAGACTTAGGAGAATTTCCAACTTCGGTCCAGGAACTGGTCCACGACTACGATCTACTCACTAGGACTGAGATCCGAGGTAGACCTGTAGAGGAAGTGGTGTCTAACGTAGAGAGGGAACGGGCAGCAGAGGCTGGCATGACGTTGAGTGAACTGGTGGCAAAGTGACTCATGGACAATACATCCATGGAACAAAGTGCTACTGCCCTGGCCACTGCGTTACTGTCAGAATTGGGAGTCCCGCAAGGGGCTAAAGGGTAGGCTAGAATCCCCATAGTAGCGAAACAACTAGCTCGATACAAACCTAACAGTGACCCGTACAGCTTCATGGAGCAGTTCAAGCAAGTATGTGAGGCAAACGGTCTTACTGACCCTGCGCAGCAAGCTCAAGCCTTCGGCCTGTGCTTAGGCGACAAGGGGAGGACCTGGTACTCTAGTTTGGATGACGGAGAACGTACAAACTTTGCTCGCCTTAAGGGCCTCTTCATTAAGAGGTTTTCGGAGGCAGGGTATTTGGACAACCTCATTGTTAGGTTGATGAATATCAGTCAAAGGGAGAAGGAGGACATTAGAGATTACGTCACTCAGGTGCATAGTCTCTACAAGAGAATCCCTACCAATGAGCGACCTACTGAGAGGGCAGTGTCTACAATGTTCGTGAATGGGATTCGGAGTGAGGAGCTCTACAAGGCTTTGGCCAATAACTCCACCTTACAATGGGACGTGCTAGCTCGAGTCTTCAAGGAGGCAATACACGTAGACGATCAACTTAGGGAACGTAGCATGAGGACTACCACCTGAGATAGTGCAAGCCAGAGGGACCCTGAGAGATCAACCACCTTAGGGGAAAAAGCAACTCCTAGCGCACAGGACAAGGGAAAGATTGTAGACCACGACCAAGGGATGGCAGAGATGAGAATGGAGATTGCACGGTTGCAAGAGCTCGTTAGAAAGCCTCCGAGATCACATGTACAATGTGTATACTGCGGTGGCAATCACCTCCCAGTGGAGTGCCAAGATCCTAGATCTCAGCCGTGCTCAAACTGCGGTAGATTCGGACACGATGCAGCGCATTGCAGAATGCCGAGGAGACTCCCATATACGCAGCAGTACAACCCTCCATTACTTAGACAATAGGCCACCTAATTTCTTTGGCAGGGGAACCCAGTTAGCTCTTCCAGCACCAATTGACTCAAGACCTGTCGTGCCTAGGCTGGAAATGAACCCAACTGGTACACCTAGGCCACCAGGGCCTTTTGTGACTCACCCACCTAGCGATGCTCCTGTTCACTTTGTGGAGGAGCCTAATGAGGAAGAGGCATATGTCAATCCTTATGTATCCTACGACGAGGAGGGCAACCCAGTCCTGATGGACTATCGGCTAGTGCCGGTGATGGATTTAGGAAGAGGACGAGGGAGAGGCTTTGGAGGGCCTAGCCAGGATCCAGTCACATGCTGGACTTGCGGCCACCTAGGCCACATTTCATCACGCTGCCTAGAGTGAGAACAAGCTAACAAAGAAAAACCGGATCTCCGATGCACAGAGTGTGGAATCACACATCTGTTTCCTGACTGTCCTAGGCGGAAGCCATCAACGAGCGCTGCCAACTTGCCATCGGTGCCTTTGGGGATCTTTGGAGTTGAAACTTTCGGTAGTGAGGATATTCCCATCCCACTACATGCTATGACGCGAGCTCAAACGAAACAAGTAGGCATCTCCCTTCCAGGGCCAAGTAACCTTGATGTAACCTCAATAGGGAAGAGAAGCCGAAGGAGACGGAAAAAGAGAATCAATGCGAAGATAACCCTTAAAACTGAGGAAACGACTACGCTAGTATAACGGGAAAGAAGGTCACAGACACGCAGAGGCAGAGACCTCGGCTCCTAACATAGCAGACCTAGGGAGTGCCAAGGTAGGGGAATATCCCCATCCCAAATGGCAACTCGAAGCCATAGCCAAGGTCAAGGAGTGGGTCAAGGACGCCCAAAAGCACCTCCGAGATGCTAAACCCATATTGGAAGACCCTATGGACGACTTCTCCAATGTTAGCACACTAGTCTCACCCTCAAAACCATAGGCTGGGAGCATGCCTGCACCACTAGGAGCGACTCAGCAGAGCAAGGCCGGGGGAAAGCTTACCAGGGCAGACAGAACGCATGGCCTAGAACTGCCAGCCTCAGAGGAAGACAAGGGTTCGATAGCCTCCTCACAACTTTGCTGTCCACTCTAGTAACTCTAAGTGTGGAGGATTTGCTTAGGCAAAATCACTCCTTGTGGTAGGAGTTAAAAGACTTGATCGAGGGACACACAGAACTTGCGGGTGTTGATCCGCAAGATCATGATGCAGTTACACGGATCCCAAGTCTAACTCTACACGCAGATCCTAAATCTTTGCACATCAATGCTTTTTGGGAAGGCACTGAAATGCACGCAGTTTTGCCCATCCTAGCCTTAGGAGACATGACTCGGAAAGGAATTGTAGACACAGGCGCCGGTGTTAGTGTGCTAAACCATGCGGTCCTAGAGGCATGTGGAAACCCTCCTGTAGAGACTGCTAAATTCAATGTCATGCTAGCAAACAGAATGAAGGTAAGACCATTTGGGGTCTTAAAGAATTGGCCGGTAAAGATTGCCGGTGTGCAATTTTTGGTAAACTTCATTGTCATGAAGGGAGTGGATTACAACATACTATTAGGCCGACCTTGGATGAGGAATCCACGAGTCATAGAGGATTGGGGCAATGGATTGATTTTCCTAGGGAACAAAACTAGTGCAGTGAGGGTAGAGATGGACACTTGCACAACGACACCTGTTGACCTAGCTGTCATCTCGGTTATACTAAAAGGCGATACTCAAACGACCAAACCTTATGGATCGCTCACTAGATATATCCCTTGGCCTGAGGATGAGAGGGATTGGATGCACGTGTTGGCAACCATTGACCTACCATTCTTGGATGAGGAAGGACCACATCAGGAGGCTGCTAAAACCGCTACCATGCCAAAACTGAGGAGCCATTTGTGCCTCTTTGCATGATGGCAGGAAGCTCACTCAACCCATGCAAACTGGCCTCGTCCTGCATCCCCAACAACAAATTAGAGCTTCAGGAAATCGTAGAGTATCTGACCGATAAATTGGACAGCAATTTGGCTGCTAACTTAAAACCTCTACGTGACCTTTTAGCTAAACCAGAATAGAAATGGACCAAGGTCCACGACCTGAACTTGTTATATAACTGGGCTTTAGTTACTGATGACAAGGAGACTGAAGAGGGAAGCTTAGGGGATGATGAGCAATCAGAAGGACAGGACCCGGACGATGAGGAGTATGAGGACTGTCACTCTATGGGAGAAGAGAGTGAAGAAGAGGTAGACACGATAGAGTACGACACGGAGGAAAAAGCGATAGAGCAAATCAGGGCAGACTTAAGGCCTAGGAAAGAAGGAATCAACTGAAACAAAAAAGGAGTCATGCTAATGGAGTGTGACAGATGCTGGCTAGAATGAATAGAAGCCGTAGATTACAAGCAAGTCGGAGTAGCACAAGGATGGGTAATCCCAGTGCTCAAGTCAGATTCACCTACGGAACTACGACCCCCTAGGGAAACACCTGCCTCAAGTGAGGGATGCAAGTTCAACTCAGAGTCGAAAGTTAGCACTGAGAATGATCCCAAGATACTACAACCCTCTGAGGTCAAACGCACCAAGGGAGACTTGCCAGTCCACCTGAGGCGCAGGACGCTAAAAGAGGAGGCCAGGAAGCAAGCAAGGGACTCAGAAGTGGAAAGGCAGAGGAAACCATAGGATCTACCCAAACGGTTTACAAAATTCAAAAAGGGTGACAGAGTGGTGCTCCTGTTAGGTGCAAAAAGACAAGGTCATACTAGTGAACCAATCGAGGGACCCGCCAAAGTCAAAGAGGTTAACTTGGCTGGGAAAGGCGACAAACCAAGACCGGTGTTCATCGCAGATGACTAGGCGGAGGAGAAAGAGACCAAACTTGTTGCGCTCCTGCAAGAGTACGTTGGCGTGTTTGCCTGGACATTGGACAAACTTAAGGGAGTCGACCCTAGGGTCGTGACTCATAACATCCCAATGGTTCCAGATGCAGTGCCAACAAAATAACGACCTTACCCCATGAATCCCAAACACGCCCATGCAGTGAAGGAGGTGATTGATAAACTCATGAGGGCAGGTTTCATATATGAGATCGAGCACACGAACTGGGTGTCACCTATTGTGATTGTCATGAAGAAAAATGGAAAAATCCAAGTGTGCGTAAACTACAAAAAGGTGAATGCCGCTATGAAAAGGGATAACTATCCTTTACCTTACACCGAGCACATGCTGGAGAGGGTAGCAGGGAAGGAAGCCTACAGTTTTCTGGATGGTTTCTCGGGTTGCAATCAAGTGCAAGTGCACCTCAACGATAGTCACAAGACTTCCTTTGCCACGGAATGGGGGTATTCGCCTACATTGTCATGCCTTTTGGGCTAATGAACACACCTGCAACTTTCCAACGCCTAATGTGCACTATCTTTAAGGACATGCTTAGGCACAAACTGGAAGTGTTAGTAGACGACCTATGTTTACACTCTAGTTGGGCCGAACACTTGAAGAAATTGAGAGTTGTCTTTGAAAGGTGTAGGCTATACCACCTCTCACTAAACCCCTTAAAGTGCCAGTTCTAGGTAAAACACGGATGCATCTTGGGGCACATAGTGTCAAGGAATGGCATTGCTACTGACTTTTCCAAAGTTAGAGTCATTGTTGACCTACCGCCACTCGACAACTACAAGGGAGTTCAGTGCTTCTTGGGACACAGTGGATATTATCGACGATTTGTGCTAAATTATGCATTAATAGCTAGACCTTTGTACAAGCTATTGATAGTGTATGAGTGGACGGAGGAATGCCAGCATGCATATGAGGAGTTGAAAAAGGCTCTTACGACTGCACCAATCTTGCGAGCCCCAGACTGGAACGTAACGTTCCATGTGCACATAGACGCCTCTAAGTTCGCTACTATTGGAGCCATGCTATCCCAGCCTGGTGAGCATAACTTGGATTACCCGGTGAGTTTTGCTAGCAGGCAGCTCACCGAGACCGAGATGAACTACTCCATGATGGAAAGGGAGGGGTTGGCCATGGTATTTGCGGTTAAGAAATTTAGGCATTACCTGTTGGCCACTCCCTTTGTCTTCTTTGTTGACCATCAGGCCCTACTGTATCTTGTGAAGAAGCCTTGCGCTATGGGGCGCATAGCTAGATGGTTACTCCTTTTACTGGAGTTTGACTTCTCTGTGGTTGTACGTAAAGGAAAGCAGCACTACATGGCTGACCACATATCCCACATACCCACAGGAGAAGCCGTTGGACAAGACGTGCCTGACAATTTGCCGGATGCCCATCTTTTTAACTTGTCTAGTGAACGAGAATTATTTAGAGCGGATTTGACGCCATATTGGGCCGATGACATAGTGAAAGTGCTAGAAAATGGACTACCAGAGCGAACCATTGAGAAGGCCAGGCTGAAGAGACTTATCTTGAAAATTCAGCCATATCAACTGATAGCTGGCCAACTCTACAGGTTGGGACAAGACGGTTTATTGTGCAGATGCGTGTGTGAGCACGAGATGCACGACGCATTAAACGAAGCACATGGCGGAATAGCTGGAGGACACTTTAGTGGGGACACAACAGCCCGAAAGGTGCTACAATCCCAGCTATGGTGGCCCACCCTATTCCGTGATGCAGCTAAATTTGTAAAGCACTGTGATGAGTGCCAAAGGACCAAAGTGCCTGTGCGAAAGGACAAGATGAAGTTGACCGCTGTCATAGCCCGACAAGCCTTTGAAAAATGGGGCATCAATTTTATTGGACCTGTCAATCCTACAGCACAATATTCCCAAGCTCGATACATCATAGTGGCAATTGACTATTTAACGAAATGGGCAAAGGCACGAGCCACGAGGAAGAACGATGCTAGGACCACCGCAAAGTTCTTGTGGGAGCAGATCATTTCACAGTTTGGCTGTCCAATCGAACTTGTAAGCGACCAAGGCACACACTTCATTAACGAAGTGATTGCCCACTTGCTCTCTACCTTCCTAATAATTCATTGGAAGTCCTCTCCCTACTACCCTCAGGCTAATGGCCAAGCCGAATCCACAAATAAAATCCTAGTCAATGTGCTTACAAAAGTCGTGTCTACTTGAAGAAGTGACTGGGACAACAAGCTAATGGCGGCCTTGTGGACCTATTGCACAGCTTATAAAACAGCTGTAGGACAGACGCCCTTTAGGCTGACTTACGGAACTAAAGCCATTTTGCCCTTAGAATTCTTCATCCCTAGTTTGAGGCTAGCAGTCCAGGAGCGTTGGGAGGGAAGAGAGGCTTGGACCAACCACTTAGTGGAACTTGAGCGCTTAACGGAGACCCGACTCCTTGCAACTCACTCTCTGATTTGTGAAAAGGCTTGACGAAAGATGTGGTTTGACAAGCATGTCAAGCAGCGAGACTTCGAACAAGGGGACCTTGTTCTGTTGTACTCGGTAAAAGGACATAAACAGAAGATGAAGTTTTGGGGGCTAGGGCCTTTCAGAGTACGCATGATCGGTAGGACCAGGAATGTCGAGTTGGAGACACTTGATGGTGAAGGAATAGGCTTTTTTAATGGCAGCCGCATTAAGAAGTACTATCCTCCTTCACATCCATTACATGAGCCACCCATGCTAGAACCCCCATTGAACGTCCACATGGCTACTGTAACTGACCTTATAGATCAGGACGAAGAAGCAGTGGCACCGGCATACCTGCGGATCACAGTTGCAGCAGGAGCGGTGTATTCTTTCGAAGCCTTGAGTGATGAAGGTGATGACTACAACATCTTAACGCATGACCATTGGACACTCATTGGTCAACCGCAACTACAGCCTACTAATGCTAAACTCACCCCGTTTGGGGGTACCGCTTACCCACTCCTAGGAAAGTGCAAGGTGGTCGTTTCCATCGAGTCTGAAAGTTTACCAGCCTTCTTCCATGTGTTACCTAACACTAAGGAAGCTGGTAATGTGTCACTATTGGGTTGCACTTTCAAGAAGAAAACCAATTGTAATGTGGATTACAACCTAAATCGCATACATCTTGCTATCAGCAATGTGCACATAGTGACGACTTTGAGCAAGGGCTGTCTTGATTCCCCCGCTTTTACAAAGCCACCGGTAGAATCCCCTACGACCATGCTTCAGCTCGAGTCTGAACAGACGGAAACTACGACCTCGTGCCGGGCTCTCAACCCCAGGCCCAAGCCCATCAAGAGTGCTTGCAAGGCCAAAGAGTCCAAGTTTCTATGGGTGCCGAAATGGCAAAAACCACATCCGGGTAGACCACCCAAGTATGATCCTAAACGTCAAAATTATCAACTGTCCCGACCCAAGAGGCAGTCTAGGCACTATCGCCGTAGACGCACAACCACACCGCGTTGGATTCCCAAAGATCTCTTGCGGGCACAAGGATACTACGAGGGCAATCCTTGGATTTGGGTGCCTAAAAATGGCCAGTTAAGAAGCTTATCTACAAGCAATCTCATCCTAATGAGAGAGGCTTGCACAAGTGGCACCCAGAACACAGTTAGCAGGCCAGGGCTAGCGGTGGCTAGCAAGCCTCAGCTCATTTATCGACCAAAGCAAGTGCCACAGGCCTTAAACCTACCTAATCCTGAGAACTTACAAACCACTATGACTGCTCACTCAGAACCTAGTACAACCCCCATGCCTCTAGAGCTTCCTGCAGCATCTCAAAGTGCTTCAGAATGCGAGGCCCAACCCGTGACACCGATGAGGAAGTCACAACTATCCAGTCAAGTTGCACCACCCCCGCCAGCGGGTCTTAAACCTTCATATGCAATATGACCTTTCCTCTCTTTGGCTAAGGACCTTGCCGCAACTTCTAGGGATGACTTAATAACCTGCATTAAAATGTTAGACGAAACTTTCACTACATTTGCTAGAAGCTACGAGAGGCTAGACCTAGGCCTTCTTGACAAAACACTTGCTTCAAATGTTCGTGCATTACCATGCACTTGGGAGGAATACGAACTTATGACCACTAAAGTTCCAAAAATTGCTGTCGAATTGATAGCAAATGATGAAATCTCGAAGGATCAAGCTGCACTCAGAAGACTTATCACTTCTTATCGTAAGCCTCCTCGTTCTGCTCCGGAACAGGAGTTGCAAGAGCTCCAGCAGATGGCAAGCTCACCTTCCACGTTCTTGCAGCAATGGTTTACGCTAAGGATCCAATGGGAGAAAAAAGGGTGTCGCATAATGACCAATGCTGAGCAACGCAGGGCAATTAAAACTATCGAATATGACCCCACTTATGTGGCACCTATCTCGTTTAGGGCCTTGGCCATCACCGGTAATCAGCATTTGGACAACCATGTGCTCACCCACCCCTACATTGACCAATTCCTCACCAAAGAGGAATTACATGTTGCCAGTCGCCTCAATATCGAGATCTCTTCCACGACGGTTTGACCTACATTTCCCAAGTCTCCATCCAACCATCTACTCTGGATTGTCATGCCCAACTCAAATACAATCCAAGCTTCTATGATTAGCTATTAGCTAGGTAAGTCAACCCACGCGAAACAACACTTACCTCATCCTTCCTGTGCTAATCCTAGGAAGGATTCTTTGAAAGATCCCTGACGGAGGGGGGAGCAATGTGAGCAAGAGCAGAGCAAAAATGAAAAGTTATGCTATCTAACTAGCATATTGTTATAATTAAGAAAGGTTCTATGGAAGAATACTGCAGAGTAAAACAATAGCAATAGTCAAGCCCCTAAGCAAGTGTACCCATTTTGGGCCCATATATTTTTCTCTCAAACTTAGTTCTAATTAGAAATAAGCCAATTGCTAGGCATTAATGTTGGCATGGTGTGTTGATAGGTCACCACCATGGCAGGACAGGAGAAAGGAGGCAAACTCCCATTCTCTGAAGAGGAAATGACCAAATTCGGCATCAGCATCGAAACCCGCTGATTCACTCAGTTCACTTTCAAGTACACACTGAATCTGGACAAGACCATCCTGGAGGAACCCGCGATCAAAGACTTGGTGGACAGATGCCACCTCCACAAGTACGTGGAGAAGGTGGGGCAGGCTGTGGATTACAGCATGTGCATGAATTTCCTGAGGAACTTCGACAAAAGCAGGAATTGTGGCACCATCACAGTAAGGACAGGGGAGCAAGAAATAAGAATCGAAGTGCCCCTCAATGCAACAATTATAGAAAAGGCCCTGGGGCTTGTGCCAAAGAAAGAGAGAAGGCCGAGACAAGATGTTTACACCATGCTGGGGGTCAAGAAAGAAGCAGTGCATACAGTGGATGGAATCAGCTTGGCTGACATCTCGGACCCAGTGGTGAAATTACAAGCAAAGATGATCCATACCCTCTTCTCGGGCCAACGTTACAATGCGCTGATGAACAGGATGGGGGTCCCACTATTGGAAAGCATAGCAGTAGAAGTCCCTGAATAAATAGACTGGAATGGATTTGTACAAAAGACCATTCAAAGTTCAGCTGCCCTCCTCACTCCGGCGGAAACACCAGCAGGAGGAGAATCCCCTGCCTCAACCGCGTGCTCCGCAAGGAAGAAACCTGCGTTAAAAGCAGCTACAATCAGATACAGGGGCATCCTGATAGCCATCATAGACGAAGCAATAAAGAATGAGGGCATCATGGAGAAGGAAGCGGCGCATCAAAGCCCACCTTACCACGAAGGAGGGGAATCAAGCGAAAGAACAGTAAGCGACAAGGGAGAGCAAGAAGTGCCGCCTCCACGAGCGAGTAAACCCGAAGAACAAAGCAAAAGTGATACGAGACAGAAGGAGAAGAAAGAGAAATTAAGTAAGGAAGAACGGGTTGACATCAAAAAAGCTAAAAAAGAGTCTCGAAGGGCCGAGGAAGAAAGGAGGAGGAGGAGCCTGCCAGAATAGGAGAGGAGTCGAAGAAGGCAGAAGAGGACAGGAAAAGGAGGGCGGAGGAAGAAGCCGAGGAGCAACGACTCAAGGAACTGGCCGAGCTGGCGGAAGCTACCCGAAGGTCGGTGGAAGAGACCCATGGGGGCGGAGAACTCGAACCCGCAAGCCCTGGCCATAAAGCCGAAGCCAGCGCAAGTGTGGAAGCAGCACGGGTGGTCGTAGGCAAGGGCAAGTCCCTCCTACATCCAGTCCCTCCCTCCTTTGTGCCAACAACAGCTGAAACTACGACCGCAACTACTGCACAACCCACGCCTCCCCTCAACACGGCACAGCTCATGACCATGGTGTAGATGCTCGTGAGCAAGGTGGCCGAAATTGTCCTTGAAACTAGATTGAAAAGGCCCACCGCCGCAGATGCAGAGTCACGGTAAGACCCAAAACGACAAAGGCTGGAGGCATCGACCACCACGCCCAATACTCCCATACCTACCGCAGACTATGACGCATATGTGGCTGAGTTACTGACACAACTCGACAGGGCAAAAGAAGAGAAGAAGGTGGCCCTACTGGAACTAGAGAAAGAAAAGGAGACGTCAACGGCCCTCAGGCTAGAGGTCTTAAGGCAGGAAGCCGACAGACAGAGAGAGATAAAGGCTCTGCAGGACCAGCTAGCAGAGAAAACAAAGGAAGCCCAAATCAATGAAAGCCGCCTTAGGCAAAGGCTAGAGGATGAGGAGCAGAGCTTGGTGGCGGAACAAAGGAACCTAAAACTATTGATGCAGCAATACAGTGATCTCCAGCAAAGGGTGGCCCAAGTGGAAAAGCTCTACCAGGAGGTTCAGGAAGGTGAAGCCACTGTTCCATAAGAAAATGCCACGGAGCCCTAGTCATGGCACGAGCAAGAAGAACAGAACAGGCTAATAAGGGAAATTGAATTCCTGAAAAATGAAGGGCCGGGGTCTCAACAGCTGAAGCGAAATGACTACAGGATGAAGTGCAGAGATTGCAAGATGCGTTGGAGACCTCCCAAGAAGACGTGGAAGCCCTCATGGCCATGACCTTTAATCAGAAGAGGCTGTTTGCTGAAATCCAGAGCCAAGAACAGTTGGTACAAGAGAAATCAGAAATCCTGGCCGAAGCGCACCACAGGCTCAGCATTGTTGATCAAGCAAGAGAGATCGTTGAAGAACAGCTCGCTCAAAAACTAAGAGAAAGAAACCAGTTATGGTTTTTATCAAATGAGCAGCAACAGGTAGTCACCACCCTGGCAAGCCAGCTGGAGGAACAAAGGCAAAGGATGGAGGAGAGAGCCATGGAGTGGGAAAGGAAAAACTTTGACAAGGTAAGGGACTTAACAGAACACCTGGCAGTGGCGAAATGTGAAAGAATGCTGGCCAAAGCTAGGGTTGAGGCTATAGAGATAGCCACTAAGACCCAGCAACAGGCCTTTCTCAACACGGTGCTCCATGTGATGCAAGCCGAGGGCGATGATACAGTGGAACAAGTAAAAAGAAAGTTGGAACTAAGCACCCGCGTGCTAAGATACGGTATTCAAGAGTGGGAGCTTCCAACAAGTATAGGAATAACTAAAGAGCAACAATTCTACTAGCTGTGCTGTACGGGCCTTTCCACTGCGGAGCTCAAGGAGTTGGGTTTTCAGGAGCAGGAGTAGCCATCGCCACCACCACTAGTCATTCCTCCCGTGGTTGAGCGCAATGTCGAAGAGGGCCCGGACTTCGAGCAAGATGATGACGAAGAGCCACAAAGAATGCCGAGTCCGCCTCAACCCGAGATCCCACAGGAGGAACCTGCCTATGCTGAGCTACCTGAACACATAATTGCAGCAAGGAGAAGGAGGCAAGAGTTAGTAGAGGAGGCCCAATGCCGAGCACGCATACTTCCACGACAACTCCCTGAGGAGCCCATGCCACTAAGAAATGATACACATCCTGTAGATTGGCCCCAGGAGTTGGTCATCTAGCACCAAAGAGAGCTACATAAGAGGCCATTCGAGCTTTCGTTCGCTTTTCCACGCTCCCTAGACCGGACCGTACCTTTAGGAGTCGTAGCCAAGATCAAAGATCTGGCTAACGAACTCGCAAATAGATGGATGGAAGAAAGAAGCATGATAATGACTAGGTGGAGACAAGAGCCGTGAGAATACTGGGAAGACAAGGTTAGTCTGGTTTCCAAATTCGTCCAAGGCTACGAGACACAGCCAAAATGGCGGAGGAGGATTTGGGACACCAATTTTGATGCCTGGACTGCATTTTGTAGCTCCCTCCCCGAAGAGCGTAACGATCCCATCTACATGCCCTACCCCCGTAGGCATGGAGTGGATTACGACAGAGATTTACATGGGGATTTTGACTTCCTGAAAATCTATAATGTAAATGCTAGAAGCCCAAAGGAGTGCTTAGTATTTAGGGTAGAAGATATACTTCCCTCCATAAATCGTTTTCTTGTAGATTTCTCTTCCTGCCTCGACCAAGCATTCTTAACCACTTGTAATTACCTCCGACTTCTCAAATTCCTACTACTCCAGAAACCTACAGCAGCAGAGGAAGCCCATCTCCCTCCACTCTTTTTTTATCTTAACCTAGGAATAGATAGTAGAGCCATGACAAGGTTGATGATGCGCGCTACTCTCCTCCCCGCCTTCTGCTTAGAGCTATTAGAAAATATGAGTGACACCCATTTTGCAAGGTGTAATCACCCCTTTTTGTCCACCACTCCTCTAAGAGCTAGATCCGGTATTAAGGAATACCTACAAAGTCGCGCATTTTTATCACAATGTCAGAGACCACCCGGTGCCCCATACCTTACCCAATGTACTCTCTCATTCAAAAAAAAAAAGAACAAGAAAAGAAAAGGAAAGAAAAGAAAAGAAAAGAAAGTGCTTGCAGTCTTCATTCACTATTATGGTGCACCATACTCACTACATCTAGAGTCCTCTCTAGCTCCTCCCCCACTTCACGCTTAGGGCACATCAAGGGTAGGACTTTCAAACCTGTCACCCTAAGGCTCGCGCCGCACTTCCAATGAAGCACAAGCTGGGTCCTCAAGAGTGGGACGTTACCAAGGGCTTGCCCAAGGTTAGACCCATCTCCTAGTTCCACTGCCACGAGCACCACACACTACACAGCAAGCAGACACACCCCTTAGGGAGTGCACAACTTTTCTTGCAGGTTAGGTTCGACTTTCAAGAAATGGCTACCCATGGAAGACGATCACCCACGGCACCCTTTAATGACCCAAACGTGCTGGCATCTAGCCATCCGCCTGCCAATGGCCACCATGATCAAACCAGGTCAAGGAAGAACTGCCATTGGCATAGATCTTGGAACCGCATTGTCCAATGATCCATGCCCAATGCCTCAAAATCCACGGATCGCTTATTGATTCCATAAGCCTGAAGACCTTCAACTCAAAACTGAAGACTCAAAACTGAAGACCTTCAACTCAAAGACAAGGATCTTCAATCAAAGCCACGGGTTTTCAAGCCAAACAACGTCCGAGGGGTTTCTCCATAATAAATCCCTCCAATACCATAATCCTAATGGATTGCTTATTGCTTCAAGCATTTCTCATACTCAAATGACGACCGGCTACATAACCAGCGCCATAATCGTGTGACAGATGCCGAGTATCTTCATGGAGCCTAAAGCACGTCGGAATCTCTCCTAGTCATCATCCCTAACCTCCATCACCTCTCAATCCCCCCAACCACCCACCTACCTGTTCCACCTAAAGGCCGACTTCACTAGCCCCTATGTCCCACCGCAGTGCCATGGGACTGGCACTCGTCTAGGAGGGGGGTAATGTTAACCCCAACACGAAGAAAGCAAAAGAAAGTGGAAAAGACGCAGGGCAAAGGCGGAAAAAAGGTAGCCCAAAGGAAGAAAGAAGAGGAAAAAAGACCAAAAGCACAAGGGCAACCTTAAAAGTCCAAGGCAAATGCAAAAGGGGAAAGGTGCATTTCAAAATAAAAAGGCGCACCCTGAAATCTTGTAAAAGAGCGCCGGCTCTCACCCGGACTCTCACCCGTGCAATTTGTAAATGTAGACATGTGGTGGAAAGGAGGCTAGGAAGATAGAATGACAATGAGAAAAGGGGCCTAGGCTAATGGCCGGCCATGTAAAAAAGGGGGATGACCACCCATGGAAATTAGGGCATGTATATAAAGTTGAAAAGTGAATGAGAAGCTCATTCTTGTGTGTGGCAAAATCTTCTTCTCTTGTTTCTTGCCTTCTTGCTTGTGCTTAAGAGAGGGATTGAGATAGTGTGAGGGAGTGAGGGAGTGATTGTGTGAGAGTGAGGGATCTTGGAGAAGAAGCTCTCCATCTTCTCTCTTCATCTTCTCCTCCTCTCTTCTCTTCTCTTGTCTCGCGCGTGGCTATGGAGGATGAAGCTCATGGGAGAGGGATTGAGGTTGCTTGAGCTTGCCTCAAGGATCGTGGAGCTACCGGTGTGCAAGAAAGAGGAGGGTACTCAATCGAGCATCAAGGTAAGCTCACTACACCCGTAAGGTAGGCATTGCGCGTCAGCTATGTGAGAGGTAGCCATGGCTGCTCGATTCGAAACACTTGAGCAATAAGTGGTCCGTAGGTCCCGGGGTAGAGCTCAAAGCTCCCCTCCACTCCCTCAGGAGCATAGGACCCCCACCCACATGTGAGTTTTTCCACACTCCACAGAGTGTCAAGGAGCATTGGGTTGGGGACCCCAATGTCCCAAACCACCACAAACCACAACTTGTCCAGATGTCACAAGCACGGAATCATAAGAGACATAATTTATCATTCGCAAATCCAAAAGCAGTCATAACCATAAAACAATTTTAACACACTTGTCAATGTATGCGATACATAGAATCTATCCCCCTCATCAATTCATGTGTTCTTTCCTAAAAAGAAATTGATAATACTAACATATTTTTGTAAGTTTAAGTATGTTCTAACTAATCATAATCTATGTAGCACACTTATCCTATGGGCTTTTCTAACATTACTAACTTATTCCTCATTTTATCATAACATGTAAAAAAAACAATAACATAAAATAGAAAATTTAGGAAGTTGTAGAGTTAATAGCTTAAAAGTAATCATTTTCTTATGCACTAAATCTGATTATCTCTGTTTGGCCATCCTTCACGATTACGGGTTATGGTCGCAACCTCGGTTTGTTATGGAATAACTGGTCCCTCGGGTTGAATGGATTCAGGGTTTGTTATGAAATAACTGGTCCCTCGGGTTGAATGGATTCAGGGGTAACTTTCGCTTATGCTTCAGCTTCGTGTTGAGTTTCCTCAATAATGACTACGTCCTCGCGTTGGGGAGCTCTCTGAGCATGACCTCCCCTAGCATCTCAATGTCTCTTGGGAGCCATGGAAGAAGCTTAATGGATTTGAGCAGTGCTTCTGCATAGGTGTAGAGAGAGAGAGCCTCGATTGATTGCAGTAGAGCTTCATTGCGTCAACAGTAGAGAGACTTTTCCATGGGCTGTTGTTTTGATATGACGCTCTACCCCTGTTTATATAGTAATTAGGGGGGGAGGTAAAAGAGAGAACGCTTGCTTTTAGTGTTTTTGATGACATCATCAATGACAAAGAGAGAACACTTGCTTTTAGCATTTTCAAAATTAGCATCAATGATGTCAGAGAGGGGACTCCATTTTGTAGTGTGAATATAAAAATTTACAAATATACAAGCAAGCATCACGCGTCATGTCATCGAGCGGGCATAACCGGGCGGGCATCACTCCAAGTCTCACATCTAAGGTGGCGGCCAAGGCATAGACCTTGGCATCTTGGCCTTGGCATACTTGGCAATGGGCTATGAAGGCTTCCTTGGCACCGATGGTTGCTCGCAAGAAGCTCCCACTAGCTTGTAGGAAAATCTTCATGGGAGGTTACCCGTCTCGAAAATGTTGTCACCCAAGTGCACTTACCTGCCAAGTGACTATCTACTAGACTAATTCTTTTTGTTGTTCTAACTACAAACATAGTTTTAATAAGCTTGTCTTGGGAGGGTTTCCCAAGCCTTCCTTCCATGAACTGGCATATGATACCTCATTAATAATAACAATTATCTTCATTGTTAGAGCTAGTTTTAAAAATGTGCAATTTTGTTTTCAACATAAATCAATTTTTGGAATGTATACCCACATTGTTTATTAAAATAAACTAAGTAATGCGGACATTACATTAATGACAGAGAGAAATTTTGCATCGATTATGGATAGACTCACATGGCACGGTGCTGGAATAGCATCGAAGTATAGCACATGAGTAATTTTACCATATTTTCATTCTACATATTGACAAAGGAATACATATGGATCAAGGAAAAAATTTGTATAAGAATAAAACATTGATGACCTGTCAAAACGCATGGGAAAAGGAAAAAGATTTAGGGATTTTTCAAAGACTTTAGCTTTCAAAAAAGTAAAATGATGAAAAGATATTAGAGAGTTTCTTGTTTGAGTAGGAGAGATTAAAAACTATACAAAGGGTTGAGAACTTAAGAATAGGGGCCCTTCTCTTTGGTTTTAGACTCAAGTCTTGAATGTGAAGAGAGGAGGGCCACTCCCAAGATTTATGGAGCAAGGTCTACTTCTTTTGAACATCTTAAGGCATCATACCAATTGCTTGATGTATCACCACAATAATATTGGAGGTATGAAGATTTAATAGGGTTATTGCTTTCAAACTCAAGTTCATTGCTTTATTTTTAAAGGTTGTAGATGCTCTCCATTATGTGTGTTCTCAAAGTGTTAAAGGCTATGAGAGACATAGTAGTTGTTTATTTTAGATTGGGTTTGTTGGTGTTTGGTCATGAATCGTAGCAATTTTTAAGTCGAGTTGAGCACCAAACAAAGTTAATCACTTTACTGGCGATCCTTGTCATCTCATTTTTGGGTAGTGTGAGAGGGTTATCGTCGATCACCACTTGCAAATCAATGTCAAGGTCAAGTGATGTACCCATGCATTGACAACTTCCTTACACTCTTGGAGTAGTAGAGGGACCCTATTGAGGTGAAGAATGGGCATGGTTGTTCTTAGTAAGAAATGCAATGACTGAGAGATAACAAGTGTGAGAGTGTGTTTGAGAGCACAAAGAGGTGACAATAGAAATCAAAATGAAGAGAGAGACTATGAAAATTTTCCTTTTGAGGGGGATTGGATGCATGATGGGTAGGGGGTTTGAATGTGGCCAATGCATGTTTGCCACATTAGCACAAAGGGCTATAAGGAATAATGTGCTGCATAGTTCTCAATGCATCATATCGTTGCATGTAATAAGGAATGGATAATGATACGATGAAAGATAATTAATAATGACCACAACACCATAAACAATCATATCGGAATCAATTTCAATCTAGATTCCAATGATCAGGGGAAATTCAAAATTGGGTGTGGAGATCTCAGAGGCACGTGCAGAATCTAGTGCTACTAGGTCAACATGGCACTTCAAAGTGAGAGAGAAGGGACATACCAATCCATCTTCATAGCAGTGCGACATTCGAAATTCATTGAGAGACTAAGGAATGAGATTTCCCTATAAATTAGCAAGGTAAAAAGAATTAGTTGTGACTGTATGGAAGATCCAAAATAGGCTGCTCCATCTCATCTTCAATTTTCCTAGAAGCTTTCCCATTTGAGTTCGGAAGACCAACACTACTTGTCCTCACTTGAAGGGCCACTTCTTGGAGAGGCAATCCGATTAGTGTTTCTACCTAAATTGGACTTTTCATAGGAGATAAGAACTCTGAATGTAGTCCTCGCCTAACTCTACAAGGTTCTCTACTCAGAAGGAAAGGGATTCCTAAGGAAGAAGGTGATCTTTGACGTCAATCTCAAGGACTTGGGACTATAAATTTTAGAGGCGTAATTGGTTTGATGCCAAAGATAAGCTTGTACCAAGTGAGGCTTGTTACCACTTTAAAGGGTGTGTGCTAAGCGGCTGGGAGCTTTGTATCCCAATCTTTCTTGTGATTCTTAACCAACTTTGTAAGTATTTTGCACAAAGTCTTGTTGGTGGACTCGGCTAGGTCATTGGCTTGCAAATAGTATGAAGAAGATTTCTTATGAATTACCGTAAAGGATGAAGTCATATGGTTGATGATCTTACTTACAAAATGACTCTCTCGATCACTTACCAATTCTATCAAATAACCATAGCGGGTGAAGTTACCTTTGAAGAGGCACTTTGCTACTACCTATGCTAAATTATTTAGCATGCCCATGCTTTGATCCACTTGGTGTAGTAGTCGATTGCCATCATGATATACTTATTTTTTGTGTAGGATGCCATAGGTTTGAGAGGGCTGACGAAGTGTAGTCTCCATTTTTGAAAGGGCTCCAATGGCAAGATCAAGTGAAGGGGTAATCGATCCCGAGATAGAGATTAATCAAGCCATTGGCAAGTATCGCATTTTTAGACAAATTTGTAGACATCACCATGCATGGTAGGCCACCATAGTCTTGCTTTTTGAATTTTTCTAATTGTAAGCTTTGCTAGGAAGTGACCTCCAACAATACCCTGATGAGATTTTTCAATGATTGCATCTTTCTCTGGTCTGTAGGTTGGACCCAAATTTTTCTTGCATATCCCACTAGAAGGAAGCCGAGGTATTCTTCAGCCCAAACCACATCACTATGCATACAAATACACCCCAGGTCATGATGAAAGTTGTTTTAGCTTGATCCTTCGGAGCAAGTTGGACCTAGTTGTAACCACTAAATCAATCCAAGAAGGAATACATCTTATGATCATCAACCTCGTCGAGGATGTTGTCAAGGTAAGGAATGGGGAATGGATCTGGAACGATTGCAACATTTAGCTTATTGTAATGACACAAATCCTAAGCTTCTTGTTTTCCTTGGGGGGACAATAACAAAGGGCAAGATCCACTCTGACCAATACACTAGAGCAATGAAATCGACTTGAAGGAGTCAATTGAGCTCTTCTTTAACTAGCTTTGCCATGTTCATGCGATATCTCAACATGTAGATTGTCACGACATCTAATTTGAGGGGAATCCAATGCTAGTAAAAGTGGGGATCTAGACCCTTCATTTCAAAGTAGTCCCATGTGAAAATGTCCATGAATTCCATCAGGAGGGCATGTAGTTAGTCTTGAAAGTCAAGCTACATGTGAGAATTGATTTTTATTGGCTTTGTTTCTTCTGGACCAAGGTAGACTATGGTGAGGGCATCCTCCATGAACCTTGTAACCTTCTACATTTGTGCTTCAAACTCTCTCCTCTTTGAGCACAACAAAAGTTTAGAGTCCGCTATAGTTGTATCTTGAGCTACTTTTGTTTTGGAGTCCAGATTCAAGATTTTAATATCACGAGATTTGTGATCATGTGTTGACACTAGCTCCTAAGTAGGGTTAAATGGGGAGTGTGGATCCAAGTATAGCTGATCTGCAAAACATCCATTAGAAAGAAGGGTTCTTAGTGGGAATAAGCTGCCATGAATGTAGCTTCCTCATCATCATCCACACCATCTACCATGTTGACTATTTCTACAAGACTACTAGTCTGCACAAGGTTGCTAATGAAGGCAGAATTCTATTTTAGAACATTTGGATTCCATTGTGGCCTCGACAAATAGTTAGCCATCACAATCATAATTGTGATTGACTCATGCTTACCCCAACCAAGGCCACTTAAGCAATAGGATGTAATCTTCACATGCATGCTTCATGTTGAGTACTACCAAAAATTTTAGAAATAGCACACTAGCTACCTCCATGAGAACTGATTGGATAGTGCTAAGTGGCCATACTCTTTGTTAGTTAGCCATTAGGACCAAGAATGGGGCTAGCTCTCAGTTCATCAATCTAAAATCTCTAGAAGTGGCCATAATGATGATGTTGACTCCTGATCCACTATTGAGTAGAACATTGTTGATGACCTAATTCTAAAATCGAAGGAAGATTACTAGAATAGTAGGATTGGACAATGGTCCTAATGGAACAAGCTCCTATTGCACATTCTAAAATTCTTCCTCTAGTGCGGATGTAGTCAAGGTTGCAACTTCGGGTTCTTATAGGATAGGCTGGTCCAAATGGATCATCTGTAGTAGCAAGTGATCCTTGAATGTTGGAACTTGATTTAGCAAGGATGGTAATGGAGATTAGACCCCATGAAGTCTAGGTATCTTGTTTGGTTGGAGCTTATGCAAACGATGACGCCTCGACTTCAATAGTAGGCTAATTCCATTCCTCGCTAGCGAGTTGTGCCAAACCAAGAGTCAACGACGAATGTTGTATCTCCACTGATACTCAGATGGTCGCTTCCAATTCAGAAGATGTCGAGTTTGGACCCAGAATTGCGAGCCACAATCTCTACTGATCCCAATGTTCCTATGGTCCCTTTTGCACCTATAAGGGTATTGGATGTGGTACAAGTAGTTGTTGCATATCTCTCAACAGTGTCGGTTCCACGCAACCACCTAGTGGTAGAGTTTCTCTTGTTCGGCATAGGAAATTCATGTGGGCTTCTCCTCTTTGCCTTTTAGCTTCTTACCTGACCAAGTAATCACATTAATCTCCAACTTAGGGAGCTCTTTGATTTCCATTGTATTGATAGACATCGACAAAGTATGATCCTAATTCTATTGCTTATGAGCATCATACGGTTGGGCTTTGAGACACTCGAATCTCCAATGGTCTTCCTACATATAGAAGAAATATTGTTTATTTGGGGAGTGGTAATATCCACCTCTACCTCCATGATGTCTTCCTTGTCCTACTCAACCCATGCTGAGAGATAGATAATCTTGTTGTGTGAAAATGACATTGCTGGGGTTGCGATACGAGGTGACTCTAATGGGCCAACTGCACTCCTCCTACACCTTGCCAAGACTTGGCATTTCCCATCTAACTAGGGTATTATACTAGCAAACTAATGTATTATGGGTAGCTGTATGAAAAATGCCACACCACCACTCATTAAGACCACACTCAGTAGCCATGTGACCTATTACTACACTTGGTATACTAGAGGGTTTTGATAACACATTTTTTAGCCCACTCTAAGGGTTTACGAGCTCATTTCTCTTAGACATAGTTGGCTTCTAACATTCCTCTTCCTCAAAGTCCTCCTCATTGGTACTCTCTTCCTTTAGGTTTGAATATGTATCTAAGTCATTGGGTTCCATATGACGGGGTTTATTAGAAAGTTTGGCAAATTTCCTCCCTTTTTTTGACTTTTCCTTAGCCAGTAACATCTCAACATGACTAGCATGCTAGTAAAAATAATCCAGGTTATTAACTAATAGGTCTTCCAAAGCCAATGTTTTTTGTATATCCCGGTTCAAGCCTTGCACATATAGAGAGTGCAACATTTTACCATTGGGTTGGATGTTCTAGGATATACATCCTCTCAAGAATTTAAACTGAGTCGTATAGCTCTAGACTGTGATACTACATTATTTGAACCTATGCAATCTTTCTAACTTATGGGCATCGGTCATGTCTAGTTGGAATAGCAAGTGAAATGTTGTTTGAGCAATGTCAAATGTTTCCCAGTTGTTTTCTGGCGTGAGCCAACAAGCGCAACCTCTTTCCACATCAATGACTCAAATATGGGAACCTTATGTGCATAATCTACTTGGGCAAGGAAAGTGATCATATATACCACTTTGAATTGCGTAAGGCATATGGGTCCTCGACTAATGAACCAGCATACTTCGAAAATGGAATCAATGCCGAGGCAGCCATCCAAGTGTGAACTTGAATATCACAAGGCAAAATGGGTAAAACCATGATCCGTTTAGCTAACATTAACATTTTTCTTGCTAGCTTTAAGAGTGTGATAGGAGTGAGTGGTAGACTAAGGTATACATTTCGAGGTCTAAGAACAGGGCATTAAGCACTATTCGTGGGTTTGTGGAGTGAATTGTTCTACTTGAAAATCATCATCACTGAGGAATGAAGTCCCCTCAAGAGACAAAATCTAACAATGTTGCTCACACTTGAACCCTCATGAGGACACAAGCTAGACGTCCTTTACTGGACCCTAAGAGAGCATGTGTATGCATACCTATACATGTGGGAAAGATCAATGTGGTTGGCATGTGTAATTGGGTCCAAGTTTCAATTATGGTCGCCAGATGCAAACTAGTTGCACTAGCTCTATGGAATAGTAGAGCACCTAACATAGGGATATGCAAGCATTGTGGATTCAACAACAAAGCATACCAAAAGAAAAGACCACCATTTGTATGAACTTAGAGAAATACTTAATCAAGAAAAGAAATTCTCATATATTCTAGCAAGAGTTTATAGATTTTGATAGTAGCCTTGGAATACATAGTACATCTCAAAGGGGTAACCACTCAGACGAAATACATGACAATGGACTCTATCATCTTGGATGCTCTCGCAACATTACACAGCATATGGAAGAAGGTAAGGTGATCTTAGAGTTTGGGAAAGGTTAGGACCCAAATAGAGGATTGAAGAGGAAGTAAAGAGGAAGAAGAAAGAGTGAAGTGTCGAAAGGCAAGGAAAGAAGAGGAACACAACACTTCTTCTCTAATCCTTTTATAGCTTTTGTTGCCCATACTATCATGAAGCCTATTTGCTATACTTCATGGCTAATCCATTGCCTTCAATTATTGTGTTGCTACCATCAGCACTGATGCCCTCTTAGCTACCATTAAACGAATACTTGGGCCACCAATCAAACCAATAAGAGACAATGCATAAGATGTAACTAGGTATATGAATCCACTATGACAAGAGTACAATGGTTGAGCACTAGCCACAAGCTCCCTCTCTCCACACCAAGAATTTGTAAGTACATGAATGGATAATGGACTTTGGTCACACTTCCTCCTTTTATAGACAAAAATAAAGGAGTTGTACTATCACAAAATAGACTAACTAATTACCAAATAAAGAATAAAGAGAGTGCCCATAATTTAGGCCATGGGTGCCTGTGAACTTTTGATATGACCATTTCAAACACCCTCTCTCAGAGCATATGTAAACAAGTAATGAACAAGAATACCCAGGATGCACCATGGATACTCTAATAACGTTGCAATACATTGGATGCACCTCAGTAATAAACACCCCCCTAAAGAAGAAGTCTTAATGTCATAATCTCTCTCTGAAAGCAACATAGTCAAGCTAGACAACTTGCACCTCTTGTAGCCACACAAGCTCCATCGATAGCTCACTATGACACCAAGATTCCTATACTAGAGCATAAGTATGCCTTTTGAGTCCCCTCATGTGAGACCACATGAACATATCATGTCACTCGTCCCCACATGAACTTGGTGCTGGACATACCAATTGGATTTCCAAAAGATGTGAACTTGATGACACACATCAAATCCACCAATAATGAAGAGTATTAATATGCCCTTTCTCCATCTTCACACTTGCCCCTTCTAGCTAGGAGCATGTGAGAGCATGCAACATCACTAGAAGGCCACTTTATGTGTCACCTTGGCTAGAGTGACCTTAGGTGAGTCAGTCTCAAAGTCTAGATATATTGTTTCTTCAAAAGTAGCTCAATATATCTAGACATCAATTACTACTTTTTAAGAGTTTCTTCAAATGTCATCCAATCAACTTGAAGGTCCTTTTGAAAGTCTACTAATATGTACTAGGCGCTCCATGCCTAGATTCTCCTAGCACTTCACGTTAATGTTCTCCTAGTGCTTTGTGTCGAAGTTCAAAAGCATGTTTCATGTGGCAAGGGAGTTCATGGAAGCTTGATATAAGGAACATAATCTAAACTTCGAAAAGTTTGGCAACGTATACTTATTCAATGTTGAATGCACCAAAATGCAATATATGAGGATATGGCACTCATTGATATAGAGTGAGTGGATGACCAACATTAATAAGATCAAGCCAAAACTATATCTCCAAAAACCCTTATGACCATTTCTTAAATATTCTCAAAGACAAACACATTTAATGGTGATTTCTAATCACATGGAGCCTATCATAACATGCATATTATTCCCACTAACTAAGTCTACAACATTACATAAATTTAACAATCCATAAACTATATTGAGAATTCCTCCTCCTCCTCCTCCTCCCCTCCCTCCCTCTCTCTCTCTCTCTCTCTCTCTCTCTCTCTCTCTCTCTCTCTCTCTCTCTCTCTCTCTCTCTCTCTCTCTCTCTCTCTCTCTCTCTCTCTCTCTCTCTCTCTCTCTCTCTCTCTCATAATTAATAATTAATAATTTATATGCATAATTATATATGTATAATACGACAATGTATACATTTTGTTAATATCTAATAATTTATATTATTGTATCATTATACATATTAATTATTATTCATGTAATCAAGTATATTAAAGTATTAATAATTATAATACATTAAATAATAATAATAATACAAGTTATAGTTTTATATTAATGTATATATATGATACATAATGTGTATGTGCACGCACGTGTACACACACACAATTATTTATTAGTGATTATATACATATATATTATATAATTTTTATTAATAATTAATTAATATCTAATTAACTATATTAATATTTATAAGTAATAATTATATTATTAAGCTAATGTATAAGTATATCATATATATCATCATTATGATTTACTAATATGTATATTAAGTATAATAATACATATAAATATACTTTCATGTATTATTATTATTATATATTTTATAGATATTATACTATTATATTTTAATAACAATAATAATACACAACACATACATGGATGTATGTATGTATGAATAATACACACATATATATGTATGTATATAAATGAATCTCTCACACATATACACATATACACACATATTTTTTCATTTTTCATATTATTCTGTGTGTGTGTGTTCAAAGGAAAGAGTATTTAATTTAGTACAATTTATAGGATTATATTTTCAAAATGGGTTTTTAATTATAATTTTTTTAAAAATAAGTTTAGTAAAGTAAAAGGGGTTATTTTATAGCATGTAAAGAAATAGTATTTCTTAATATCCTTTGAATGCATGTTATATAGATGATTTCTTATACGTGCACCCCCCGTCCCCCCTTCTCTCTCTCTCTCTCTCTCTCTCTCTCTCTCTCTCTCTCTACGATCACATGAATTATGGAAGTAGCCATTGCTATGGAGTATAGAGAGACATGTGTTAATAGGTTTATTTCTAACACTAATTCATTTTTATAAACTTTTTTTTAAAGGTCATGAAAAAACATTTTTCTGAAGGTCACAAACATGTAATTAGATATGCCAAAGACTTATACAAGTTTGACCTATTCTTTTATAGAGGTTGATGTTGAAGGCACACAATCAGCTTGAGAGTGACTTCTTCCTACACCACACAAGAGTTCTTGAAAAGAGATACAAGGACCTATTGCAAGAGCAAGGACCTTCTCATGCTAGAGAGGCATGGACGAATTAATAACATCTCTGTCTTCTTCATCTAACTCATCCGATTGATTTATTCCATGTCATCAATGAGTACTAGTGGGAGTGGCCAACAATGCCTCTACCATTTATTCTCTCTACCTCTAAAATTCATTCTAGATGGAAACTTGAAAGTATGGTGATTTGATTTAACTGTAAAATATATTGTGGGAGTAGAAGCAAGGTTCTATACCTACATTCCTATAGTCATGGTTAGGGGCAAAGTTTTGTATGTCAAATTTGGTAAGATACATGGGCCAAATTTTTCCTTTATACAACACTTTTTTGGAACACTTAAACAATAAAGTGATGCATCCTTTCTAATACTTTGCCAAGATGCTAATACTCCATTGACTGCTGATGCCTATGGTTTCAAATTAGGTGCTTATCAAATTCCATGAATGTGTAAGATCTTATCCTTTACACATCCATACACATATAGAGAGGCAACTTGAGTGTCATATGCTTGTTACTGAAAGATATTTATGTCTCAAAAGAGATTAGAGATTCATCTTTCTCTTTAGTCTTCTAAACACATCAATAGATGTTAGGGCTCATTGTCGATCATCCCATCATGGTAGGCAGCTTCTTTTCTATGTCCTTAAAACATGCAATATAAAATCTAACATCGTAATTAACTATTTCTTTTTCAATTTACATGTCAATTGACACACATGGCTTTACATCCTCATTACTTCACATGAGACATTATTACCATGGGAAAAAAAATACATATGAAGAATAAGATACTTGCAAGTCAAGAAACATTAAGATGGACACCTAAAATTTTGATAAATTAACTTTGTACCTCTTTAAAATACTTGATAAATTAGGACCTCACAAGTGGGCCATGTTGGTTGATAAAAGGAAAGAGATGGGAGATTAGTTTAACAAGCTATAATTATGTCATTTGTGGCACAACAATGTGGGTTAGGGAACACTAGATGTGAAATGTACAACACCATGAAAGGGTTGCATATTAGCAATGTAAGGTCATGAAGTATGTACAATTGTACTTACTTTATGATGTGGAATGTACCATGTAGTGTAATGGGAGATTACCTAAAAACCATGTATAATCTCTATATTTGTAGTGAATTCATGCTGTTGAATTGTGAATCATGACATGTGGTGAGTGATTAGGGGCATTTCAAAAGCATGTCTATATAAAAATGGTTAATTTTAAGACCCAACCTCCATCAAACCATTAACAATAGTATCTACCTTTTACTCTCCATATGTACCTAATTTGGTTGGTTGACCCTTTTTTTAACTTACCACCATAGGTTTGCATTGTACCTCATGTGCAAGGTTCATGAGCTTTTGCAAGGGAGAGGTTGTATACCTATCTATTGGTTGTGAGCCAACAACCCCTTATTCCTAATGACACCTAGCTAAGTGTGCAATCCCTTGCCTGCAAAAGCTCATGGTGTTGATTTTTCAATAGTATAGGAAAAAAAAGGGAAAAAAGACCCTTAGCATGAAGGCCACTTTGCGGTAGCTTCACTGCCATGTAATGGCAAGCGAAGTTGCAGTGCTGCATTTCTTCTCTTTCTCTCTCCTCTTTTTCCCCTCTATTTCTAATATTTTCTTCTCTCTCTCTCTCTCTCTCTCTATGCTTTCTCTTTGTTTAAAGATATGGTAAATGATGTATGCTCTAGGAAGAGATGCTTTGTATCCCACAAGCACGATGAGGAGAGTGGAACAACCCAAAGGCTACATAAGCATGTACTTGGTTCTTATTTTAGTGAAAAATGCTATTGTACTTTGTCCTTTCAATCATTGTCATGTCCTACTCAAGATTGTGTTTATGAGTCCAAGCACTTAATCTTGGAGCCTAATTCACTTGAGTAATAGTCATTATCTCTCCTTTATGTCATCATGGTTTATGTCTATGTATTCTATCATCCATAGCTAAACCATGCTCAAGATCTGTGCCTATTTAATATGGTATTAGAGCCACACTGAGCATGGTTCCACCTCAGTTCTCTGCTTCTTCAACTCTCCTCAATCTCAGTCCCCAACTCAGTTTTAGCTCATAACCTCATTTCTCACTCCATTTTCACACACTCTCTCTTGTATGCCATAGTTGGCACCTACCCGCATGCATTGGAGGAGTTAGATCTCTTAAACCAAGGCATATCTCATTGAGATTTCTTCAAAAGACTTCTTTCTCTACTCCTGGAGCTTCTCCCTACTATATCATAGTGGAAATCAGCCTCCTTCTTGCCCAACATTGCAAGAATTCATGGTTATTGGTTAGATTATGCTAGTTCGTAGTTATGCAATCATCGTCGTGCATACAAGCTGCCATTCGTCCTATGATCATAGGGCTTTTAAAGCTACATATCCAAGATCTCTCCCCATAAAATATTTCCCTGAATAATCACTTCTACACGCTGCTGTGGAGAAATTCCTCCTCTACTGGCTACTATAAGCAAAACCTTAACTTTGGATTTCTGGCAGCCATAGTCAAAAAGCTTCAAGCTTTCTCATGTTTCAAAATTTTCAATTTATAATCATTAACAATGATTCAAATAACTAAAACACATGGTCTAAAGTGTGTTCTTGATCTTGAGTAGCACTAACACTCGGGGGAAATCATAAGCTCACCAAGAAGTGCGACTTCAATGTCAGTAATAAGTCAAGTGTCTCACCAAGCTTGACAAGGTAATACCTAAACATCTCAATCTTGAGATGAGTGCTTCTAAGCACTGAAAAGGCATTCACTGACATTAGTACTACTGCCCTATGAATACTGATGTGATTGAAATCTCCTTGGACTCTTCATCAAGTGTCGAGGTCATTAATCGACCTTGCTCAACAAAATGCTTGTATACTAAACTGCAAGGAGGGAAAGAGCTAGAAGTCCAATCAAAATTCACCTCATTGAAACCTAGGAAAACAATAAAACTTAAATCAAGGGTTGCTCGAAGAATAGGACCACCAATCTTATCTTGAGATATTACATATGTATGATTTCCAACCTTTTTCATATTTACAGTTTTAAAGTTAGTTATCATTTGTAGGGCTATCAATTTCGCTATTTGGTTCGTGCTTGGCCACGTGTAAAGGACTAGACAGTGCCATTGCTTAGGGCAATGGGTAAGACCTTCCAATAATGGCTATGGCCCATGCAAATGTAAGGCCTCAAATTTGCAAGTTCAATGGAAAAGGTTTCCATCCTTGGCAAGTCCTGGTAAAATATAAAATGATGGAATGAGGCTATTGGCCCTTCATAAAAGGGACCAAAGTTATTGACCCATCCAATCCCCTTGATGTAGAAGATGATGAAAGAGCTCAGGCCATCATCATGCTTCATTTGGATGAATCTTTAATTCATCATATTGACCAATTCTCCACTGCCAAGGAGAAGTGGAATGAGCTTGAAAGACTTTATGGCGCTATTGGGAAGAACTCCAAGATCTTTCTAAAGATTGGATTTTTTAGCTTGGAGTATAAACAAGGAGAAGATCTAAGCAAGTTTATTTCACATATGAAGGGCCTCATGGCATAGTTGGCCTCTGTTCAAGCACCCATTCATGATGAAGATGCCATTGCCATCCTTCTGAAGTCTGTGAATAAGGTTTTTTCCAACCCTTGTTACAACCCTTACTAATATCCCGAACCCAACCTTGGCAAGTACCATCCAGTCATGCCTAGATGAAGAGAAGAGAAACCATAATGAAGGGATTTCAACATTTACTTCCCATGAGCAAGTGTTAGTCCATACAGCTTCTACAAAGTGCTCATTTTGTCATAAAAAAGGGCATATTGTAAGCAATTGCTAGAAGAAGTATCCCGACAAAATGAAGCGCAATAAATGCAAAAAGACCCTGCATATCACCAGTAAGTGTCCTAGTGTTCCAGAAGCACCTAAGGAATTGGAGGCCAACTTTGCCTCCCAATCCACAGATGTTCGACTCTTTTGAGTCTTGCAACACTTTCTACCTATTACTATCTTTTGTAGCCTAGTTTATAAAGGCATCTCATTGTGGATTAAGGGGGGGCATCCTATCATGCTTAATCCAATGCCATCTGGCATTGAGGGGGGTGTTGAAGAAGTAAGCTTGGGAACTTTCCGTACACTGGAGAGGATAAGGGTAGCTAAGCATAAATGGATTGGAGGACAGGCGAGCAAGGGAAAACCCTAACCCTAACTTCTCCAGAGTCTATATAAACTGCCTAAAGTACACACTCACAGTTGAGGAGAGTGTACTAGTTGTACCTTGAGCAACTTACTAAACAAGATCTTCTTCTTGTACTTCTTGTACTTGAGCTCTCTCTCTCCCTCTTTTGCACACTCTTGGGCTTCCAACTCTGATTTGCAATAGGTTCATGTCTATGTATTTTATCCTCCATAGCCAAACCGTGCTCAAGATCTATGTTGTTTAACACTCTTTTCTTCTCTCTACCTCCCACTCTCTCTTTCCTTTTCTTCTCACCCTCTCTCTCCTCTCTTTTCCTTCTCTCTCCCTCTCCTCTTTTTTCTTTTTCTAAAATTCTTCTCTCTTTCTTTCTCTCTCTCTCTCTCTCTCTTCATTCTCTCTTTAATTTTCTTAATTTTCTCTCTTTCTCTCTTTTAAATTTTATATTTTCTCTCTCTATGATTCTCTCTCTGTGTTCATATTCTCTCTCTTCTTCTTCTTCTCTCTCCCCCCTTTTCTGCTCTCCCTCTCTCCTCTCTTTTCCTTCTCTCTCTCTCTCTCTCTCTCTCTCTCTCTCTATCTCTCCTCTTTTTTCTTTTTTCTTCTCTCTTTTAACTTTGATCTTTCCTCTCTCTATAATTCTCTCTCTGTGTTCCCTTCCTCTCCCTTCTTCTCTCTCTTCCTTCCCTTCTCTCTGTCTTTGCCTTTTATTTTAGTTTATTTTATCTTATCTTGTTCTCTCTCTCTCTCTTTAATTTTTTTCTTTTCTCCGTCTCTCTCTCTTTTAAATTTTAGCTTTCCTCTCTCTATATAAAAATTGTTAATTCTAAGACCCAACCTCCCTCTAACCATTAATAATAGTGTCTACCTTTTACTCTCCATATGTGCCTAAATTGGTTGGTTGACTATTTTTTAAACTTATCACCATAGGTCTCCATTGTACCTCATGTGCGAGATTCATGAACTTTTGCAAGGAAGAGGTTGTATACCTAGCTAAGTGTCATTGGTTGTTGTGGGCCGACACCACTTATTCCTAATGACACCTAGCTAAGTGTGTAATCCCTTGCATGGTGTTATTTTTCAACACAAGGAAAAACAAGGGGAAAAGGGCCATTAGCCCCTCATCTCACATGGGAAAATTTAAAAACCTCATGTAATAATCTCATATGCCAAGAATTGCTAGCTCAAGTGATAGGGGAACGGTGAATTAAACCTAAGGTCACAAGTTCCATTCTTGCAAGCAATGGTGCAATACCTTGTATGATGCATGCATGACTAGTGCTTTGCTAGGCCCTTTGCTCAACAATCCATTTCTCCTCTTTTTCCTCTCCGTTTTTAATTTTTTTCTTCTTCTCTCTTTCTCATCCCAATTTTCTATGTCTTTCTATATCTATCTTTTATTTTAGTTTATTTTCACTCATCTCTTTATTCTCTCTCATCAAATGCAAAATTCTCTCTCTCTCTCTCTCTCTCTCTCTCTCTCTTTCTCTCCCCTCTCTCCTTGCTATTCTTTGCTCTCTCTTTCTCCCCTTTTCTTCTCTTCCTCTCTCTCTCTCTCCTCTCTTTTCCTTCTCTCTCTCTCTCTCTCTCCTCTTTTCTCCTTTTTTTTGATTCTTCTCTCTCTCTCTCTCTCTCTCTTCATTCTCTTTTTAACTTTTTTATTGTCTCTCTCTTTCTCTCTTTTAAATTTTAAATTTTTTCTCTTTATAATTCTCTCTCTCTCTCTCTCTGTGTATTCATATTCTCTTTTCTTCTTGTCTCTCTCTATCTCTCTCTCCCCTTTTCTACTCTCCCCTTCTCCTATCTTTTTCTTCTCTCTCTCCCCTTTTTTTCCTTTTTTATTTGCTCTCTCTTTCTTTTAAATTTTATATTTTCTCTCTCTTCTTCTTCTCTCTTCTTTCCCTTCTCTCTCTCTCTCTCTCCCCCTTTCCTCTTTTTCCCATTTTTCTCCTTCTTGTTCTTGTTCTCTCTCTCTCTCTCTCTCTAAATTTATATCTTTTCTCTTTCCATATAAAAACCGTTAATTCTAAGACCCAATCTCCCTCAAACCATTAACAATAGTGTCTACCTTTTACTCTCCATATATTCCTAAATTAGTTGGTTGATCCTTTTTTCAATTTACCACCATAGGTCTACATTGTACCTCACGTGTGAGGTTCATGAGCTTTTGCCAGGGAGAGGTATACCTAGCTAGGTGTTATTGATTGTGGGCCAACAACCTCTTATTCCTAACAACACCTAGCTAAGTGTAGGATCCCTTGCTTGCAAAAGCTCATGGTGTTAATTTTCAACACTAGAGGAAAAATAAGGGGAAAAAGGCCCTTAGCCTCTCATCTCACATGGGAAAATGTAAAAACCTTGTGTAATAATCTCACATGCCACAGTATAATAAATCCAAGGTCACAAGTTCCATTCTTGTGGGCAACGATGTAACACCCTATATGATGTATGAGTAGCGTTCCGTGTGCACTTCGCATGCATGGGACATTAGGCCATTTTGCGGCAGTGAAGAAGTGGTAAGCAAAGTTACCTACAAACTTCACTCAACAATCAATTTCTTCTATTTCTCTCTCCTTGTTTTCCCCTCTGTTTTTAATTTTTTTCTTCTCTCTCTCCCCCAATTCCCTTTGTCTAAATCTTTCCTCTCTACATTTTATTTTAGTTTATTTTCTCTCATCTCCTTATTCTCTCTCTCTCTCTCTCTCTCTCCTTTTTTTCTCTTCTCCTCTCTCTCCACTTTTCGTCGCTCTCTCTCTATCTCGCTCCCTTTTTTCTTTCCCTCTCACTCCTATCCTTTTCTTCTCTCCCTCTCTTTTTTCCTTATTTTTTAACATTTTTTTCTCTCATCTTCTCTTCATTCTCTTTAATTTTTTTATTTTCTCACTTTCTCTCTTTTAAATTTTAACTTTTTTATTTATAATCATCTCTCTCTTTGTGTGTGTTCATATTCTCTCTCTTTTTCTTCTTTCTCTCTCTCTCTTCCCTTTTCTTCTCCCCCCTCTCCTCTCATTTCTTTCTCTCTCTCTCTCTCTCCTCTTTTTTTATTTTTCTTCTCTTGTTTAAATTTTATCTTTTCTCTCTCTATAATTCTCTCTTTGTGTTCCCTCCTCTCTCTTGCTTCCCTCCCCCCTCTCTTTGCCTTTCATTTTAGTTCATTTTCTCTCATCTCTTCTCTCCCTCTCTCTTCCCACTTTTCTTCTCTCTCTCTCTCTCTCCCCTACTTTTCTTCTCCCCCTCTCTTCTTTTTCCATTTTCTTCTTCTTCTCCTCTCTCTCTCTCTCTCTCTCTCTTAAATGTTATCTTTCATCTCTATAGTTCTCTCTTTTTCTTCTCTCTCCCCCTTTCTCCCTTCTCTCTTAAAGTACGTGCAAAATTGTGTTATAAAAAAATTAAGTTAAAAAATCTTTAATTAAAATTTTATCTTATTTAATTATTTAATTTAAAGAAAAAAAATTAAATTAAAAGGTTTAATCTATAACTAAAAGAGGGGGAGAAGAGAGAGAGAGAGGGGGAAACTTTTGGTTTAAAAAGGGAGAGAAAGAGACATCTCTCTCTCCTCTTTTTTTATTCTCTCTCTTTATCCTCTAATTAATTTTTTTTCTTTTCTTTCTCTCCCTCTTTTAATTTTTATATTTTTCCTCTCTACAATTGTTTTAAAAAAGCTTTTGAAAATATCTTACTACTATATTATTTTAGCTATAGTTTTGGAAAGAGAGAGAGAACATGTAAAGAGAATTATAGAGAGAGAAAAGATAAAATTTAAAAAGAGAGAATAAAAAATAGAAGAGAGAGAGAGAGAGAGAGAGAGAGAGAGAGAGAGAGAGAGAGAGAGAGAGAAGAAAAAATTTAAAAAGAGAATGAAGAGAGAGAGAGAGAAGAAGAAAAGAAAGGAAAAAAGAGGAGACGGAGAGAGAAGGAAAAGAGAGGAGAGAGGGGGGAGAATAAAAGGAGAGAGAGAGAGAGAGAGAAGCAAAGCGGGGAGAGAAAAAAGGAGAGAGAGAACCAGGAGAGGAAAAAAAACTACAATAGAAGGCAAAGAGAGAGAGAGAGAAGAAGAAAAGAAAGGAAAAAAGAGGAGACGGAGAGAGAAGGAAAAGAGAGGAGAGAGGGGGGAGAATAAAAGGAGAGAGAGAGAGAGAGAGAGAGAGAGAGAGAGAGAGAGAGAGAAGAAAAACGGGGAGAGAAAAAAGGAGAGAGAGAGAACCAGGAGAGGAAAAAAAAACTACAATAGAAGGCAAAGAGAGAGAGAGAGAGAGAGAGAGAGAGAGAGAGAGAGAGAGACTTAGACATAGGGAATTTGGGGGGGGGGGGGGGGGGGAGAAAGAGAGAGAGAATGAGAGAAAAAAGAGGAGAAAGAAAGATGAGAAATAGATTGTTGAGCTCACTTGTTGCTGCCACGAAACGACCTAGCATTCTGTGCGCGCGAAGAACACTAGTTTAATTTAAAGAAAAGAAAGAAATTAAAAAAAGAAGGGAAGTTTAAAAAAAGAGAGAGGGAAAGCTTTTAAAAATATTCAATTTAAAAAAGAGCAAAAAAGAAAAAAAGTTTAAATTAGACATATTTAATTTAAAAAATAAAAAGTTTAAAAAAGAAAGGAAAATTAATTTAAAAAAAAGGGAAAGCTTAAAAATAAAAATTTGTTTTAATAAAAAAAGATAGAGGAAAGAGAATGAGAAAGAAAAAGCCTACATGCAAAAGAGAGGGAGGGTTTAATTAAAAAAGGAAGGAGAAAGAGATTAAATGTGTGAGAGGGGAGATTTAAATTTAAAAAGTTAAGAAAACTCTCATATATTTGAGGCTTTTTAAATTTACAATCAAAATAATATAATACTAAGAAAATAAAGTATAAAAATTTAATTTCGCGTTCAATAATCTGACACGAGAGAGAGGGGGAGGGAACGAGTGCGTCATTCGTGCCCGCGCGCGCGAGAGAGCACTCGCAAGAGTGTGAGTGAGTGGGTGAGATTTACGTTGACGGAAAGAGCAGGAGTCTCGTGCAGCAGAGGTTCTTCGTCATCCTCTGCTGCATAACCAGACAGACAGAGACAAACATACACCCACACCCACACATGCACGCACGCACCCACCCAGGAGAGGAATGGAACACTCCAATGGCGCCGCAGTAACCAGGGTCCATGGTGTCCCCCGCTCCACCTGCACCATGCGCGTGCTGGCCGCGCTCTCCGAGAAGGACGCCCAATACGAGCTCGTCCCTGTCGACTTGTTTGCAGGCGAGCATAAACAACCCAAGTTCCTTACCCTCCAGGTTTCCTTCTAGTACTCTTGATGTTCCTGTGTGGCCTCTTAACAAATAATCCATCATGTTCACTGTTACCTTTCTTCACAAAGAAATGTATGAGATGCTTTGGGGAAAACAGGCATACAGAATACTTTTGAAACATTTGGGATGCAAATGAAGTTTTAGACATTTTCCCATGTGGGAAACATGGGAAAAGTGGCTGTTTTCCCTGGTTTTTCCCTCAATGTTCCACATCGCAAGCATCTGCTTGTGAAACATTGCATACGTAGCTAGGTGCAATTGGGGGACGGGGGATGAAGCTCAGGATGTTGTCATAATTCACAATGTGGGCCTTCTGGGAAAATGTCTAAATTTTTTTGTGAAAACAAGCACAAAGAACGTATTAGAAGTATTGAAAAGCGTTAAACCCAATACTTATTCTATGATTCAACAATGTCGGTGGAACGAAGAGCATCTGTGCTACATAGCTCATTGCTGCTTGTGGCATTTGGGATGAATACTGTAGGATTGAAGGGTAGCATTCTGTCAGATCACTAGGTTTTCCAGATATCACTGTACTGGTTTTTGGCCATGGTTGATTTGCAACTCGCTTTTGACTTTCCTTTTTGGTTGTATGTCGCAAGCCTTTTGGAGTGGTTCCAGTTTTACAAGATGACAAGGTCACTCTATTTGGTAAGACATGTGACACTGGAGCTTGGACAGCGGTGTTGCTCTTGAGGTGTGCCTTTGGGGTTTTTTCTGGTGGTTATTTTAATCTTCTATTGGTGTGTCTTTTGCAGAGTCAAGGGCTATCATCAGGTATATAGCAGATCGATACAAAGAGGAGGGCACCCCTCTGTATGGACAAACACTAGAGGAGAGAGGACTTGTTGAGCAGTGGATGGAGTCAGAATCTCAAAATTTCACACCTGCAGCTCAACCCATCTTCTATCAGCTGGTGATAGCCCCATTGAGAGGGGCAAAACCTGACCTTGCATTGGTCGAGTCTGGGGTGGGAAAACTTGAGAAGGTCTTGGACATTTACGATGCACAGTTAGGAAAACATCCCTACTTAACTGGGAGTTCCTTCACTCTAGCAGATCTTACTCATCTCCCTCTTGCTTACTATATCATCAGCAAGACAGACAAGGGAGAGATCTTCACCTCCAGAAAGAACATTGCAGCCTGGTGGGACCGTGTTTCGTCGAGGCCTTCTTGGAAGAAGATTGTTGCACTCTCTGGGACAAGTTAGGTTCCAATGGTGTACACTTGCATACATGTGTGGTGGCCTTATACATGAACAATATTCTGCATTCTACTACACCACATTTCTACTTCCTGATGTAGAAGTTGGAACGTTCTTTAACCTCTTCATAGATTTCCTAACTTGCTGAATCTTTCTACTGGCAAAACTTGGAAGACCTGCCTAGACACTTTTTGCATGACCATGTAACTGGAACAAACACCCTAAGGCTTACTACATAGCCATGCCTACCCAGAACTTGAGATGAAATTAAGAGTGTGCACTTGAAAATTCTGCATTGCCTGCTACAAATTCTACATTTCAAAACCAGGTTTGGGTGTTTTCACATGTCATGGTGATCCTGATGTTGTAGGTACCCAGGTATGTAATGTAGTGGCTGTACTGATATGCATATGTCTACATTTCAAAACCAGGTCTGGGTGTCTTCACGTGTCATGGTGATCCTGATGATGTAGATACCCAGGTATGTAATGTAGTGGCTGTACTGGCATGCATGTTGAGTCTGGGTGCTTTGTTCCAGAATTCTGTTCAGAGTTACAGATTAGACTAGTTAATCATGCAACATGGGCTTCTTTGGTCCGTTATAACCCTCCAACGTTTATTGAACGATATTTTCACATTAAGAATATTTAAATGCTTTGAAGAATGTAGCGTTGAGCTAGATGAAGTTGTGCATGCTTGGTGTGTTAGCTTTGCCATTTAGGGCATATGCTTATCCAATGGTGGGGAGAAGGTGGTGCAAGTGCCCAAAAAATTACCTACTTACTTTTGTGAAGTATTCCACTGAGCTTTGAAGCGTGTAGATGTCTTGCTTTGCAAGAAAAAAGAGTTTATTTTTAGAAAATTAAATAAAGGGTGTTATCTCTCTCTCTCTCTCCCCCTCCCCCTAAAAGCAATCATGGACCCATGATTGATATAGTCATTGATACCCCCCTTCGTAATGAGCGAGTGTGTAGATCACACACACACTCTCATTCTCTCTCTTTCTAGTCTCTTTCATGCATGCCATGGGATTGTCAAGAGTATAGATAAAGGTTGCTCATTAGGATAAACAGCAAGGATTGCAAGAAATATGTTGGCATTCGCATGGTTATTACTGACTTAGTACCAACATTTAGTTGAGTATCTCCTTTGGCATGCACGAGGAAGTTTACTAGACTTAGTAAGGTAGCTCCAAGAATGACAGCAACAATAGAAAGATTTTTATAGATGATGTAGCATGTTGGAGGATGTTTAAGTCTTCAATCATTGCTTGATGAACTTGTATGGTGGGTGTCATGCCGATCCCAACAATTGATACTATGGTGGTAATCCTCAAGATGCCCTTGCGATTTGGACACAATTAATTGTAGGACGTGAACTCTTGACTAATTATAGCAACATGTGTAATGAAATGCTTTGGTAACCCCTTTGACTTGCTTACAAAACATCTATGAAAAGAAATATTTGTTGAAGCCATTGGTTACAAGCATATGTTATTAGAAGTGGAGGTAGGCTACATGGTTGATTTGGTTAATATTTGATAAAGCTATGAGCATGCATTGATAGAAATGAAAGTGGAGCACATGCTTGGCCTTGGCCAAGTATGATTGACATGCACGGTACTTGATAGTCTTACATTATTTATAATTGTACCCCTTTCAATTAGGTTCAATTAGGAAGCACTATCAATCTTAACATCGAAATAAGGAGTTGTACTTGGATGATATCCTTAAATTGGCCTCAAATGATGTAGTACTTGCAAGATTGTTATCATGGTGGGAGAAGTGTGTCAACTTGAAGTAACTAAGGAGTTTCATTGAGTTGATGAGAATGGATAATTGTGCAAAGTGTTTATATGTTGCTGAGTGCTTGATAGGGTTATTTTGTAGTGCCATTTGGAGTTTTTTGAGTAGGGTTAGTTAATGTTTTACTATTTGATTATTAGTTGTGATAGTTCATGAGAGAGAGATTCATGTGTGTTTATGTTAAAAACATTTTTCTTTGCAAAGACTCCTAGGTATATGCATCATCTAGTGTGTATTGAAGGTTTGATTTCCCTCGTTTTTTAAAAGTATAGTGGTATATGTTTTTAGTTTCCCATTCTTAGAACTTAATATTTATGTGTGCTAAATATTTAAGATGGTGATATAATATATTTATATGGTAAGTTAGTTATATTATATAGAAAATTATATATTAAGTATAATCTCATCGGATATATGTAAGGCTTTTACAAATGTAATGGATTTAGATGCGTTCCTTCTAAGCCATTATGATCTTTGATCAAGCATGTGTTTGTGTTCAAGGTCTATTATTTCTTTGTAGTGTCTTGTGTCTTATTCTTAAAACTTATTATATTATTTTGAAAATTATATATTATGTAGAATCTCATCAGATATATGTAAGGCTTTTACAAACATAGTGGATTTAGATGTTCCTTTTAAGCCATTATGATCTTTGATTGAGCATGTGTTTGTGTTCAAGGTCTATTATTTCTTTATAGTGTCTTGCTCTTAAAACTTTAACATTTATGTGTGCTAAATATTTAATATCTTGTTTATAATGCAAGTCAACTTTGTTATTTAGAAAAGTAAACATTATGTAGAATGTAAATAGGTAAGTGTTTTATGAACATAATGGAACTAGGTGTAATCTTTCTAAGCCATTATGATATTTGATCCATATCGTTGTAATAAATTGCACATTATATACAAAAGACAAGCAAGGAAGACAATTGCATGATCTCAATATGAGGCACTAAATAGTCCTAATAATGCTGCAAGTTGTGATTGTTTTTTATGTTTTTAGTTTTGCAATGGATTCATGATAGCTTAACTCATCATCAAATAACCAAGGTTGTATCCCTTTAAAGTATAATAATATGCTTGATAGTAGGAAGGGCTTACTTAGTGCAAGGTGCTTTGCCATGTGCATCATTCAATTTTAAATTGCAAGTTTCATGAAATATCAAATCTTACTAAAAATTTCACATTTAAAAAAATGGTATATATCCATAAAAATTTGTATACATATAATGAATATATGTACATTGACACAAGATGAGACGGGGTAAACCTAATCCCTTCAACCCTTATATATTTGAAGGCAATAGTACAACATTGAACCTTCTTGCTTAGGGATTCACAAACTATTAGTTGGCTTTCTAAAGAACCTTTGTTTTTCTTTTTGTTAATAGTACTCTTTCTACTCCCAAGAAAGTTACATGTTACAACTTTGGTTATGTTTTAGAAGCTTGAAGTTGTTTTAATATAGAGAATTCTTATCACCAAAAAATTCTATTTAAATTTTGACAAAGGAAGTAAATCTTGCTTGCCCAAACCATTCTTCAACTCTAATGCAAAGAGCTCTTACATCTCTACAATGCCAAAACAAGTGAGATATGGATTTACATTGAGTGACAAGAAAAAATCTAGAGATTCCCTTCAATGTGTATTATATAATTTGTGGGTAGGCTTTTGTTTAGTATTCTTCCAAAGAGGTTTGAGTTTTTGACTTAAAGTAGCTATCCAATTGCTAACAATTTTGTGTTTCCAAGTATGCACAATTAAGAGAGGAAAGCATCCCAATAGCTATTATGTTCCTCTTTTAGTTTCAAAAAAGACTTGGAATTTATTGTGATTAACTAAGTATTTGTATAAGGTATTTGGTCCCACCAAAGCTGAAGGAGCCTAATTCTCATTCTTCTCTTTGGAGCACAATGCCCCATGGTTGTTTCTCTTAAGTGATTGATTAATGCTCTAACTACAAAGACCCTTGATAGTTACCTTATTGCTCGTTAACACAACTTTCACATGGCAAGTTATATAGTCATGTGGTGGCTACAACAGAAAGAAGAACATTGCACAAAGAACTTAGAAGAAAAGAGATGCTTAAGAAATGTAATATGTAAACCAAGACATGCGGATGCATAGCACCAACATGAAACATTGGCTATGAAGGCATTAGAATTGACACTCTTCATTGAAACTTATAGGTGGTGAAACACACTATGGAAGAGGAAGTGACTAGATTATATGTGCCAGATCTATGCCATAAATGATATCAAGTCGGCTAGCAATAAATGTCGGTTGGCCAACAATAAATGCCTCAAATACCATGAAAATGATGTAAAATGCCTAAAAGATCTAAGTTGTACCTAGCCTAGTGAAACATGCCTAAGCTCATATATGAATTGACATATCCACTGACACTCTTAGATCATGGGTGATTTGGTACATTAGAATGATGTAATGATAAGAACCCATCACAGGCCATACAACAATAACCACTACAAGTGAACCATGGATATGTAGGTAAAGAGTGGCCAACCCACCACTCAGATGCCTCGAAGAAATCTAATGTTAATGTCAAATCATAATATATCTTGAAAACATAGAAGAATCAAGCAGTTCTTAATATTTTTCAACAATACCTTTGAAATAGCACATGTGACCATCCTATCACCAATGTTGTAGCACATAAATGACCATGGATTTCCCACCTTTGGCTCGACCACCAAAGTGTTTCCTCATGTGAACTTGGACTAGGAGCTAAGCTCGCTCTCTATCAAAGGGCTCATCATGAACTAGGATGCCAATCCTAACTCCATAATTTTTAAACTTGTAATTATTCGATTGATGCGTTAGGGATAACCCTACCCTCTTTAGATCTTGTGCATCGGTATATTTGTATAGGCAAGGCACAATTGTTCCACCTCACTACCCTCTCGCATTCCCTCTTTGGCATTGGAGAATCGTAATGGATGCCTTGTATCACTTGTACTAGCAACCTGGAAGGGAGGCCGAGATAGCGATTGTCATGGTTGCATGATAGGAGCCTAAACTTGGATTTAAAGATGAGGAAGACTCACTAGGAGAGTCGTCACCCTTCGTCATTGTGCGCATCTACTCCTACAAAGCTACTAATGTCATATAGTCCTCAAGGTGTCCCTTCTTGCCATAATAATACTAATGAGACTTCCTCTGTACATCACCCCTCTTAAACTAGAACATTTGAAGCACCAAGAGATAGCATGCCCATAGAAACATGGTGTTGAACATAGCAAGTCTCCAACATAACACTTCGAGATGAGTAAAGAATGTTTGCATGCAAAGCATCAGTAGGAGATTTTGGAGGAGGCATGATGAGGGAGATACAAAGAAGATGAGTAGAGGCAACAGATCTTGAGGGATATATGTGTATCAAGAATATAGACTCTCAAGGATTGCATGAGTTCAAAGTAGTAAAGAAAGTGCTTAGAGGAATGATCAATAGGACCACATTGTAGTAACAAAAAGATGACAATTGGATGCACATGAAATCTCTCTAAAACTAAGCAGTGTATCACAAAGTGAAAAAAAAAGGACCAAACATAACCAAAAGCAACTTGAAGTATTGTCACCTAGCATTGCACAAGCACAAGCAGTGAAAATGAAAATGTTGAAGACAACATAGAGTCACTAATTGCAACAAATGTAGTCATGTACCCAAGAGATATGTCCTCTTAGGCAGCATATGTCAAAATGTTGACATAACAGGGTTCATAATAGAAACCAGGTCGAAACTGTGTAGGAGATGGTTGCCCAGGTTGTAAATTAGTTGTAGCAGTGAAGAGCAAGTCTAAGCAACAAATGAAAAGTCAAAAGGTAGACTTGCACTAAGAATAAATAGCATTAAGAACTTTGATCTTGAAATTTGATACCATGTCAAAAGTGGATGCAATGTTGGAAGCATGGAAAACTACTATATAGACTATTGGTGGACACAACAGAAGAGAAATGAGAAGCACTACAAAAGAAAGAAGAGCACTGCACAAAGAACTTAAAAGAGAAAATATGCTTGGAAAATGATCTACATATGAAGACACGAGAACGAATAGAACCAATGTGAGTCACTAGTTACAAAGGCACCACCATCGACTTCTTCTCTCCATTGAAACATGTAGGTGGTGAAGTACACTAGGAAAGAGGGAGTGATTAGAATATAGTGGCCAAATTTATGCCATAAGTGATGTCAGGTCACCTAGCAACGAATGCTAGTCAATTAGTAATAAATGCCTTCAACACCATGAAATTGAAAAATATAAAATGCCTAAAATATCTAACTATGCCTAAGCAAGTGTTCATGCACAGACTTGCACATGAACTGATATATCCACTAACACACATTTGTGAAACATTAGGTAGGGGGAGTTTATGAGCATTATTTTTCTACATATTTCACTCAATCATTTAAAGCAAATGATTAGTAGCTATTGCAAATAATAAAGGGGCTAGAGGATAACCTTGTCTCACTGATTTGTTTAGTTGGAAGGGATGTTAAATGTGCACATTGGTCTGGACATTAGTTGGTGTTTTAACAAAGAGGGTCTTAACTACATATAAATTTAACTACATATAAATTTTCTTTCTATTACATATTCAATAGAATCATCTAGTTTAGAATGGTCATGTGAATTGTTTATTCATGAAAAAATCCAACTTGGGTAGCATGCAAGGTTTGCTTTGAGGTAGCACTTTAGCAATAAGCTTAAAACAAACATTCAACATAGTTGTTGGTCTCCAATTGGCCTAGCTTACTCTTATTAATTGAGTAGGGAAGTATCCTTGTGGCAAGAAGGGGAGTCTTCTTCCTTTGTAGAAAAGTAAAAAGTTGAAGTTGGCAAACTACCTTTTGGGGAAAGCACGTGCATGAACCAATTTCACGCACATGCACGCACGCGCATGTGCGCGCGCGCGCGCGCACGCACACACACACACACACACACACACACACACACACACACACACACACACACACACACACACACACACACACACACACACACACACACACACACACACACACACACACACACACACACACACACACACACACACACACACACACACACACACACACACACACACACACACACACACACACACACACACACACACACACACACACACACACACACACACACACACACACACACACACACACACACACACACACACACACACACACACACACACACACATGGGGCCCTCACCATCGTGAATATTAGCTACTTGTTTTAATACTTTGCAAATATACTTTTGATCATGTAGATATATGGTTGTGAGTAAAATAGCATTTGGATCTTATGTAAGGAAATTTAGATACATATTACTATTGTAAAAGTTTGTACAAGCAAATAATTGGCACCATGAAATACTTACTTTTGTGCCTTTTACATGCATGATCATGTAGATATATGCTTGAAAATGATTTTGTAAGCGAATCTATTTCATTGAAAAAAATGATTCATTTCTCTATAAACCTTAAGAGGGCACTCTCTATTATACACTATAATATGTAGTTTATTTCAACCATTATCAAACTAATATAGGCTAGCTATGTGAGAAGGGTTTCTAGTTTGAGTTTGTCTTAAACATGAGTTACTTCTAGTAATAAGTACAATGAGTATTATTGGGAGCCAATACAAGTACTTCAACCTTGATAATTTAAATCAATTCCTTATTTATAGTCTTTGTCATATGACCTCACACTATTTGATGTGCCTATCTAATGGATTCGTGATGAGACAATTTTGGTAGTTTATCAAGAGATGTGCCTAGGTGATGCCATTCACAACTCCCTCAGAATATCAAAACTTTGTTGCATAGGGCCACTTGATTTTATCCTCACAGAGGAAGCTCCATGCCATTCCCATGAGGATTGACCTATAATAAGGTTCCTCAATAACTTATAAGGTTGCTTAATAGCTTTTCTAGCATTTCTTATGGGTTGCTACTTATGTAAGGCAATCCAAATCAAAACAGACTCATCACATTTGGTTTAAATAGAGTGAGAAATGAGGGAAAGCTAACATGTCAACCTCTTTGCCCATAGGGCAAAGTCTCATCTCAGCCCTTCAAAATGACACAATCTATAACATTTCCTATGATAGTCAGTATTTGGCCTTTCCAATAATTCTCTCAATCTATTGCTTCCAAGGGAAACCTCTCAAATAATCAAGGCCACCCTACCATAGGATGGATCCTTTGAGGATCTGCTTTCCTCTTTGCTTTTGTGATAGTTCACTTAGTTATCCAATTATCTACCACATTTAGTTTAATAAATAAAAACAACTCTCTTAATTAATCCATAACAAACAAGGTTTGTTCACCAAACTGAATCACAAACACAAAAGTAATAGAAAATAATCCTTTAAAAATATATTTTATTTAAAGTTGGGTAATCTTATCTAATTACATCAATTTAATAGTCCACATATAAGATTTTGTTTGAATGTGAGAATCACCAATCCGCCTTGATCTAGTATCGGAGTATTTTGGGAGAAACATATCGAGCTCGTAGGGGATTAGAAACTCAAGCAATTTACTATCAGAGCTCCATTGACATCCTTATTGTTGCTTAGCTAACATCTAATCCTTATAGAGAGACCTCTTGCATCCGATGTTGGTCCTAGCATTTGGGGCAAATAAAACAGACCGTTGGTCAACGATATGCAACTAGCCTTGGGGGAGGCCTAGCATCCATCCCAAACTTAACCTGTATTGGTATAAACTAAATCAAAATATGCAATTAAAAAAGGAATTGTTCTTCAAGCTAGAGATTCTAGTTGACTTATTAAGTTGTCATGAACTTAGAAAAGGTATAAGCCTAGTTCCTTGAATAGAATTTGATATGTTTGATTTCTTTTGCCATCTTAGATTGGGTTTGACTTTCCCCATTTAGGATATTTAATTCTTCTAAGTCAAGCACTTAGACTTAATGATTTTTATGGTTTCTGTGAACCATAGTTTTGCTTATGGACATAGAAGTTTAACTGCGTGACTTGTTAAGGCTATAGAGAGTTTCTTTTCATAATGATTTTTGGAAGAGAATCCTTTATCTACCTTATTTAACATTTATCTTGAGTTTTGTAGTAAGAATTATATGTTATTAATATTCGTAACAGTCATGTTTGTCATGCCTTGTCATCTCCTGCATGTGAGCCTCAATTTGAGTTAGGCGAGGACTTTTGGAGCTCTAATAGGTATGTCATGTGTTTTGATGGGGAAGGCTACTCATTTTAGAGTGGCTATTTGGGTGCATTTCTCTTGTTTGTTGAGTTCTAGTGTGTTTCCCATAAGTAATTTTTTGCATTTTCCAAGTTGTCCACACTTTTATCGGACATTATCCTTGCTAGTCGAATTTTTTGGTGGCCATGCGGCATTTTCTAGGCATTTATTATACCATGGCTAACATTTATGGCATTTATAGCAGGTGCACACTTTGACTCTATTGTCTTCCTCCATCTTAGGTGCATTTGTTCCTTATTCAATGCATGTTTCTTTTCTTCTTCTCTTGTAGATTGTCTTTCTTCCTCTATGTTCGAGTTCCTTCTTCCATTGCACACTCTTACATGGTATCAAAGCATGGTATCTAAGAGATGCACAAAGTTCATGGATATTGTAGAGGCCATTTACATCTATCCGTGTTTGCTAAAAACACAAGCTCTTGCTAGCTAGCAACTACATGTGTTGCTCAAGTGTCATCATCAGGAGGTAGGCAACTTCTTCTAGATATGAGGTGTCATCATTAGGCATCATGCGTCAACATAAGGCATTAGGCAACATCAAGTCATCATCATTTTGCACAAAACATAGTCTACTGGGTGGTGTTGAGTGTCTATTGGCACCAAGCAACTTCCTTTGCAATCAAACACAACTTTTCTAGAGCAAGCAATAGCATTCAACTCTGTATTTTGGTGTTTTTGCATCCTTCACGAAGAGTTGATAGTATTTCTCTCTCAGGCAGACATTCTATATTGAGATCTCTACATCCTGTAGGGCCGATTTCTCTTGTTTCGAGGCTATTGATAACCAAACACGACTTTTTGTGGGCGTTTGTAGGTTATATGAAGATGTCTTATCACCAATTCTTTGCCGACTCAAAGGATGATGTCTCTATTCTTCCTCTAAGAGAGACTTATAGATTTTTGTGCTAGTTTACACATTGAACGAAGGTCACCTAGCCCATTCGTTTGGGAACCCTCTCACCATTCTCTCCATGTTTCATAGAATGCCCATTCTGTTGGCCTTCATATGCCTTCCATGGCACGCTCTATAGAGGTGCTCATACTCTCTTATTTTTTCAAAAATAAGACATGCTTGATAGTTCAAACTATTCACTTTGGTTGTGTAAAGTGGAGTGCATCCTTGATATCTTTGATCTTTGGGAGTTTGCTATCCACCCTATTCCCTATCCTCTAGTGGAGGATCCCATAGTTGGATCATCAATGGATCGTGCAGCCTTATGGGATCGACTCAACTCTAGAGCTCGATATTTTCTATTTATGAGCTTTCAGGATTCTATCCTAGTGCATGTGCACAGGTTGTAGAGAGCAGTAGAAGGTGTTGAGGAGCTTCTTCATCAGCAATCTTCATCAACAAACTTCGTTGACATTGGCATTCCTCTTGCTACTCTAGGATTTGTTTCTTTCTTGGCCTTCTAGCACATCCAGGATCTGACAGGGGCTTTTAGCATTCATGTTTGTCATGCCTTATCATCTCTTGCATGTGCATCTCGATTTGAGTCAGGGCGAGGACTTTTGGAGCTTTGATAGGTCTACCATGTGTTTTGATGGGGGAGGCTACTCATTCTAGAGTGGCCATTTGGGTGCATTTCTATTGTTTGTTGGGTTGCAGTGTGTTTTCCATGAGTACTTTTTGCATTTTCCAAGCTATCCACACTTGTCAGACATTGTCCTTGACAGTTGGATTTTTGGGTGGCCATCTGGTACTTCCTAGGCATTTATTATGCCACGACCAACATTAAATTTTTGTCAGCCACTATTTATGGCATTTTTAGATTGCAGTTGACCAATTTAGGGGTTTCGTGGCTATTTATAGCCATTCCCCACTTGGCAGTTAGTCATATCATTATCTTCCTTCCTTCCTTAGGATAGGTGCACAATCCAACTTCATCTTTCTCCATCTTTGGTGATGTCATCATCATTAGCCTAATTTGGTTTCCTCACTGATGTTGTGGGCTACATGCGGGGACTAATTAGTCCTGTATTCAAGATTGGTTGTTCAGTGTAGGTTTCTTTTCTTCTTCTCTTGCATATTGTCTCTCTCTCTTCCTCTATGTTTGAGTTCCTTTTTCCGTTGTGCACTCTACATATATGAGGGAATGGCATCCCCTTAGTTAGAATATACTTACTTTCCTCAACTAATTCTTTTGTGACCATGCCTTAATGAAATGGATTTATAGATGATGTTCAAAGTTCTTTAGTTTAATCTAGACTAGCTATCTTTTTCTTGCACTTATACTCATTTAGGTAGTACTTAACTTATTGTTCTCATCTTCAAGATAACCAAATTTCTTTCAAATTTAACATTATGAACTTAGTGTCCTTTTAGATGAGTTTGAACTAAGTTCCTATTGAATGCAAAGCAAAGAAGGAATTCTAATAAAAATTCCTTCCTAAGGTATCAATCTTAGTATTCTTTTAGCAAAGTCTTGAAATATCATAAGATGCTTGAACTCTAGGTATTATCTTATATAAAATTTTTACTCATTTAAAAATAATAGTGCCTATCATCTAACGTATCAACAAAACATCTTAAAGCATAAGAGAGTGCACATGAGCTTGATACAATGCAAAACACATGTTGCTTGTGCATGCTACTTCTTGTCTCACTTATGTACTCTATTGTGTAGGGACCATCATGAGCATACAAATTCTATGGTTGAGCCATTCACCCCACTCTCTTTGTGTCTTAGTTAGTCTTGAAGCTTTCAAGCATCCTTGAATTTGAGGCTTAGTAAGGTGAGAAGACAAGGGCCAAGTGGATGATGTGGCTAGGTTAGATGATTATCTTGATTTTGAAAGAGTACATATAATTTAATTTTTACCTTTAGCCTCCCACAAGCCTCCATTCATGTGGAGAAGGATCTGGGATATTACATCCTCTCCCCCTTAGGAATTGAGATGTTCTCATCTCGAGAGAAATTGGGTGTATCGCTTACATAAAGCATCCTCATCAATCCAAGTAAAGTCCTCTTCAGGATAGTCCTTCCACTGACAAGGTTTTCCTTAAGGATTCTAACAATTCTCTCTTTTATATCAAGTATTCTTTCAAGCTATAACTCAAGGACTCCTTGGGTTGGAAGTACAATTTTTTGATCGTCAAGAACATGTTCAGGGTTGAATGCATATACTTTAATTAGCTAATATGGAATACATTGTGGGTTTTTAATTGCTCGAGGAGTTGCAACTTATATGAGGGGCTCAACTAGGATAATCTAATTTAAGCCTCCCTAATTAGACCTTGGGCTCTTGAGGATCTCGTAGGGCCCATAGTATTTGGGGATTAGCTTCTTAAATTCACCAAAGTTACTGATCTCTTGTTTGGGTATTTTCATAACATTTTATGCCTATGGTTTGAAAGCTTATTTCAATTCCTATTGAGATTTCAGATGTATGTTTATGGGATGTTGCAATTGATCTACCAGCGTATGTTAGGAGTTTTCTAAGTTATTTCACATGTCAATTGGCACAAGCCATATGGGACACAGATTGATACGTTGAGGCTAACCTCCCTTACTATACCAAAGTTCAACCTTAGGTGAATCCAATGGATGGAGAACTCAAAATCTTGTTGAATTGTCTCTCCTTGATGACCCTAAACAAAATCCCATTCTTCATATTAATGACTTACTAGATCACCGAAATCATTATATATCTAGAGAACCAACTAAGTTCATCTCAATCGATGGAATTGCTATTCTAGGGAGTAACCCTCATCATAACTTCTACAAAGGAGGATATCTAGACCTTCCCACTAAAATACTGAAATATGGATAGACACACCATAACTCTAGCCGATAGGACCTACTAAGTTACTCGAGATCCACGGGTACGTCAAAATAAATTTTGATTGAAATTAAAACTCTTTTTTAATGTGTAAACTCTGATCATTATCAGGAAGACTGAATAGTACATGCTTCTCTTTCTAAATTAATGAGATAGATTAAGTAAGTTAACATATTTTTGAATATTATTATCAGAGGAGAATTTGATCATGAAAGTTGTTTAAATCCCTAGGATATCACCTCAAACCTCAATATCACAGAAACTCAAGAGAAGAAATTTCTTCTCACGTAGTACGAGCCACCAGAATTTGATGGCAAAGGAAAGGATATTCCAACCGAGACAAAAACATGGATAGAATCTGTGGAAGACTATTTCATTGCTGCAGGGACTGCAATATCGTCAAATCAAGCAATGATCATGAAACTAAAACCCATAGGAAATGCCCATCTTTGGTGGAAACAGTGGTGCAAGGACCAAAGAGTGTTTGAAATTGCTATCACCTGCTGGGACAAGCTTATGGACATTATGTATGGGAGATACTTTCCACCCATGTATCAATCCCGGAAGATGAATGAAATTTTCAACTTAAAGCAGTTAAGCCTAAGCCTAGAAGCTTACTACTCCAAATTCGTAATGCTTCTAAAATATGCACCTACGATGGATATCTCACAACAAGTATCCAAATTTTGCGATGGTCTAAATGTGCCCCTAAATACGCACCTTGAGTCAATGAGACCATCAGATTTATAGGATGCATTGATTTGAGCAGCCCCAATAGTTTAGGAGGTGGAACAGAGGCCAAGAAATGCTAAATTTTGCAACAAAAACCGTTAGAATAAGGGCAACTTCCAAGGATGTGCAAAAAGAGCACAAGGACAGTATCAGTCGAACAAGACAAAGAGAGACAAGTCAAATGCAGTGGGAAACTTTATATGCATTGGAAAAGATAGTGAGGCTCCAAGGTGTTTTTATTACACGGAACCAAGACATTTTAAGAGGCAGTGTCCAAAGCTTGGCCCAAACAACCACCAAGGTTAGTTTTGTGGGCAGAACCAAGCTGCTAGGGGAAAAGTTGCTGGAGTAACCCCGAAAGAGAATAGTAATGATAAAAATCCTACAATGGAACCTTATATGGAAAGGGCAGGAGTATACACCACTCTCAATAAGAAGGGTCCAAATCGCGAGTTCTCACTGATCCATACACCAACAAATTACCAAGGTAAACCCTTTCAAATTTTAATTGACTATGGAAGTACCCATTCTTTCATATCACCAAGATGTGCAAAAAAGCTAGGCATAAACACTACTCCTACACTTAGATTTCTTGTGGAGTTAGCAAATGGTAAAGAAGTTCTTTCAACACAAAAAAATAGCAAGGTAGAATTTAGCTTGGGTGAAAATTCTTCCAAAATGAGTTTTTGAATTATGAACCTCAGGGCTTATGAATGCCTACTAGGTATGGATTGGTTAAATCCAAATAATGCCCATATCCATTGCAAAAAGGGTCAAATTACATTTCAAGACTTAAAAGGAGAACAAGTAACCACTCAGGGAGAAGCATAGAACCCCAAGGTTCAGCTGGCTAAAGCTTCCCGAATAGTGAAAGGATTGAAGAAAGGATTAGCTATCTATCTAATTAAGCTCAACAAGGTTGAGCGTGATAGTGAAGCCAATGACCAACCATCTTGGCTAAAAGATTATGCAAATGTTTTTCTAGAAGACCTGACAGAGCTTCCACTGACAAGGGAGGTAGATCACAAAATCCAACTCATTCTAGCAGGCAGTGCCCTTGTAGCCAAGCGGCCCTATCGGATGTCAATTCTTGAAGCCAGTGAGCTAAAAGAATAACTCAAACAACTATTAGACCAAGGATACATTCAGCCAAGTAATTCACCATAGGGAGCCCTAATGCTGTTTCAGAAAAAGAAAGATAGAACACTCCGCCTTTGTATTGAATACTGTGGATTAAACTAAGTGACAGTGAAAAATAAATATCCGATCCCCTAGACAGATGAGTAGCTTACTGACTCCAGCAAGCAAAGATCTTTTCAAAGATTAGAGCATGCTACTATTAAATAAGAATCAAGGAGGAAGATATTCCTAAGTCTGCCTTTACCACAAAAAGGTACGATCATTATAAATTTATTGTGATGTCATTCGGATTAACAAATGCTCCTACCACCTTCAATAGGTTGATGCAAGACATTTTTAGACCCTAGCTTGATGACGTCGTCCTTATCTTCTTTGATGATATCTTAATGTATTCTAAGAATGAATAAGACCACGGAGGACCACAGCTACGAATAGTTCTTGAAACAATGAGAACCCACAAGCTGTATGCAAAAAAGAAGAAATGTACTTTCTTTAAAAAGCAGATTGAATATCTAGGGTTCATAGTATCAACAGAACATATGGCATTTTAGTAGATCTCGCCAAGGTCAAAGACGTACAAGATTGGCCACCCCCAACAACGATCAAAGAAGTGCAATGCGATTAGTATAGAGTTTTCATTAAAGACTATGCCTCGATCGCCGCACCTCTCACCGATCTTCTCAAAAGGCAAGTCTCCATTATATGGATGTCCACTGAATAATGTAGCTTTGAAAAGCTTAAGCATAGTTTGGTAACTACCCTTATTTGAAGACTACCTAACCTAAGCAAGGAATTTGAAGTCATAATTGACGTAAGCTCTCTTACATTGGGATGCATGCTTATGCAAGAAGGACATCCACTAGCCTATGCTTCAAGGAAATTAAAGATATATGAAAGAAACTATGACACACATGATTTAGAATTACTTGCTGTAATTCATGCCTTCAAATTATGAAGACATTATCTACTTGGTAACAAGTTTTCCTTAGTCATTGATCATAAAAGCTTGAAGTGGATTTTTACTTAGCTAGACCTCAATATGAGACAATGCTAATGGATTGAGATTTTGCGAGAATTTGACTTTGAAATCAAGTATAGACCAAGCAAAGAGAATATGATTGCGGATACCCTAAGTGTTGGGGTAAAGGTGCCTCCACCGTGCCACCCTGTGTATTACTACACTGACAGTACCCGCCATTGCACACTGCAGGTGGTGGGCGCCCGTCACCGTCACACTTATTCTTTATTCTTTCAGTGACTAGTGAATAAAGGAAGGCCCGATCATACATTGTGACTGTTGGAGTTCCCATTTGTCTCTCTCTCTCTTTTCTTGCTCTTACTCTCCGCCATAGATCGTGCATGGTCTTTCGATCCTCTCATCCCTTTCAACTGATATCAGAGCTTGGCTTCCGATTGCTCGACCTCTTCTCGGTGCTTGCTTAACTTCGCATCGACTCCCTTCTTGCATTGGATCTCCATCTCGGCAGCCATATCCGATCTCCCCAAGCTCTCGTCACTCCCTGGCTTCCCGAGCACCTTCCCGGCCTATTGAGGCACCTTCAAGGCATTGGTATTGAGGTATTTGATCATTCTTTCAGGTTTTATTTCAGTCTACAGGTTGCAAATAGCAAGGGTAGCCATGGCTTCAAACCCTTGAAGCTTATTCCCCTCATATTGTGCCTTACACCTATCAAGGCTGAAAGAGGCTTGTCATAGGCCTTTGATAGGCCCTTCTTGAGCCCCCCATTACCCCCTTTCAGCCCACGTGGAGCAACAGCAAGTTCAGCACCAATAAGGTAGATTGCGCCATTTTTCCAGGCTGTTAGCACTCATATACTTCAGCTCCACACTTGGCCATTGCTTCTTGCTCTCTACCTTGATCAAGTGGGCTATTAGACTTCATGTTTGATGTCATTCAAGCTTTGGGCATTGGTCTTGATCATTCAGGGCTGATTTCTTCAGATTTGGGACTGTCATAAACTGTCATAACAGGTTGAAAATAGGGCAGCAACATTGGCATTAGCATTTGTTGCTTACACTCCATTCCAGTTGTGCTATTTGATGCTCGTATGCAGCCTACTTGATGCCCGAATGTCTTGGGAATGTATGCATTCGATTTGCCCATGATTTGGCATTGTTGTTGGGCTGGAAATTGATAGTTTTGGACTATTTAGAGCTGCTGTACATGAGCGGCCTGAAGCTCATTTGTCACATGTATTGCTTCTCTATCGATACCGGATGTATGCTATGGGTTATGCCATGATGTATTACACTTTGGGGATCGACTTCGAACTCATGATCGTGATTTCCGAATGCTTTTGAGCATCACATTTGCTCTGTTGTTATTGGTTTGTCATTGGAAGTTTGGTTGACTTGACTGGCATTTGGGCCGCTTATGCCTATTGTCTGTACTTGACGGATAAGCTTTATGCATTACATGCTTTGGTCCGTGGTTGATGCCTCTTAGTTCGTCCATGCTTGATAGATATTTTGGAGCTCCGATTTGGATGTTCTGAGCACTTCTGACTCACAGGGATATTGATTTTGGGTTGCTACTGGATGTATTGACTTGACAGAGATCTTGCCATTGGGATTATGTCTTGCTTAGTGGTTGCTATGATAATTGCTTCATGTATGTCATGTTCTCTTGGATGCGTCTAATGCATTGACTTGGTCACTTGTCACTGGTACTTTGTCTTGGGTTGTTTGAGCTCTTTAGCTTGCTTGTACGCCGTTTGTGCCAGTGGGAGCATAGTGTATGCATGACCGACTTTGAGCAGTTCATGTCTTGGAGCAGCTTACGACTTTGAGCAGATGTTTTTTGAGACTTTGGGATTATCCTCCGACCTTTGGATGTTGCATTGATGTATGTCTTGGTCTCCGGATTGCTTATGAGATGAGTCTCTTGCTTTGGATCCTCTTTCATTTTGGGCAGACACCTATTTATATCAGGTTTTGGCAGCTGCAGGTACATCTTGCCTAGATTATCTGGGGATGTGCCTCTTACTGGCAGATGCTATTTGACATGTCTCAGTGTTAAGCTCATGTATTTTCACTATCATTTGGCTTTTCTTTGTCCTTTTCATGCCGGCTTTGGACCTAGCACTGTCTACTTGACTTTGGATCCAATTTTGGGACAGTTTGCTCTCATTATTGCAGGTCTGCAATTTATTACAACAAGCATTTATTGGTGGAATGAGCTGTATTTTTCATGCTAAAACGTCCTGATTTGGTGTACTGTACCTCGTACTTGGTGGGCAGCAGCTTCTTAGTTAGTTTCCCAATCATTTTGCCTTGGATTTAGTGGTTTTTTTGATGTTTACAACAGAAAACAACAAGCAGTTTTTTTTGAACTGTCTCTACATTTACAGCTTGCATTATGGCTTCGTCTTCGACTGATAATGCCATATTTAATATCACAAAGTTGGATGGTTCCAACTATAGCTATTGGAAGAGCCAGATTTGGCAGGTCTTGGTGCAGAAGAACCATGTAAAGCCACTTAGATTGAGTGGGTAGCAGCCTGCAGGTATGAGCAATGATGATTGGTTTGACTTGGATGCATACTGTAAGTCCATAATCATACTCTCTCTGACTGAGCAGGTTCATTACAATGTAGTGGATGAGGCACAGACCACATGGCAGTTATGGGAAAAGATCAAGAATCTTTATGATAAGAAGAGCCTGGCTAGTCAGATGTATTGGCTCAAGCACCTCGTGGATCTGCGCATGAAGGAGAGTGCGATGATGTCTGCTCATTTGAGCCAGTTCCATATGATCTGGAAGAATCTGACATCGTAGGGTATCACATTTCCCGATGAGGTGACCCCACTCTTTTTGCTTGGGACTCTTGGAGAGTCGTGGGATGTCTTTCATACTGCCTTGTGTGCTCCTGCTATACTGAGCTGAAATTGCCTGATGTAGAGAGTGCTCTTCTGCAGGAAGAGATCAACAGGGAGAACTTGGATGCCTCTCGTGTTTCTCATGCTTTGACAGTTAGAGGCAGGAATGATAGGAATGACCGTGGGAATGGCCGTGGCCGTGACTCTCAGAAGGGTCGGTCCCAATCTTGTGGAAAGTCGCGTAGTAAGTTGCGTGGGCGCAACGCTAATGTCACTTGCCATCATTGTGGGAAAAAGTGCCATATCAGACCACAATGTCATGAGTTGCACAATGAGAAGCGCAAGGTCAAGGGGGATAATGTGCAGGAAAAGTCTTCTGATCGTAGTATTGTACCTACGAAGTCCAGTGTAAAGATCGAAGAGATCAATGTTACGCAGACTAAGGAGCCATCTGACGGTGATGAGTTTATCTTGACAGCTCACAGTTGACTGAGACTCCTAGCATATATGCACAGTGTTGGATTTTGGATTCACACGCGTCTTTTCATGTGACGCCTTATCGTGAGTGGTTCCACTCCCACCGCATTGTATCAGGGTCAGTCAGGCTTGGAGATGACAGATCTTTGGCTATTGTGGGCAGTGGTGACATACAGTTGCAGTTTTCCACTGACAGTTCTTTTGTGCTCAGGGATGTACGTCATGTACTTGTGCTTATGCAAAGCCTTATGTTTGCAGGTCAGTTGGATGATGCAGGGTTTCACATTGGTTTTGGAGACTCTGCCTGGAAGATTATCAGAGGCAGACTTTTACTGGCCAGAGGTGCCAAGGCTGGTAGCCTCTATCCTCTTGTAGTGGATGGTCCTATAGTTGATCATGTCTTTTCAGCGGGTTCTATCCCACATGTATCACTTTGCATGCCCGTTTGGGGCATATGTCTTTGAAGGGAATGAAAATGCTTTCTAGTTTGCAGTATCTTCCACCTTTAGACTATGCATGTTTTGACTCATGTGATCATTGTCTTTATGGTAAGCAGAATAGGTCTACGCATAAGAAATCGGGTTGGCCACGCATGAGTGAGCCCTTGGCTTTGGTGCATTTCGATGTTTGTGGGCCCATGCCTTATATGTCTATGGGTGGCGCGAAGTACTTTGTTACCTTCATTGACGATTTTTCTAGGAAAGTGTGGGCTTATCCCATAAAGCAGAAGTCCGATGTCTTGGAAGTCTTTCAGCGTTGGCTTACTCTTATTGAGAACCAGACTGGGTATAGGCTAAAATGCCTTAGGACTGACAATGGGGGAGAATATGTCTCACGTGCTTTTGAGCAGTTGTGTGATGACAGGGGCATTAAGCGTCAGTTGACCGCCCCTTACACCCCACCCCAGAATGGTTTGGCTGAGCACATGAACACGACTATTCAGGAGTGTGTGTGCTCTATGCTTGGCCATGTAGGCCTACCACAGAGCTTTTGGGCTGAGGCAGTTAATACGAGAGTGCATGTCATAAACCGATCGCCTTCTAGTGGTTTGGATTTCCAAGTTGTAGAGGAAGTTTGGGCTGGTAAGCCACCCTCTTATGCGCATCTCTGTGTCTTTGGATGTGAGACATTCTGCCATGTGCCCAAGGACAAGAGGAGTAAGTTGGATCCAAAGAGCATTAAATGCATATTTCTTGGCTATGGTGATTCAGGTTAGATGGGCTATCACCAATAGTACAGCCTGCAGCAGTTCCTACACAGGGCCCGGGTGTTGGACACAGGCAATTGGGCATGCAGCAGAGCCTGCGGTGAGATGGTCTACTAGAGATAGACGTCCATATGATCACTATGAGCCCTCTATGCAGTATGTCTTGTTGACGGATGCAGGAGAGTCTCTCACCTATGATGAGGCTATGCGCAGGGGTGACAGTCACTCCTGGGAGAGGGCTATGCAGTCTGAGATGGACTCCTTGCATAGGAATATGACTTGGGATCTTGTTGCCTTGCCTAAGGGAAAAAAGGCTTTGCCATGCAAATAGGTGTACAAGCTGAAAAGTACCCTTGGGTACCCCAAGCCGGCCTATAAGGCTAGACTTGTAGCTAAGGGTTTTAAGTAGAAGCATGGAGTTGACTTTGATGAGGTCTTCTCTCTTGTCGTCAAGATGACTACCCTACGCTTGGTCTTGTCCTTGGTCGCGCAACTTGACTTGGATCTTTATCAGGTGGATATTAAGACTGCATTCTTACATGGGGATTTGCATGACGAGATCTATATGGAGCAGCCTAAGGGCTTTGCAGAACATGGCAGGGAGCACCTAGTGTGCAAATTGAAGAAGAGTCTTTATGGCTTGAAGCAGGCACCTAGGGAATGGTATCATAAGTTTGATGCCTTTATGCAACCACATGGCTACAGCAGGAGTGCTATGGATCCGTGTCTCTACACGAAGAAAGCCCATGATGGCAGTTTACTAATTTTGGTTCTCTATGTTGATGACATGCTGATAGCAAGGAAAGTTCATGCAGAGCTTGATGCTATAAAAGCTCAGCTCAAGAAGAGCTTTGAGATGAAGGATTTGGGACATGCTTCACATATTCTTGGGATGCACATTAAGGGTGATATGCATCAGGGGCTTTTGTATCTCTCACAGTGGGAGCACATCCATAAAGTCCTTGAGTGCTTCCGCATGCAGGACGTAAAGCCTGCGAGCTGTCCTTTGCCTTCTCATGTGAGGGTTTCACAGGCCGATTGTCTGTAGACAGATGAGCAGAGGGCCGAGATGGCCAAGATCCCTTATGCATCAGCAGTAGGCAGTCTCATGTATGCCATGATAGCCACTTGTCTAGATATTGCGCATGCAGTTGGTGTTGTGGCGCGTTATATGGCTACACCTAGCAAGAAGCATTGGGATGCCGTGAAAGGTATCATGAGGTACCTGAAGGGAACTGTAGATATGTCTATATGCTATGGTAGCCAGGATACAGGGGTCATGGGTTACACTGATTTCGACTATGCAGGACATTCAGATAGTAGGAAGTCCACTTCTGGCTATGTGTTCACTTATGCTGGAGGGGCTGTTTCTTGGATGTCCAGGGTGCAGAAGTGTACGGCTATCTGGCTAGGCCATCTTGTTTCTAACCTTGGGATTGATGCTGTTCCTACACTGTATTCGGATTCTATGAGTGCCATTCAGTTGGCTAAGAATCCGGTCTTCCATGTGAAGACAAAACATATTGAGGTGAGATATCACTTTATTTGGGGTGTTGTGGAAGACAGGTTTGTTGACCTTGTCAAGATCTCCACTGACATCAATCCTCCAGATCTGCTCACGAAAAGCCTCACTACTGAGTGCTTTGCCTTCCTTAGGAGATTGATGGGTGTTGGATGAGATGTTGCCTTTCCTCATCCCTTGTACCTATGTACATTTGTACTATCTTTTCTTTTCTTTTCTCTCTCACTGGGACAGATTCGCCTTTAAGTGGGAGGTTGTTGGGGTAAAGGCGCCTCCGTCATGCCACCTCGTGTATTACTACACTGAGAATACCTGCCACTGCACACTGCAGGTGGCGGGCGCCCGTCATCGTCACACTTATTCTTTATTCTTTCAGTGAGCCTAGTGAATAAAGGAAGGCTCGGTCACACATTGTGACTGTTGGAGTTCCCATTTGTCTCTCTCTCTCTTTTCTTGCTCTTGCTCTCCGCCATAGCTCATGCATGGTCTTTCGATCCTCTCATCCCTTTCACTAAGTCGTAAATCATTTCTTAATACTATGATCCTAGAGAAACCCTGTAGGGCAAAAACTCTTGCTACAATGATTTCAATGCCTAGTAACCCTATCATAGAAATGACCAAAGAAGAAGTAGTGAAGGATCTAAGCTATCAGAGAATACTAAGAGAAATTCACATTAAGGATTCAAGTCCAAAACTCAAGTCTAAGTATCAGGATTTTTCCATAAGCAAAGAGCTTATCTATTTCAAAACAAGGCTATATATTCTTGCAAGCCAGGAACTCAATAAGAAAATACTTTGGGAAGCTCATGATTCTCCACTTTTGGGTCATCTTGGATATGCTAAGATCCTTAATGCAATCACAAAAATGTTATATTAGGAAAGACTCAAGTGTGATGTACTCAAGTATGTTACCAAATGCCTAAACTGCTAGCGAATTAAGGCTGAATGTGTCAAGTTGCTAGGCAAGCTCCAACCACTTGGCATCCCTAAAAAATGAAATGGAAATATATCAGCATGGACTTTACAGTTGGATTACCCCCAATATAACTCAATTATGGTAGTCATTAATATGCTAACAAAAGTTGCACACCTTATTCCTGTGAAAACCAATTACAAGGCTTCCAATATCACCAAAATTTTCATTAAGGAAATTTTAGATTACATGGGTTATCCTGGAGAATCATTAGTGATCGTGATTCTCTCTTCACATCAAACTTTTGGAAGAGTTTGTTTGAAGCTTTAGGAACCCATCTGTACTTCAGTACTACTTACCATCCCCAAAAATTAATGGTTAGACAGACCGAGTCAATCAAGTTATTAAGGTTATACTTAGAGCTTATTGCAACAGGGAACCTAAGTGGTGGATCCAATACCTACCCTTAGTTGAATTCACCTACAATGCATCATACCATCAAAGTCTTCAAATGACTCCTTTTCAGGCACTGCATGGGCAAGGTTGTCTTATACCACTAATTTTTTTAAATCCTATCCTATGGGTAGAAGCATCTAAGAAAATGTTGGTAGAAATGTATCAACAAGTAAAGGCTATAAGGCAAGATATTCAAGCTGTTAAGGATTGACAGAAGGCATATGCTGATCAACGTTGATGAGGACAAGAACGCATTTTCAAAGAAGGTGACATGATTTTTATTCGAGTTCACCCAAAGAAAAGTTCCTTATCTCTCAGAGAATTCAAGAAGCTAAGTCCCAAGTATTGTGGGCCATATAAGGTGCTAAAGTGTCTAGGACCTAATGCTTACAAGCTGTAACTCCTTGAAAACTTGAAAGTGCATAATGTATTTCATGGCAGTCTATTGAAAGCATATGTTCCCAACCCTGACCATGTACTTAAGGACCAACAAATTGTAATGCCAAATCAAGGAGTCCTTGAATTTCAACCAAAAAAGATGACACGCGAGAGAAGGCTCTAAGATGCAAAACCCTTAGAGAGTATCTCATCCATTAGAAAGACTATCTTGAAGAGGATGTGACTTGGGTTGATGAAAAATCACTATGTAACTAATATCCCCAGTTTCATTCAAGATGAGGACATCTCGATTTCTCTAAGGGGAAGAGGATGTGATGTTTTGACTTTCTTGACTTCTCATAGTTAAGATTTGAGAGTTTAGACTATCAAAAAGAGGAGTCTCAAATAAATTAATATATATCCCGTATCTTGATACCCTCGGGCATCGATACGGCTGCAAACATCCCTATACGTGAATTGTCATATGCACGGCGATTATGGCTCATAAGTCTGAAATTGACCAAACACATTTAAAACTTGAGTAGTCAAGACTTGACTTTTGGAGACTAAGGAAGAAAAAAAAAAGCCTTAAGCTTTAAAAAGAAAAGCTTCAGAAGGAGAAGAAGTCGATGAACTAGAGTGCCGCCCCTCCCCTCCTTTTCGTTATCTGGAGCCATCTCTCTCTCCCTTCCCAATTGGGAAAAAACTAGAAACAAAAATAAAAGCTTGAATCAGTCATGGCATCTCTGGTAGTCTCTTTGATCCTCAAAGACCAGATCACGAGCATCAAATTGCATCTTGAAAACATCCAGATAGCTGGATTGGTAATATTTCCTCCATAAATAACTCCTCTTCTTGGCCACCACCCATGAACCCCCTCCCTTTCAATGTAACTATAACTATGGTGTAACATACCACCCTAGCTATTCCTTGGTGGTACATTCTTAGTAGCCCATCAAGAGATCTCCTAGGATTTTGATAAAACCCTTCGAGTTTGCTAACTAGGCTCTCTTGAGTCTACCCCACAGTGGAAGTTTCGACCGCTCCCACGAGGATCCACCTGAGTTTTTCTGATCAAATCTATTACTACTAGCTAATTAATATTAGCAGATTCTAAAGTGATGTAAGCTAGTCTTTTTGGTTTCTAATGTCCATCAAGTGCAATTTTTATTCCTTCTTAGGAAAGCTCTCAGCCTATCAAGACCACTCTACTATAGGTCTGGATCTGCCATTGAGGGTCGATCCTCCTACTTCCCTTGAGAGAGTAGTGAAGGGGAGCTATGGAGCTCTACCCCGAGACCTATGGACCGCTTATTGATCAAGCATTTCAAGCCGAGCAACTATGGCTACCTCTCACATAGCCAATGCGCAATGCCTACCTTACGGGTGTCGTGAGCTTACCTTGATGCTCGATCGAGTTCCCTCCTCTCTCTTACACTCCAGTAGATCCAAGATCCTTGCGGCAAGCTCAAGCCCTCTCCATCAAGCTCCATCCTCCATAGCCGCACAAGAAAAGAGAAGAGAAGAGAAGAAGAGAAGATGAAGAGAGAAGATGGGGAGCTTCTTCTCCACGATCCCTCACTCTCACACACTCACTCCCTCACACTCCCTCAATCCCTCACTCAAGCACAAGCAAGAAGGCAAGGAACAAGAGAAGAAGAAGAAGAAGCTTTGGCCACACACAAGAATGGGTTTTTCATTCACTTTTCAACTTTATATACAAAACCCTAAATCCCTTTTGGGCGGTCATCCCCTTATCCCCTTTTTTACATGGCCGGTCGTGGCCTAGGCCCTTTTTCCCATTGTCCTTCTATCTTCCTAGCTTCCTTTCCACTGTCCGTCTATATTTACAAATTGCATGGGTGAGAGTCCGCTGGCGCTCCTTAAATTAAATCATGACTTTACAAAAGTATTGACTTGCGCTTTTCCTTGTGCGCCTTTTTTCTTATTTAGGACTTTTATGCGCTTCTTGTGTTTCTAGATTTTTCTTGGAGTGCCTTCGTCTTATGTTTCACTTTGCCTTGGCCTTTGTCTTCTGCTTTAGCTTTTCTAGATTTTCCACCTTGTTCATTTGACGTCAACATTACCCCCCCTCCTAGACGAGTGCCAGTCTCATGGCACTGTGGTGGGGAGTAGTGGGGTAGTTGGGGTTGTTGCTAAGTGGAACTTGTGGGTAGATGACCACAATCAAAAGGTGTTGTTGTGAATGAGAGGTGATGGAGTTTGATTAACGATGACCGGGAGAGATTCCGACGTGCTTTAGACTTCATGAAGATGCTCGGCATTTCTCACACAGTTGTTGCTCCCATTCTACAATGGTTGATAAAGGCTTTTCATGGGCATCTCTAATCATTTGGAGAATATGAGGTTCCAAAATCTATGCCAATGGTGGTTCCATCACTGAGTTTTCCTTCTGCTTGTCATGGTAGGCATCAATAGGCAGATGGTCGGCGACATCAAGCATGTTGGTCATCCAACCATCGGAGTATGCAAAAGCTCCTGAAGCTGCTATAGTGGTGTCTTGTCTGACTCAGGGAAAAGTTCTTGGTCATTAGCGGATGTCGTGGATGATCTTCTTTAGCTAGGTAGCCATTCATTGAGTCACGATCATAGTATGCAAGAGAAAGTTGTGCACTTCCTAAGGGGTGTGTCTGTCTCATGGTGTGGTATAAGTGCATGTGTAGTGGAACTGGGAGATGGGTCTAACCTTGGGTAAGCCCTTGGTAATGTCCCACGCTTGAGGACCCAGTTTGTGTGTTGTTGGAGGTGTAGTGCAAAACTTAGGGTGATAGGTTTGGAAGTCCTGCCCTTGATGTGCCCTAAGTGTGAAGTGGGGGAGGGGCTAGGTGTAAACCCTAGGTGTAGTGAGTGAAGTGGGCTGTTGTGCTTTTTTTTTTCTCTTTTTTCTTTTTATTCTCTTTTTTTTGAAGAATTTGCATACATGGAAGATGTCCTGGCTAATTTCTATCACCTTCAACTAGATTACGAGGCAGTCGCAAGCATTGGGATAGGAATGCACAACTTTGTAAATTTTCTTTAATACCAGCTCGGGCCTTCAGAGGTGTGGATGACAAGAAAGGATGATTGCACCTCATGAAGCTTGTATCACTCATATTCTCTAAGATTTCTAGGCAAAAGGAGGGAAGCAAGGCTGCTCTCATCATTAGTCTAGTCATGGCTCTACTATCTATCCCTAGGTTGATATAAAAAAGAGTGGAGGGAGGTGGGCTTCCTCGGCTGTTGATCTCTGCATTAGTAGGAACTTGATAAGCCTAAGATAATTATAGGTAGTTAAGAAGGCTGGATTTGGGTAAGAAGAAAAATCTGCGAGGAAGTGGTTGATAGATGGGAGGAGATCCTCTAACCTAAAGACTAGGCATTCCTTGGTGGTACGTTCTTAGTAGCCCATCAAGAGATCTCCTAGGATTTAGATAAAACCCTTGGAGTTTGCTAACTAGGCTCTCTTGAATGTACCCCACAGTGGAAGTTCCGACCGCTCCCACCAGGATCCACCTGAGTTTTTCTGGTCAAATATATTACTACTAGTTTATTAATATTAGAGGATTCTAAAGTGATGTAAGTCAGTCTTTTTGGTTTCTAATGTCCATCAAGTGCAATTTTTATTCCTTCTTAGGAAAGCTCTCGGCCTACCAAGACCACTCTGCTATAGGTCTGGTTCCGCCGTCGAGGTTTCATCCTCCCACTTCCCTCGAGAGAGTAGTGAAGGGGAGCTACGGAGCTCCACCCCGAGACCTACGGATTGCTTATTATTGATCAAGAGTTTCAAGCCGAGCAGCCATGGCTACCTCTCACATAGCCGACGTGCAATGCCTACCTTACGGGTGTAGTGAGCTTACCTTGACGCTCGATCGAGTTCCCTCCTCTCTCTTGCACTCTGGTAGCTCCATGATCCTTGCGGCAAGCTCAAGCAAGCTCAAGCCCTCTCCATCAAGCTCCATCCTCCATAGCCGCGCGAGAAAAGAGAAGAGAAGAGAAGAAGAGAAGATGAAGAGAGAAGATGGGGAGCTTCTTCTCCACGATCCCTCACTCTCACACACTCACTCTCTCACACTCCCTCAATCCCTCACTCAGCACAAGCAAGAAGGCAAGGAAAAGGAGAAGAAGAAGAAGAAGCTTTGGCCACACACAAGAATGGGCTTCTCATTCACTTTTCAACTTTATATACAAAACCCTAAATCCCTTTTGGGCGGTCATCCCCTTATCCCCTTTTTTACATGGTCGGTTAGGCCCTTTTTCCCATTGTCCTTCTATCTTCCTAGCTTCCTTTCCACCACCCATCTATATTTACAAATTGCAGAGGTGAGAGTCCGGCGCTCCTTAAATTAAATCACGATGTGCTTGCACTCTTTTACAAAAGTATTGACTTGCGCTTTTCCTTGTGCGCATTTTTTCTTATTTGGGACTTTTATGCGCTTCTTGTGTTTCTAAATTTTTCTTGGCATGCCTTCGTCTTCCGTTTCACTTTGCCTTGGCCTTTGTCTTCTGCTTTAGCTTTTTTAGATTTTCCACCTTGTTCGTTTGACGGTTAACATTACCCCCCTCCTAGACGAGTGCCAGTCTCATGGCACTATGGTGGGGAGTAATGGGGTACTTCGGGTTGTTGCTAAGTGGAACTGGTGGGTAGATGACCACAATCAAAAGGTACTGTTGTGAATGAGAGGTCATGGAGTTTGGTTAATGATGACCGGGAGAGATTCTGGTGTGCTTTAGACTTCATGAAGATGCTCGGCATTTCTTACACAGTTGTAGCGCCCATTCTGCAATGGTTGATAAAGGTTTTGCATGGGAATCTCTAATCATTTGGAGAATATGATGTTCCAAAATCTATGCCAATGGTGGTTCCATCACTGAGTTTTCCTTCTGCTTGATTTGGTTCTGTCATGGTAGGCATCAATAGGCAGATGGTCGGCGACATCAAGCATGTTGGTCCATCCAACCATCAGAGTATGCAAAAGCTCCTGAAGCTGCTATAGTGGTGTCCTGTCCGACTCAAGAAAAAATTCTTGGTCATTAGCAGATGTCGTGGATGATCTTCTTTAGCTAGGTAGCCATTCACTGAGTCACGATCATAGTCTGCAAGAGAAAGTTGTGCACTCCCTAAGGGGTGTGTTTTTCTCATGGTGTGGTGTAAGTGCATGTGTAGTGGAACTAGGAGATGGGTCTAACCTTGGGTAAGCCCTTGGTAATGTCCCACACTTGAGGACCCAGTTTGTGTATTGTTGGAGATGTAGTGCAAAACTTAGGGTGAGAGGTTTGGAAGTCCTGCCCTTGATGTGCCCTAAGTGTGAAGTGGGAGAGGGGCTAGGTGTAAACCCTAGGTGTAGTGAGTGAAGTGAGCCCTCGTGCTTTTTTTTTCTCTCTTTTTTCTTTTTCTTCTCTTTTTTTTTTTGAAGAATTTACATCCATGGAAGATGTCCTGGCTAATTCATGTCACCTTCAACTGGATTACGAGATAGTTGCAAGCATTGGGTTAGGAATGCACAACTTTGTAGATATTCTTTAATACCAGCCTGGGCCTTTAGAGGTGTGGATGACAAGAAAGGATGATTGCACCTCATGAAGCACGTATCACTCATATCCTCTAAGATTTCTAGGCAAAAGGAGGGAAGCAAGGTTGCCCTCATCATTAGTCTAGTCATGGCTCTACTATCTATACCTAGGTTGATATAAAAAAGAGTGGAGGGAGGTGGGCTTCCTCAGCTATGGGTCTCTGCATTAGTAGGAACTTGATAAGCCTAAGATAATTATAGGTAGTTAAGAAGGCTGGATCTGGGTAAGAAGAAAAATCTGCGGAGGAAGCGGTTGATAGATGGGAGGAGATCCTCTAACTTAAAGACTAGGCATTCCTTGGTGGTACGTTCTTAGTAGTGTCAAGATTGTGGGAGAGAAGGAAGGAGTCTCACTTGTAGCTTTCTTGCTTGCACAATGGGGGAATACACACACAGGTGGAGGCTGGAAACTGTTTTCCTCTTCTTAGTTGTGTAAGCCAAAAAGAACTCTAGTACAAAGAAATAGAAGAACCCTATATATGGGTCTCAAACCAAACTCAACTAAGGTGGCATACTAACTGAGCCACAAACTAGAGTAGATAAGGATAGCTATCATCTAGCTATTATTCATGGGCGGTGTACCAAGCACATCTGTAGCTAACAAGTCGGTGATATAAATGCACAACGGTCACCCTAGCATATCACAAGTGGAGCTCGATATCTCAGCACTCCCTCTTGAGCTCAATCCCAATTCCTGCACACCAAGCAGGTCTCTAAACTTGTGCAGCTTCTTTGCGCCCAATGCCTTCGTAAATATGTCAGCTACCTGATCCTCTGTGCTGATATAAACTAGATCAATAAGACCTAGTAAAATCCTCTCCCGCACATAGTGATAATGCACCTTAATGTGCTTTGTTCTAGCATGATAGACTGGGTTATTTGCCAAGTGTATACTGCTCATGTTGTCACAATAAATGACAACTGGCCCATCTGTAGGCTGATGCATATCATAAAGTAGCTTATGCAACCAAGCTACCTCATATGCAGCCATTGTTGCACCCCTGTACTTAGCCTCTGTGCTTGATAAGGCAACTGTAGGCTGTTTCTTGCTGTTCCAAGTGACTGCAGCACTCCCAAAAGAGAACACATATCCACTGGTAGATCGTCTATCAGAAATACTACCAACTCAATCAGCATCAGTGTATCCATGCAACTGTATCTGAACCCCACTCTCATAAAATAGTCCATACTGCAATGTGGACTTCACATACCTGAGTATGTATTTAGCCGCATCCAAATGCGGTTTCCTTGGAGCCTGCATAAATTGACTTACCAATCCAACAGCATAGCTCAAATCTGGCCTGGTAATAATCATATAAATCAAACTTCCTACTATGCGTATGTACATAGTAGGGTCTTCCAAAAGCTCACCTGCATCTGCGCTCAGCTTCACATTTTGCTCCAAAGGAACTGAAATAGGCTTACAGCCTGTCATCCCATATTTGGACAACATGTCCAATCCATACTGCCTCTACAAGAGCCGTAACCTACTTGGTGATCTAGTCACCTCAATGCCCAAGAAATAACACAGCTCTCCCAAATCCTTCATCTCAAACTTCTGCTTCAATAGCATTTTCACATGAAGGATATCTTCATCACTATCACCTGTCATAATCAAATCATCAACATAAATGACAAGTAGCATACTACCTTTCTCTGTTTTTCTCACATAAAGTGAGAAATCTGCCTTGGAAATCTTAAAGCCAATAGTGACAAGATACTGTCCTATCTTGTCAGACCATGCTCTAGGTGCTTGCTTCAAGCCATACAAGGCTTTCTTCAACATGCAAACAAACTTAGGACGAACAACATGCACATAACCTGGTGGTTGCTCCATATAGACCTCTTCTTGCAAATCACCATGCAAGAAGGCATTCTTTACATCCATCTGATGTAAAGACCATCCCTTTGATGCAACCATAGCAATGACTGATCTTACGGTTGCCATCCTTGCAACTGGACTGAATGTTTCTTCATAATCAATGCCATATTTTTGCCTTGTATCTATTCACATAACCATCTGCATTGTGCTTCACCTTATAAACCCACTTACAACCAATTGCATTCTTATCTTTAGGCAAAGGTACCAATTCCCATGTAGCATTTGATTCCAAGGCATCCATTTCTTCATCTATGGCTTTCTTCCATTTTTCTTTTCTCATGGCTTGCTCAAAAGAAGTGGGTTCTGGTTCTTGTATCACTTTGACTATATATGCATAGTGAATGGCTGTAAATCCATCATATTTTAGCCGATCCACAGGATACCTAGCTCTGGTAGACCTGCGCAAAGTAGGTTCACTCCTAGGTGCTCTCAAAACATCCTTGGTCTTCCTTACTCCAGGTATAATAATAGAAGGAATACCCAACTCATCATCAATGCTCTGTTCTGAGCCACTGGATTCACCATCCACATAAGAGTGACCTGCATTCACATCAAACATGGGTTGATCTACCTTCTCTTTTCCTTTCGTGATACTTGCATACTAGTATCTGCATTGCTTTGAGAAGATTCTCCTGATCTCAATCTGCCTGTCCATGGCGAAGAATGTGAACCACTGCTAGAGGACGCTCCAGGTCCACTAATATCTTGTGACTGCTGCTGTGAATTATGTGCAACATTACCATTTTGTGCATCTACATTATCAATCACATTTACTGGTTTATACCAGCTACTCATCTCATAAAAAACAACATCTCTGCTCACTGTAAACTTACGAGTAGAAGGGTTATAGCATCTATACCCTTTTTGCTATAGAGAATAACCAATAAAGATGTACTTCTCAGCTTTTGGATCCAACTTGGATCTCAACTCATCTAGCACATGAACATAGGGAATGCAACAAAAAATTTTCAAATGAGAAATATCTGGTTTCCTACCAGTATACCTCTCCTTTGGAGTCATGCCATGTATTGCTACAGTGGGAGTCCTGTTCATTATGTAGACTGCTGTAGCAATTGCCTCAGCCCAGTAAAAATCTGGCAGGTCTTTTTCATTGAGCATGGCACGAGATACCTCTCCAATATGCCTATTTTTTCTTTCTGCAATTCCATTTTTCTGTGGGGTATGACTACATGAATATTGTTGCTTTATGCCATGCTCTTGCAAGAACCTTGCAAACTCATTTGAGAGGTACTCTCCCCCTCCATCTGACCTTAAGCATTTTATTTGTAGGCTTGTTTCTTTTTTAACCATAGCTTTAAGAGTTTTGAAATGCCCAAAAACTTTACTTTTTTTTTCATAAAATACACCAAAACTTTTCTGCTATAGTCATAAATAAAAGTAACAAAATAATGACAGCCTCCAATAGATGCAGCTTTAGTAGTCCACACATAAGAGTGGATTAATTCCAATGGCTTTTTACTCTCTTGAATATATCTAGGAAATGGTTTCCTTGCCTGCTTTCCAAATTGACAGGCTTCACATACCTTATGCATTTCTGCAACCTTGAATTTAGGCAATCGTGCAACAATATTTTGGGCTTGCATTGATTTAAGTCACTGTACATTAACATGACCAATGCATTTATGCCAGATATCAATATCTGCAACTACACCGATCCCATGTGCAAACATTGCTATACTCAATTCAGGCATGCCTGCATCCAACGTAAACATTCTGCCCTTCTTCTTTCCTTTTGCTATCAAGCGACCTTTATTTTTCATATCCTCAACAAAGCACCCATGAGAATTAAGTTTGACCTACAAGCCCTGCTCAACCATTTGACCAACAGAAACTAAGTTCTTGGTGATATTTGGGACATGAAATACATCTGACATGTATTTCTTTTTCCCATCCTACATAGACAAAGGAATATTTTCAATTTGTACAATAGGATATGCAGTATCATCACCAGTCTCCACAAATCCTGGTTTTTCCATTTTCCTTGCATCTACATCCATTTTGCATGACCTGTCATGTGGTTTGATGCACTTGAGTCAACATACCACACATCGTTGCTTTCTTCTGCACTTGTCACAGAATTGGTCATGTGCTGCACCATAAAAAAATTCTCATTTCTGTCATCACCCTGTCTACTAGAAGATGCATAATTCCCTTGTTGCAATTTTCCATTCATGATGTCATTCTGCTTTTTATAGCAGTCTTTAGCCATATGACTCATTTTACCACAGTAGTAGCATTCAACATTGTTGTTTGCATTTTGGCCTCTTTGCCATCTACCATGACCTCTTTGGCTCCCCCTGCCTCTAGACTTACCATGTCCTCCTCCATAGGACTGGTTTTCTTGAGTTTGCTGCATAATTTGATTTCTACCATGGCCTCCAGATCGGCCTCCTCTACCTCTGCCTCTACCTCTTCCAGCATTTGAGTAGAAGACAGCTTCTTTTGAAGTTCCTCCTGAAAAAGATGCACCACCATTTCTCTGCTCCTCAGAAATTAGAAGAGCAATCAACTCCTCTAAATCAGGAAATCTTTCACGGATGGAAATCGATGTTCGAAACTGTGCATAATCCTTTCCTAGACCATTCAAGGTCACAGAAACTAAATCATCATCTTCCACTGGCGACCCAATGGAAGTAAGTGCATCTGCAATCTTCTTCATCTTCATGTGGTAGTCATTGATGCTCATACTTTCTCTTTGCACATTGTGCAACTCTTGCTTGAGCTGCATTTTCCTGGCTTGCGTATTTGTGCTATACATTTTTAACAAAGTATCCCATGCCTCCTTTGGCGTACTTGCATCTTGAATATGCACAATCATAGAGTCTGAAATACTAATAGACAGCCAGTACATAACTTTTCTGGCTCTCTCATGCTAGCCTTTAAATGCCTGCATTTGTTGTTGATTGGGAACATCAGGAAGAACTGGTTTCTCTTCATTTCCTGTAATGAATTCCCAATATCCTTTTCCCATAAGGAAATTTGTCATTCTAAACTTCCATGCTTGGAAGTTGTTCTTGTCAAGCTTTTCAGTGACAATCTGTGAAAGAGAATCACATGCCATTACAGAACACTGCAAAGAATTCTGTCACTGCAAAAAACACAGCTTCAACCTCACAAGGGCACATCTGCGAAACTGACGAAAGTGGTGTTTGACCACACAGTGACTTCCTAGGGACGATTTTGCATCAGCAGGCAACAATGATGATTCTGTAACTCCCAATGTCTCTGCTCATAGGCATACGATGCAATTTCTACAGTAACTTTTCACCGACCTGTAGAACAGTGGTCGCACAGTAAAAAACAGGGCCTTTTCCTGAGTGAGTGCAGAAAACTTTCGCCTCCAAAACAGGCCCCGAAATGGCCTCGAATAAAAAAAACAGGGAAACTGAGGGATAAACCCCTCATGCGCAGCATATACTGCTCTCTTGCTACACCGCGAAGGGCGTCTCAATCTGAGACAAAGGACTCTTGCACTTTTTGGCTGTGCTACACTGCAGAGACTTGCTCCCAAACTTGAAAAATGAAAGCAACACTGGTCCTCTTACCAAAACGCCGCAAACTTGGTTTGCTTTCTTGAGCTCCTTACCACAAACTAGGCTCTGATACCATGTCAAGATTGTGGGAGAAAAGAAATAAGTCTTACTTGTGGCTTTCTTGCGTGCACAATGGGGGAATACACACACAGGTGGAGGCTGAAAACAGTTTTCCTCTTCTTAGTTGTGTAAGCTAAAAGGAACTCTAGTACAAAGAAATAGAAGAACCCTATATATGGGTCTCAAACCAAACTCAACTAACTAAGGTGGCATACTAACTGAGCCATGAACTAGAGTAGATAAGGATAGCTATCATCTAGCTATTATTCATGGGCGGTGTACCAACCGCATCTGTAACTAACAAGTCAGTGACATAAATGCACAACGGTCACCCTGGCATATCACGAGTGGAGCTCGATATCTCAACAAGTAGCCCATCAAGAGATCTCCTAGGATTTAGATAAAACCCTTGGTGTTTGCTAACTAGGATCTCTTGAATCTACCCTACAATGGAAGTTCCGACCACTCCCACGAAGATCCACTTGAGTTTTTCTGGCCAAATATATTACTACCAGCTAATTAATATAAGAGGATTCTAAAGCGATGTAAGTCAGTCTTTTTGGTTTCTAATGTCCATCAAGTGCAATTTTTATTCCTTCTTAGGAAAGCTCTCGGCCTACCAAGACCACTCTACTATAGGTCTGGATCCGCTGATGAGGCTCTATCCTCCCACTTCCCTCGAGAGAGTAGTGAAGGGGAGCTACGGAGCTCCACCTCGAGACCTAGTGATCAAGCGTTTCAAGCCGAGCGGCCATGGCTACCTCTCACATAGCCGACACGCAATGCCTACCTTATGGGTGTAGTGAGCTTACCTTGATGCTCGATCGAGTTCCCTCCTCTCTCTTGCACTCCGGTAGCTCCACGATCCTTGCGGCAAGCTCAAGAAACCTCAAGCCCTCTCCATCAAGCTCCATCCTCCATAGCCGCATGAGAAAAGAAAAGAGAAGAGAAGATGAAGAGAGAAGATGCGGAGCTTCTTCTCCACGATCCCTCACTCTCACACACTCACTCCCTCACACTCCCTCAATCCCTCACTCAAGTACAAGCAAGAAGGCAATGAACAAGAGAAGAAGAAGAAGAAGCTTTGACCACACACAAGAATGGGCTTCTCATTCACTTTTCAACTTTATATACAAAACCCTAAATCCCTTTTGGGTAGTCATCCCCTTATCCCCTTTTTTACATGGCCGGTCGTGGCCTAGGCCATGATCGTGGAGCTACCGGCGTGTGTGAGAGAGGAGGCAACTCATATCGGCACTAAGGTAAGCTCACTACACTCGTAGGATTGACGGCGCGTCAGCTAGGTGAGAGATAGCCATTAGAGCTCGCTTGGAACGCTTGAAACAATAAGTAGTCCTTGGGTCTTGGCAGTTGAGCGAAAGCTCCCACATTTTAGTTCCATTGCGGGGACCAACGGATTCAAGCTTGAGCACTTGCGTGCCTCATATCGAGCATTGAAGTAAGGGATTCATCCCTGAAACAAAGCTTGAGATAGGTAGGAAGTTTGGGTGTATTTGATCTTCAAAACAAGTAAGTATTTTGGGTTATTTTGTTTGTTTGATGATTAGGAAACATGAAAAAATCATTTCAATATTTTTCTTTCGATTCTTATTGCATTTAGAGTAGGATAGGATTAGGAAATCGCATCGGAGAAGGGTAGGGTTTACTGTTGCAAAACAGGGCAAAAATCATGCAAAAATGGCAAAAAGCTCTCTTGTGATGCCTAAGATCGGCAAGTGAGTGATTGGGGGCATCAACACCACCCAGGAAGGGGTATAAGAGCCAAGAGGCCAAGGAAGGACTCATTTGCAACCATTTCAGTGTGAGAGAGAGAGAGAGAGAGAGAGAGAGAGAGAGAGAGAGAGAGAGAGAGAGAGAGAGAGAGAGAGAGAGAGAGAGAGAGAGAGAGAGAGAGAGAGAGAGAGTGTGTGTGTGTGCTATCACCCGATTCGATTCGATCGCACCAACGACCGAGCCCACCACTCTATCCAGGTATATGAATGCCTTCTCTTACCCCCTTAGGTAGGATCTGGAGGTTTGTGCTTGATACGATTGAGTGAATCACAAGAAACGATCGAAATCAAACTCGCGCTGTTGACGTGCGCCGCGCTCGGCCCATCTGAACGATCACTTATGGGCTGAGTCCCAGAATCGGCCCTCGGCTCCTTACCATTCGGCCCATTCGGACAAAACCCTAATCGGCCCACTCGGCCCAAACCTACTCAGCCCGTCCGAGTCTACCATTCATACCATGGACCAATTCAGCCCTCTGCCATGTGTCAAATTTGACCCTCAGTCCACTTTCCTCGAACAGATTGCCTCGGCTAGTCCGAGCAACCTCGTCCGAATTGACCACTCGGCTTGTCCGAGCCAACCCGTCTGAGTGACTTCGTCCGAGTCCTCTCCTTGGTCCGTTCGAGTCCACCCTATCCAAGTCCCAAATTCGGCCCTCGGCCCATGCACCTCGGCCCGTCCGAGTGACCCACTCGGACCCTGCAATTTGGACCAGTTGGGCCAAGTGTAGATTTTTACCAAATTTTTAGAGATTTGACCTAACGCGGCTAGGACTCAGTAGCGCAAATTGCCGAAAGCCCTTAGGACGCTCAGAACTTGATTCTGGCACACGGAATAGGCAAAAATGTAGGGTGCAGTCGCTTAGCAACTAGAAGTAGGCAGTTGCGAGACCTAGAGACACGAGGCAACATATTAGAGAAACCCTAAACCCTAACAAGATGGCTAGAAAATTGACCAACAAGCCTATTAGGCTTGAAACAACGCGAGAGTGCGTAAGACACCTAGAAATTGGTTGCTGCACTCACTTTGAACTTCCGCACTTGAAGTACACTTAAGGAAACTAACATCCTGATTGAGCACAAGTGCACAGGGAAAGACACACACATTGAGTGGCCATAAATTGAGGACTGTATTCAATAACTGAAGAAACTCACCCAGATAAACCACTCAAGGAACCCACCAGTAGGAGAGAACCCAAGACATAGATGAACCATCAACACACAAAAGTAGTACCAAGTAAGGGGCATCAACGAAGTGGATTTGACAAGTCTACTGAACCTAATCGATAGCTTGGTGGAGCACAATAACTTGACAATGGCATAAGAAAGTTCAGACCGCAGATCTAACGAGGACTTCGACTTAGGAGCTTTTCCAAATGCTATTCAGCAAACTGGTCAGTAGTTATGATGCTCATGCCCAGTATGAGCACCGCAGCAGGACAACAGATGCTATCATCGCAGATCTAGAAGAGGAGAGAAAGCTAGCCCACAAAGCATTGAAAAGCATGGCTGAGTACAATAGGGATCAGCAGGCTAGGAGCCAAAGGCAAAGCATGGAGTTGCGAGAGGTGTAGCGCGTGCTGAACCTGGCTGTCTGGCAGAAAACGAATGGACCATGAGAGATCACTGGAAGGAGACTTAACGCTGAGTGAGCTTCTCATGAAGCGACTGCTCGATAACACGGCTACAGAGCAAAGTGCCATGGCTCTAGCGACATCGCTGCTCGCAGGATTAGGAGCAAACCAGGGCTCAAAGAGCCAGTCTAAAATCCCTATTGTTGCCAAGCAACTCGATAAGTACCAACCCCATGACGATCCATACAGCTTTGTGGAGCAGTTCGAGCAAGTTTGCGAAGCCAACGGCCTCAACGACTTGACTCAATGCTCTCAAGCGTTTGGGCTTTGCTTGGGCGACAAGGGTAGGATGTGGTATACGAGCTTAGATAACGCAGAGCGAGCCAACTTCGATGGCCTCAAGGATCTCTTCATTAAGAGATTTTTCGAGCCCAGATACTCCAATAATCTACTAGTACGCTTGATGAGCGTCAAGAAGAAAGAGAAGGAGGACATTCGCGATTACGTGACCCATGTGTAGAGTCTCTTCAAGACAATCCTTACTACTGGAGAGCGATCGACTGAAAGAGCAATATCAACTGTATTCATCAGCGGGATTCAGAACGAGGAACTATACAAGGCTTTGGCAGGCAACTCGAGCTTGTAGCGAGATGCGCTAGCTAGGGTCTTTAAGGAAGCCATCGGAGTTGACGATCAGCTGAAAGGAGTGGAGCTCCAGAAGAGTGAACCTAGAAGAGATCAACTCGCAAAGCTTAGAGAGACGTCAGCCTTGAGTGAGCGATTAGCCCCATCATCCCAGGATAAGGGGAAAACTACTGATACGAACCAAGACTTGGCTGACGTTAAGATGGAACTAGCCAAGTTGTAAGACACGTTGAGACGACCAACACGCCCACATGTCCAATGCGTGTACTGTGGTGGAAACCACTTGCCAGCTGAGTGTCAAGACCCTAGGTCAAGACCTTGCACTAACTGTGGTAGGTTCGGTCATGACGTTGCACATTGTAGGTTGCCAAGAAGACTTCCATACTCACAACTACACGGCCAACCTTACCTAGCGAACAGGCCACAGCCATTTTTCGGAAGGGGAGCCCCATTGGCCCTCCCTGCGCCTAACAACATTAAGCCGCCTGTTCCTAGGATGGAATAAATCCTACAGGCATTCCTAGACCGCCTAGACCTTATGTAACCCATCCACCGAGTGACACTCCTATCCACTATGTGGAAGAACCGAACGAGGATGAAGCTTACATATGCCCTTACATCTCGCATGACGATGAGGGCAACACTGTCCTCATGGATTATCGCCTCGTATCGGTGATGACGTTAGGAAGAGGATGAGGTAAAGGCCTAGGAGGGCAGATGCAAGATCCAATCACCTGTTGGACTTGTGGTCACCCAGGTCATGTCTCATGACGTTGCCCTGAAAGGGAGCAGCAAAATAGAGACAAGGTTGACCAAAGCTATGCTGAGTGTGGAATCACCCATCTCTTTGTCGATTGCCCAAGGCAAAAGCCATCGTCTAGCTCAGCCAACGAGCCATTTGTCCCATTGGGGCTGTTTGGTGTCGAGAACCACGACAGGAGGCCATGCCTATCTCTCTGCCAAGACCTAGTAATCTTGATACAGCCTCGATAGAGAAAAAGAGCGGTAGATGGAGGAGGAAGAGGTCGAAGGCTAAAATCGCACTAAAAATGGAGAGTGCTACAACTCTGCCTGCTGGAAATAAGGTCTTTGATGTAGAGGCAGAGATGTCAGCCCCTAAGATGGCCGAAAAGGGAAGTGCTAAGGTAGAGGAATACCCACATCCGAAGCGACAATTAGAGGTCATAGAAAAGGTGAGGGAATGGGTGAAGGAAGCCCAAGAGCATCTAAAAGACGCTGAGCCCATCATAGAAGACGGGATCAATGATCTCTCCAGCATAAGTACGCCAACCTCGCCTCCACAAACAAAGTCAAGAGAAGCAACTACACCACAACCGGTGCCGCTAAGGACAAGCCTGGCACTACATGGCCGTAGTTCAGACATGGCCAATGGTCAGGACGATCTAGGTTAGGGGAGAGATGAACACCCAACGATCTCCTGACCATGTTGGTGACTACCCCTATAACACTTAGCCTAGGGGATCTGCTTAGGTAGCACCCCACCCTATGGCAAGATCTTAAGCAGTGGGTTGAAGGGTTACAAGAGCAAGTCACGACAAACCCTCATGACCATGATGCAGAGATGCAATTATCGGGTTTGATGCTACACTCTATGCGTAAATATTTGCACGTCAATGCCTTCTGGGAAGGTTCCGAGATGCATGCGGTCTTACCAGTTTTAGCCCTAGGCGATACAACGAGGAAGGGAATCGTGGACACGGGGACTAGCGTTAGTGTGCTTAGCCATGTAGTGCTTCAGACTTGGGGAAACCCACCTGTTGAGACTGCTAGGTTTAATGTCACACTAGCAAATGGTATGAGAGTCAAGCCATTCGGGGTGCTTAAGAATTGGCCAGTGAAGATCGTAGGTGTCCAGTTCTTCGTTGACTTTATAGTCATAAAGGGAGTGGACTACGACATCCTATTAGGCCGAACCTGGATGCGCAATGCTAGAGTCATTGAAGATTGGGGTAACGGCTTGATCTTCCTTAGCAATAGGACGGACGCCATGAGAGTAGAGATGGACACCTGCAAGACCTCACGAGTTGACTTAGATGCCATCTCTGCTATGCTCAAGGGTAATGCTCAAGTCAAGTAGTCCTATGGGCACTTGACCAAGTATGTCCCATGCCCAGAGGACGAGCGGGATTGGATGCATGTCCTTGCTACAATCGACCTGCCGTTCTCTGATCACGAGGCATATGAGCAGACCATCAAAACAATTGGCAAGGCTAACAACACACCCTCCGTACCAGTCTGCACGATGGCAGGAAGCCTTCATGGGAAACCGAAGCCAGTCAACTTCCAAGTCCCAACCAACAAAAGGGAACTCCAGGAGATACTGGAATACCTAATGAACAAGCTAGTTGGCAATCCAGCTGTCTGCAAATTTTAAACCACTCCAAGATCTCTTAGATGAATCCAAGTGGCAATGGACCAGAGTGCATGACTTAAACCTCATGTATAATTGGGCCCTGGTTCCTAACCAACGACTAGAGATATACCAAGCCCTAGGAGACGATGAGTAGTATGATGAAGAGAATTCTAACGATGAATACAAAGACTGCCAACCCTTCAGTGATGAAAGTGAGGGTGAAGTAGATACCGTGGAATACGACATTGAAGGACAAGAAATAGAGCAAATACATGCGGACTCCAAGCTGTAGAAAAAGAGTATCTTTAGGATGGAGCAAGGAGTCATGCATGTGGAATGTGATGGCACCTGGTTGGAACACGTAGGAGCCATAGACCTTGAGCAAGCAGGCCTAGCCTAGCCAGGAATGACATCAGTGCTTAGGACAGAATCACCATCTGAATAGTGCCCACCAGGGGAGACCACCTCTTCTAGCGAAGACGGAGGGTTTGACTCTGAATCGGAGGTTAGTTCAGATAGTGATCTAGAAATCCCTAGGCCACCCACAACCAGATGCACCAAGGGGGACCTACCCATCTACCTGAGGCGCAGACGATCAAGGCAAGAAAAGGCAAAACAGCCTAGGGATACACGAACGATAGAACAACGAAAACGCAGGACCTCCTAAACGATTTACAAAATTCAAAAAAGGGGATAGGGTGGTAGTTCTGTTAAGTGCCAAATGTCAAGCGCAGATGAGCAAACCAATCAAGGGACTAGCCAAGGTCAAAGAGGTGGACCTAGCCCAGGAAGTGAAAATACCCTGACCAATCTTCATTGTCGAGAACTTGACTGATGAAGAAGAAACGAGTCTTGTTGCTCTCTTGTGAGAGTACACAGACGTGTTCGCCTGGTCCTTAGAAGAGCTAAAGGGGGTAGATTCGAGTGTCATGACTCACAATATACCCATGACGCCAGAAGCAATGCCGGTCAAGCAGCGATTGTACCCTATGAATCCAAAACATGCTCATGCTGTCAAGGAAGAGATTGATATGCTGATGAGAGCGGGATTCATCTACGAAATTGAGCACATAGACTGGGTATCACCCATAGTCATCGTGATGAAGAAGAATGGAAAAATCCGAGTGTGCATCAATTACAAGAAGGTGAACGCTGCTACCAAGAGGAACAACTATCCGTTGCCGTACACCGAGCACATGCTTGAGAGAGTGGTAGGCAAGGAAGCCCTACAATTTTCTGGACAGCTTCTCAGGGTACAACCAAGTGCAAGTGCATCCTGTGGACATGCATAAGATTTCCTTCGCCACGAGTGGGGTGTCTTTGCTTACATAGTCATGCCCTTCCGGTTGACTAATGCCCCTATCACTTTCCAACGCCTCATGTGCACCATCTTTAAGGACATGCTTTGCAAGGAGTTAGAAGTCTTTGTCGACGACCTCTGTGTCCACTCGACCTGGATCGAGCACCTAGACAAACTCCGAGTGGTCTTTGAGCGGTGTCGCTTATATCATCTCTCCTTGAACCCCTTAAAGTGCCAGTTTTGGGTGAAGCATGGATGCATCCTAGGACATGTGGTGTCGAAGAACGGCATTGCCCACTGACTTTTCGAAGGTCAGGGTCATTGTTGAACTTCCACCCCCAAACAACCACAAGGGGGTTCAATGCTTCCTAGGCCATACTGGATACTATTGGCAGTTTGTACTGAATTATATGTTGATCACCAAACCCTTACACAAGCTGCTTATTGTCTTTGAATGGACCAAAGCATGCCAATGGGCATACGAAGAGTTGAAGAAGGCTCTAACCACAACACCAATCCTACGAGCCCCAGATTATACCATTACCTTTCATGTGCATATCGATGCTTCTAAGTTTGCCGTGGGGGCAGTGTTGTGCCAACCTGGCGAACACAATTTAGACTATCCAGTGAGCTTTGCTAGCAGACAACTCATTGAGACGGAAATGAACTATTCAACAACGGAAAGAGAGGGATTAGCCATGGTATTCGCTGTGAAGAAATTCCGGCATTATCTTTTGGCCATGCCCTTTATCTTCTTCGTGGACCATCAAGCCTTGCTCTATCTAGTAAACAAACCTTGCGTTACAGGACGCATAGCACAATGGCTCCTTCTACTTTTAGAGTTCGACTTCTCCGTGGTGGTATGGAAGGGAAAACAACATTACATGGATGATCACATGTCACACATTCCCACCGGAGAAGCCGCTGGTGGACAAGGTGTTGTTGATGAATTATCCGACGCCCATCTGTTTAACCTGTCCAACGCTATTTAAGGCTGACCTAACGCCATACTGGGTAGATGACATAGTCCAAGTGCTTGAGTACGGACTGCTTGACCGACCAATAGAAAAATCCTGACTTAGGTGATTAATCCTTAAGATCCAGCCCTATCAGTTGATAGCAGGCCAACTCTATAGGCTAGGGCAAGACGGATTGTTACATAGATGCGTATGCGAATATGAGATGCACGATGTGCTCTCAGAAGTGTACGGCGGCATTGCCTGAGAGCACTTTAGCAGAGACACGATAGCACAAAAAGTGTTGCAGTCTCAACTGTGGTGGCCCACGCTTTTCCGTGATGCAGCACGATTTGTCAAGCACTGTGACGAGTGCCAGCGGACGAAGGTCCCAATTCACAAGGATCGAATGGGATTAACCCCAATTATTACTCGACAACCCTTCGAAAAATGGGAAATTGATTTCATTGGACCCATCAGTCCTGCGGCACAGTATTCGTAGGCCAAGTACATCATTGTGGCCACGGATTACCTCACTAAATGGGCAGAAGCGAGAGCAACATGAAAAAACGACGCTAGAATGACGACTAAGTTCTTATGGGAGCAAGTGATTTCACGATTTGGCTGCCCCATCGAACTGGTCACAGTGACCAAGGTATGCATTTCATCAATGAAGTGATCATGCATCTCCTGTCCACTTCCTCATTATCCATCCAAATCCTCGCCATACTACCCTTAGGGAAACGGCCAAGCCGAATCAACAAATAAGATTCTTGTCAATGTCCTAACCAAGGTTGTCTCTGCTTCACGCAGCGACTGGGACAACAAGCTGATGGCAGCCTTGTGGGCTTACCGCACAACTAATAAAACGGCTGTCGGTCAAACCCCCTTTGGGCTGACATATGGAACAGAAGCGATTCTACCATTAGAATTCTTCGTTCCTAGCCTGAGAATAGCACTTCAAGAACGATGGGAAGGGAAGGAGGCATGGACACAATGCCTAGTTGAACTCGAACGCCTCTCGGAGACTCGTTTTCTAGCCACCCATGCACTGATCTGTGAGAAAGCTCGACGCAAGAGCTGGTTTGACCAGCACGTCAAGCAACGCGAGTTTGAACAGGGTGACTTAGTGCTTCTCTACTCAGTTAAGGGACATAAGTAAAAAATAAAATTTAGAGGTCTTAGACCCTTCAAAGTTTGTGCGATCAGCCAAATAGTCAATGTCAAACTTGAGACCCTAAATGGTAAAGGAATAGGTTTCTTCAATGGAAGTTGTGTCAAGAAGTACTACCCTTCTACGCATCCTTTGCATGAGCCACTAATGTTAGAACCACATGTCAAAGTACAAGTAGCCACAATCACTGAAATCGACGATGAGGATGAGGAAGTCGTAGAACCCGCATACCTCCGTATCACGGTCACGGCAAAACAAACATGCGCTTTCAATGCCTTGATCCGACGAGGGAGCAAACTTCAATGTCTTAACCCATGCTCATTGGACTCAACTTGGCAAACCACAACTTCAGCCCACTAATGCAAAATTAAGCCCATATCGGGCCCATTTCTACACACTACTCGGCAAGTGCAAAGCAGCCATTTCTATTGAGTTTGAGACTGTTCCAATGATTTTTTACGTGTTGCCAAATGTTAAAAATGCAGGCACAAAGTCACTACTGGGGCGAACTTTCAAAAAGCAGACCCTCTGCAATGTTGATTACGCATTGCAGTGCATCCACCTCGCAATAGGCAATGTTCGCATTGTTATAGCCTTCAACAAAGGTTGCGCGACCTCATCCGGGCCACAGAGCCACCGATAGAAACATATGTAGTCAAGTCTAAGGAGGGGAGTGGTGCACGGCCGCCACACCCCAAATTTCATAGACCGCAACCCATAGCAGCCAAAGCTAAGACCCCGCGGCCTCGCCTTCAATGGATGCCTAAACAGTTGCAACAGCCGCCTCGAAGTCGACGTTCCTACCCTCATAAGACTAGAAACTCTAAACCTAGGAGGCCCAAACACAGTTACAGGTATAGACGCGTATCAGTGGGGTCAAAGATGGGTTCCCAAAGCCCTCTTCCACGCTCAAGGCTAATACGAGGGCAATGCTTGGATATGGATACCTAAGGCCCACACAGCCAAAGGCACCACTCATATGCCAGCTTGATCATTCGAAAAACCATACAACCTCAACACACAAGCCGCAGAGCTTCCCTGACCTGCAACCATCTAGTTCACCCATGCGTGAACCCAAGAGAGTCAGTCACCCAAGCCTATCGGCCCATGCGACAGCCACCGTCACAAGAGGCATCACCTGCCAGAGTCGATTTGACTTCCCCAATCCATCCTGAAAGTAGCAGGCCATCACTCGAGGCTGTTGCTAACCCCGCCTTCATCCTAGCAACCCAATCGCAAGCTCAAGAACACTCACCACTGCAACTTTTCATCGCCAAAGGCTCAAGTCCTACCAAACCCCAACCACCTGCAGGTCTTAGGCCCTCTTACGAGAGGAAATCCTTTCTCTCACTAGTAGAGGATTTAGCTGAAGAAACAGGGGATGACGTGGTGGATTGCATTAAGCGACTGGATGCCACTTTTGTGTCACTAGCTCTAAGCTACAATTGCCTCGACTTAGGCCTATTGGACGAATCCTTCGCAACCAAAGTTCAAATGATGCCTTGTTCTTGGGAAACGTTTGAATTCGCATTTGCAAAAGCTGCTACCTCCGCTGCTAAATTGCTCAGCAGTGAGATCTCCAAAGAGCAAGCAATCAAATAACGCCTCATCACGTCGTATGATCAACGAACCACTTCTGCCATCATTGACCAAGAAGTGGCAGAGCTGTCAAGACTTGCTAAGAGGAAATCCCAGTTCTTAAGGCATTGGTACGCTCTTAGGTTGCAATGGGAAGTTGAAGGATGCCAAATAATGACCAACGTGGAGTAGTGCCACACTATCAAAACAACACAGTACGACCCCACATACGTCGCGCCAACCTCATATCAAGTGTTAACTACTCTTCGAGGCCGTCCGATAGAAGAACACATCAAAGGGCACCCCTACCTCGACTGCTTGTTGATCGAGGAAGAGTTACACATTGCTAGCCGAGTCAACTCTGGTGACTTCTTAACAGATGTTCTCACATACATCACCCAAGTGGGGATTAAGCCCTGTGATCTGGACCGCGAAGCCCAATTGGAATACAATCCCAATTTCTATACTTGGCTCCTTCACAAGTAACCCCTACACCTCCATGCCGAAATCCTTTAACCTTCTGAGCCTAAATCCTAGGAAGGATTCTTCTCAAGCTAGAAGGGGAGAGGGTAAGGTGAATCAAATCAGAATCCTAAAATAAAGAAAAGTCAGTCAAACACATAGCCATATATTATAAAAAACAGATGGGATAGGAAAAGGGCATGGAAACTTTGAAGTAAAGGGCAAAAAGTCAAAGTCTGAAAAGGAGAATCTGCATTAGATCTTAATGAATTCATTCAAAAGCATAGAGTTTTTCTTTTTTAGCAAATTATTATGTTGCAAGCACTAATGAAAATTACAGTTTATGACAGGAACAAAAAATATCGAAGCAAGACCGAGCCCACCGACTCCCATTCACGGAAGAGGAGAGAACGCAGTACAACATCACCTTGGAGAGCCTTGCCTACAATCAATTGAAATTCCGAACTATTCACAATGTAGAAGGATTAGTGACCAAGGAAGAGGTGGCCAGGAGAGTCGTGGAAAGCTGCAACTTCAAGAAGTACCTGGAAAGTTTCGCACAAGAACCCGACCACACGAGTTGTGTGGAATTTCTCAGGTCCTACGACCCCGACAACGAATGCAGCACCATCACAGTGGGAAGAGGACAGAATACTAAGCAAGTATTGGTTCATCTAACCCCGGCCTTGGTGGAGAAGGCACTGGGATTGGAACCAAAGGTGGAAAAGAAGCAGAAGAGGGATGTATATGCCATGCTGGGGATGAGAAAGGAGGACATGCTGACAAACGATGGCATCAGTATCTAGGACATCCCTAATGTAGAGACTAGGTTAAAGGCGAAACTCATACATGCGCTCTTTTCCAGCGGGTGCTACAACGCCTTGATGCACCGGATCAGCATACCGATACTGGAGAGTGTGGCAGCCCATAACCTACACGAAGTTGATTGGAATGGCTACGTGCACAAGACCATCGACCAGGCAACTCGAGAGCACTAGCCATAGGAAGCATGCCCGTAGGAGGAGAATCCCCAGTGTCGAAGGCCGCAGAAAGAAAGAGGGCCTCCTCCAAAGCCTCGTTCGTCACCTACAGGAGTATCTTAACGGAGCTTATTTAGGAGGCCATGAAGGAAGCGCACGAGGTAGAAGAGGGGGAGGAGGAAACACCCGACAGATCACCTCCTCATCAACACCAGGAGAGGTCCAGTGATAGGACTGAGACCGAGGAAGAAGGGGAGGAATAGAAAAGTAAGAAGCAGGTCAAGGAGATCGAGAAGAAGGCAGTGCAAAAGAAAAAGAAAAAGGATGATGAGAGCCGCAAGAAACAGAAAGAAGACTTGGAGAAGGCCAAGAGAGAGTCCCTTAGGGAGGCCAAAGAGAGGGAGAAGAAGAAAAAACAGGAAGAAGAAAAGGAAAGGGAGCGATTACAGAAGGCTAAGAAGGCATCGAAGTAGGAGGCTGAGGAGAGAAAAAGAAAGAAAAAGAGAAAAAGAAGGAAGAGCAGAGAAAAGCAAAAGAGGAAAGACGAAAAAAGGCTAATGAAGAAGAGGAAGAACTAAGAAGGAAGGAGGAGGAGGACCTGGTTGAAGCTACACGCCGGTCCATAGAACAGCAATGCAGAGCTGATGAACCGGGGAGTTTGAGCCCACATAGAGAAGAAAGGCCTGGATCAAGCTCACAGGTGCCGGAGATTGTGCCGTCTCTCTGAGGGCTAGGGCAAGGCCCCAATCCACCCAATCCCTACTCTATTGGTGCCTCCCATCGAGTCGACCAACGTCACTCCCAGCATCCCCACCAGTATAGACGTATCAAATCTTGTGGCGTGGATGCAATATTTCATTAACAAGGAGATAGCCTAGGGGACGAGCACTAAAACTATGGCTACAGGACAAAAGCGTCCAGCCACAGATGCGGAGTCTAGGCAAGATTCTAAGTGACAAAAGGTGGAGGCCCCAACAACACCCATTCAAACAACGATGACGCCGCCAGCTAATTACGACGAATATGTTGCCGAGCTACTCTCACAGTTGGAGAGAGCTAAGGAGGAGCGAAGGGTAGCGGTGGCTGAGTTGGTAGCTGAGAAGGAATCAATAGCCACCTTCCACCTTGACAAAACAACGATGATAGCCATGCAACAAAGGGAGATCGCAGATCTCAAACAGGAAATAAAGGCTAAGGATGACAAAGAGGAGCATTGGAGGTAGTAGCTCGAGAATGAAACACAGGAGCTGGTGAAGATGCAAAGAGAACATAAGCTCTTGATAATGCAATACCAGGAGCTCGTTACAAAAACTACTAAAATTGACGAACTCATGGCTGAGCTCAACGCTAAGGATGAGAAAAGGAAGCAGGACATGGAAGAGCAGCAAGAAGAGATTGAGTGTCTAACCGGTCAGTTGAACTCTGAAAGAGAAGAATAGGAGAGGCTGATTAGGGAATTGGAGGACCAAGAGCAAAGGCTCATGATACTGACCCTGAAGTAAGGGGAGAGCATGGAGGACATGAACAAGAAGGTAGAGGAGTGGGCAGTGCATAATGAAAAGAGGGTGAAGACACTCGCACAACGCCTCGCTCTGGCAAAAAAGGAAAAGATCATTGTAGAGAGCAAGGCAGAAGCCGCCCAAGTGGCCTTCAATGCCCAACAAAAAGCCTTCCTCGACACCATTAGGGACCCCAACTTGCAGAGGTTAGACTGAGCCTGGACGAGCAACGGAAGTACCTACTGTTGGTCGGTCTAACCCCCCAGGAAGCGGATGCCCTAGGATTTGAAGAGAGAGCACCACCCGACAGGGGGAGGAAGCCGAATTCGAAGTCGACATGAACAGATTCGTGGAAGATGTGATTCCACAACCCCCCTTGCTGCACAATCAGGAACAACAACCACTTGACCCGCCCCTAGATAGACAAGCCACGCTCAAGGAGTGACGAAAAATATTGGTGGAAGAAGCCAAGAAAAGGCTATAGGCCAAGCCAGTCGTGCGGCCATCCACATTTCTCCCACCATGCCCCGATGACCTCCCAATGCAATTCCACGCGGAGCTGGTGGTCTGGGAATAGCAGGAAATCAAAAAGGATCCCTTCTCTTTCAGCTTCCTTATGCCTAATAGCTTGAGAAAGGTCATTCCGCGATCAAAGTAATGGAGGAGGTGATCACGGTTGGCAGCCGACTAGGCCAAAAATGGCTTGATGACAGGGCAAGGACCCCCACTCTGTGGGGTATGGAGGAACCAGAATTTTGGCAAGACAAAGTGTACGAAGTGCCACACACCGTAAGGGGCTACGACTGCCAACCCCTCTGGAGAAGGCGAATATGCAATACCAACATGCTCGCCTAGATGGCATTTTGCAACACCCTACCCTACGAGAGGAATGACCCCACATTCATGGCGTATCCTTGTAGGGTAGGCCTGGATTTTGTCGCTACCCTCCATGGGAGGCATGACTTCCCCGTCATCTACAATTCCAATGCCACCTCCTTCGAGGATGCTATACTTTTTGATTTAGGAATCTTAACAGACTCCATGACGCGCTTCCTCACGGAATTCTCCTCCTGTCCCGATCCCACTTTCATAACTACATGTAATTACCTTAGGCTCCTTAAACTCCTACTCAAGCAAGATCTGGCACCGCAAGAAAATGGCTTGCCTTCCCTCTTTTTTGATCCCAATGCTATTGATAGCTGCGCTATGGCCCGCTTAATGATGAGAGCTAGCCTACTACCTTCCTTTTGCCTAGCTCTCCTAGAGGATATGAGTGACATCCAATTCACTAGGTGTAATCACCCCTTCCTATCCACCACCTCTCTCCACATCCGTATGAACCTGAAAGGGTACATGCAAAGCCACCAATTTTTATGCAAATCCATCTGCCCTCCCTCCCCCCTCATTTCGATGATGAGAATCAGACTTGGCTGTCCTACTCCTGATGTAATACTATCCCTAAATGTATCCAAAAAAAAAAGACAAAGAAAAGAAAAGAACAAAAGAAAAGAAAAGCACGATCACTGCACCTAGGGGTCCTTAAGCTAGGCGTGTCCGGTGGCTTCGGTCGGTTGGCTCCGCTCCTAACCCCCTAGCCCTTTTTGCTCATCCACTTCATGCTTAGGGCACATCAAGGGCAGGACACAGCTAGGGAGGTAACACTCACCTATGGTTAGACTTGTCACCCTAAGCAACTAGCACCGCACCCCCTTGGCACAAATGGGGTCCTCAAGTGTGGGACATCACTCGGGCTCGCCTGCGGTTAGACCCACCTCCCCATTCCACTAGCATGAGCACAATGCACCAACACGCTGAGGAAAGCACTCCCCTTAGGTAGAGCACCACACCTTCTTCTTCAAGCATCCCAAAAGTGCCAAACCACCAACTTCGGAGGCCCTCATCCACCCATGACATCCAGTGAGCTGCTTGGATGAACATCATTCTTGAGCTTCCACAAGCACCTAAGTTTACATGTGGCCCTCACTCTTACACCAACGCTGAAGTGCCATGGGACTGGCACCTGTCTAGGAGGGGGTAATGTTAACCCCAAGTCAAGATAGTGAAAAAATGAAGGAAAAAGCAAAAGGAAGATGGAAAAGAGCAAAGACACGCAGGTGGCCTCTAAAGATGAACCGGGGCAAAAAGCACAACTTTAAATAAAAAGGCGCCTCAAAAAACTTAGAAAACTCTTGTAAAAGAGCGTCAGGTTCCCTCCTGTGCCAATTGTGAAATATTAGGTGGGTGTAGGCTAGAGGCACAAGGCTAGAAGAGGGAAATGGAAAAACGACCTTGCCACAATGGCCGGCCATGTAAAAAAAGGGATGGGTGTCCATGAGATTTTAGGGTTTGTATATATAAAGTTCAAAAAGTGAATAAGAGATCATTCTTTGGTGTGTGGCAACAAGATTCTTCTTCTTCTTCTCTCCTTCTCATCTTCTTGCTTGTGTGTGCTCTTGAGAGAGGGAGTGTGAGAGGGTAAGGGAGTGAGTGTGTGAGAGTGAGGGATCAAGAGGGTGAAGCTCTTCACCATCTCCTCTTCTCTTCTTCTCTTCTCTTCTCTCTTCTTGCGCGCACGGCTATGGAGGATGGAGCTTGGAGGTGGAGGAGGCTTGAGGATGCTTGAGCTAGCATCTAGGATCGTGGAGCTACCAGCGTGTGTGAGAGAGGAGGCAACTCATATCGGCACTAAGGTAAGCTCACTACACTTGTAGGATTGACAACGCATCGACTAGGTGAGAGATAGCCATTGGAGCTCTCTTGGAACGCTTGAAACAATAAGCGGTCCGTTGGTCTTGGCGGTTGAGCGAAAGCTCCCACACTCATATCCTCTAAGATTTCTAGGCAAAAGGAGGGAAGCAGGGTTGCCCTCATCATTAGTCTAGTCATGGATCTACTATCTATCCCTAGGTTGATGTAAAAAAATAGTGGAGGGAGGTGGGCTTCCTCAGCTGTGGGTCTCTGCATTAGTAGGAACTTGATAAGCCTAAGATAATTACAGGTAGTTAAGAAGGCTGGATCTGGGCAAGAAGAAAAATCTGCGAGGAAGCGGTTGATAGATGGGAGAAGATCCTCTAACCTAAAGACTAGGCATTCCTTGGTGGTACGTTCTTAGTAGCCCATCAAGAGATCTCCTAGGATTTTGATAAAACCCTTGGAGTTTGCTAACTAGGCTCTCTTGAGTCTACCCCATAGTGGAAGTTCCGACTGCTCCTACGAGGATCCAACTGAGTTTTTCTAGTCAAATCTATTACTACCAGCTAATAAATATTAGTGGATTCTAAAGTGATGTAAGTCAGCCTTTTTGGTTTCTAATGTCCATCAAGTGCAATTTTTATTCCTTCTTAGGAAAGCTCTCGGCCTACCAAGACCACTCTACTTTAGGTTTGGATTTACCGTCGAGGGTCCATCCTCTCACTTCCCACGAGAGAGTAGTGAAGGGGAGCTATGGAGCTCTACCCTGAGACCTACGGACGGCTTATTGATAAAGTGTTTCAAGCCGAGCGGCCATGGCTACCTCTCACATAGCCGACGTGCAATGCCTACCTTACGGGTGTAGTTAGCTTACCTTGATGCTCGATTGAGTTCTGTCCTCTCTCTTGCACTTCGGTAGCTCCACGATCCTTGCGGAAAGCTCAAGCAACCTCAAGCCCTCTCCATCAAGCTCCATCCTCCATAGCCGCGCGAGAAAAGAGAAGAGAAGAGAAGAAGAGAAAATGAAGAGAGAAGATGGGGAGCTTCTTCTCCACAATCCCTCACTCTCACACACTCACTCCCTCACTCCCGTACACTCCCTCAATCCCTCACTCAAGCACAAGCAAGAAGGCAAGGAACAAGAGAAGAAGAAGAAGAAGAAGAAGCTTTGGCCACACACAAGAATGGGCTTCTCATTTGCTTTTCAACTTTATATAAAAAATCCTAAATCCCTTTTGGGCGGTCATCCCCTTATCCCCGTTTTTACATGGTCAATCGTGGCCTAGGCCCTTTTTTCCATTGTCCTTCTATCTTCTTAGCTTCCTTTCCACCGTCTGTCTATATTTACAAATTGCACGAGTGAGAGCCCAGCGCTCCTTAAATTAAATCACGATGCGCTTGCGCTCTTTTACAAAAATATTGACTTGCACTTTTCCTTGTGTGCCTTTTTCCTTATTTAGGACTTTTATGTTCTTCTTGTGTTTCTAGATTTTTCTTGGCATGCCTTCGTCTTCCATTTCACTTTGCCTTGGCCTTTGTCTTCTGCTTTAGCTTTTCCAGATTTTCCACCTTGTTCGTCTAACGATTAACATTACCCCCCTCCTAGACGAGTACCAGTCCCATGGCACTGTGGTGGGGAGTAGTAGGGTAGTTGGGGTTGTTGCTAAGTGGAATTTGTTGGTAGATGACCATAATCAAAAGGTGCCGTTATGAATGAGAGGTGATGGAGTTTGATTAACGATGACCAGGAGAGATTTCGGAATGCTTTAGACTTCATGAAGATGCTCAGCATTTCTCTCACAGTTGTAGCTTCCATTCTGTGAGACGGTTGATAAAGGTTTTGCATGGGCATCTCTAATCATTTGGAGAGTATGAGGTTCCAAAATCTATGCCAATGGTGGGTCCATCACTGAGTTTTCCTTCTGCTTGATTTGGTTTAGTCATGGTAGCCATCAATAGGCAGATGGTCGGCTACATCAAGCATGTTGGTCCATCCAACCATCGGAGTATGCAAAAGCTCCTGAAGCTATTGTAGTGGTGTCCTGTTCGACTCAAGGAAAAATTCTTGGTCATTAGCGGATGTCGTGGATGATCTTTTTTAGCTCGGTAGCCATTCACTGAGTCACGATCATATCCTGCAAGAGAAAGTTGTGCACTCCCTAAGGGGTGTGTTTGTCTCACGGTGTGGTGTAAGTGCATGTGTAGTGGAATTGGGAGATGGGTCTAACCTTGGGTAAGCCCTTGGTAATGTCCCACACTTGAGGACCCAGTTTGTGTGTTGTTGGAGGTGTAGTGTAAAACTTAGGGTGACAGGTCTAGAAGTCCTACCCTTGATGTGCCCTATGCGTGAAGTGGGGGAGGGGCTAGGTGTAAATCCTAGGTGTAATGAGTGAAGTGAGCCCTCGTGCTTTTTTCTTTTCTCTTTTTTCTTTTTCTCCTTTTTTTTGAAGAATTGTATACAACGAAGATTTCCTGGCTAATGCCTATCACCTTCAGCTGGATTTCGAGGTAGTCGCAAGCATTGGGATAGGAATTTGTGACTTTGTAGATATTTTTTAATACTGCCCCGGGCCTTTAGATGTGTGGATGACAAGAAAGGATGATTGCACCTCATGAAGCAGGTATCACTCATATCCTCTAAGATTTCTAGGCAAAAGGAGGGAAGCCGGGTTGCCCTCATCATTAGTCTAGTCATGGCTCTACTATCTATCCCAAGGTTGATGTAAAAAAAGAGTGGAGGGAGGTGGGCTTCCTCGGCTGTGGGTCTTTGCATTAGTAGGAACTTGATAAGCCTAAGATAATTATAGGTAGTTAAGAAGGCTGGATCTGGGCAAGAAGAAGAATCTGCGAGGAAGCGGTTGATAGATGGGAGAAGATCCTCTAACCTAAAGACTAGGCATTCCTCGGGGCTCCGGGCATTAACATTATGTATCTTAGGAAAGTCAAAATCCCCATGAACATTTCGATCATAGTCAACTCCATGCCTACGGGAGAAGGTCATGTAGATGGGATTATTGCGTTCTTCAGGGAGTGAGTTGCTGAAGGTGGTCCAAGCATCAAAATTGGTATCCCAAATCCTCCTCCGCCACTTCGGCTATGCCTCATAGCCTTGGAAGGTTTTGGGAACCCTGTTTACCTTGTCTTGCTAGTAGTCTTCATGCTCTTGCCTCCATCTGGTTATTATGAGGCTTTTTTTTCCTCTATCCACCTATTTGCAAGATCATTAGCCAGATCCTTGATCTTGGGTAGAATACCTAGAGGCAAAGCACGTTCAAGAGAGCATGAATAAGCAAATGAAAGTTCAAATGGCCTCTTTTGGAACTCCAGTTGACGCCATATGTCCAATTCCTGAGGCCAATTGATAGGATGGGAATGTCCCCGTAGTGGCACAGGCTCTTTAAGGAATTTTCTTGGCAGTGATCGTGCTCTGCATTGGGCTTCCTCTGCTAGTTATTATCCTCTTCTTCTGGCTGCCACAATGCACTCGGGCATATGGGCATCTTCAGGCTCTTCAGGCAGGAGATCTGGTAGAGGCAGACTGGGCATTCTTTGTTGCTCTTCTTCAGCATCCTGCTCAAAGTCCGTACCCTCTTCGACATTCTGCTTGACAACTGATGGAACCACTTGTGGTAGTGGTGGTGGCTGCTCATGCTCTTCAAACCCAAGTTCTTTAATCTCAACAGTGGAGAGGCCGGCACGGCGTAGGTAGTGAAATTGTTGCTCTTTTGTGATTCCTGTGTGCCTGTTGGAAGCTCCCATTCTTGAAGGTCATACTTTAGTGCTCGGGTGGTCAATTCTAGCTTCCTTCTTACCTTCTCCACTGAATCATTGCCCTCCGCCTGGGTGACATGTAGTACTGTGCTAAGGAAGGCTTGCCTTTGTGTGTTGGCACATACATCAGCAGCTTCTGCCCTGGACTCCGCAAGCACTCTCTCACACTCAGCCACCGCCAAGTATTCTGTTAAATCGATAACTCTTTCAAAATTGTTTCCTTCCCACTCATTGGCTCTCTCGTCTATCTTCTTTCTTCCCTCCTCAAGCTCACTTGCCAAGGTTGTCACAACCTGCTAAAGCTCATTCTTTAAGAACCAGAGTTGGTTCCTTTCCCTAGATTTTTGAGCCATCTGTTCTTCAGTAACTTCTTTTGCCTGATTTGCAATGTTGAATCTTTTTTCTGCCTCAGCAAATAGCTCTGACTTTTCTTGCACAAGATGCTCGTGACTTTGGATCTCTGCGAAGTGCAATCTTCTTTGCCATGGCCATGAGGGCCTTTATGTCTCCCTTGGTAATCTCCAATGCATCTTGCAGTCGTTGTGCCTCATTCTATAGCCTTTGTGCTTCTACTGCGAGAACTCCTGGCCTTTCCTGTTCTAGGAGCTCTATTTCTCTCTCCAATCTGTCTTGTTCTTCAAGTTCATACCATAGCTAGAAAGCTATGGCATCTTCTTATTGCTCTCTTGGCTCGCTCTCCTGAGCTTCTATCTGTCTGTACCTTTCCAGTTCGGCAATTCTCTATTGCAAGTCAGCATACTACTGCACTAGTAACTTCAAGCTTCACTGTTCTGCCACCAAGTTTTGCTCTTCATCTTCCAGTCTTTGTCTTAAGCGGCTCTCATTGTCCTGGGCTTCCTTGGTCTTTGCTTCCAGCTAATCTTGTAGAGTTTTCACTTTCCTTCTTCAATCGGATCCTTGCTTTGAAACTTCTAGCCTTAAGGCTGTTGAATTTTCCTTTTCTTTCTCTAAATCCACCAGGGCTATCTTCTTTTCTTCTTTTGCCTTGTCCAATTGTGCTAGAAGCTTAGCCACATAAGTATCATAGTCGGCACCAGATGTCATGGGAGTAGGGGCTATAGTGGTTGATGCCTCTAGCTTCTGTCGTTTTGGATCTTGCCTAGACTTGACGTCTGCAGCAAAACGAGCCTTTTTGCTCCAACTTCTGGTACAATTTCAGCCACTTTACTGACAAGTAGCTGCATCATCTTCATCAAATTCATCCCATCTCACTCTTCTTTGCTCAGTCTTTCTTTCTTCTCCTTCTGGCTCTTGTCACTCTTCTTTTGCTCCCGTGGTTTAGCCGCTTGAGTAGGTGGTACCTCTAGCTCTCCTTTGTCGCTTATTGTCCTTTCACTTGAGCCTTCTTCCTCGTGGTGAGGTGAGCTTTGATGCACAGCTTGCTCTTCATTTGCACTAGCATCCTTGATAGCCTCATTGATGATTGCCGTTAGGACACCACCACATCTAATTGTGGAGGCTTTCGAGGCAGGTTTTTCCTTGCGGATCGTGCAGTAGAAGCAGGAGACTCCCCACCAGCTGGTGCTACGGCTTGAGCCTGGAGCGCACTTGAACTCTTGATAGTGTTATGCACAAAACTGTTCCAATCCACCTCCTCTGGAACTCCTGCAGCAATGCTCTCTAGTAATGGTACCCCGATTCTATTCATTAAAGCGTTATATCTCTGTCTTGAGAAAAGGGCGTGGACCTTTTTAGCTTGCAACTTTGTTGCGGGGTCTAGAATATCAGCCAAACTGATTCCATCCACTGTGTTTACGTCATCTTTTTTGACTCCCATCATGGTATATACATCTCTTCTTGGACACCTCTCCTTCTTGGACACAAGCCCCAAGGCTTTCTCGACGATAGCTGCATTAAAGGGCACTTGCACCCTTCTTTTCTGGTCATCATCAATCCTTATTGTGACCGTGCCACAGCTCCTACCTTCATCAAAGCTCCTTAAAAAGTCAGCGCACATGCTGTAATCTACAGCTTGTCCGACCTTTTCCACATGCTTTTGGAGGTTGCATTTATCCATGAACTCCTTCACTGTCGGCTCTTCTAGGATGGCATCGTCTAAATTCAGGGTATGTTTGAACATGAACTTGCTAAATCCACGTGTCTTAACACTGATCCCATACTTTATCAGCTCCTCTTCAGTGAATGGAAGTTTACCCCCCGTTTCTTGTCCTGCCATGGTAGGTGCATGTCATTACACCATGCCAATATTAGCGTTATGAATTGACTCATCACTAACAAAAACCCTAGAAAGAATGCATGTGACAATTTGTCGTGCTACTTCAGAGGTATAAAACTTGGAAATAATTCAAAAGCAACATCTATTTCCTCCTTACATTCTTTCCTATTTAAATTCAGTTGATCATTTTCATCCATCACTACACCTTGCTAAATCACTTGGCTCTCACTTTGCCCCCCCACCTCGCCCCCCTCTTCCTTAAGTTTTAAAGGAATCCTTCCTAGGATTAGCAAGGGAAGAAGGAGGACTTACATGGACTTTGTGGGGCAAGTTACTTGGCCAATAGCCAAGTATAGAGGTTAGGGTTATATTCAAGCTGGGCATGACGATCAAGTTCACATGGTCGTATGGAAGCTTGGGTGATATAGGTCAAGACATCATGAAAGATGTCCCCGGAGTTGAGGCGGCTAGCAACGTGCAGTTCCTCTTCCGTAAGGAATTGGTCAATGCAAGGGTGGGCTAACACATTCATCTAAGTGTATGTTGCTTATAATGGCCAAAACCCTAAACGAAAGAGGTGCCACATAAGTAGGGTCGTGTTCAATTGTTTTGATTGCTCTTTTTTGCTTGGCATTGGTCATGATGCGGCAGCTTTTTTTCTCCCATTGGAGTCGCAAGGCATACCACAGTTTTAAGAATGAAGAATCAGAGCTGGCAAGCTGTGTGAGCTCCTCTAGTTCTTGTTCAGGTGCAGAGCGAACAGGCTTGTGGTACGAGGTAATTAGTCTTCTAAGAATGGCTTGCTCCTTTGAGATTTCTCCATTAGCGATTGATTTGATGGAAATTTTGGGGAATTTGACGGTCATAAATTCGTAGTCTTCCCAAGTGCATGGCAACGCACGAACATCAGAAGCAAGGGGTTCATCGAGAAGTCCTAGGTCAAGCCTCTCATAGCTCCTAGCTAATGTGGTGAAGGTGCTATCTAACTCCTTGATGAATGTCACTACGTCATCTCTCGAGGTCTCAGCAAGATCCTTGGCCACTGAAAGGAAAGATCATCTTTCATACGAAGGCCTAAGACCTACTGGTGGTGATGGTGCAATTGGGCTGGACAGTGGTGACTCCATTGATGGCATCACAGATGGGACTTTGCACTCAAAAGCACTTTGAGATGCTGCAGGGGGCTCCAATGGCATAGGAGGTGTGCTGCATTCTATCTGAGCCGGCATGGGGATGCTCAACTCCTTTGACTTGGACACTTTTGGGGCATCTAGCTTTGGACGATAAATGTGTTGGGATTCATTAATCACAACCAGTGCTGGTCCAGCTTGCTTTGCAACTTAGGATCTGTATGTGCAAGCCTCTCTAGCTGGAGTGAGGTTGCTTAGAGTTGAGCCTCTTGAATGTCCACTCTTAGGCACCCATATCTAGGGGTTTCCCTCATAGTATCCTTGTGCTTGCAAGAGATCTTTGGGGATCCATTGCGGCATGGTCATGCACCTATGTCAATAGCGTCTAAGCTGCCTCTTAGGCTGTGACTGATAGTTTTTGCGTTTAGAAGCATGTTTTTGCGGTTTACAAGGAGGTGGCCCTTGTCATTTTGGCACCCATATGAGCGTGGACTCCTTGGCCTTATGAATGGCCTTGGTGGGCTTGGTTCAAGTAGTTTGAACGTGGGATGAGATATCACAGCCCTTCTCCCTAGGCTTGGTCATAGGCGTGGTCTTAGGGGTCTCTATCAGTGGCTTTGCAATTGTAGAAGGATCAAGATAACCCTTGCTGAAAGTAGTTACTATGTGCACATTTCCTATAGCAAGATGGATGCGATCTAGGTTATAGTCCACATTGTAGTTCGTCTACTTTTTAAAAGTGTGACCTAGTAGTGACTTATTGCCGGCCCCTTTAGTGTTTGGCAACACATAAAAGAAGACTGGTATACTTTCAGACTTGACAGATATAACCACTTTGCATTTTCCTAAGAGTGAGTAAGTGTTGCCTCCAAATGGGCTAAGTTTAGCATTTGTGGGGTGTAATTTGGGTTGACCAATGCATGTCCAATGGTCATGTGTCAAGATATTATAGTCGGCACCTTCGTCGATCAAGGCATCAAAAGAATATGTCCATTCTGCAGGGACCGTGATTCGTAGGTAGGCAGGTGCCACTACTTCTTCATCTTGATATGTCAGTTTGGTAATAGTGGCCACCCAGACGTTGACAGGGGCTTCAAGCATAGGTGGCGTGTGTAATGGATGGGAAGGAGGATAGTACTTTTTCATGCGACTGCCATTGAAAAAGCCTATTCCTTCACCTTCGAGCATCTCCAATTCAACATTGCTTGTTCTACTAATTGTATGTACTCAGGAAGGTCCTAGTCCTCTAAATTTCATTTTCTATTTGCGACCCTTCACAGAGTATAGTAGAATGAGGTCCCCCTGATCAAAGTTGCACTGTTTGACATGCTTGTCAAACCACATCTTTCTTCATGCCTTGTCACAAATCAGAGCGTGGGTGGCTAAGAGTCGAGTCTTCGTGAGACACTCTAACTCCACTAAGCGGTTGGTCCAAGCCTCTCTTCCCTCCCAACGCTCATGGGCTACTATCCTTAAGCTAGGGACAAATAACTCTAAGGGTAGAATGGCCTCCGTTCCATAAGTCAGCCTAAAGGGCGTCTGTCCTATGGCCATCTTATAAGCTGTACGATAGGCCCACAAGGCCGCCATTAATTTGTTATCCCAGTCACTTCGTAATGTGGATACCACCTTCGTTAGCATGTTGACTAGGATTTTATTCATGGATTTTGCTTGGCCATTTGCTTGAGGGTAGTAGGGTGAGGACCTTCTATGAATGATTAGGAAGGTCGAGAGCATGTGGGATATCACTTCATTAATGAAGTGCATGACCTGATCACTTACTAGTTCAATTGGACAACCAAAACGTGAAAGGACCTGCTCCCACAAGAACATCACAGTGGTTCTAGCATAGTTCTTCCTAGTGGCTCTTGCTTCTGCCACTTTGTCAGGTAATCAGTTTGCCACAATGATGTAGCATGCATGGGAGTACTGTGCCGTAGGATTGGTAGGTCCAATGAAGTCAATGCCCCATATTTCAAAGGGCTCTTGTGCTATTACGGGGGTCAACTCCATCTTATCCTTGTGCACAGGCACCTTAGTCCTCTGGCACTCATTGTAGTGTTTTACAAATTTAGCAACATCACGGAATAGGGTGAGACACCATAGTTGGGATTATAGCACCTTACGGGCTGTTGTATCCCCACTAAAGTGTCCTCTAGCTATTCCACCATGCGCTTCTCTCAACACATTGTGCATCTTGTGCTCACACACACATCTACGCAACAAACTGTCTTGTCCTAGCCTATAGAGTTGGCCGGCTATCAGTTGGTATGGCTGGATCTTTAAGATAAGTCTCCTTAGCCTAGCTTTCTCAATAGGTCTCTCAGGTAGACCATTATCTAGCACTTGAACGACATCATCAGCCCAATATGGTGTCAAATCGACTCTAAAAAAGTCTCTTTCGCTAGACAGGCCAAAGAGATGAGCATCCGGTAGGTTGTCAGGTATGCCTTGTCCAACAGCTTCTCCTGTGGGTATGTGGGACTGGTGATCAACCATGTAGTACTGATTTCCCTTACGTACAACCATAGAGAAATCAAATTCCAACAAGAGAAGTAACCATCTAGCTATGCGACCTGTATCGCACGGCTTGTTCACGAGATAAAGCAAGGCTTGATGGTCAATGAAAAAGACGAAGGCGGTGGCCAACAGATAATGCCTAAATTTCTTTACAGCAAACACCATGGCTAACCCTTCCCTTTCTGTAGTGGAATAGTTCATCTCCATTTCAGTGAGCTGCCTGCTAGCAAAACTCATGGGGTAATCTAGGTTATGCTCACCAAGCTGGCATAGAACAAATCCAATAGCAAACTTAGAACCCTTACCACTTCTATTCTATTCCCCAAGAAGATGAGATTGTTACCCTAATCTTCAATAACTCGAGCATTCCTCATCCAGGGACAGCCTAGCAGTATGTCGTAGTCCATTCCCTTCATGACAATGAAGTTCACGGAAAACTGCACCCCTGCGACCTTCACTGGCCAGTTCTTTGGGACCTTGAACCTAACCGTTTCCACGGGTGGGTTTCCCCAGGCGTGTAGAATTGCGTGGCTCAAGACACTGACTTTGGCACCTATGTCTACAATTCCTTTTCGTGTTACATCCCCCAAGTCTAAGATAGGTAAGACTGCATGCATCTCAATGCCTTTCGAGAAAGCATTGATGTGCAGTGACCTTGGAACTGAGTGTAGCGTTAGGCTTGGAATCTGCGTGATTGCATTCTGCTCTTGCAAGTCAGCGGTAGTGTGCTTCTCTTTTCATCCACCCAGTGCGTTAATTCTTGCCATAAGGAAGGGTGTTACCAAAGCAGATCTCCTAGGCTCAAGGTTACTATCGTGGTTACTAAAGTGGTGAGGAGGTTGCTGGGTGGTTGCCTTCCTCCTTGGTCAGCACTCTTTTGCCATATGTCTTGGTTAGCTTGCTGACATACTTCTTCCTGGTCTTGCTTCTGTGGCATCTCATGTGGTGTGGGTGCATTCCCCGATTGAGGTTGCGACGGTGAAATGGGTGTACTCACACTAGAGAGCTCTTCAAAATGGTCTTCCAGTATGGGCTCTACGTCCCTAAGGTGTTCCTGGGCGTCCTTGACCCACTCCTTGACTTTGGGTATAGCCTCGAGCTGCCTTTTGGGGTGGGGGTATTGCCCTACCTTGGCACTCCCTAGTTCTGTTGTCTTAGGAGTTGAGGACTCTACCTCTCCATCAATGACCCTCTTTCCTGTCACTAGCGTTGTAGCTTCCTCAGTACTAAGGGTAATCTTTGTGTCTGTTCTCTTTCTCCTTCTCCTCCGGCTTTTCTTTCCCAATGAGGCTGCATGGTAGGTTACTTGGCCTAGGCAATGAGATGCTTGCCTGTTTTGTTTGTGCTCGCGTCATGACATGTAGTGGGATGGGCGTACCCTCACTGTCAAAGGTCTCCACATCGAACAGCCCCAAGGGTACTGAGGGCACGTTGGCAAAACTAGTTGATGGTTTCTGTCTAGGATAGTTAGGAAATAGGTGTGTGATTCCACACTCGATGCATCGAAGGTCAGCTTTGTCCTTGTTTGCATGTTTCCTTTCCGAGCAGTGTGATGAAATATAGCCTAGATGACCGCAAGTCCAGCATGAGATTGGATCTTGGCTTGGTCCTCCAAAGCCTCTGCCTCTTCCTCTACCTAGTGCCATCATCGATACTAATTGGTAGTCCATCAGGACAGGATTTCCTTCCTCATCATAGGATATATATGGGTTCACTTAGGTCTCCTCTTCACTATGTTCTTCCACATAGTGAACAGGAGCATCACTCGATGGATGGGTTACATAGGGCCTTGGTGGTTTGGGTATGCCTGTTTTGGTGCTGGAAGTGCCAACTGGGTTTTCTTGCCAAAGAGGTTAGGTGGCCTGTTGCCTAAATATGGAGGGTTGTATTGCTGCGCATATGGGAATCTCCTTGGCAGGGAGGTGGTTACCGCCATAGTGTATACACTACACATGCGATCGCACAGGTTTCCTCATTTGGTCTTGCAATCGTGCGAGCTCCATTCTCACCTTAGCCAGCCCCTGGCCTTGGTCAACACTCTTTTCCTTTTCCTGTATGCTAGAGTTCTCTCTCTCTCCTGAAATTGTTGACCGCCTCTGGAGCTCTCTGACTTGTATTGTCATGACTAGTGTTCCTCATGCTTCGTTCCCTAAGCTGATCGTCCACCCTTATTGCCTCTTCAAAGACTCTAGCTAACACGTCTCAGTGTAGAGTGGAGTTACTAGCCAAAGCCTTGTAGAGCTCCTCACTTCATTAGTATCAATAACCTAAAACATATCTAAATAATTCACCTATATAATGTTGGACTCATCAAAACTATGCTCAAAGAACCTAGTAGTATGGTAGCAATTTTTGACATTGTATTTGCAAAATAAATCTTGTCATACAAGTAAGAAATACACTCATCATCCTACAACAATCCATGCTTCCTCATTTCTCAAGCCTACATACATACTATTTTACTGTCATATACTTTCTACTGAAAATCCAAAAAATCCCAAAGAAAAAGCACATATGCATATAGTAATAGGTGAGAGCTTTTTCCTATTAGAACCATCATAGTCCCACATTACAATGGTACTCATTGAAAACCTAGCTCTCTAAAATCTTTTGCATTGGGCAGTAGTGGGTAATGTTTCAAGGCATCCATGTTCCTAGCATGATCTACATAGAAAATCATAAATTGCACAACTCTCTTTCCATCTTTACTCTTGATCTATGCATAAAATGAACAATAATGCAAAACTTTCATCTCCATACGTGCAAAAGGAATATAAGGCTATCCAAGAATTACAAGATAAAAATAAGAATCCTACACAAATAAATGATGCTCATCTTGGACATCACCTATAGAAACCTTTACATTCAAATAGGTTGCATACTACTCTCATGCTAATTATTGGTTGCATGCATTCTCCATCCATGGTCAACATCTACTAGCCACTTCCCATTTACCTACAAACTGCAAACAATGACATTAATCTATGAACCATGATCTATGAGAGCAACACATGGAGTCTCTAATTCTTCAATTTTCACTACTATATCTATAGTAACATGGGCCCAATTATTTTGGGAATAGTGACTCCAAGGTATCAAACTTGAACCCTTATCATCTGTATAATGCATAGGCCACACACCCTTAACTATATTGATGCAAGTCACTACCTTCCTAGCCTTTGCACTATCAATAATGACATTTTAAGCTTCTTTGCAATTATTTTAAACACATGTATCTTCTTCACAAATGTAATATCTTCCCCCCACCCCCCCCACCCCCCCGTGACCCCTGTGCCTCCCCCATGAAAACCCCCCCTTTTTCAAAAAATTTTTTAAATTTTTTTCTCCCACTCTCTCTCCCTACCAACTGTATGGTGGGGAGGGAGAGAGAGTGAGTGAGTAAAGAGAGAGAGGGGGGCATGCAACCCCCAAGAGGAAGGGGTGGCGGCTGTTAACGATCGTCTCCCCCCCATAATCCACCTCCTCCCCCTTCTATAAAAGGTAGGTGCCGCCCCCCCTGGTGGTCTTCGTTAGCATGCAGCCCCCCTTCCCCCCCCGGTTATTTTTCAGTAGCCTCCCCTCCCTTGGACAGACAGTGCAACCCCCCCATCATCATGAGAGAGAGAGAGAGAGAGAGAGAGAGAGAGAGAGAGAGAGAGAGAGAGAGAGAGAGAGAGAGAGAGAGAGAGAGAGAGAGAGAGAGAGAGAGAGAGAGAGAGAGAGAGAGAGAGAGAGAGAGAGAGAGAGAGAGAGAAGCTTCTGGAAGCTTATCAATAATGACATTTTAAGCTTCTTTGCAATTATTTTCAACACATATATCTTCTTCACAAATGTAATATCTCCCCCCCTGCCCCCCCGTGACCCTTGTGCCTCCCCCATGAAAACCCCCCCTTTTTTTCAAAAATTTTTAAATTTTTTTCTCCCACACTCTCCCCCTACCAACTGTATGGTGGGGAGGGAGAGAAAGTGAGTGAGTAAAGAGAGAGAGGGGGGCATGCAGCCCCCAAGAGGAAGGGGTGGCGGCCGTTAATGGCCATCTCGCCCCCCATAAGCCACCTCCTCCCCCTTCTATAAAAGGTAGGTGCCGCCCCCCCTGGTGGTCTTTGTCAGCATCAATGCAGCCCCCCCTTCCACCCCAGTCGTTTTTCAGCAGCCTCCCCTGCCCCCATCATCATCACACAAAGAGAGAGAGAGAGAGAGAGAGAGAGAGAGAGAGAGAGAGAGAGAGAGAGAGAGAGAGAGAGAGAGAGAGAGAGAGAGAGAGAGAGAGAGAGAGAGAGAGAGAGAGAGAGAGAGAGAGAGAGAGAGAGAGGGAGGGAGGGAGGGAGGGAGGGAGGGAGGGAGGGAGGGAGGGAGGGAGGGAGGGAGGGAGAAGCTTCTGGAAGTTTATTCTTCCCCCTCCTTAAAGAGAGGTCACACACCCCTTGATATTTCTGAAAATACACCCCTCCCCCTTCATTATCTTTTCTCCACTCAAGGAGAGGCAGCGAGAATTTTGCATAGGAGAGTGCGAGAATTCTATCTCTCATACACGCGTCTTCGAGTATGGCCCCAAAGCGTAGTTCCACAAAGATGGTCGGAAACCCTGCAACAAGTGTGGATGGAGGTTCGAAACAAGGTGGCACCGCAACCGCGAACGGTTTATCAAGCGTGAATACCATTGGAATCAAGACATCACTCCAAACCCAAGTTGCTCTATTTTTAAATCATAGATTATAATTATCATGGTGAAAATCATATTTACATGCATCACATTGATTACACAATTGATGGGAAATTTCCTTGGTATGAATTTAGTTGTGATGTTTGTAACAAACAAGATAAAGTTCATTGTAAGATGACATCATAATAGGGGAAGTTGATTAGGTAATTGCATCGTAAATTACCCAAAAAAATCCTTGCATGAATTCTCGCATAAAGTGCATTGCTCCTTGCACAAGTTCTTGAAAAAAATACATTTCAGAGGACATCGAAAGAAGCAAAGTGCATCTCCATATCGCAAGATGGATTCTAAGGTACATGTAATAAACTGCAAAAAAGATTAAAGTGCAACTAGACTCATACAATACTCATGTAAAGTTATAAAGATCAGATCATTCAACAAGGTTATAGATCGGGTAAATAATTACATAGAGGATAATGTTAAGATTGCATGCATAGAAAATACCTTCGCATGTGTGGCATAAAATATCGTATGGATTATATCAAAATTGTAAGCATTGAAATGAAGGCATGGCATTACGTTGCGCACATTAAAGTTGTTGGGAAAATTCAACGTGTTTGTAATTTACCAAATGGAACTGAGATCCATGAGTCCCACGTCAAAGTCCTTGGCAAATTCAAGAGGGATAGGTAAAAGCTTAACACATGTGAGCATTATTAAGAGGGCTTAAGAAGATTATACTTAAGACGAAGTAGGAACTGTTCTAAACAAAACCATCTTGACCAACCATGGTCAAGGGGATAGACAATCTTGATCAATTAGGATCAAAGATATAGGTACATAGGTACTTCAAGGGATCTAGGAGATAACCAACAAGTTGACCAACCGAGGACGACGGGGTTGTCCATGATCTATCTTACAAGGAGACCTAAGGTAAGGATAATTAGGGTCGGTAGGTTACAAACCCTAACCCGAAGAAAAAAGGGAAACAAGCAACCTAGCTTGCCAAGCCCGTGGAATCTTGCCAAGTCGCGAACGATCCAGGATCAAATGCTGGGAGCATTCAGGAAGAAGGAATCACACCTTAGTAGTTTGTCGTACGAATGACCACATAAATGATCGTGATTGTACACTTAGGTAAATTGTTTGAACTTCTTTGCTCAAGGAACTAATTCAAGGCCAAACACTTAATGCTTCAGGTTAATAGCCTAGAGGGAGAGGCAAGTTCAGTTACCTCTGACTGTCCACCTGGCCCTATCCAAGGGGGGGTTATTAGCCGCGCCGGGTATATGGACCGAACCCGCCGCGAGAGGTCTCTCTGTGGGTGTTGCTTGGAGCAGGAGGACGCTTGGGCGCCAAGGGAGGCTCTACCTGTAAATTCCTTGCCTCCGGATCCCGCACAAGAGGCCAACGTGACTCGAGATGGGATCTCGAGGTCCGTGTACTAGTCTATGGGCGAAACTTGGAGCAGCAATCCTGTTAATTGCCGGGATAGCCTTCGGGCAAGATACTTGATGTATTCCAGGACTATGATAAATAAAAATCAGATATTTGAAAAAGGAACTTGCTCGACATTGTTTTTGTGTCAGTGCCTAAGTTATGTGAAGGAACCGGTGTTTTAAATTGATTAATTAAGGAAGCTGCCTTTGCATGCCAAACATAATGTGGTAGGTAATTAGATAACTAAGCAACCCGAGGAAAGTGCCATGGATGTGACTTGGATCCGTCCTACAAAAGGGTGGTCCCAGTTAGCTAGGAACTTTTCTCAAAAGACGTGATAACGGAACTGTGAAGACCTAGCGTCAGTAGAGTTAGAATCCCGATTTATGCTGTTTTAGGAGAGTGGAATGGGACTATGCCTTATGGGTAGAGAGGTTGAGCTTCGCATCCCTCTCATCTCCCATTCTCAATAAACCAAGTGCAGCATAAATTTGCTTCGACTCTGTTGTTCCTACTCAAAGTGGGTCATCTAGAGCTCGACGCTAGCTACTTCCTAGAGACTTTGTTGATAGGAAAGAGAACCTGACTTCAAGTCGGTCCTAAGTGGGAATGGCCGAATACTTCCGCTCGGGGCAAACTCGGGAAGACCTAGATTGCAAACCTTATGACATTCCTTGCAAGTGCCAGGTGGCACTTTCTAGACTCTCTTCTCTATGGGCTGCTAAGACGTGTCCCACAAGTGGATGAGTGGGCACATTATAGTTGGTATCAGAGCAAACCAACGAGATCTAAAGGTGGTATGGGAACTTACTAGAGGAAAATAAAGGGAATAAGGGGATAAACATGGGAAATTGAGTAGAATAGAGAAGTTTTTTCTGTTGAAAACATTTCTTTCCTCACTTATGGATGCTAGGTTGTAGAGTCATGAAGCATGGAGCAAGTTCTTGGTGTTCCAGGTCATGTTCATGCATGCTTCGAATTATCGCCAGAGGCTTGGCATGATGGATATCTTGGACCGCATCTATAATCCTTCTCTCCTGTATGCGGAGTGGAGATGGACAAGAGACTCATGAATATATTACATAGCAGCCCACCGACTCGCATACCTTCAGACCAACTTGAAGAGAATCAAGTGGATGGAGGATTTAAAGATCGTGAAGCTATTCATCTTTGTCGAAGCTCACATAAATGCAACTTTGCACGTTAGCGGTCGGCAAGTCAAGCAGAACAAGTATGTCTATGAAGAAGTGACCCAGGTAATCTTTGCTGACAGAATCAAAGTGTTAGGGTGCTATGAGAAGGACGGGTATCAAAGGAAGGGATACCCCAAGCTTCATATGACTTACCGTTTCCTGAAAATCCATGACCCCACTCCATATTATTATTCCGTCCCTGTAGCCGATTGTAACACAATCCTATTTTTCCCAAACTGATGTATCAATCAGCCTGTCCTACTTATCCAAAATAAATCTGCTCAAAGGGTTATGCCTTCATGAATAAACAAGGCTTTTTCAATTGTCTATCTTGATAGTAAATGTTAGCTAAGGTGTTAAGTGATTAAGTCACTTAGCTAAAAAGTTGTGCTAGTCATATTAACATAATATGGGGACGTGTGATAAGATATTAACATAAAGAATCTTATTGCCCAAATGCAAGCCCAAGTGTAGGTTCCAAATTTGACTCCTGCACTAAGTCCAGCTGTGGCTCAAGAGAAGAAATTCCTTCTCAAACAAATTAAGCCACCCGAGTTTGATGGCAAGGGAAGGATTGTTCAAGCTAACACTGAGATCTGGATTGAGTCCATGGAGGACTACTTTGAGGCAGCAAGAACTGCACCTGCTAACCAAGCCATGCTCGCCAAACTTAAGCTTACAGGCAAAGTGAGACTTTGGTGGAAACAGTGGTGCAGAGACCAGGCGATCTCGAAGGGGACAGTCACTTGGGATAAGCTTAAGGAAGCTATGGTAGGGAGGTATTTGCCACCTGCCTACTGCATACAAAAGATGAATGAATTCTATGACTTGAAGCAGCTAGGATTATCCCTTGAAGCATATTATTTGAAGTTTGTTTCACTCCTAAAGTATGCACCCCCAATGGATATGACACAACAGGTGTCAAAATTCTATGCTAGGTTGAATCCACCCATAAACACTTGATTGGAATCAAGGCGCCCAACAGACTTACAAGATGCACTCATGCGAGCTGCTCCAATAATACAAGAGGTCCAGAACAAACCAAGGAACAACAGGATTTGGCCTTACAAAGATTAGAATAAGGGTATGTCTAAGGCTCAGACCAAGAGAGCGCAGGGTCAGAATCAGGGCCAGAGAAAGAAAGCTAGGGCCAATGCTGTCAACAACTTTGTTCCAACACAAAGCAATGATCACAACCCACGTTGCTTCACATTGCAATGAACCTCGACACTTCAAGAGGGAGTGTCCCAAGCTTGGCAGAGGGTATCGCCAGGGGCAATTCCAAGGTCAAAATAGAGCCGTTCATGGGCAAGGAACCATCGTTATGGCCAGAGGGAGTACCTCTAGTGTTTCCAACAAGGAGCTGGACAATGAAAAAGATCCATCAATGGATGGTGACATTGACAGGGCAACGGTTCACGCCATTCTTCATAAGAAGGGTCCGAATCGCCAATTCTCAGTGATTCAAACTCCATCAGAATATCAATGTAAAAACTTCAAAACCTTGATTGACAGTGGCAGTACACACTCCTTCATTTCACCAATCTGTGCAAAAATATTAGGGATAGCAAATGGTTGTGAGGTCACTTGTACTAGGCAAACTGCTAAGGTGAAATTCCTACTGGGTGGGAAACCAACTTCTGTGAGATTCAGGGTAATGAACCTAGGTCACTTGTACTAGGCAAACTGCTAAGGTGAAATTCCTACTGGGTGGGAAGCTAACTTTTGTGAGATTCAGGGTAATGAACCTAGGTGTCCACGAATGTTTACTCGGAATGGATTGGCTAATACCCAATGATGCTCACATGCACTATGGGAAGGGCCAAGTCTCATTCCAAAATACTGAAGGGGAACTAGCCATGACTCAAGATGAGGCTGGTAAGCCAAAAATATAGTTGGTAAAAGCAACACGGATACTAAAAGGTGTTCAAAAGGGTCTACCTATCTATCTGATTAAATTGAATAAGCTAGATCAGAATCAAGAATCCGGAGAAGAACCTCCATGGTTAAAGGAATATGCACATGTATTCCCTGAAGATTTGACACAACTTCCTCCCCAAAGGGAAGTCGGCCATGAAATCAAACTTGTGCCAAGAGCTGCACCGGTCACAAAGAGGCCATATAAGATGTCCATCCCGAAAGCTATTAAACTGAAAGAGCAACTCAAGCAACAGTTAGATCAAGGCTACATCTGACCTAGCAGTTCTCCATGGGGAGCTCCAGTGCTGTTCCAAAAGAAGAAAGATGGAACGCTACGCCTATGTATTGACTACAAAGGGTTGAATCAAGCAACCATAAAAAATAAATACCCCATTCCAAGAATAGATGAATTACTTGGCCGTCTTCAAGGGGCGAAGATCTTCTCAAAGATAGATCTCAGATCATGATATTACTGGATAAGGATCAAAGAAGAATATATCCCAAAGACCGCATTCAATACAAGGTATGGACACTTTGAATTCCTAGTGATGTCATTCGGGCTGACAAACGCTCCTGCTACCTTCAATAGGTTAATGCAGGATATCTTTAGGTCCTATCTTGATGAGTTCGTACTCGTCTTTTTTGATGATACCCTAGTCTACTCAAAACAGGGAAAGGATCATGAACCCCAGCTTCACATTGTTCTTGAAACAATGAGAGCACACAAGCTTTATGCCAAGAAGAAGAAGTGCGCATTTTTCAAGTGACAGATTGAATATCGGGGATTAATTGTATCATCAGAAGGAATTTCAGTAGATCTAGCTAAGATCAGAGACATTCTGGAATGGCCAACACCAACTTCTGTCAAAGAAATATGAAGTTTTCTTGGATTGACAGGGTGGTACATAATTTTCAACAAAGATTATTCTTTGATTGCATCACCTCTAACTGATCTACTAAAGAAGCAAGTAGCAATTGTATGGTCACTGAACAGACCAGCTTTGACAAACTAAAGCAAAGCTTAGTATCAGTACCCATCCTAAAACTTCCTGATCTTAGTAAGGAGTCTGAAGTGGTAATTGACACTAGCGCACTTGCTTTAGGATGTGTTCTTATGCAAGAAGGTCATCGCGTAGCATATTCTTCAAGAAAATTGAAGAGCCATGAAAGGAATTATGCTACCCACGACCTGGAGCTATTGACTGTCATCCATGCTCTCAAACTTTGGAGACATTACTTGCTAGGTAACAAATTTTCCTTAGTAACGGACCACAAGATTCTTAAATGGATTTTCACTCAGAATGAGCTCAATATGAGGCAATGTTGATGGATCGAAGTGCTGGAAGAATATAATTTTGAAATCAAATATAGGCATGGAAAAGAGAATGTAGTTGCCGATGCACTCAGTTGCAAGGCATTTCTAAATTCTCTCATTTTACAAGATCCATCAACAACGAGGTCTCTAGCCACAAAGGTATCAATGCAACCCGATTCTTGAGCTAGCAAAAGAAGAGACATATCATGACCCAATCTATCAGAAAATGCTAAGGGAGATCCCATCAAGGATCAAGACCCGAAGCTAAAGATGAAGTATCAAGAATTCTCCATTAGTAGTGGACTTATCTACTTTAGGACAAGATTATGTATCCCTTCAAGCCAAACTCTCAAGTAGAAGATACTTTGGGAAGCCCATGACTCCCCTTTCTCAGGACATCCTAGTTATGCCAAGACCCTTAATACGGTCAGAAAGAGCTATTATTGGGAAAGGCTCAAGGGAGACGTACTCAAATATGTCACGGAATGTTTGTCTTGTCAATGCATTAAGGCAAAACATGTTAAAATGCCTGGGAAATTGCAACCACTTGACATTCCCCAAATGAAATGGGAATTCGTTAGTATGGACTGCATTGTTGGCTTACCCCAAGTTCAGGGAGGATATAACTCTATTATGGTTGTAGTAGATATGCTCACCAAGGTCGCACATCTCATCCCTGTCAAGACAAACTATAAAGCTTCAGACATTGCAAGATTATTCATCAAGGCAATATTCAAAATTCATGGGTTACCCAGAAGAATCATTAGTGATCGTGACTCTCTCTTCACATCACACTTATGGAGGGCTATCTTTTGTCGAAATGAGCAAGATCTAGGATGTGGCAGTGAGCTATGGTGGATGGAAGAAGAAGAATGAACTCATGATGATAGACACAAGGACACTGTTTGTTACACAAGTGAATTAGGTTCCAAGATTGAGACTTGGACTCATAAACACAATCTTGTGTATGACTGACAATGACAAGACACTTAACTGAAAGTACAAAGAATCATGACATTGTATTCATTCTACATGAAAAGTGGTAGTCAAGTACAATGCTTTATAGTTGTTGGATGGGTAGCAATCTTTCCTCTCTGTGCATATGGGATTACTGCAGCTTGCATGTCCTAAGCCCAGACTGCCTCATACAAAGAGGCTACATTAGGTGTGATTGCAAATATCTCAACACCCCTCCTCAATCACAACCAAAAAGTACAAAGTGTGTAGAGGCTTTAGTGAAAGTAACACCTGCAAAGTGTGGGCACACCATAAACATGGCAAAACACTAGAGGCTGTCTCGCAGAAAAGGCTAAGTGTAGGTACCACAAACATGATGCTTTGTACTTTCAGTTAAGTGTCTTGTCATTGTCAGTCATACACAAGATTGTGTTTATGAGTCCAAGTCTCAATCTTGGAACCTAATTCACTTGTGTAACAAACAGTGTCTTTGTGTCTATAATCATGAGTTCATTCTTCTTCTTCCATCCACCATAGCTCACTGCCACATCCTAGATCCTGCTCATTTCGACATGGTATTAGAGCCCAGTTGAGCATGGCATTGCTTCAAATTAGAGATAAATTAGTAGTGATTTGATTCTTGAATGTGTTAAAGAGCAAAGGTGCCAAGAACCATTGAATTAGTATCAAGAGATACTATGGTTTGAAGATGATGATTCTTGATGCTTGTTGTTGCTTTGCTTGATGAACTGGTTGCTTGAATCCCCTCCTTGCTGGTGTGATGGACAAACATCTCAACATCTTTGAGGCTATTGGAACTCAACTCTGTTTCAGTACAACTTACCATCCCCAAACTGATGGTCAAATAGAACAAGTCAATCAAGTCATTGAAGATATGCTTAGGGCATACTGCTGTCATGAACCCAAAAACTGGATTCAATATTTACCACTGGTTGAGTTTTCCTACAATGCTTCTTACCAACAGAGTATTTAGACGACCCCTTTCCAAGCATTGTATGGGCATGATTGTCGTACCCCTTTTAACTTCTCAGATCCAACTTTGAGGGTAGAAGCTTCAAGGCAGATGCTGGAAGACATGGATGATCAAATCAAATCAATAAGACAAGACATTCAGGCTGTCAAGGATAGAAAGAAGGCTTACGCTGACTTGAAACGACAAGACAGATCCTTCGTTGAAGGTGATATGGTCTTCATCCGTGTACACCCTAAAAAGAGTTCATTGTCCTTGGGAGAGTACTAGAAGCTAAGTTCGAGGTATTGTGGACCTTATAAGATCACCAAGTTCCTAGGGCCTAATGCTTACAAACTACAGCTACCCACAACTCTAAAGATTCATAATGTATTCCACGTTAGTCTATTGAAAAAGTATCTATCTAATCCGAATCATGTACATGATGATCAACAAATTGTAATGCCTAGCCAAGGACTCCTTGAGCTATGGCCTAATAGAATCCTAGATGTTAGGGAGAGGCATTTGAGATCAAGGATGTTGAGAGAATACCTCATCCAGTGGAAGATTATCTAGAAGAGGATGCCACTTGGATGGACAAAAATACTCTCAACCAACAATACCCCCAGGTCTTCTCGAGATGAGGACATCTTGATTCCTCTAAGGGGGAGAGGATGTAATATCTCTTCCCTCCCCCCCCTGTGACCCCCATGCCTCCCCCATGAAACCCCCCCTTTTTTTCAATCTTTTTTTAAAAAATTCACCCTATCTCTCCCCTTGCGGACTGCATGGCGGGGAGAGAGAGAGAGTGTGTGAGTAAAGACAGAGAGGGGGGCATCCAACCCCCAGGTGGAAGGGGTGGTGGCCGTTAATGGCCGTCTCCCCCCCCATAAGCCCCCTCTATAAAAGGTAGGCAGCACCCCCCTGGTGGTCTTCGTCAACAGGTAGCCCCCCTCCTCATTTTTTAGCAACCTCCCCTCCCTCGTCGACAGACAATGCACCCCCACCCATGATAAAAAAACCCCCCTATAGTGGGAGCTCACGCTCAATCGCCAAGACCCATAGACTGCTTATTGCTTCAAGTGTTTCAAGCAAGCTCTAATGGCTATCTCTCACCTAGCCGACGCGCCGTCGATCCTATGAGTGTAGTGAGCTTACCTTGATGCTGATACGAGTTTCCTCCTCTCTCGCACACCCCGGTAGCTCCACGATCCTAGATGCGAGCTCAAGCATCCTCAAGCCTCCTCCATCTCCAAGCTCCATCCTCCATAGCCGCGCGCGCGAGAAAAGAGAAGAGAAGAGAAGAAGAGAAGAGGAGATGGTGAAGAGCTTCACCCTCTTGATCCCTCACTCTCACACACTCACTCCCTCACACTCTCACACTCCCTCTCTCAAGAGCACACACAAGCAAGAAGATGAGGAGTATTGAAGAAAAAGAGAGCTCTTGTTAGTCACACACCAAAGAAAGAGCTTCCATTCACTTTTTGAACTTTATATAAACAAACCCTAAAAACCCCATGGGCGCCCATCCCTTTTTACATGACCGGCCATTGTGGCAAGGTCCCTTTTTCTAATTCCCTCTTCTTGCTTCATGCCTGTAGCCTACACTCATATAATATTTTACAATTGGCACAGGAGGGAGCCTGGCGCTCTTTTACAAGAGTTTTCCAAGTTTTTAGAGGCGTCGTTCATTTAAAATTTCGCTTTTTTCCCCAGCTTAGCTTTGGAGGTTGCCTCCGCGTCTTTGCTATTTTTCTATATTTTTTTCTGCTTTTTTCTTCCTTTTTTCACCATCTCGACAGGGGGTTAACATTACCCCCCTCCTAGACGGGTGCCAGTCCCATGGCACTTCTGTGTTGTTGTAGGTTAGCAGGCACTTGGCTAAGTGGTGTAAAGGTGACGGTAAATTGGAGATCAGGTGCTTATGGAACTGTGAAATGATTTTTTTCGGAGAAGCCAAATGGGTATTGCGTGGTTGACGGGGGCCTCCGAAGTTGGTGGTTTGTTGCTTTTTGTGATGCCTGAAAGGAGAAGGTGTGATGCTGTTCCTAAAGGGAGTTCCTACCTCATTGTGTTAGTGCATTGTGCTTGTGCTAGTGGAATGGGGAGGTGGGTCTCTAACCGCAGGCAAGCCTGGGTGATGTCCCACACTTAAGGATCCCATTTGTGCCAAGGGAGGTGCAGTGCAAGTGGCTTAGGGTGACAGGTCTAACCATAGGCGAGTGTTACCTCCCTAGGTATGTCGTGCCCTTGATGTGCCCTAAGTGTGAAGTGGGGGAGCAAAAGGGCTAGGGGGTTAGGAGTGGAGCCGGCCGACCAAAGCCACCGGGCACGCCTAACTTGAGAACCCCTAGGTGTAGTGATTGTGCTTTATGTGGTGGTAAGTGCTTCTGCAAGTGGGCTATGTTGTCCAGATAGTGGAGAGTGTTTTTCGTGCTTTTCCTTTCATGCTGTTCTTTTCTTCGCTTTTACTTTTTTTTTTTTTGAAGTTACAGTAGTGGAATGACAGCCAGGGCCTAATTTTCTTCATTTGAATGAGGAGGGGAAGGGGGTCGGATGGATTTGCTAAAAAATTGGTAGCTTTGCATGTATCCTTTCAGATTCATGCGGACATGGAGAGAGGTGGTGGAGAGAAAAGGGTGATTGCATCTAGTAAACTGGCTGTCATTCATGTCTTCTGGGAGGGCTAGGCAAAAAGAGGGGAGGATACTAGCCCTCATCATTAGACGAGCCATGGCACAACTATCAATGGCGTTAGGGTCGAAGAAGAGGGGAGGGAGGCCGCGCTCTTGTGGAGTCGGGTCCTACTTAAGTAAAAGCTTAAGTAATCCAAGGTAGTTACATGTAGTTACAAAAGCTAGATTGGGGCATGAAGAGAAATCTGTGAGGAAGCACGTCATAGAGTCATCTAGGTTTTTTGAGTTAAAGAGGAGGGCATGTTTGAAGGATACTACATTGGAGTTATAGATAATGGGAAATTCGTAACACCCGTGGAGGGTGGCATCAAAATCCACACCTACCCTTCGAGGGTATGCCATGTATGTGGGGTTGTTCCTCTCAAAGAGCAGCGTGTTACAAAACGCCATCCAAGCAAGCATACTAATGTCGCATACTCACCTCCTCCACAAGGGTTGGCTTTTATAGACCTGTACTGTATGTGGAACTTCAAAAACTTTGTTTTGCCAGTAGTTGGCCTCTTCAGTTCCCCAAGAGGTGGGGGTCTTCTCTCTCTCTTCTAGCCACTTTTTCCCTAGTCGACTACCAATCGCGATCACCTCCTCCATCACCTTAAGCAGCAAGACCCTCCGCACGCTGTTGGGCAGGAGAAAACTAAAGGTGAATGGATCCTTTTCTTTTTCTTGTCTCTCCCAAACCACTAGCTCTGCGTGGAATCTAGCTGGGATGTCATTAGGGCAAGGTGGGAGGGGTGCGGATGGCTGCATGGCTGGCTTGGCCCTTAACTGCTTCCTGGCTTCTTCGACTAACTTCCTGCATCTCTCTTTAAGTGCGGCTTGTCTCTTCGCACAGATGGGTCCTCTTGTTGTTGCTCTTGAGACTGTTGCAAGGGGGGTTGTGGGATCACATCCTCTTTGAATATGCCCATGTCGAATTCAAGTTCTACTTCCTCCCCCTGCCGATATCCTTGTTGTGCTCCCTCTTCAAATCCTATGGCATCTATTTCTTGGGGGGTTAGGTCAGCCAGCAATAGGTATTTCCTTTGCTCTTCCACGCTCAGTCTAACCTCCGCAGGTTGGGGTGGCATCTGCAGTTCTGCATGCAGGGCTCTGCGTACAATGTTAAGCTTCTTTTGTGCCACCTCCAATGATTCTCCCTTCTCTATGCGGGTGGTGTCCATGATTGTGTTGAGGAAGGCCTTTTGTTGGGCACCAAAGGCCACTTGGGTGGCTTCTGCCTTGTTCTTTGCGATGATCTTCTCTTTTTCCACTAGAGCAAGGCGTTGTGCCAGTGTCTTCACCCTTCTTTCATTCTGCGTGGCCCACTCCTCTGCTCTCTTGTTCAACTCTTCTAGGATCTCTCCTTGCCTTAGAGCTAGGGTCGTAAGCCTTTGTTATTGATCTTCCCATTCTCTGACCAATTTCTCGTGTTCTTCTTTTTTCGAGTTCAACCGATCGATCAGGGACTCGATCTCGTTTTGCTGCTGCTCCATGTTCTGTTTTCTTTCCTTGTCCTTGGCATTGAGCTCAGCCATAAGCGCTTAGACTTTGGTGGTTTTTGCAATGAGCTCCTCATACTGCATGATCAAGAGCTTGTGTTCTCTCTGCATTTTCACAAGTTCCTGTGTTTGATTGTCTAGTAGTTGCCTCTAGTGCTCTTCCCTATCGTCCTTAGCCTTCACTTCTTGCTTGAGATCCGAGATCTCCCTTTGTTGCATGGCTATCATTCTAGTTTTGTCGAGTTGGAAGGCACCTCTACTGACTCCTTTTCAGCCGCCAACTCAGCCATAGCTATATCTCGTTCCTCCTTAGCTTTCTCCAATTGGGAGAGTAGCTCAGCGAGACGTACTCATCGTAGTTAGCTGATGGCATCACCGTTGTGTGGATTGGTGATGTCGAGGCTTCCACCTTCTGCTATTTAGGGTCTTGCCTTGATTCTACATCAGAAAAGATGCAGGGCAAAGGCGGAAAAACGGTAGCCCGACTGAAAAAAGAAAAGGAGAAAAGGCCAAAAGTGCAAGGGCAACCTTAAAAGTCCAAGGGAAATGCAAAAGGGGAAAGGCGCATTTTAAAATATAAAGGCGCACCTTGAAATCTTGTAAAAGAGCACTGGGCTCTCACCCGTGCAATTTGTAAATATAGATGGGCGGTGGAAAGGAAGCTAGGAAGATAGAAGGACAATGGGAAAAAGGGCATGGGCTACGGCCGGCCATGTAAAAAAGGGAAAAGGGAATGACCGCCCAAAAGGGATTTAGGGTTTTGTATATAAAGTTGAAAAGTGAATGAGAAGCTCATTCTTGTGTGTGGCCAAAAGTAGCTCTCCTCTTCTTCTTCTTCTTCTTCTTCTTGTTCTTGCTTGCTTGAGCTTGTGCTTGAGAGAGGGAGTGTGAGAGTGTGAGGGAGTGAGTGTGTGAGGGTGAGGGACCGAGGAGGAGAAGCTCTCCATCTTCTCCTCTCTTCTTCTCTTCTCTTCTCTTCTCTTGTCTTGCTCGTGGCAATGGAGCTTGGAGCTTGGAGTGGGAGGATCGAGCTTGCTTGAAGCTTGCACTTGGATCGTGGAGCTATCGGAGTGCACCGGAGAGGAGGTAACTCGAATGGCATCAAGGTAAGCTCACTACACCCGTGGATATGGATGGCAAATCGGCTATGTGAGAGGTAGCCATTAGTGCTCGGCTTGGAACACTTGAAACAATAAGCGGTCCGAGGGTCTTGGCGGTTGAGTGAAAGCACCCACATTTTGGTTCCGTTGCCGGGACCAACGGATTCAAGCCTTGAGCGCTTGCGCGCTTCGAATCGAGCATCAAAGTAAGGGGTTTCCCCCGAACCGGTGCTTGAGGTAGATAGGTAGGAAGCGAGGGGGTTGAAGATGGTATTCGATCCCCTTGGCAAGTAGGTTTTTGCTTTTTGAGATTTATGCTGTGGAATGGAGTAGTATAGGTATTTTTTTCACGATTTGGATGCATTTAGGGTAGGAAAAAACAAAGGAAAGAAGAAAAAACAAGCAAACAGCGGGGTTTTCTGTTGTTGTATAACATGCTAAAAGAGGGAAACAGGGGACTAGATTCAAGTTCTGGGAAGATAGGGATAGGGAACTAGCTGTGAGGCTCTGCAGTGCTGGGAAAGGACCTTAAGAGGCCTGGGAGGCCAGGACAAACCTCATTTCCTTGGGTTGCCTTGTGTGAGAAGAGAGAGAGAGAGAACTTTTGGTTCACAGGACGAGGAAGCAATGCCTTGATTCCTAGGCATTAGTGATTCGTGCTGCTCCAGGTGAGTTTGGTGTTTTTCAACAAGTGCCCTGATCAGATCCAGGAAGTCTGTGATGATTGTGTGCAGCAGACAGTAAGGAGGGGGTCAAACGCGCGGAAATCGCACCCGTCGCCGACGCACTCGGACCAACTCGTAGTGGTCCGATTCCCGGAATCGGACCGCTCGACTGAGAGTGAGTCGGACCAGCCTGAATCGGACCAGCCCGATCGGACGTGCCACGTGGCACTCGGACCAACCCGTTCGATTTTGAGAATCGGACGCTTGGACCAATCCGTCCGACTTGGACACTCGGACGAGTCCATAATCGGACCACTCACAATCGGACCAGGCCGTCCGATTTCCCAGAATCGGACCAGCTCAGAATCGGACCATCGGACCACCCTGTCCGATCCGATTCCCAGAATCGAACCACTTGAAAATCGGACCACTTTTTGATCCGACCAGACGTGACCAAAATCGGACCACTGGTCCGATCGGACCCACCCAAAATCGGACGTCCGATTCTGATAATCGGACTCCTGAAAATCGGACATCTTAGAATCGGACCAAAAAACTGTCAAAATCGGACAGGTATCCAGAACACAAGTTCTAACGCATCTAAACCCCGAAATTGACCCCAAAGGCTACGTAGAGCTAAAGGCACATCATAGATCCTCACTAGGCTAAAATTTAGAGCGCGTAGTTCAAAATTTGGCTATAAACAGTTCTCCAAATTGCATATGGCATCTACCGTAACGGCCCTGTGGGCCGGGGGGGCTGCCCCCCCCGGACCCCCGCAGAGGGGGCTCTGCCCCCTCTGCACCTCCCCCGAGTAGGTTGGAGAGAAAACGCGCGCCGTGATAGGTCTTCCAAATTGGACCCTAGTGAAGCAATGGCTCTACACGAGCATGGATTCTCACTTGCAAAAGAGCAGCCGAAAGCCCATACCCGAACAACGAGAAATAGAGACCCTAGAACATCAATGGGCCACTCTAGCCATCAAGGGCAAAAAGGCCACACCACGAGAACACAAAGACATTGTGTTCAAACCGTGTCTAGTCAGAGCAAAATGCAACTTCAGCAAGCTACAAATGCGAAGATGACTAGACATGACACTCTTGACGAGAGATGTACCTTGAGCAACACTGCACAGACAACCCAAGACGTCAGTGGGGAATCCACATCTGGTCGTGCAGTTAAGAACTCAAGGGCATCGGTTAGAAGGCTTAAATTTACAAGCCAAGACCTGGAAGATGAAGACATAGTACCACCTGCTTATCTTAGGGTCAAACTCACCACGAAAAGAGAGCATACTATTGATGCTCTAATTGATAAAGGAGCAGATTTTAATATCTTGACCTATGAATCATGGACCCTATTAGGCCAACCAGAGCTCATGCCGACTACTGCAACTCTTAGCCCTTATGGGGGACACCCACAAGCACTCATAGGGAAGTGCAAAATCCTTGCGACAATTGAAACGGAAAGCTTGCCTATCCTATTTCATGTTCCTCCAAAAAGTGCTAGCTGTAGGAAAGAAACCCTCCTAGGAAGACCCTTCAAAAGGGCGACCCAATGTGAGGCTGACTATATAGCATAGAGGATACACCTGACACTACCGGGTGTGAGGATAGTCACCACCTTTAGCAAGGGTGACCTCATCGAACCTCAAGGGAAAGGCAAGGAAGGTGCTGACGTAACAGTCAAGCCTACTAATGAGGGCAAGGACTTGTTGGAAGAGTTGATACAAGCACAGGTCGAACGACGAGGACCAGTGAGTGAGGCCATGCTTGAAACAAAAAGGTCAAGAGACAATGCCAAGGACGGGCTTTGGACTTACAAATATCGTAGAAGACCCCAAAAGAAGCCCAAGCCTTATAGACGGAGGCATCGATGGAGAGCCAGCACAACACCACGATGGATATCCAAGGCGTTGCTTTGGGCTCAAGGGTATTATGCAGGCAACCGATGGATTTGGGTGCCAAAACCCCTTGCTAAACCTCCCTGGTCGACTGAAGGCCAGAGTGCATCAAACGCTACGAAGCACAGGAGGAAATCTAAGAGAAACCCTAGGTCTCGAGGTAAGAAACCAGACATGAGCGTTCGAAAGAAAGAGCCTCAACCTAGCATGCTTAATAAGAAGATGTCATATGTAACCATTGAGCGTGCACAAAAGCCACTAGTGCCCAATGAGCCTTTGATTTCCCAAGGGGAGAACAAACATCATAGGCACAACATTGCTCATGGCAAGGCTACTCGCTCAACAAAGCAAATGGCACAATCATCTAATAGCCTTGAGAAAATCATTCAGCTAGTGCCACATCCACCTAGGAGTCCTAGATCTCCTACATCCTCTTCTGCCAAACGCACACAGGAAGCACAACAGTAGTCGTCAAGGGTGGCTGCTCAATCCCAATCTCCATCTCCATCTAAGCTTCCAAATGTCCAAGAGGTGGGACATAACACCATCTGTAGCTCTCGGCCCAAGGATATGCCTGTGCAACCCAATGTGACCCGATCAACTCATACCCGATCTACACTGACAAACGCTCAAAGGGCAATAGAGGATGCGACCACTTCCGATCGTCCTAAGGACCTGACACCGCAATCCACCAAGGGTGGCCAGCCCACTAAACTAGCTGCCACTACTTCTAATCAGGGATCACAGCAGTCACAGCCCTTGGCTGTGACAATGCCCCTTGTGGAACGTGTCCTTAGTAGTTTACCTGTGGAGGAGGTGTTGCAACCAAATCCCTCGACAACTCTAGCACTTTCAAAGTACCTAAAGCCTAGGCTTGAGGAGAAACCTCTCAAAGCTATGGGGGAGGTCACGCATCGAACCACTCAACCTAGCAAGGCTATTCAGTAGGCCACGACTATGTCCCATAAGGACACACTAGAGAAAGAGAATGCTGAGGCTCGACCGAGCACATCAATGGTCGATATAGCCCAGGGTCCCGAGATGTTAGGTGCACCTGCACTGACCAAGAAAAAGAGGAGAAAACAACGAAAACAACAACAGTTGTAGGAGGTTGTGAACCGCAAGAACATTGAGATGAAGAGCGCCAAAGAGCCGATGAATAAAGCATCAAGTCCATCCACCAATGAACCCATTGATGCCTCTCTTAATAGTAGTGAACCCTCAAACACATCCGTGTGCTCTGAAAAACCAAAGCAACCGTTGCCATCAACAGTTGCTTCCAACACGCTATCCACTGACAATAGAACTCGCATTGACCAATCAAGAGTGGATACAACGTCATCACAACAGGGTGACAAATCCATACCAGTCACATCCAAGAAGAACCATGACAAAATAGCAACAAAACCTCAGGAGAAGGGTGAGAACCCCAAGAGCATAAGAAATCCTAGCGTTGACCAATCTTGCTCATTTAGGCCTGAGCCCCCAGCCATGCTAAAGCCTAAGGAAACTCTTAGAACTTTGCATGAGATAGCAATCAACCAGGCCCTCGTTGAACATAGAAGTGTCGCAGAATGCTTAACGGAGTTGGAGGCTAAGCTCAAAGTGGTCGCGCGTGTCTATGTCCTTGCAGACATGGGCACAATCCCCAAGGAGCAGCTTGGAGATTACTTGACCTTTCCTCTATCATGGGAAGAACGAGAACATCTTAACGGGCACTATGACAGGCTCCTACATGAACATATGCGACTCATCCCTGACGAGGAGGCTGACGAACTGCGCTTAACCGTCACGTTCAATGAAATGCTCTGTCGACTGAATCTCGTAGACATAGAGCTACTAAAGCGATTGTCAACAAGCCAGAGTCAATTTGAGCAGCGTTGGTGCAAAAGCCGCATTGTAATGGCCGAACTAGGGGCTCAGATCATGATGGCGGTCTCAGAAGAGCGATTGGCCAAATGGCGGTCTCAAAGAGACCCAACCTACGTGGCGCCAACTTCCCTTCGAGTGCTCACTAACATTCGGGGTACGGACTTGGTGGAAACTAGGCTATAGGGCCCTTTGATTGATAAGGTTCTCACTGAGGAGGAGTTACATATTGCCAATAGACTCGGTCAAAGCTCCATGCTACTCGACGTGGCAAAATATCTATCAGTATTAAGTCAGCTGCCACGAATACTAGATGCGTGTGCCACTCTCCGGTACAACCCCAAGTTCTACACTTGGTTCTTATCCTCGTGAAGTGACATGGATTCATAGATATGTATATAAATAAACACTGATTTTTGTGTCACCATGTATAAACAATATCAACACACACAAGCAATGATAGTCAAGCGCAGGGAGAAGAGTCAGGTTTGACAGGCTAAGCTCCTCAGGTCCTCCTCACATCACACTTTTAAAAGTCGTGTGACCAGCCCCACCTACAAGTGAAGGGCATGCAACCCATATTGCCGCCATAGGAGGCCTCGACCAACAACTCTGATGGTGTAGACAGGGTATAGTCCCTTCCAATACACCTGCTTTTCTTTTTGGTCTATCCTTTCGAGGATGTGCCCTGTCCCACTCCACGACAACCAGTCCACGCGACTTAGCATAAACTAATATCTGCTAATGACTGGAGGCCACACGAACATCATCATGGGGGCCATCCTTCTACAACAAACACTGCATGCCTCACCCCTCCCCTTCTAGTCATATGCGCTTGATAAACCACACTAAAATCCCTTCCATGCGAACAATTGTATCCTGTATCAAGGTCTAACCCTTGGTTCGCACCTTGTAGGTTTCCTTTTTTAGCAGAACGCATGGAGAATCATGGAGATTTGGCTTGCAAAGATGCTCTTCGCAGAAGGCAGGAGCATGTGGCACGCACCCCTCCACTGGAGCGCTATGTGCCCACCATCAAGAAGTATGCCAAGAAGCGGGGCCCTAAGCGACATTGCCCAGGGCGAAGGCCGAAGAACCCTCGAGTCAAGAAAGTTGAGACTCGAAACCCGCAACAGGCCGCAGCACTAGTGGTACGCACTCCCAGCTCCCGCTCGGGCCCCAGATGCTCAAAGGCAGAAAGGGCAGCCCGGGAAAGAGAAGAATTTAATGAACTATTTGAAGATATTCTGGAGATGGTAGCGGGCCAGGATTACACCATTCATATCCTGGCCAACATGTTCTTGGCTCACCCCCGCGGGAGTCCCACACCAACAGAGCCCCAATCACCCGGCCATCCAGACTCACCCCGCCTTGTACAAATCAAGTAGCCCATAATGCATAAGGGGCTTATCAAATGATAACTGGCCAAGACTTTTTATTTTTAAATGGTTGAGTGTTCCCGACTTGTTAAGTGTTGACATGTTCCTGACTTGTATGAACTTATCATATCTGCGTCTAATATATGCTACGCCTTTAGCAAAAGAAAAAGCTAATCAAGTGCAGGTGATAAATATCTAGTCAACACCATAGAATTCAAATAAGTGATGTCTCCTTGCATTGCACTGGTTTATTATAGTTGCGGCATACACAATGTATATGCTCTCATGAAGCGACAAGTGGATGCAGGTAGTAATACAGGTCCTTGTGCGAAAATATTCAATGCCCAATCACCGCAACACCACAACCCCACAATGAGCCGCGGCAAAGCCACGCTTCCAAAAGCACCCTTGCCAATCGCCCACATTGCATGGCCCACAAAACATTCCTGGGCCACACCCCCTTTCTGGGTCAAGCTCTATAATTGGCTCACGGCAGTCGTTACCTCAATTGTATCTACATCGCATGTATCGCAAGGAGGGTTGCAATATCTCAAGTGTATCTCCCCCTTTTGCCAACTGCTTCTCTAACAGTGAGGCTAGGGCACCATCCTCATTGTACTATTCATTTTCTAAGCCTTCAAAGCTTGACATTTTCCAACCCATTGAAAGGCTGATAGCCTCAACATATTGTAATGGTTGTACTCAGGCAAAAAAAAAAAAAGAAGAGAAGAAAAGAAAAGAAAAGAAAAAGAAGTGAATGGAAAAATAAGAAGCACCCACAATCACAGCATAGCACCTAGGGGTCCTCAAATTAGGTACGTCGGGTGACCTTGGTCGACCGGCTTCGTCCCTAGTCCCCTAGCCCCTTCCAATCACCCACAATTGTTCAGGGCACATCAAGGGCAGGACATACCTGGGGAGCTTGTCTCGCCTAGGGTTAGACCTGTCACCCTGACCCACTTGCACAATTTTCTTTTGCACTCTGCCTTAGTACCATTGCAATTAGTGATGATAAGCACTGCACGATTGGCCATGAAAAGTACACCGTACTCATCAAGCAAGTCCAATAGTTTCCAGCTACTGAAAGTGCGGTGTCCTTGTATTCCATTATGCTACATCGTGCAGTCACAATGCAAAGGATGTCTCATATGCCTTCACGCATACTCCTTCTCCGCATGGATAACTTTGCTTCACCCACACATTGTTATGAGAAACTAGCCCACCGTCTTCTAACTATGTAATATCTAAGTATGCACGAGCACTCACATAATATCTGCACCGAAGTATATCCACAGTTTGAGTCCTCAAGTGCAGGATAATACTCTCAGCTTGCTTAGAGTTTGACCTGTCTCCCAAACTAACCCAAATATGTCTTGTGCATGATAAGAAGACTAGCACTACCCCTTAAGGAGAGACCACATGCGAAGTTTTCCAATTGCAGGTATAAGGTGTTGTTTGCTCATCATCAAACTCTGACTACTTATCCCTTACCATCCGACAAGCCCGCAAGAATTGTCATGTGCAGAATCCCCAACAAACTACCACCTGTGCTGGCCATCAATGCAATCCCCAACACAGCATAGCCCTACCACCAAATCCAACAACCTTCCACCAGCCACCTTGGCCACCAACAGGCCCCCAGGACCTTCTGCCACACCATCACCAACACTCCTCCACGAAAACCACAGGCGTCCTTATCACCCACGTCTTTGGTGCATGCTACAGCCTGCTACCTACGACGGTGAGTGCCATGGGACTGGCACTTGTCTAGGAGGGGGGTAATGTTAACCCCAACACGAAGAAAGCAAAAGGAAGTGGAAAAGATGCAGGGCAAAGGCGGAAAAACGGTAGCCCGATTGAAGAAAGAAAATGAGAAAAGGCCAAAAGCGCAAGGGCAACCTTAAAAGTCCAAGGGAAATGCAAAAGGGAAAATGCGCATTTTAAAATATAAAGGCGCACCTTGAAATCTTGTAAAAGAGCGCCGGGCTCTCACCCGTGCAATTTGTAAATATAGATGGGCGGTGGAAAGGAAGCTAGGAAGATAGAAGGACAATGGGAAAAAGGGCATGGGTTACGGCCGGCCATGTAAAAAAGGGAAAAGGGAATGACCACCCAAAAGGGATTTAGGGTTTTGTATATAAAGTTGAAAAGTGAATGAGAAGCTCATTCTTGTGTGTGGCCAAAAGTAGCTCTCCTCTTCTTCTTCTTCTTCTTCTTGTTCTTGCTTGCTTGAGCTTGTGCTTGAGAGAGGGAGTGTGAGAGTGTGAGGGAGTGAGTGTGTGAGGGTGAGGGACCGAGGAGGAGAAGCTCTCCATCTTCTCCTCTCTTCTTCTCTTCTCTTCTCTTCTCTTGTCTTGCTCGCGGCAATGGAGCTTGGAGCTTGGAGCGGGAGGATCGAGCTTGCTTGAAGCTTGCACTTGGATTGTGGAGCTATCGGAGTACGCCGGAGAGGAGGTAACTCGAACGACATCAAGGTAAGCTCACTACACCCATGGATATGGATGGCGCGTCGGCTATGTGAGAGGTAGCCATTAGTGCTCGGCTTGGAACGCTTGAAACAATAAGCGGTCCGAGGGTCTTGGCGGTTGAGTGAAAGCACCCACATCCAAGTACTTGGTGAGATTGCACTGCTCGAAGACTCTCTTGGCTACTTCCTCCTTCGACACTACTTCTTCGATGTTCTGAATGGTCTGAAACTTCAGTTGATTGTAGGCACGGTTTTCTAGGGATATGCCATACTGTGCTCTTTCCTCCTCCGTAAATGGGAGTCGGTGGGCACAATCTTATTGTGACATTTTATGTTCCTATCATAAATCATAATTTTCATTAGTGCTTTTCACATAGTAATTTGCTGATTGCTGAAAAAGAAAAACTCTATGCCTTTTGAATGAATTCATTAAGAACCAATGTAGATTTTCCTTTTCAAACTTTGACTTTTTTCCCTTTACTTCAAAGTTTACATGCCCTTTTTCCTACCCTATCCGTTTTTCATAATATATGTTTATGTGTTTCACTAATTTTGATTTGATTGGCGTGATTTGATTCACCTTACCCCTCCCCTTCCAGCTTGAGAAGAATCCTTCCTAGGATTTAGGGTCAGAAGGGCAACGATGTTCTGCATGGTGGTGTAGGAGTTACTTGTAAACGAGCCAATTATAGAACTGGGGGTTGTATTCTAAGTGAGCTTCGTGGTCCAGATCAAAGGATCGAATCCCCACTTGCGTGATGTATGTGAGAACATCTGTTAGAAATTCACGAGAGTTGACATGGCTAGCAATGTGTAACTCTTCCTCAGTCAACAAGCGATCGAGGTAGGGGTGTCCTTTGATGTGTTCTTTCATGGGTCGGCCCCGAAGAGTGGTTAACACTCTATACGAGGTTGTCACGACATATGTGGGGTCGTATTCTGTTGTTTTGATAGCGCGGTGCTGCTCAACGTTGGTCATTATGCGGCACCCTTCAACTTTCCATTGCAGCCTAAGAGTGTACCAATGCCTCAAGAACGGGGAGTCAGTATCAGCGAGCATTGATAACGCTGTGATTTCTTGATCAGTGATAGCATAAGTGGTTCGTTGATTGTATGAAGTGATGAGGCGCTGTTTGATGGCTTGCTCCTTGGAGATCTTGCTGTTGAGCAATTCAGTAAGCAGAGCAAGAAGCTTTTGCGAATGTGAATTCAAAAGTCTCCCAGGAGCATGGCATCGTTTTAACTTCAATTGCAAAGGGTTCCTCCAATAGTCCTAAGTCCAAGCGGTCGTAGCTTAGTGCTAACGACGGACAGACTGCTGCATTCAGGTTGGATTTGGGGAGTCGGATTGACTTGGTCGGGTGATGACTCTTGTGGCGGAGTCTATTATTTGGGCCGATAGGCTTGCGTGACTCTCTTGGGTTTAGGTGTGGATGAGTCGAATGGATATGGTTTTGGAGAGCACTATGGCTTATGGTTTGGAGGGTTTATGGAATTTGGGTTGATCAAGCTTGAGGGCGGCATATGAGCAATGCCTTTGGCCGTGTAGGTCTTAGGGATCCACAACCAGGTGTTGCCCACGTAGTAGCCTTGCGCATGCAAGAGGGCTTTAGGGACCCAACATTGCCTGATCATGAGGCACTTTCTATGACTACATCTTGGCCTCCTAGGTTTAGAGTTTTTGGTTTTATGAGGATAGGAGCGTCGATTCCTAGGTGGCGGTTGTGGCTGCTTAGGATGCCATTGAAATCTAGGCTGTTGGGCCTTAGGTTTTGCTATTGTGGGCTAGGATTCATGAAACCTGGGAGGTGGCAGCCGTGCACTACCTCCCTCCTTGGACTTGGTTATGGATATTTCTACCAGTGGCATCGCGGACAGTGATGAGGTCGTGCAGCCCTTGCTAAAAGTTGTGACAATGCAAACATTGCCTATTGCGAGGTGGATGCACTGCGACTCATAATCAACATTACAGTGAGTCTGCTTTTTGAAAGTTTGCCCTAGCAACGACTCCGTGCCTGTATTTTTAGCATTTGGCAACATGTAAAAAATCATTGGGACAGTCTCAGACTCGATAGAAGTGGCGGCTCTGGAATTGCCAAGAAGTGCATAGGAATGGGCTCCATATGGGCTTAATTTTGCATTAGTGGGTTGAAGTGGTGGTCTGCCAAGTTGAGTCCAATGATCGTGATTTAAGACATTGAAGTTTGCTCCCTCGTCAATCAAATCATTGAAAGCGCATGTTTGTTTTGCAGTGACCGTGATATGGAGGTATGCGGACTCTACGGCTTCCTCATCCTCATCATCAATCTCAGTGATTGTGGCCACTCGTATCTAGATAGGCGGTTCTAACATCGGGGGCTCGTGCAAAGGATGGGTGGGAGGGTAATATTTCTTGACATGACTGCCATTAAAGAAGCCTATGCCCTCACTATCTAAGGTCTCGAGCTCGACATTGCCTGTGCGGTTGATCGCATGAACTTTGAAAGGTCCAAGACCTCTAAATTTCATTTTCTACTTATGCCCCTTAACTGAGTAGAGGAGCATTAAGTCACCTTGTTCATAGTTGCATTGCTTGACATGCTTGTCAAACCAACTCTTGCGTTGGGCCTTCTCACATATAAGCGCATGGGTGGCTAGAAGGCGAGTCTCTGAGAAGCGTTCGAGTTCGACCAGGCGTTGCATCCATGCCTCCTTCCCTTCCCATCGCTCTTGAAGTGCTATTCTCATGCTAGGAATGAAGAATTCTAATGGTAGAACTGCTTCAGTTCCATAGGTCAGCCTGAAGGGTGTTTGATCGACAGTCGTTTTATAAGCTGTGAGGTAAGCCCGCAAAGCTACCATCAGCTTGTTGTCCCAGTCATTGCGTGAGGCTGAGACCACCTTGGTCAGGACATTGACAAGAATCTTATTCGTGGATTCTGCCTGATAGTTTTCCTGAGGGTAGTATGGTGAGGATTTGCGATGGATGATGAGAAAGGTGGACAGGAGATGCACTATCACTTTGTTAATGAAGTGCGTGCCTTGGTCACTGACCAGTTCGATGGGGCAACCAAATCGCGCGATCACTTGCTCCCATAAGAACTTGACAGTCGTCCTAGCGTCGTTTTTTCATGTCGCTCTTGCCTCTGCCCATTTCATGAGGTAGTCCATGGCCACAATGATGTACTTGGCTTGTGAATACTGTGCCGCAGGACTGATGGGTCCTATGAAGTCAATTCCCCATTTTTCGAAGGGTTGTCGTGCAATAACTGGGGTCAACTCCATCTAATCCTTGCGAATCGGGACTTTTGTCTGGCACTCGTCACAATGCTTAACGGACATGCTGCATCGCGGGAAAGTGTGGGCCACCATAGTTGAGATTGCAACCTCTTTCGTGCTGTCGTATCTCGGCTAAAGTGCCCTCCAGCAATGCCGCTGTGTGCCTCTAAGAGCACATCTTGTATCTCATGTTCGCATACGCATTTGCGCAGCAATCTATCTTGCCCTAGCCCATAGAGTTGGCATGCGATCAGCTGATAGGGATGGATCTTAAGGATTAATCGCCTAAATCGGGCTTTTTCTATCGGTTGATCACGCAGTCTGTGTTCAAGCACTTGGACTATGTCATCCGCCCAATATGGCGTTAGATCAGCCTTGAATAAATATCTCTCACTGGACAGGTTAAATAGATGGGCGTAGGGTAATTCGTACAATGCCTTGTCCATCAGCTTCTCCCATGGGAATGCGTGACATATGGTCAGCCATATAGTGTTGTTTTCCTTTTCGTACAACCACGGAGAAGTCGAATTCCAAGAGCAGAAGGAGCCACCGAGCTATGCGTCCTGGAGCACAAGGTTTGTTTACTAGATAGAGCAGGGCTTGATGGTCCACAAAAAAGGTAAAAGGTGTGGCCAATAGATAGTGCCGAAATTTCTTCACAGCAAACACCATGGCTAATCCTTCTCTGTTTGTCGTCGAGTAGTTCATTTCCGTCTCAGTGAGTTGTCTGTTAGCAAAGCTCACTAGATAGTCTAAGTTGTGTTTGCCAGGTTGGCACAACACTGCCCCCACGACAAACTTAGAAGCATCGATATGTACGTGGAAAGTAATGGTCCAATCTGGGGCTCGTAGAATTGGTGCTGTGGTTAGAGCCTTTTTCAACTCTTCATATGCTCGTTGGCATGCCTCGGTCCATTCGAAGACAATCAGCAGCTTGTACAAAGGTCTGGCAATCAATGCATAGTTTAGTACAAACCGTTGATAGTACCTTGTATGGCCTAGGAAGCATTGAAATCCCTTGTAGTTAATTGGGGGTGGAAGGTCAACAATAACCCTGACTTTCAAGAAGTCAGTGGCAATGCCGTTCTTCAATATTACGTGCCCTAAGATGCATCCATGCTTTACCCAAAATTGACACTTTAAGGGTTTCAAGGAGAGACGATATAAGCGACATTGCTCAAAGACTGTGCGGAGTTTGTCTAAGTGTTCTGGATCCAGGTCGAGTGGACACAGAGGTCGTCTACAAAGACTTCCAACTCCTTGCGAAGCATGTCTTTAAAGATGGTGCACATGAGGCGTTGGAAGGTGGCGGGGGCATTAGTCAACCCGAAGGGCATGACTATGTAAGCAAAGATGCCCCACTCAGTTGTGAAGGTAGTCTTGTGCCTGTCCACAGGATGCACTTGCACCTGGTTCTACCCTGATAATCCCTCCAAAAAATTGTAGGCTTCCTTGTCTGCCACTCTCTCAATCGGTGTACGGCAATGGATAGTTGTCCCTCTTAGTAGCAGCGTCCACCTTCTTGTAATTGACGCACACTCGGATTTTTCCATTCTTCTTCATCACGATGACTATGGGCGATACCCAGTCTGTGTGTTCAATTTCGTAAATGAATCCCGCTCTCATCAGCTTATCAATCTCCTCTTTGACAGCATGAGCGTGTTTTGGATTCATAGGGTATGGTCGTTGCTTGACCAGCGTTGCATTTGGCATCATGGGTATGTTGTGAGTCACGACACTCGGATCTACCCCCTTAAGCTCTTCTAAGGACCAGGCGAGCATGTCTATGTACTCTCGCAAGAGAGTGACAAGACTCATTTCTTCTTCCTCAGTCAAGTCATCAGCAATGAAGATTGGTCAGGGTGTTTCCCCTTCATGGGCTAGGTTTACCTCCTTGACCTTGGCTGTCTCTTGATCGGTTCGGTCGTTTGCCCTTGATGCTTGGCACCTAACAGAACTACTACCCTATCTCTTTTTTTGAATTTCGTAAATCGTTTAGGGAGGTCCTGCGAATTTCATTGTTCTTCCATTCGTGTATCCCTGGGTTGTTTTGCCTTTTTCTGCCTTAATCGTTTGCACCTCAGGTGGATGGGTAGGTCCCCCTTGGTGCGTCTGGTCGTGGGCGGCCTAGGGATTTCTGGATCACTATTTGAACTAACCTCCGACTTAGAGTCGAACTCCCCGTCCTTGCTAGAAGAGGTGGTCTCCCCTGGTGGGTGCAGTTCGGATGGCGACTCTATCCTAAGCAGCACTGATGTCGTTCTTGGTTGGGCTAGGCCTTCTTGCTCAAGGTCTATGGCTCCTATGTGTTCCAACTAGGCACAATTGCATGCCATGCGCATGACTCCTCACTCTATCTTGAAGATACTCTTTTTTTGCGGCTTGGATTCTGCTCATATTTGCTCTATTTCTTGTCCTTCAGTGTCGTATTCCATGGTATCTACCTCACCCTCACTTTTGTCACACTAAAGGATTGGGAATCTTCGTATTTGTCGTTAGAATCCTCTTTGTCAGACTGCTCGTCGTCTCCTAGGGCTTGGTATATCTCTTGTCGTTGGTCAGGAACTAGGGCCCAGTTATACATGAGGTTTAACTCATGCACTCTGGTCCATTGCCACTTGGATTCATCTAAGAGATCCTCAAGTGGTTTGAAGTTTGCAGCTGGATTTCCATCTAGCTTGTCCATTAAGTATTCCAGTATCTCCTGGAGTTCCCTTTTGTTGGTTGGGACTTGGAAGTTGATAGGCTTAGGTTTCCCACGAAGGGTTCCTGCCATCATGCAGACTGGTACGGAGGGTGTGTCATTAGGCTTGCCGATTGTTTTGATGGCTTGCTCATACGCCTCATGATCTGAGAATGGCAGGTCGATTGTAGCAAGGACATGCATCCAATCCCGCTCGTCCTCTGGGCATGGGATATACTTGGTCAAGGGCCCATAGGAATTCTTGACCTGGGTGTTACCCTTGAGTATAGCAGAGATGGCATCTAAGTTGACTGGTGAGGTCTTCCAAGTGTCCATATCTATTCTCATAGCATCCATTCTATTGCCAAGGAAGATCAAGCTGTTACCCCAATCTTTGATGACTCTAGTGTTGCGCATCCAGGGTTGGCCTAATAGGATATCGTAGTCCACTCCCTTCATGACTATAAAGTCCACAGAGAATTAGACACCTGCGATCTTCACTGGCCAATTCTTAAGCATCCCGAATGGCTTGACTCTCATCGTTTGCTAATGTGACAATAAACCTAGCAGTTTTGACAGGTGGGTTTCCCCAAGTCTGAAGCGCCTCGTGGCTAAGCACACTAACCCCAGCTCCCATGTCCACGATTCCTTCTAGTTGTATCACCTAGGGCTAGAACTGATAAGACCGCATGCATCTTGGAATCTTTCTGGAAGGCATTGACATGTAAGGATTTAGGCATAGAGTACAGCATCAAACTCGGTATTTGCATCTCTGCATCATGGTCATGAACGTCTGTCGTGACCTGCTCTCGTGACCCTTCAACCCACTGCTTAAGATCTTGCCATAGGATGGGATGCTGCCTAAGCAGATCTCCCAGGCTAAGTGTTACAGGGGTAGTCACCAACGTGGTCAGGAGATCGTTCATCTTTCTCCTAACTTGGATTGTCCTGGCCAATGGCCGTGACTGATCTACGGCCCTGTAGTATCAAGGCTTGGCCTTAGCGGCACTGCTTGTGGTGCAGTTGCTTCTCTTGACTTTGGTTGAGGAGGTGAAATTGGCATGCTTGTGCTGGAGAGATCATCGATCTCGTCCTCTATGATGAGCTCATCGTCTTTTAGATGCTCTTGAGTCTCCTTCACCCATTCCTTCACTTTTTCTATGGCCTCTAACTATCGCTTCGGATGCGGGTATTCCCCTACCTTAGCACTTCCCTTTTTGGCAATCTTAGGGGCTGAAGTCTCTGCCTCTGCATTAGAGACCTTCTTTCCAGCAGGCAGAGTTGTAGCACTCTCCATTTTTAGTGCGATTTTAGCTTTTGACCTCTTCTTCTTCCGCCTGTGACTTTTCTTCCCTATGAAAGCTGCGTCAAGATTGCTAGGTCCTGGCAGTGATATGTTGGCATGCTTTGTTTGGGTACGGGTCATGACCCGCAATGGGATAGGTGTAGTCTCCCCATCAAGGTTCTCGACACCAAACAGCCCCAATGGGACAACTGGTATGTTGGCTGAGCTAGAAGATGGCCTTCGCCTTGGGCAATTGACAAAGAGATAAGTGATTCCATACTCAGCACACCTTTGGTCAGCCTTGTCTCTGTTTTGCTGCTCCCTTTCAGGGCGACGTGATGAGACATGACCTAGGTGACCACAAGTCCAACAAGTGATTGGATCCTGCATCTGCCCTCCTAGGCCTCTACCTAGTCCTTTTCCTAACGCCATCACCGGCACGGAGCGATAATCCATGAGGACCGCGTTGCCCTCATCGTCATGCGAGACGTAAGGGCATATGTAAGTTTCTTTCTCATTTGGTTCTTCCACGTAGTGGACTGGAGCATCACTCGGTGGATGGGTCACGTAAGAACCAGGTGGTCTGGGTATGCCAGTAGGGTTTATGTATATCCTAGGAATAACTGGCTTAATGTCATTAAGTGCAGGAAGGGCCAATGGGGCTCCCCTTCCGAAGAATGGTTGAGGCCTGCTCGCTAGGTAAGGCTGGCCATAGGGTTGCCAGTACGGAAGTCTTCTTGGTAATCTACAATGAGTGACGTCATGACTAAACCTACCATAGTTAGCACAAGGTCTTGACCTAGGGTCTTGACACTCGGCTTGGCAAGTGGTTTCCACCATAGTACATGCATTGGACGTGTGGGCGCGTTGGTTGTCTCAACATGTCTTGCAACTTGGCTAACTCCATCTTTACATTAGCCAAGTCTTGGTTCATCTCAGTGGCCTTCCCCTTTTCTTGGGATGATGGGATTGATCGCTCACTAGAGGCTAACGCTCTCTCTGAGCTTCGCGTGTTGGTCTCTTCTAGATTCGAGCTCCTGGAGCTTTGCTCTTTCAGCTGATCATCGACTCTGATGGCTTCCTCAAACACTCTAGCTAGCGCGTCTCACTGCAAGCTCGAATTGCCTACCAAAGCCTTATATAACTCCTCGTCTCGAATTTCGTTGATGAATACAATCAAAACTGCTCTTTCAGTCGGTCTCTCGCCCATAGGGATTCTCTTGAAGAGATTCCTCACGTGGGTTACGTAGTTGCGAATGTCCTCCTTCTCTTTCTACTTGACCTTCATCAAGCGTACTAGCAAATTATCGGAGTATCCAGGCTCGACAAATCTCTTAATGAAGAGATCCTTGAGGCCATTGAAGTTGGCTCATTCTACGGCATCTAGGCTTGTATACCAAGTCCTTCCCTTGTCACCTAAGTAGAGCCCGAACACTTGAGAGCGTTGAGTTAGGTCGTTGAGGCCGTTGGCTTCGCAAACTTGCTCAAACTGCTCTACAAAGCTATATGGATCGTCGTGGGGTTGGTATTTGTCGAGTTGCTTGGCAACAATAGGGATTTTAGACTGGCTCTTTGAGCCTTGGTTCGCTCCTAATCCTGCGAGCAGCGATGTCGCTAGTGCGGCGGCACTTTGCTCTGATGTCGCATTATCTAGCAGTCGCTTCATGAGAAGCTCGCTCAATGTCAAGTCTCCTTCTAGGGCCCTCTCGTGATCTGTTTGGTTTCTACCTGCTAAGTTCAGCACTCGCTATACCTCACGCAACTCCGTGCTTTGCCTTTGGCTCCTACCTGCTAGTCCCTATTGTATTCGACTATGCTTTGCAAAGCCTTGTGGGCTAGTTTTCTCTCTTCCTCTAGGTCTGCGATGATAGCATCTGCCATCCTTCTGCGGTGCTCATACCGAGCGTGTGCATCGTAGCTGTTGATCAGCTACGCTGCTGAATAGCCTCCGGGGAAGACATTCAAATCGAGTTCCTCATTAGACCTATGGTCTAAGCCTCCTTCTGCCATAGTCATGTTTTCGTGCTCCAACAAGCTATCGATCAGGTTGAATAGATTTGTCAAATCCACGTTGTTGACGCCACCTGCTTGGTCCTACTTCGCGCATTGATGGTTTGTCTATGTCTTGGGTCCTCTCCTATTGGTGGGTTCCTTGAGTGGTTTATCTGAGTGAGTTCCTTCAGTTATTGAATACAATCCTCAATTTATGGTCACTCAGTGTGCGTGTCGCTTCTCGTGCACTTGTGCTCAATCAGGCTTTCAATTTCCTTAAGTGCATTCAAGTGAGGAAATTCAAGGTGAGTGCAACAAACAATCTCAAAGCGTCTTATGCACTCTCGCTTTGTTTCGGGCTTGATAGGCTTGTTGGTCAATTTTCTAGGCGCCTTGACAGGGTTTAGGGTTTTTCTAATATGTTGCCTTGTTTGTTTTTGGCCAATCAGGTTTTAACTGCTCAATGCTTTGTGTCTAGGTCTCTGGGTCTCGCTCCTGCCTACTTCAAGCTCCTAAGCGGCTGCTCCCTACGATTTTGTCTATTCCATGTGCCAGAATCAAGTTCTGAGCATTAGAAGGACTTTCGACTGTTTGCAATGCTGAGCTCTAGTCAGGTCAGGTCAAATTTCTGAGAATTTGATAAAAATTTACACTAGACCCAGCTGGTCCAAATTGTAGGGTCTGAGTGGGTCACTCGAATGGGCCGAGGTACATGGGCCGAGGGCCGAATTTGTGACTCGGACAGGGTAGACTCGGACGGGTCGAATGGTCAATTTAGACAAGGTCACTTGGACATGCTGAGGCACTTGGGCCGAGGGTCGAATATGACACGTAGCCGAGGGCCGAATCCTATGGCTCGGACGATCGGGCCGAGGGCCGAATTAGTCGATGGTCTGAATGGTCAACTCGGACGGGTGAGTAGGTATGGGCTGAGGGCTGATTAGGGTTTTGGGCCGAGTGGGCCAAATGAAAGAGGGCCGAGGGACGATTCTGGGACTCGGCCCAAAAGAGACCGCTCGGACGGGCCAAACGCGGTGCGACGACGACAACGAGAGGTCGATTTTGCTCGATTCTTGTGATTTAATCAATCATAGCAAGCATAAACATCCAGATCCTATCTAGGGGGATAGGGGAAGGGATTCATATACCTGAATAGAGCGGTACGTTCGTCTATGGTGTGATCGGATCGAATCGTGCAATGGCTCTCTCTCTCTCTCTCTCACTAAAATGGTTACAAATGAGCTCTCCCTTGGCCTCTTGGCTCTTATACCCCTTCCCGAGTATGGTGTTGATGCCCCCAATCACTCACTCGTCAATCTTAGGCATCACAAGCAAGCTTTTTACCAGTTTTTACAGGATTTTTGCCCTGTTTTTCCCTATTTTGCAACAGTAAACCCTACCCTTCTCCGATGCGATTTCCTAATCCTAACCTATGCTAAATGCAACAAGAATCGAAAGCAAAAAATTGAAATAATTTCTCCATGTTTCCCAATCATCAAACAAACAAAATATCCCAAAATACTTACTTGTTTTGAAGATAAAAAACACCCAAACTTCCTACCTATCTCAAGCTCCGTTTTGGGGATGAATCCCTTACTTCGATGCTCAATATGAGGTGCACAAGTGATCAAGCTTGAATCCGTTGGTCCTAGCAATGGAACCAAAATTTAGTGGGAGCTCACGCTCAACCGCCAAGACCCACGGACCGCTTATTGCTTTAAGCGTTTCAAGCAAGCTCTATATAAAAACCCTAAAAACCCCATGGGTGCCCATCCGTTTTTACATGACTGGCCATTGTGGCAAGGTCCCGTTTTCTAATTCCCTCTTCTTGCTTCATGCCTCTAGCCTACACCCGTCTAATATTTTACAATTGGCACAGGAGGGAGCCTGCTGCTCTTTTACAAGAGTTTTCCAACTTTTTTGAGGCGCCTTTCATTTAAAATTGCGCTTTTTGCCCCGGCTTAGCTTTGGAGGTCGCCTGCGCGTCTTTGCTCTTTTTCTATATTTTTTTCTGCTTTTTCCTTACTTTTTCCGCCATCTCGATGGGGGGTTAACATTATCCCCCTCCTAGACGGGTGCTAGTCCCATGGCACTTCTATTGTTGTAGGTTGGCAGGCAATTGGCCAAGCGGTGTAAAGATGAGGGCCACTTGGAGACTCAGGTGCTTGTGGAAGCTGTGAAATGATTTTTTTCGGAGAAGCCAAATGGGTATTGCATGGTTGATGGGGGCCTCTGAAGTTGGTGGTTTGTTGCTTTTTGTGATGCCTGAAAGGAGAAGGTGTGGTGTTGTTCCTAGGGGGAGTGCCTACCTCATTGTGTTAGTGCATTGTGCTTGTGCTAGTGGAATGGGGAGGTGGGTCTAACCGCAGGCAAGCCTGGGTGATGTCCCACACTTGAGGACCCCATTTGTGCCAAGAGAGGTGTGGTGCAAGTGGCTTAGGGTGACATGTCTAACCATAGGCGAGTGTTACCTCCCTAGGTATGTCGTGCCCTTGATGTGCCCTAAGTGTGAAGTGGGGGAGCAAAAGGACTAGGGGTTTAGGAGTGGAGCCGGCCAACCAAAGCCACCGGGCATGCCTAACTTGAGAACCCATAGGTGCAGTGATTGTGCTTTATGTGGTGGTAAGTGCTTCTGCCAAGTGGGCTATGTTGTCCAATCAGTGGAGAGTGTTTTTCGTGCTTTTCCTTTCATGCTGTTCTTTTCTTCACTTTTACTTTTCTTTACTTTTCTTCTTTTTTTTTTAAAGTTACAGTAGTGGAATGACAGCCAGGGCCTAATTTTCTTCATCTGAATGAGGAGGGGAAGGGGTTTGGATGGATTTGCTCAAAAATTGGTAGCTTTGCATGTATCCTTTTAGATTCATGTGGACGTGGAGAGAGGTGGTGGAGAGGAAAGGGTGATTGCACCTAGTAAACTGGATGTCATTCATGTCTTATAGGAGGGCTAGGCAAAAAAGAGGGGAGGAGACTAGTCCTCATCATTAGACGAGCCATGGCACAACTTTCAATGGCGTTAGGGTCGAAGAAGAGGGGAGGGAGGCCGCGCTCTTGTGGAGTCAGGACCTGCTTAAGTAATAGCTTAAGTAATCTAAGGTAGTTACATGTAGTTACAAAATCTGGATCGGGACATGAAGAGAAATCTGCGAGGAAGCGCGTCATAGAGTCATCTAGGCTTTCTGAGTTAAAGAGGAGGCCATGTTCGAAGGATACTACATTGGAGTTATAGATAATGGGAAAGTTGTAATGCCCGTGGAGGGTGGCATCAAAATCCACACCTACCCTTCGAGGGTATGCCATGTATGTGGGGTTGTTCCTCTCAAAGGGCAGCGTGTTACAAAACACCATCCAGGCGAGCATACTAATGTTGCATACTCGCCTCCTCCACATGGGTTGGGTTTTATAGACCTGTACTGTATGTGGAACTTCAAAAAATTTGTTTTTCCAGTAGTCGGCCTCTTCAGTTCCCTAAGAGGTGGGGGTCTTCTCTCTCTCTTCTAGCCACTTTTACCCTAGTCGACCACCAATCGCGATCACCTCCTCCATCACCTTAAGCGGCAAGACCCTCCGTAGGCTCTTGGGCAGGAGAAAACTAAAGGTGAATGGATCCTTTTCTTTTTCTTGTCTCTCCCAAACCACTAGCTCTGCGTGGAATCTAGCTGGGATGTCAATAGGGCAAGGTGGGAGGGGTGTGGATGGCTACACGACTGGCTTCTCCCTTAACTATTTCCTGGCTTCTTCGACTAACTTCGTGCGTCTCTCTTTAAGTGCGGCTTGTCTCTCCGCAGATGGGTCCTCCTATTGTTGCTCTTGAGAATGTGGCAAGGGGGGTTGTGGGATCACATCCTCTCTGATTCTGCCCATGTCGAATTCGAGTTATGCTTCCTCCCCTTGCCAGTCTCCTCGTTGTGCTCCCTCTTCAAATCCTATGGCATCTATTACGTGGGGGGTTAGGCTGGCTAGCAGTAGGTATTTCCTTTGCTCTTCCAGGCTCAGTCTAACCTTTGCAGCTTGGGGTGGCATCTGCAGTCCTGCATGTAGGGCTCTGCGTGCAATGTTAAGCTTCTTTTGTGCCACCTCCAATGATGCTCCCTCCTCTAGGTGGGTGGTGTCCATGATTGTGTTGAGGAAGGCCTTTTATTGGGCACCGAAGGCCACTTGGGCGGCTTCTCCCTTTTTCTCTGTGATGATCTTCTCTTTTTCCACTAGACCAAGGCATCGTGCTAGTGTCTTCACCCTTCTTTCATTCTGTGTGGCCCACTCCTCTGCTCTCTTGTTCATCTCTTCTAGGCTCTCTCCTTGCCTTAGAGCCAGGGTCATGAACCTTTCCTTTGTTCTTGGTCTTCCCGTTCTTTGACTAGTTTCTCTTGTTATTCTTTTTTGGAGTTCAGCTGATCGGTCAGGGACTCGATCTCATTCTGCTACTACTCCATGTTCTATTTTCTTTCCTTGTCCCTGGCATTGAGCTCAGCCATAAGCGCTTTGACTTTGGCGATTTTTGCAATGAGCTCCTCATACTGCATGATCAAGAGCTTGTTTTCTCTCTGCATTTTCACAAGTTCCTGTGTTTGATTGTCTAGTAGCTGCCTCCAGTGCTCTTCCCTATCATCCTTAGCCTTCACTTCTTGCTTGAGATCTGAGATCTCCCTTTGCTGCATGGCTATCATTCTAGTTTTGTCGAGTTGGAAGGCACCTACTGACTCCTTTTTAGCCGCCAACTCAGCCACAACTATCTCTCGTTCCTCCTTAGCTTTCTCCAATTGGGAGAGTAGCTCGGCGACATACTCATCGTAGTTAGCTGATGGCATCACCGTTGTGTGGATTGGTGATGTCGAGGCTTCCATTTTCTGTTGTTTAGAGTCTTGCCTTGATTCTGCATCAGTGGCTGGCCTCTTTTGCCCTGTGGCTGTAGTTTTGGTGCTTTGTCCCTGGGCCATTTCTTTGTTGATGAAGTATTGCATCCATGCCATGAAATTCGTAACACCGGCACTGGTCGGGATGTTGGGGATGATGGTGGTTGGTTTGGTGGGAGGCACCATGAGGGGAGGAATCGGGTGAATCGGGGCTTTGCACTTGCCCTCAATAACAACGGGTGGCACGATTTCCGGTACTTGTGTGCTAGAACCAGGCCCTTCTTCTCTTTGCGGGCTCAAATTCCCCAATTCATCTGCCCTGCTTTGTTGTTTGATAGACTGGCATGTAGCCTCAGCCAGGTCTTCTTCCTCCTTTCTTCTTAGTTTCTCTTCTTCCTCAGCGGCTTTTCTTTGCCTTTCCACTTCTGTTTTTCGGCATTCTTCCTCCTTTTTGTATTTTTCTTCCTTTTCCTTCTTTTTTCTCTCCTCAACACACTTCGTGTGGTCAGGCTTTTGCATAAATTTCTCTAGGTACTTGGTGAGGTTGCGCTGCTCGATGACTCTCTTGGTTGCTTCGTCCTTCAACACTACTTCTTCAATGCCGGATGGTCTGAAACTTCAGTTTATTGTAGGCACGATTTTCTAGGGATATGCCATACTGCGCTCTTTCCTTCTCCATGAACGCGAGTCGGTGGGCACGGTCTTATTGCGACATTTTATGTTCCTATCATAAACCATAATTTTCATTAGTGCTTTCCACATAGTAATTTGTTGATTGCTAAAAAAGAAAAACTCTATGCTTTTTTAATGAATTCATTAAGAACCAATGTAGATTTTCCTTTTTAGACTTTGACTTTTTGCCCTTTACTTCAAAGTTTCTATGCCCTTTTTCCTACCCTATCCGTTTTTCATAATATATGTTTATGTGTTTCACTGATTTTGATATGATTGTCCTGATTTGATTCACCTTACCCCCTCCCCTTCTAGCTTGAGAAGAATCCTTCCTAGGATTTAGGGTTAGAAGGGCAAGGGCGTTCGGCAAGGCCGACATGACTCGAGATGGGATCTCGAGGCCCGTGTACTAGTCTATGGGCGAAACTTGGACAACAATCCTATTGATTGCCGGGATAGCCTTCGAGCAAGATACTTGATGTATTCTAGGACTATGATAAATAAAGATCAGATATTTGGAAAAGGAACTTGCTTGACATTGTTTTTGTGTCAGTGCCTATGTTACGTGAAGGAACCACTGTTTTAAATTGATTAATTAAAGAAGCTGCCTTTGCATGTCAAACATAATGTGGTAGGTAATTAGACAACTAAGCAACCTGAGGAAAGTGCAGTGGACGTGACTTGGATCCATCCTACGGAAGGGTGGTCCCGGTTAGTTGGGAACTTTTCTCAAAAGACGTGATAACGGAACTATGAAGAACTAGCGTCAGTAGAGTTAGAATCCCGATTTATGCTGTTTTAGGGGAGCGGAATGGGACTATGCCTTATGGGTAGAGAGGTTGAGCTTTGCATCCCTCTCGTTTCCCATTCTCCATGAACCAAGTGTAGCATAAATCTGCTTTAACTTTGTTGTTCCTACTCAAAGTGGATTATCTAGAGCTCGACGCTAGCTACTTCCTAGAGACTTTGCTGATAGGAAAGAGACCCTAACTTCAGGTCGGTCCTAAGTGGGAACAGCCAAATACTTCCGCTTAGGGAAGACTCAAAAAGACCTAGATCGCAAACCCTGTGACATTCCTTATGAGTGCCAGGTGGTGCTTTCTAGAATCTCTTCCCGATGGGTTGCTAAGACGTGTCCCACAAGTGGACGAGCAGACAAGTTACAACAAATCACCTTTATACCCAAAAAGCATGTTTCCTCTTCTCCCTCTATCATAGCCTATGATGGCTATCCACTAAACTATCTCTTTCTTTTGGTAATATCTATTATCTCCTCATGAAAATCTCTCTTGGTGATGCCAAGTATTTATCCCAAAGTGAAGTTAACTTTACTATTCAAAATGCACTCCTCTAAAACCTTTTTCAAATATGTGGCAATCACTATATCAAAAAGTAACTTGTAACCTCCATGACATGTTTTGGTGTAGGCCTAGACTACTCATGATCAATCTTGCCACCCCTCTAGTTACCCTCTTGGAAGTGTCCTTGGATTGCCATATTCCATTTTTCTCTTATTTTCAATAATAATATCCATGTTATGTACCTTTGCCAAATATGCATAAATTAAATGAGAATCCATAAATGAATACCATTCAATCTTTTCCATGATATTTTTTCCACCATTATTCAACTTTTTTTAAAAGATCTTTCCCTTTCTTGCAATCTGCATGGCATGAACCCAAATTTTTGCTTTCGTGTCAAAACTAGTAAGACTACCTAGAACTTCTTCTATCAAGAGTCCATTGGCTACATCATCCACTACTACATAGGCATTTTGCACAAATATATCATCAAGACCTTTCTATATACCTCCCTTTCCCAAATTTCTAGTAAGAGGAAATCATGTCTCAATGGCATGAAACTTGCCTTCCTTCTAGAAAATCACATTGTCATGTAAAGCCTCCCTGTAAAGGCCACAATCTCTACAAATCATGATGTAGATTATCACACCAAATGGATCTTTCAGTTGTTCATAATGTTATTCAATTTTCCTTTGCAATTTCGGGGCAAAAAGCCATTGGCAAGTTTTTGCAACCCACTCAAAAAAAAGACCTTCTTGTAACCCTATTAGCATTCTCAATGTAGTATTCATCTTTTAAGGCTTTCTTAAAATCAATCCAAGTCCATCCACACTTTATGTAAATTGCATTTGTTTAGGTTCATAGCTCATGAGCCACAACCCTGCTAAGATATTGCTGTATCTCATCAACTAGAACACTTGCCATCTCTAGTTTCTGTGCATACATATGTAGAAACTTGGATATATTCCTTCCATCAAATTTTCAATTGTGCAATTACTACTTATAAAGCTTTGGATTACCTCTTCATGTTTGATCACCTCATAGCTGCACATAAAATCCCTAATATCTCTTGCTATGACAACCTCTTGGGTATAGTTTCCTATCTTTTAATTATGGAGTTGGCCTTTCACATTAGGTTCATGGGCTGGGGTGTTAAACCATTGGGATCTTGAGAATATGATTTGATAAATGGGAGACAAAAGAAACTATATGTAAGAGAAGTATCCGAAAGAAATCACATTGTATCCTGTATTACTTGTATAGAATCTTTGCTTCCAACCTTTGTACAACTTCACTATCACTTTCAAGATTAAGACCCTATGATTAGGACAATAACTCAATCAAGTAACACTTCTAAGATGATAGACTAGATCCAAACACTTCAATCTAAAAGATGCATGACAAAAATATATCAATCTCTTCGATGAATGCAAGTAGATCCTCTAAACAACCCTGGCATAGCCAAAGTCACACTTGAATCAAATCAGCCCAAAGAACAATGTATTTCCTAAGCAAAAACTTTAAAACTATTGTATTTTTAGCATAAACACCCTATATTAATTCACCTACGATAGTACAAAAAGAGAGATCCCAATTTGCACACCAAAAAACCCCTTTTTTTGGATGCTCAACATGCAAGAGATAGTACCCAAGTGTAGGCAAGATCCTCTATAAAATCTTAGTTTAACACTTCACCCTTGCAAATCTTTGCATAGCAGTAGTAAAGTAGTCCCAAATCTCACCCAAAGATGACTTATCTTCTAGTAGGAGAGATAAGGACCATATATTCACTATAAGATAGTTATAGAATTATTTTTACATTCTTAATGGATGCATGGTGGATATATACATGGCTTGAAATGCAGGGAATTTCTTTTGACTTCGTCACCTTGATATAATTTGCTATTAGTTAACTCTATTTCCACTAGGGTTTAACCAATCTAGACTTCATTTAAAAAAATTTCAACATACGGATAATTTCTTTTCATTATTCTAGATTGCTAAGATGACAACCATTTTTTATTATAATAGGTGGACAAAAATAATTCTTTACGTCAATAAGAAGGGAATACATTATTTGAGTAGCTTAGAGGCTTATATTATTCTTGGAAGAGGATTCCCTACTACAACCTAAGCATGGCATTGTGATACATCCATTACATAGTAATTAGGGTTCTGGAAATGGATATCCAAAAATCTATATTTTAGGGGGAGATTAGGCAATCCGTCCTTTTGTAATTGCCGCAACTAGAGCGACCTACAACCATCACTTGGTCAACTGATATAACCTTTGTGACTTCCTCATAAATGTACCGATTTAATTTGACTTGTCATCCTCAGTGAACATGTTCAAGTTTACTCTGGCCTCATAGAATAGAAAAATCTTGGCAACCTTAAGGGTTTCCATCCATCTTAGCTTCTTTAAATTTTTCTGGAGGTAAGCAAGACGGTTTGCGTCAATGTAATAGTACCCTCCACTTAACATCCATCGTCTTTCATAATACAAGGGTGAATGATTGTAAATCTAATCTAATATTTGCATCATCTGGTTTCTCCAGCTAAAACTAGATGAGTACATTGCTAATATAAACATGGCTTGGAAAATCAAGAATTGTTCATAAGGTTTGTCCCTCTGCCAGAAATCAAGAATATATATTAACAAGAGAAGAATTCACAACTTAAGGAAAATATATCTTATGCTGTGGTTATAAATTTTTATTGGTTTTTATACTTGCACCATATCCTATATCAGCATAGTCTCTGATACCAATTGCGATGTGCCCGTCTGAGTTGCTTTCTCGATGTGGCACATTCTTAGTAGCCCATCAAGAGATATCCTAGACAATGTCATCTGAGATTCCATCGAATACCTTGGAGTTTGCTATCTAGGCTCACTTGAGTCTACCTTGCATTGGAAGTTTTGATTGTTCCCACGAGAATCGACTTGAGTTTTGGGTTTCTATTATTGGTCAAGTCACCTACTAACGGCGGTCGGTTAACGTCAATAATTCGAGTTTCCACTTCTTATAGGATTGCTCGAACTAAAGTGGACTTGCATTGCACTTGGTTCAAAGAGAATGTGAGATGAAAGGGAGTGTGGCATGTCGACCCTTCTGTCCATAGGGCAAAATCCCATTCTACTCCCTAAAATGATACAAGCGGGTTTCTTAATATCTAGTGGTCATTCGTTTATCTATTTATAAACGTAAATTTTTTCCTTTGAGAAAAGCTCTTGGCTTATCGAGTCTACCCAACCATAGGTCTGGACTTGATCCACCCGCTTCCTTCGATAGAGTATTTTTAATTACCTAATTATCTACCACTTTAGGTCTGACATATAAAAATAGTTTCTTTGATTATCTCCTAACATAAATTCATTACATGTCTTTATCTCACGATACAAAAGCAGTGTAAAGCAATTCTTTCTCAATAGTTCCTTTAAGAAAAAATATATTTTTACAATGTTTTCTATCCTGGTTGGATGTAACGTCAATGCAAAGGTATTAATCTCACAAAGTTCAGTTCCTAAACTAGTATTGGAACTTCCAGAATACTATCTGGGTTCAGAGGATAATTGATAGTTTGTAAGAGTCTAAAGAGTTTGTGACCAAAGCCCCTTAGTATCCTCACCTTCTCCTGCTAACTAGAGTTTCCTACAATAGGAACTTTCACGTCGTGATGGGTCTATACTTACTAACGTGAAAACAAAACCCCTTGGAGTAGGTTTTATTGACGCTAACCTTGGGGAGGTCTAGCGCCATCAAAGAACACTGCCTCAGTTGGCGTTTTGTGCCCATCAAAATACTGCCTCAATTGATGATCTATACTTGATTATCCATCTTTTAGCCTAATAATTTAGGAAATATTAGTATCTAATTTACAATCACAAACAGCTTACTTCAAATGTATTATACACAAACTTTCAACGAATTTATTTCCAAGACAAACCCCTTTCCTAGAATAACAATATTAGGGCTAAACTTAGCATACGTGGCCATATCTTCTAATAATCTTCTTGAATTACTCTCCCCTTGTGATCTAGCTCAGGTTAAACTTAAACAAGAGTTCATTTTTCCTAGACTTTTATTTTTTTTGGAAGCAACTTCCGTGATGATCTTTTTCTTTTTCTTAATGAAGTTCTATGGGTCCTTGTTTAGCAATAATTAAAAATTCTTAGTTATTTTTATTATGGAAAGCATTTTTTAACCATTTTATCTCAATACTTCTTTTTTCAGAGAATTAGAATTTGTGCTTCTCAATCAAAGGTTCCATAAGCTTCAATAAAAATCAAATGTTAAACTTCTTAGAATATATATTATTGCATAAAAATTGTAGTCCTCGAATCTAGTTCTTGAAAAAATCCTATTTTGCTGTAGAAAAAAAATCATAAACTCTTTTGAAAAGTGTAGTGTCTTCCTTGCACCCTATTCCCAAATTATTCCTTGGAATTTGCAGTTAGGAATTTCTCTAGGGTTTTTTGTATGCAAGAGATTAAAAAAAAAAATCATATTCTTACATATGCGGCTTTTCGTTACTAGCCCATAGGATGATGATCTATTTGTTGTCCTCAATATTGAAATTAATAATCAAATATGGTACCTGGGGATTTATGACAAGCACTTGGTTGATGTTGGTATTCGTAGCTTTGTTTTTGTAATTCGAGTACTCGCCATTTCATTTGTAGTGGTCACACCCGCAGTATTATTGGAAAGAGCTTTAGGTCATCATGATTGGGTTGATGGAGATGGAGATTATTAGAAATTGAGAGAAAATCAAGTAGAGTCTTGGTTCTTTAGGGGAGTGAAGGTAGAAGAGATGGGATTTGATTTTGAGAGCCGGTAGAGTCTTCACACAAGAATTTCCTCTCCTGCGCTCCTCTTGCCTCTCTCTCTCTTGCTCTTCTCTCTCAGTTCGAGAAGAGCCTCTTCTCTTGGTTTAGGCTAATGTCCTCGACGGCTCTTCATGCCCCATATTTATAGTTAAGTTGAAAGGGGAGGTTCATGGGTGGTGGCCAAGAAGAGGAGTTCTTTATGGAGGGCATCTTGCCAATCCAGCTATCTAGAAGATTTCAAGATGCAATCTGATCTTCGAGGTTCAAAGAGGAAGCTGCCAGAAATACCATGACTAATTCACATAGTTTTCAAGTGATCTTGCTTTAATATTTGGGCCTCTTGTCGAATTGAGAGAAGGGAGAGATTGCTAGAGTCTTACGCTGAGATTGAGGAGGAGAATTTAAGTTTTTTTTCCTATTTTCAAATTTTTCCCAATTGGGAAGGGAGAGAGAGATGGCATCGCTGATGACAAAAAGGAGGGGAGGGAGCTATGCTAGTTCGGCGACTTCTTCTCCTTCTTAAGCTTTTCTTTTTAAAGCTTAAGGCTTTTTTTCTTTCTTTCTTTCTTAGTCTCCACAAGCCAAGTCTTGACTACTCAAGTTTTAAATGCATTTGGTCAATTTCAGACTTATGAGCCATAACTATCATGCATATGGCAATTCTCACGTAGGAATGTTTGCAGTCATATCAGTCCCGAAACGTATCATAGTATGGGATATATATTATTTTATTTGAGACTCTGCTTTTTTATAGTCTAAACTCTCGAATGGGAAAGTCGAAACATCACATATGGATAGAAAGAAGGGAAAGAATCACGGAGCCTTACTGGACAAGAAATATCATCTAATATTACATCTACATTTAGCCCTTGGTTTGGGAGACTAAGGAACAGTCCCAAATCTTCATGTGCATCTACAAGTTTTGTAGGTCAAAGGGAAAAATAAAGTGTCAGTAGATGGTGGTAATGATATATTTTCTAGTCATTTAGGGTTTGATAGAGATTCGAGTGGTTTAGAGAGTTTGGATTATGAACATGGTATTTCTTTAGTTAAGACACCAAATGTACAAAGAGCACATGATAATGTAAAGGCTCCATTGAGTGATTGTTTGGTATGCAAGTCTAGCAGGCTCAAATATCCTATCAAAATATTTGATTTTTAATGTTATGCAACTCATCATTATGCTTATATGATAAGGGTGGTCAAGGATATCGAGTCCACTTGTTTTGAGAATATTGTTGGTCATGCTCATTAGGATGCAGCAATGGATGAAGAGATGGCTATATTAGAGACCAATAAGACTTGGAATCTAGTACCATTTTCTAAGGGCAAAGAAAGCTATTGGTTGTAAGTGTGTCTACAAAATTAAGCATAATGTAGATGATTCTATTAGCATATATAAGACTAGACTGGTAACAAAAGATTATGCCCAAACATATGGCATAGATTATGAAGAGATATTCGATTCAATTGCTAGAATGTCAATTGTTAGATGTATGATTTCTTTGGTAGCAACCAAAGGTTGGAGTTTGCAAATAAATGGATGTAAAGAACACCTTCTTGCATGATGAATTACAAGAAGAGGTATATATGGAGCAAGCAACAAGTTATGAGAATTTAGAGCATCCCACATATATGTATAGGTTAAAAAAGACATACTCTATGGGATGAAGCAAAAATTGGTGACAATAATAATGGATGATTTGATTATTACAGGTCACAGTGACAATGGGATGAAGCAAACATTGGTGACAATGATAATGGATGATTTGATTATTACATGTCACAGTGACAATGGGATTGCTCAAGTCAAGGAACTTTTGAAGAAGAAGTTTAAGATGAAGGATTTTGGTGAGCTAAGATATTTTCTTTGTATTGAGGTGATCAAATAATGATGGTATATGGCTAACCCAAAGGTAGTATGGCTTGGATATATTGCCCAAGTATGGTATGACAACATATAAACCTCTTCTAGTACCATTGGAGCAGAATGTGAAAATTGAGTATTAATGTTGGAGATGAGATAGAAGACCCTACTATGTTTAGGAGGATAATAGGAAGTCTGATTTATATGACTATCACAAGGCCAGATTTAAGTTATGCTATTGGCCTTATCAGTTAGTTTACATAGATGCCTAGAATGTCTCATTTGGATGTAGTTAGATTGAGGTATGTGAAGTCCACTTTGCATTATGGACTTTTTTATGAGGTAGATAAGGATATACATGTTTTTGGATTCACACATGCATCTGACATAGAAGATCTACCAATGGATTCATGTTTTCCCTTGGTAGTGCAACAGTTATGTGGAGTAGCAAAAAGTAATCTACAATTTCTTCATCGAGTATAAAGGTTGAGTACAAAGGTATGGTTATGGCAACATGTGAGATGTTTGGCTACAAAAGTTATTGGGTTATTTGGATGTGTAGAGAGATGGTCCAGTTGTCATTCACCATGACAATATGAGCAGCATACAATTAGCTAAGGAGCCTAATGTTCCATGATGCTAGGATAAAACACATTGAGGTGCATTACCACTTTGTGTGAGAGAGAAGGTGCTTGCAAGAGAGATTGACTTATTATATGTTGGCACATAGGATCAGATAGTTGACATTTTCACAAAGGAATTGGGTGCAAAGAAGCTTCAAAAATTTTGAAGTATACTTGGAGTTGCAAAGATACAATTGAGCTTGAGAGGGAGTGTTGAAACGACAAGCTCAACATGTCTAGACACTGATGATGGACCGTCTAGTTAGATGGGTTCACACATCTATACTTAGCACGTCGATAGTCATTATGATCCTCACATGGCCACTAACTTATCACTTATTATATTTTGTTTGTTGCATCTACCTACAACTAGCATAGTTATAGCACTATGAATTATGTGCATACTCTAAAACATTCATTATTAGATTAGGAAGGCTATATCAAGAAGGTATCAAATCATTCGCTTGGTTATTTGATTGATAAATCATTTAAATAGTGTAGAATCAAAGAAAAGAAAGGAAAAAACAAAAAATAGAACTAAAAATTTATTGGAAAAGACCATTTAAAATGCAAATTTCCATGCCTTGGATAGCTCTCTATGAACACAACTCTCCCATAGGCACTCACTCACAAGGATTACACTCACTACTAGGGATCCCACTCACTCATGCACACATGGGTTCCATATAAGCTGTTGAGATTTAGAGATAAATTAGGAAGAATATGTAGAGGAGTGAGGCTATTAATATGAAGGATCGAGTTGGAAAAAAAGTATAATAGAGAAAAAGCATTCAACAAGGGACTAAGGAAGACAACCGTATAATAATATTTTCTATCGAGGGAGCTAATAGCATGATGCATGAGAGGGAGGCTTTTTGCATTGAGTTTCTTTTGGGAACAATGTTGGGATAAGTAGGCAACAAAAGCATGCTTTTTACTTTATGAAAGCTTTGAGTTTTGGCAAATGGCTTGGGGGCAGCTTGAGGGCATCAAGGAGAAGAAGAGGAAGCATTAACTACAAAAATGGCAAAACGCAAATAGGGTTATAGATCTAGAACAAGTATACATGAATAATTTCAAAAGAATTAATCCTTTTAGACTAGTTGAATGCAGGCTTTTGGGCTACTTTAATATGGGCATGGCCACCCACATTGCGCATTATTTATTAATACTTACGATTACATATTTCTTTGTATACTATTTGAGAGTTAGACTCCATTCCCATGCAAGTTGTAATATTTCCCTTCGTTGGAAAACTTGTAGCTATGTGAGGATGTAGACACTAGCCTTTTATTCACTCTTAAGAAATTGGTTTAAATTAATCTAAAGTTATATGCATAGGTATGAGAGCTTTCGCTCAACCGCCAAGACCCACCGACCACTTATTGTTTCAAGCATTCCAAGTCGAGCACTAATGGCTACCTCTCACATAGGCGATGCACCATCCATATCTACGGGTGTAGTGAGCTTACCTCCATGCCGATCGAGTTACCTCCTCTCCCGTGCACTCCGGTAGCTCCACGATCCAAGTGCAAGCTTCAAGCAAGCTCCATCCTCCAGCTCCATGCTCCAAGCTCCATATCCGCGAGTAAGACAAGAGAAGAGAAGAGAATAAGAAGAGAGGAGAAGATGGAGAGCTTCTCCTCCTCGGTCCCTCACCCTCACACACTCACTCCCTCACACTCTCACACTCCCTCTCTCAAGCACAAGCTCAAGCAAGCAAGCAAGCAAGAGAAGAAGAAGAAGAAGAAGAAGAAGAAGAAGAAGAAGAAGAGGAGGAGAGCCACTTTTGGCCACACATAAGAATGAGCTTCTCATTCACTTTTCCACCTTATATACAAAACCCTAAATCCCTTTTGGGCGGTCATCCCCTTATCCCCTTTTTTACATGGCCGGTCGTGGCCTAGGCCCTTTTTCCCATTGTCCTTCTATCTTCCCAGCTTCCTTTCTACAGCCCGTCTACATTTACAAATTGCACGGGTGAGAGCCCGGTGCTCCTTATATTAAATCATGATGTGCTTGTGCTCTTTTACAAAAGTATTGACTTGCGCTTTGCGCCGTTTTCCCTTATTTAGGACTTTTTTGTGCAGGTTGTTGGGGGAACGTTGCTGGCCTAGGTGGTTGGTGGTAGGGTTTTTGGATTTGGTGGTAGGGCTGTTCTTTGTTGGGGATTGCACTAATGGCCAGCATAAGTGTTGGTTTGTTGGGGATTCTACACATGACGATTCTTGGCAGGCTTGCAGGATGATAAAGGATAAGAATTTAGAGTTGGGTGTCGATGAAGAGCGAATGACACTTTTGTTGGAGTCTTCAATACCTGCAAGTGAAAACCTCTCATAGGTGGTCTCTCCCTAGGGGTAGTGCTAGTCTTCTCTGTCGTGCACAAGACATAGTTCAATTAGTTTGTGAGACAGGTCAAACTCTAAGCAAGCTGAGAGTATTGTCTTGCACTTGAGGACCCAAACTGTGTATATATTTCGATGCAGATATTATGTGAGTGCTCGTGCATACTTAGATATTACGTAGTTAGAAGACCGCGGGTTGGTTTCTCGTAATAATATGTGGATGAAGCAAACTTTTCCATGTTGAGAAGAAGTACACGTGAAGGTGTATGAGACATCCTTTGTGGTGTGACTGCATGACGTAGCATAATTTAAAATGGCGACACCGCACTTTCGGTAGCTGGGAGCTATTAGATTTGCTTGATGAGGACGGTGTACTTTTCATGGCCATTCGTGCGGTGCTCACCACAATTGATTGCAATGGTATTACGGCAGAGTGCAAGAGGGAATCGTGCGAATGGGTTAGGGTGACAGGTCTAACCATAGGCGAGACAAGCTCCCTAGGTATGTCCTGCCCTTGATGTGCCCTGAACAATTGTGGGTGATGTTAAAGGGCTAGGGGATTGGGGACAGAGTCAGCCGACCAAGGTCAGTGGATGTACCTAATTTGAGGACCCCTAGGTGTTGTGCTGTGATCGTGGTTGCTTCGTATCTTTTTGTTCTTTTCTTTTCTTTTTTCCTTTTCTGTTTTTTTTTTTCCTTTTACTTTTTTCTTTCTTTCTTTCTTTCTCTTCTCTTCTCTTTTCTCCTTTTTTTTTGGACTTGCCTAAGTACAATCATTGCAATATGTTGAGGCTATTAGCCTTTCAATGGGTTGGAAAATGTCAAGCTTTGAAGGCTCAAGAAATGGATATTACAGTGATGATTGTGTAATAGCCTTGTTGTTAAAGAAGCAGTTGTTGAGATGGGGAGATACACTTGAGATATTGCAACCCTCTTTGGAATGTGCGATATTGGTACAGCTGGGGTAACAGCTGCCGTAAGTGCCCGGTGTAGAGTGTAACCCAGAAAGAGAAAGTGGTTAAGATCATGCTTTGGGCCATGCGACGTGGGCACTTGCAAGGGTGATGTTTGCTTTTCACAGCATGGCTTTGTCGTAGCTCTTTGTGAGGTTGGTGGTCTTGCGATGACTTGGGCATTGAACACGTTCGCACGAAGACCTGCATCGTCATGCATTTCACTTGTCACTTCAAGAGTATATGCAGGTCGCATGCATCAAGTACAACAAATAGATGCAATCATGTCAAGATATTACTTTATCAAAATCCTATGATACTGATTGTGATGCAGATTTTGATGCTTGTTAAAGACGTGGCATATATTAGCAATAGGTAAGGGAAGTGTATACAAGTGGAGAGCCTGCCCCTTTAACCCTTTAAAGACAAAAAGTTATGGCCGGATGGCCTTTGTTAAGCTGCTTATATATCATAGGGGCTATTCTATTTGCACAAGGTGGGGCGAGTCCAGGTGGTTGGGCGACTGAGGCTGTACCAGTGAGGGGCTCCTGTGAGGCTGGGTAGGGAAGATGTCGGTTGGGACTCGAATGGTGTAGTCCCTGTGGCCGCAACTGTGTCTAGAATGCTTTTAAACAATGCATCAAATTCCTACTTGTCTCGAGCTACCCTCTCCTCTTTCAAGCACCTGGTGCCTGAGCATCTAGTGGGAGCCTGCACGGCTGGTGTTGCCACACCACATGTGCTCCCTTGAGCCCTCATCCTCTCTGCTTGGGGGGTTTTTGACCTGCGTCCTGAGCAATGTCGTTTGGGGCCTCTTTTCAGCGCATATCTCTTTAGAGTAGGCACTTAGTGTACTAGTGGAGGCGCTAGTGCCTTATGCTCTTTCCGACAGCGGAGAGCTCCCTTGCATGCCAGCTGCACTATGTGGTCCATGACTGCTACCATAGGGGGACCTGCAAAATGTGAACCAAGGATTAGGCCCTGAGGCAGGATAAAACTATTCGCATGGAAGGGATTATACAGTGGGTTATCAAGCGCATATGATGAGGGGGGAGAGGTGAGGCATGTAGCGTTTGTTGTAAAGGGATAGCCCCCTGTTGATGTTCGTTTTGCTTCCAGCTATTAGCAGATCTTGTCTTATGCTAAGTTACGTGGACTGGTTGTCGGAGTGGGACAGGGCTCAACCTCGGAAGGATAGACCAGAAAGGGGAAAGGTGCATCAAAAGGGATGGTGCCCCGTCTACACCATTAGAGATGTTGGTTAGGGCTTCCTATGGCGATAATGAGGGTTGCATACCCTCCACCTGGAGGTGGAAATGGTCACATGACTTCTAAATGTGTGGTGAGAGGAGGACCTGAGGAGCTCAACTTGTCAAACCCAACTCTTCTCCTTGTGCTTGACTATCATTGCTTGTGTGTGTTCATATTATCTATACACGGTCACAAAATTCATTGTTTATTTATGTACATATTTATGAATCCATGTCACTTCATGAGGATAAAAGCCAATTGTAGAGCTCCGAATTGTACTGGAGTGTGGCACACGCATCTAGTACTCGTGGCAACCTTCTTAATAACATCAGGTATTTTGCAATGTCAAGTATCATGATACCTTGTCCGAGTCTACTTGCAACATGTAGCTCCTCCTCAATGAGAACCTTATTAGCCACCAGAGAGTTCTCTTGGCTAGTTCCAGCCAGAGAGATTTGGTGGCAGAGCACATAATTGAATGTTACAGTTAAGCGTAGTTCGTCGGCTTCCTCATCAGAGATGAGTCGCATGCGTTCATGCAGGAGCCTGTCATAGTGCTTATCAAGATATTCTTGCTCTTCCCAAGATAGGGGAAATGGCAAGTATTCTTCAAGTTGCTCCTTAGGGAATGCACCCATGTCCGCCAGGACGTAGACACGTGCGAATACTTTGAGTTTAGCATCCAACTCAGTTAAGCATTCAACGACACTTCTATGTTCAACGAGGGCTTGCTCGGTTGCTATCTCATGCAAGGTTCTAGGAGTTTCCCTAGGCTTTAGCATAGCTAGGGGCTCAGGCCTAGATGAGCAAGATTGGTCAACACTAGGATTGCTTATGCTCTCAAGGTTTATACATTTTTCCTAAGGTTTTGCTGCTATTTTATCATGGTTCTCCTTGGATGTGACTGGTATAGATTTTTCACCCTATTGTGACAGTGTTGTATCCACTCTTGATTGGTCAATGTAAGTTCTGTTGTCGATGGATTGAGTGTTGCAAGAAACCGTTGATGGTAACGGCTGCTTTGATTTTTCAAAACACATGGATGTGTCTGAGGTTTCACCACTATTCAGAGAGACATCAATGGGTTCATTGGTGGATGGACTTGATGCTTTATTCCTCAGCTCTCTAGGGCTCTTGATCTCAATGTTCTTGGGGTTCACAACCACCTGTAACTACTATTGTTTTCGTTGTTTTCTCCTCTTTTTCTTGGTCAGTGAAGGTGCATAACTTAATGACTTAGGACCCTGAACTAGGTCAGGCGCCGTTGATGTGCTTGGTTGGGCCTCAGCATTCTCTTTCTCTAGTGTGTCCTCATGGGACATAGTCACGACCTGCTGAATAGCCTTGCTAGGTTGTGAGGGTACAACTGCCTCTCTTTTTGGAGAGTCTAGCTCTTCAGCCAATTCCCTTCTGTTTAACTCCTCTAGTCTAGGCTTTAGATGCTTTGGAAGTGCTGGAGTTGTCAAGGAAGTTGGTTGTGACACCTCCTCCATAAGTGAACTACTAAGGACACGTTCCACAAGGGGCGTTGTCACGGCCAAGGGCTGTGACTATTGTGATCCCTGATTGGAAGTAGTAGCAGCTTCTTCAGTGGACTGGCTACTGTTAGTAGATTGCAGTGTCAAGTCCCTAGGGCGATCAGAAATGGTCGTGTCTTTTGTTGCCCTTTGAGCATTCACTTGTGTAGATCGAGCATGAGTTGATCTAGTCACAGTAATCTCTTCAAATTTCTTCAATATTGAAGCCAATATTGCTTGATAATGGTAGTAGAGAAGTCCTAGAAGTTGGGAAGAGCCAACTTTTGAGAGAAATTTGAAGCTTCAAACCTAAAGCTATGGATGCCCTGTTGCTTTTTAGGGTTTTAGAGATCTTTGATCAAAGGAATAAAGAAGAAGGTTAAAGATCACTTGAAATAGATGGTTATTTTCTTGATTGAAGCTTGGAAAAGCTAGAGTTAAGTGATCAATGGTTGACAAGAGCTGAGGTACTGAGAATATGTAGTGCACTTTGCATTGAGATTTTTTGGCTATTGTTGTGCCCAATCCTTGGCAAGCTTGCTATAGTATGGTGCTCATAATGCTTGGCAAGAGCTCCTGAATCTTTATCCCAAGGTTTCAAGAAGAGATGAAGTGCTAACTGAGAAAGAGGGAAGATTCTTTATTGTCCACCATGAAAGCTTATGCAAAAGCTTGAAAGGAAGAGGAGGAAAGAGAAAGGCTATTTGAAAAGTAATTGGAGTTCTAACCCTGACTAGCTCTATTTTCCCTTTCTTTAACAATTTTACTTCTAGATGGCCTATTTCTTGTCCACAACTTGCCATTTTATCCATGGTACCTCCAACTTGGTCTTCATGTACTCTATTTAGCTCTAAATAGGTTAAAAGGCTCCTTAATCTCTTCACTTGTCCATTTGAAAGTTGACACCCTATCCTCGAGGATCTAGAATGTATCTAGTATGAGGAGAAAATCTAAAGAAAGATTGTAACCAAATGGATGAAAGGCCAATGCTTTGATACCACTTGTCAAGAAGAGGACTGAGAGGTGAGAGAAAGGAGTATGGAAGAGAGAGAAAAGAGGAGGGAGAATGAGTGACGAGGAGAGACAAAGACTAGAAAGATAGGAGAGAAGAAATAGAAGCCATGAAAGCTATGAAGAAGGAGGTGAGATCAGAGATAGCAATTGTATTATTTTCAAAAGTGTTGAAATTACATGTTTATACATTTTGTACTTTTGTCAATGTGACAATGTATTATTAATAATCACTCTCTAAAATAATATGTCTTCCCAACTTCTTACGCTATGTCACATGTTGCAACTATAATATCATTGTACTCTACCTCAGTATCAAGTAGTACAAATGTAGGCTTCTTCTTGCTAGTCCAAGTAACAACATCTCTCCTAAAGGAAGACATAAACCCATTGGTAGGCCTCCTATTTAAATATTGCCAGTCTAGTTAACATCCCTATAACCATGCAAGTTCAATGACATATTTGTAGGATAGAAAAAGACATAATCAAGTGTAGATGTAAGATATTGTAGTCTGAACCACTACACTGCATTCAAAAATAGCTTTGGTGAAAGATGCATAAATTATCTCTCCAAACCAACAATGTCATTGAGATTTTGTCTTGTGATCATCAAATAAATAAGGTTACCCATAATCTTTCTATACATAATGATAGCCTCAATCATATCACCTTCATATGCACTACACTTAGCATTGACATCTAGAGGTATTGAGATTGGCTTACAATTAGCCATACCATACTTTTTTAGTACATCTAAAGAATATGATCTTTGTGACAATCATATACCCTCTAGAGTCTTGATTACCTCTATACCAAGAAAAGAATAGATCTCCCAAATCCTTCATTTCAAACAGTCTTGAGAAGACTCTTCACATGTTTAAAATCTGTCTCACTATCACCCATGACAATCAAGTCATCGACATATATAGTAATGAGACCACAATACCTACATCACTCTCACATACATAAAGTAAGTGATTAGCATGTGCTTTGTAGAATCCAATGCTAACAAGATGTTTTACAATCGTATCATGCCATACCTTGATACTTGTTTCAGCCCATGTAAGGCCTTATGAAGCTTACATATATAATCATGATAATTATCCTCCACATAACTAGATGGGTGCTCCAATAAATTTCTTCTTATAATCCCCACACAAGAAGACATTTTTAACATCCTTTTGATGCATAATCCAACTCTTTCATACATCCACTACTATGACATCCCCCACAGTAGCCATAGCCACTAAAGCAAAAGAGTCTTCTTATAATCAATACCATGAGTCTCGACATACCCTTTGGTGGCTAGCCTTACCATATAGCACTCAATAGATCCATCGAACTTATGTTTCTTCACCTTGTAAACCCATTCACAACCAATAGCTTTCTTGCATTTAACACAATTCTAGTAATTTTGGGAATATTTCAAAACGGAATCTATTGAGTTATTGAATAATAAATTTGGAGCAATGGTGTGAGAGTTATAGCAAAGAGAAAGTTTTGACCATGAGTCCTAAACTTGTGAAAAATTCCAAAATTCACTAATAATATTTCTTTTGGTAGAGACACCAAATCCCATGTATTATTTGGTGCACAGATCGGATGCTCTATTTGTACATAGCAAGCACCGGAAGGTCCCCAAGAACAAAATAACTCTATTTTTGCACAAATAACAAGAGAGAAGACTTGCACGACATGAAGCAAAAGACTAATTGGATACAATCTCCCCCCATGCCTTGTGTGAGAGCTCCACAAAGCATGTATTTGATATATTATTCATCTCCAAGCTCAAAAAATAGCCCAATTTACAATTAGCACGCTTTAGCTTTTGTGCTTGCTTTTATCCAACTAAAGAATTAAAGCGATTCGGTGCTCAAAGAGTCAGGATGTGCCCAAATACAATGTCCAATAACAATTATTTAAATCATGCACCCATGCGCATACAAAATAATAAATAAAGGTCATGTGCTTCAATAAGTAAGTGCATCAAAATAAATATTGGCACCACGCCTAAGATGCCCATCAAAATGATAATTTCTTCTAAATAACTTGAAAACACGCTATCATCCACTACCAGTGCTTCCCAATGCCACCGCTGCCTGCTCTACACATCAACTGAAGCATTCACAATTGTTAGAAAATAATAAAATTAAACCGACAAAAGTGAATACATAGCAGTCTTCAGCTACAAAATAAATAAATTAGTTAGAACTCAATCCTAACCTTAATTTATTACAAACGCGCACTCTAAACTCATAAACATCCATTAATTTAAATATGTATTTTGCTACGGAATCACCCACTTGCACATTAAATTAACTACATTGACTTTTCGCACAAGGAATCCACCTTGTGTATGAGCCCCGGTAATAAATATAATTTTACGGAATCCACCGCAAAACCTCATGGAATCCACCGTGGAATATGCCTCCTGGAATCATTATTTGCCTTAAGTGTAGCCATTTCTTTATTCATAGCATTATCCCAATGCTCATTACCCACTATATCCTCGAAACTAGTGGGCTCTACATATCTTGTAAAACCTTAGCCATGTATTCTGACACTTGTTATCTATTTCATCCTTGAAACTAGTGGGCTCCACATCTTGCACAACCTTAGCATATATAGTGATGAGCTACATAGCTATTCTATGTTAATCATTGCATGGACATTCTTACTTTGTTTGACTTGTGGATCACTACCATGCACCTTAGCATTATGCCTTTCTCACATTAGATGTCCTAATAGATGGAATCCAAAACTCTTCATCTAAGCTTTGCTCAGAACCATTTGAATCCATATCAACATGAGAGAACCTAAGGACACATCAATCATAATAGGTGCGCCCCCAACCTTCTCTTGCCTTTCCTTGACACATATGATGTACTTGGTGGAGTGACCTATGACCGTAATCTATCACTCTAAGGGTCTAGCAATAGACCCATAGTTAGGAGAGTCATGTGGCCCACTCAATATTTGTGAGACTGTTGGCTTTTTTTCTACATAGCCACACTCTCAAGCACATCAGTCCTAGCTGTATTTGCACATTACTATAGCAAGTGCTCATTTTATAATAGACATTGTCCCTAATAACTCTCAACTCATGTTTTAAAATGAGTGAACCTCACTTTTCTCACATATAAGGTAAACCCATTCTTTTCAAGTATAATAATTAATGAAGGATACATAATATTTTCAACCACTTATAATTGTAGTCTTTGTAGGACTCCACATATCAAAATGCATAAACTCAGGTGGTTACTTGCATACACGATTTTCATGTGGAATTCCATGCCTTGCCTGCTTTCCATATTGGTTGCTGGGCCTTGTGGCCCAGCCTTATCTCCCTCATGACCCTCAAACTGATACACCGAAAGAGGAAGAGACATGAGAGAGAACAAAGAAGAAACACAATTTTGAGAATGAGAGATAGACTGGACATGATAGAGATAATGCAACCATCTTTCATTCATGTGCATAACCTCTTCCCTTACTTACATGTTTATAGCCCAATTTTGCAACCCTTGGCACCACATAAAGGTGCATTTACATTCATTAATGTGGTATCGCTTTTAGCCCCTAACACCTGGCATGTAGTACGAGGGACTGATTGTGAAATAATTGAGAACCCATGCATGTGACAAAGTGTTATACAAGATGTCAAATTATTAAGCGCTTTTACAATCATTTTACATTTTTGAGAGAATTTAGGAACATAAATGTATACATCAAAGTAATTAATCTGAGAGATTTTGCTGGCATTGATTAATGAAATAAGTCCTCTTGAGTTCTTCCAAGTGCATGGTTCTTGTAAAATGTTGGTCTCACGGTGGTACATCCCTGGTATGACCCCTTTGGAGTACTCTATCCTTGCTAAGACCACCTCTTGAAACAAACTTCATGAAAGAGAACCTTTGGAAACTTTTGACTTTTGTTGCTCATTATTTAAAGTAACATATGCATCTTGACAAGGGTAAGTTGATAGATGGATAATGAGAGTTGGAGTAGTCGATTGTGACAATTAAGGATAGTAGACTAAAGCTAAGACAAAGCACATGGATGAGGTAAGCTAATATGTGAACATGCTTATAATATTGAAAGAGAGGTGAAGTATTGAAGGTTGCATTAGGAGTGTTATGCTATGAAGTAAAATATTGGTGGAATGATATGAAAGAGAATTCTAAAACAATGCATGTGACATGGCAATTAGTATAGGTGATGTGTGAGGTAATTGGAGTTATGAGGTTGATGGCAATGCCTTGGCAACATTCCATGCATCATTGGGTGATTAGGGAGATGCCAATATGGTCGATGATGCTAGCTACTTATGGGCGAATGATGAGGTGGTGATGTTGGAGGTGGACATGGTAGGGTGTCAGAGTTGGTGCCCATTGACGATAGCTGCCCTCGTTTGCAAGTGCTAGTTGATGATGGCAGCCATTTGGAGAACAAGTGTTGTCCATTGACTTTGGCATGTTGATACTTCTTGTGCGATTTTTTGACTTTAATACTACACATCAATGATAACATGCATGGATGATGGCACATAAGGAACTTGGACAAGTGTTGAGGCAGATGGTGGGCTATTGAACTGCTTGTGGATTTGATTGCTGTAGTCATCAGGCTTGACAAAATAACAAAGATGATTGACAAGTAGAGATTTGCAAGGATCCATTGCATGGCAGGATCACCAAGTGGTAGCTGGGGCAAACATGGGTTGGTGATGTAGTTGACGGGGTATGAAGCCATTGGGATGATGGTCCTAATGGGGCCAATAAGGTTTTGCCAATGGGTTGGTGAGGTTGAAGAAGAAGTAAGAATATGATGTTGATCACTAGGTCACCCTCACAATCTGCAACCAAAGATTTGCAAAGATCAATGATTGCAGGATTGTCAAGTGGTTGTTGGGCCTTGCGGCCCAACGAAGCCTTATCTCCCTCACGACCCTCAAACCGATACACTAAAAGAGAAAGAGACGCAAGAGAGAATGAAGAAGAAACTGAAGTTTGATAATGAGAGAGAGAATGGACACGATAGAGATAATGCAACAATCTTTCATTCATGCGCATAACCTCTTCCCTTGCTTACATATTTATAGCCCAATTTCACAACCCTTGGCACCACATAAAGGTGCATTTACATTCATTAATGTGGTGTCCCTTTTAGCCCGTAATAGATATTGAAGTGTTGCATATACTTTATGCATATACTTGTGCATAAAGTACACTCTGTACATCCCATCAACTTTAAACTTTAATAGGCAATCCATAATATGTTTTGACTACATATTTTTAAACCTTGCATATTTAGATGTCCAATTTTCTTATGCCAAACTTCAATGTCAACCGTGACACTTAAACCTTGTGCAAACATAGTAGTATTTGCTTTATGTAGACCTATATCAAGAGTAAACAGTTTGCTAGCATGCTTACCTTTTGCAATCGACTTGCAACCATTTTCAGAGTCTTCTACATAATGATCATAAGATGCAAACCAAATCTGAAATCCCTATTCCACTAGAAATGAGGTTTTTAGTTATGTTTAGTACATGCAACACATTAGGTAAGTACTTTATTTTACCATCTTGATACTCAAGGGAACATTTCTAATGTAAGTAATGGGATTAGTTGTATCATTTCCTAGCTCCACATAACCTAGAGACTCTAGATTGCACATCTCTCTAAATCAATTTCCATGAGAAGTCATGTGGTTAAAGGCATTTGTACCATATATAATTGTGAGATGAACCATCAATCGTTAAAGTATTCATAAAACACTATATGACAAAGAGTTGCTCACTTTCGTCATCATTGTTTTTGCTAATTGAAGTATATTTACCTTGTCGCTTTTTTCCATTTCTAATTTTAGATTTATTTTTTAAACATTTGATAAAAATATAGTTTTTCTTACCACAATGCCAACATTGTCTACTATAATACAAATTTTGCTATTAGTTAAAACTTGCAAGTTGCCCTCTTTTGCTCTCCCTTCCTTGAGACTTTTCTCATCTATTTTGTTGTACACCATAACTTTGACATTGACCACCACCTTGGTCTTGGTGATGACCTCTATCTTTGCTAGTAGAATAGACTACATGTTTAGATTTGATCTTACTTTGAGAAGAAGAAGAATCTAAACCAAGGCTTTTCTCTTTGAGTATCAACACAAAAATCAGACCTACAAAGTTAGGGATATTATCCCTAGTATTTGTAGATGACTTGAAGCTCTTGTTCTCATCTACAATTCATCTAAACATGCTTGCATAACATCATTAATATCAATTTCTACGTGGACAGATCCAAGGGCTTCCACAAAACTTCCATGTAGGATAATTATTCTTATCAGGCTTCTCATTGAAAATTTGGTTAAAATTGTCAAACATTTTGATAAGATAAGCAAACTTGCAAAATCTACAATCTGCAACTAAGCCAATGCCAAGTGTACTAAAACTAAAACATGCATCCCTTTTCACTGATTATACAACATGAATGCATATATCCGCTATGTATGTAACCTAGCAAACACTTGAAACCAAGAATAGACTATGTGGATGCAATCCAGCTGAAGAATCACTAGCATATCCTCCATGTCAGTCACATAACATGCTATTGAGTAAAGTTGTGCCACATCACCAATGCGTATACTGGATGCCAGGTCATGTGGAGCTCAAAATCTCAACATCGAGTGGGCAAATGTGTATGGGCATGAAATTGAGCATGTGCCACAATAATCACATAGAGAGATCATGATCAATAAGATATTACTATCCCAATTGTGGTGGCTGGCTCTATTCAGTGATATGGCTTGTTTCATCAAACATGGTTCTAAGTGCTAAAAAACTAAGCTATCATTTTGTAAAGACAAAATGGAACTCCTCCTAGTACCCACCACTTCTTTGAAAAGATGATTTTAGAATTCATGGGGCCCATTAGTCCTATTGCCTAGTATTACCAAGCTTGCTACATTATTGTGGCCATTGTCTGCATGACCAAATGGGTAGAGCCTAGGGTTACTTGCAAGAATGATACCAAACCTACGACAATGTTCTTATGGAAACAAGTCATCTCACCATTTTTCTACCCCATCAAAATAGTCAATGACCAAGGAACCCATTTTCTTAGCACAATCATTGAACATCTATTGTCTATATTCTCGGTCCTTCATAGAAAGGCTAGCCCAGACTATCCTTAAGCAAATAGCCAAGTGAAATCAACCAAAAAGGTCCTTATGAACCAAGATTGTCTTAGCCTTGAGGTTAATATAGGATCATAAGTTGAAGGCACCATAATGGGCATATTGAACAACTTATATGACAATAGGGAAAACCACCTTTAGGCTAATTTATGTATAGATGTAACCATCCCAATTGAGGTCCAAATTCCTAGTCTTCATATTGCAGTGCAAGAGTAACATGAAGGACCTAAGGCTTGGTCTAATTGCTTCATAGAACTAGAATGTCTCTAATAGAAACTTGGCTATTGATAAGTCGTGCCTTGCTTTGTTGAGAAAGCCAAATGTAAGGATACACATATTTAATAATGATCATTTGATAAAGATGATCTTGTGCTTCAATATTTGATCAAAGGCTATAAAGAAAAGCTCAAACTCTAAGGCCTTAAACTAACTGTGTCTCCATAAGAAATAAGACAAGAAATATGAAGTAAGAAACTTTGGATGGGAAAAGTATTGAACATTTAAATGACTATCATATAAAGACAAAATACCCTTTGGAGCATTATTTGCATGAACCATCCATGAAGGAGATGTTGTATTCTAGTCAAGTCCATCATGGTGATATAACAAAGAAAAATATGAACAATTAGAGCAACAAGCTCAAGTTATCAATCCATCTTCAATCGAACTTTCTCCTACACATTTTAGGTTCAATGTTAGAGCAATGACTACTAGTAGCTTAAAATCAAACGATGATTCCATGATACTACTAGCATATCTCTACATCCTATTGACCATAGCCAAAATTGTAGTTGTTGATGCACTCATCAATGAGGGACTTGATTCTAACATCATTTCTTACTATTACCAAAAGAGCTACATCAACCTTCTCAATTGCAACCAACTAGTGTTAAATTGAGTTCGTATAGAGGCCCTACTCATTTCTAGAAAAATATAAGTTAATTTGACCGTGGAGATTGAAAGCATTCCTATCCTCTTCTATATTTTACTAAAGAAGTAAGAGGTGGACATTTGGAAATAATATTGGTACAACCAATAATATATTTGAATGGTACAACCATACAAATACATTATGAATTGCACCATCAACTATGTTGACAAGCTAATTCACTTGTAGTTTACCTTTGCAAGAGTTGTATTAACTTTTAATTCTTGGGACTTAAACATGAGCACATGCAAACCACTCTCATAACTCCAAGCAACAAAGAAACTTTCAGAGCTACTTCCTAAGGAAATGGTACATATTAAGGTACGATATGTCCACTATGGAGGGCAACTGTCTCATAACCATAATCAAGTAGCATCATGTTGTCAATTTGTTGCAATATACTCCATGTACTTCGAGACCACATCTCTTAGGTTAATTATCAAATCATGCAAACTTGGCTCATCTATTGATGTTTTACACCACCCATTATTGGACAAAGTCCTAACCAAAGAGAGGTTACACATTGCCAATCATTTTAATAAACTCTCATTGCTCAACAATATCAATCTTACCTATGCATGCTTATAGTCCAACCTTTTGATCTACATACTCTTTTTGAGATCAAACATAGTATTGAATTTTACAGTTGGTGGCTCCTCAGAACATCTTCAACCAATGTGCATAAATAAACAATCCATTTTTTATAAGTACCAATAAAATGATATTCTTTAATTAAAACAAAGACAAAAAATCTTGCATATACTATGATCCACTCCTTCAAGCTAGGAAGATTAAATTTATAATATGCGAGGGGAGGAAATATTTGGGCATCCTCTAATCATGAAAACCTCAGCCATTTTGTATTGTATAAATTTTTTTGCAATGAGGTAAGAGTATGTGAATCAGAAATGTATTTACATTGTAGATAATTATTAAAAACAATTCCTTAGTGTCATACAAATGGCAGCCCCTCAACCCCCTCACCTCATAGTCACACTGCTTCTAGTTCTAATCAAAGATCCCCTCAATGAAGAAAAAATTATGTTCACTCCTCAACAATGACAATGTTCATCATATAAGTAATAATGTGGAGTTTAGATCATCTCAGGTGTCGAGCCTTGATAATGTTGGGAACCTTATCAAGATGTATCAGAATACCATGAATATGATTTTTTCAATTGTGCATTAGTTAACTATGTCAAATCCATAAGAACTTAGATCCACTTCATGACATGTGAAGGTCTCATTAGAATTATGATTAAGGTACAAGAACTAGCATTCTTATTTATAGGTTGAGGGTTGTCTAGTGCTATGTGAATAAAAAGGTCAAAATTGATTTGTACCAGAATTAATAGAGGAGACCTTGGGGATCAAAGCAGGATTACGAAGACATGTTAGAGCATAGTGAATACCCCAAGTGTCTCAAATTGGGATGACCTCGTGGTAAATGGTGAAGGAGTTCTATTGAAGGAGATGCTAAAAGAAGAGTTAAGGGTTGTAGCATACGTATTTCATCACTTGTTCACCTACAAAACAAGACCACAACCATTTTGGAAAGGATACCCAAATGGTTGATGGAGGATATCATGACAGTGAACTTAGTCAACTAGGATGTGCTTATGGCCGGAATGCATCATTGAGTCCCTTGCAAAATCCCATAAAGTCCCCCACAAAAATACAAGGGTAAAGCTCAACCACATCGAGGCAAGAAATAGGAGAGAAATAGTATCATCAACCATGGCAATACTCTCACTAGGATCATTGTCATTTGCCCAGAAGTTTCCATCCAATACACATTGTCTTCTAGATACAATCAACCTCCACCACGAAGGAACTTGGTAGAATAGGGAACTTAGGAAAGTCTCGATTAGTAAGAAAGAGATCCAAGGAAGACATGAAAAGGTTGGAAGAAAGGATTATGAAGTCTCTCTCCCAAGAGGTAGATGAGAAATGTCCAAGAGGGAAGAAGGAAACTCGGTTCAAGTAAAGGCAAAAAGAAGGTAACAAAAACTTGCAAATAGTCAATGTTGCAATCATCTAGACTTAATAACAACAATTAAAGGGATGCAATTTTTTTTGCATTAGCTAGAGCTAAGGCAACTGAAGATACCACTGATAAAACTCAAAAGGAGCAAGAATGCCTTGTAAAGCCCATCAAGAACCCATAGAAGCATGCTATAGGACATAGTAAATTGGGTGGGCTAGGAGCTTTCAAGCAGTTTTGTGAGGAACTCAAAAGAGATAAAGTAGAAGTTGACAAAGCCAAACAATAACTTTAGGATCTTTTGGAAGAAACTCAAGAAGCATATGACAAATTCATTATACGATCAAGTCAACAGATCTAGGACATTTAGATATAACACAAATATAACAATTAGAGCTAAGGAGGAAGAAGTGGAAAGGCTACATAAATAGAAGGAAGAGATCAAGGGTTGAGTAATAGATGTCACACTATAACTTACAAAAGATAAAGCAAAGGTAACTCTTCACGAGTGATAGAAATGGGAGCATCAATAGGTGCAAGTGTTAAGATTTATACAATCACACTCCTAAGATAGCCTTTATGTATGGAGCAGTAGGGCAAGGGACATGCAATAGCTTAGGAGAAGTTGCCTTTATCCCATATGCACAATGAGAAAAGTGGTACCATCTTGCAACTATAAAGCAATGTACTCGACAATCATTTGAAGGGAATGCTATTGTCCTTTGTACTTTCAGTCTTGCCTCTCTCTACTCAAGTTGTCCAAGTTAATCTATCTTGGAACATAATTCACTTGAGTAACAGTCTGTGTGTCTAGTCTCAATCATCATGCATCTTGTCATTGACTTTCGTCCTCCATAGCTAAGCCTTGCTCAAGGATCCACGTTTCTCAACATGGTATCAGAACCATGGCAAGCTTGATTTAGCTCAGTTCAATGCTTTTCCAAATTTTCTCAATCTCAAGCTAGCTTAGGTTCAATAGATGACTTCATCTCTCACTCAATTTTCACTTTATTCAAGCCATATCTTGACTGGGGAATCTCAAGCTTGCTACTCAGAATTGTGTCAAATTTGATCGTACACTCTACGTGGACAACATGACCCACTATATGTCCTATGAGTATAGGGCTTTTGAAGCTTGGCTTATGGGCTAACTTTTTATAAAAGCATTCTTCAAATGATGCACTATAGCTCTTGCTACAAGAAGAAGATTGGTCTCTATATGCTAACCCTAATTAGACCATAGCTCTTTTGAACTTCAAGCTCTTAAAACTCTTCATTTCTCTCATCTATTTGGTGCATTGAAGTCCCATCCACTCAGATTTTGTCAAATTCTAGCAAGTGCAACCTCAAACTCAACAAAAAGAAGGTTCAAGAAGATTCAACATCAAGCTCAACAAGTATAGTATCTTTTGATACTCATTTCGTGCTTTTTGGCACCTAGTACTTCTTGTGTCTCTTGACACATCCAAGTTCAACTCACTTACTGGTTATTTGCTGCTCAAAAATCTAGTATGGGAAAAGGTTCACCATCATGCCACTTCAAAGGAACGGGCTTCCACACATGGCAGACACGGATAAAGCTAATCCTCATGAATAAAGGTCTTGATGGGTTGGGGAGCCGTAATCTACCAATTCAACTTCTTGTATCTTGTGTCACTTGTTGAAGGGTTGAGAATATATGTAGTTAATCATTTTTGAATAAAGAAAAAGAATTCAAATAAAAAGGATCACCACTTATTTGGATTGAGTTGAGTTGATTTTTGTTTTTGTTGCATCAACTTGACAGCATTGCTTATATAGTGTTGTATGGTTTTTACCTGTGCAATATTTTATTGATGTATTTTGAGGTGGAAAAAGAAATTCGTAGAATCCTACACACACCATATAAACTTCACCTAAAACACATAATTTATTTACATTCTCATTAGTATCCTGATTCATTGTAATTGCTAAGGCTTGTGAATGTGATGGATGTAGTTGCAAAACTAGTAGTTAAGACCATTTTGGTTACGCCCCCTTGATTGTGAATGTGATGGATATTATTTGCAAAACATGAGTTGTGACCATTTTGGTTCCACCCTTGATTGGGCATTAGTAGCTTTGCTTTTGATGGATTTCGTGTGATCAGTAGCAATTCAAGGGAACTATTGATTTAGGTCCTAAGATTGTTTTGAAGTAATCTTGGGCTTCATGTCATTCAAATAAGTATTGGTAGCACTAAACTTGATTTTGGTATAAGTTCACAGAGTTCTTATATGTACTCTTTAGTTCCACTATAGAGGCTTCAATAGTTGCTTCTAGTAGCATAACTCTTTTTTTTCCTTCTTCTTCCTTTCGAATGATCTAGATTGAAATTTAAGGACTTGGGGCATTTCAATAGGTGTGGGAGCTTTCACTCAATTGCCAAGACCCACGGACCGCTTATTGTTTCAAGCGTTCCAAGCGAGCTCTAATGGCTATCTGTCACCTAGCCGACACGCCGTCGATCCTACGAGTGTAGTGAGCTTACCTTGGTGCTTGATCGAGTACCCTCCTCTCCCTTGCACTTCGGTAGCTCCACGATTCTTGATGCTAGCTCAAGCATCCTCAAGCCTCCTCCATCTCCAAGCTCCATCCTCCATAGTCGTGCATGCAAGAGAAGAGAAGAGAAGAGAAGAGAAGAGAAGAGAAGAGAAGAGAAGAGAAGAGAAGAGGAGATGGTGAAGAGCTTCACCCTCTTGATCCCTCACTCTCACACACACTCCCTCACACTCTCACACTCCCTCTCTCAAGAGCACACACAAGCAAGAAGGAGAGAAGAAGAGAGGAAGAAGAAGACTCTTTTTGCTACACACCAAAGAATGAGCTTCTCATTCACTTTTCAACTTTATATACAAAGCCCTAAATCCTTTTTGGGCGGTCATCCCCTTTTCCCCCTTTTACATGGCCGACCGTAGCCTAGGCCCTTTTTCCCATTTCCCACCATTCTAATTTATCATATTCCCAACTAATGTGTACACTTTGCACAGGAGCGAACCTGGCACTCTTTTACAAAGATTTGGGGGCGCTTCCACAATTTAATTCTTTTGTTGCCTCGGGCCGACATCGAAGCTTTCTGAGGGTCGTGCCCGAACTTTTGAATTTTTCAGGGACTGGCTCTTGGTCAAGGCGCCTTTTTTTGCTTTTATCCTGCGTCTTTTTTGCTATTTTCATTTTTTTTCCATTTTTCGCCATTTTTCACTCCTCTGTGCTGCGGGAAGATGGTAACATTACCCTCCTCCTAGCCAAGTGCCAGTCCCATGGCACTGCGGTGGGACGTAGTGGCTAGTTAGGTCGGCTGCTAGGCGGAACAGGTAGGTGGGTGGTTGGGGGAATGATAGGTGATGGAGGTTGGGGACGATGACCAGGAAAGATTTTGGCGTGCTTTAGGCTCCATGAAGATACTCGGCATCTTTCACATTGTTGTGGCACCCCTTATGTATCCGGTCGTCTTTTGAGTATCAGAAACGCTTGAAGCAATAAGCAATCCCTTAGGAGGATGGTATTGGAGGGATTTATTCTGGAGAAACCCCCCGAATGCTGTTTGTCTTGAAAACGTGTGGCTTTGATTGAAGATCCTTGTCTTTGAGTTGAAGGTCTTTAGTTTTGAGTTGAAGGTCTTCAGGCTTGTGGAGTCAATAAGTGATTTGTGGATCTTGAGGCATCGGGCATGGATCTTTGGATGATGAGGTTCCAAGATCTATGCCAATGGCAGTTCTACCTTGACTTGGTTCGATCATGGTGGCCATCAGCAGGCAGATGGCTGGATGCCAGCGCATGAAAAGAAGTTTGGTTTATTAAAGGGTGCCATGGGTGATCTTCTTCCGAGTATAGCCATTTCTTGAGAGTCGAACATAACCTGCAAGAAAAGTTGTGCACTCCCTAAGGGGTGTGTCTGCTCGCTGTGTAGTGTGTGGTGCTCGTGGCAGTGGAATTGGGAGATGGGTCTAACCTTGGGTAAGCCCTTGGTAACGTCCCACACTTGAGGACCCAGTTCATGTCAAGATTGTGGGAGAGAAGGAAGGAGTCTCACTTGTAGCTTTCTTGCTTGCACAATGGGGGAATACACACAAAGGTGGAGGCTGAAAACAATTTTCCTCTTCTTAGTTGTGTAAGCCAAAAAGAAGTCTCATACAAAGAAATAGAAGAACCCTATATATGGATCTCAAACCAAAGACAACTAACTAAGGTGGCATACTAACTGAGCCACAAACTAGAGTAGATAAGGATAGCTGTCATCTAGCTATTATTCATGGGCAGTGTACCAACCGCATCTACAACTGACAAGTCAGTGACATAAATGCATAACGGTCACCCTGGCATATCATGAGTGGAGCTCGAATCTCAACACTCCCCCTCGAGCTCAATCCCAATTCTTGCACACCAAGCAGGTCTCTGAACTTGCGCAGCTTCTCTGCACCCAATGCCTTCGTGAATATGTCAGCTACCTGATCCTCTCTGCTGACATAAACTAGATCAATAAGACCTAGTAAAACCCTCTCCCGCATATAGTGATAATGCACCTCAATGTGCTTTGTTCTAGCATGATAGACTAGGTTATTTGCCAAGTGTATACTACTCATGTTGTCACAATAAATGACAACTGGCCCATCTGTAGACTGATGCATATCATAAAGTAGCTGATGCAACCAAGCTACCTCACATGCAGCCATTGCTGCACCCTTGTACTCAGCCTCTGTGCTTGACAAGGCAACTGTAGGCTGTTTCTTGCTGCTCCAAGTGACTCCAACACTCCCAAAAGAGAACACATATCCACTGGTAGATCGTCTATCAGAAATAGTACCAGCCCAATCAGCATCAGTGTATCCATGTGACTGTATCTGAACCCCAGTCTCATAAAATAGTCCATACTGCAATGTGGACTTCACATACCTGAGTATGCGTCTAGCCGCATCCAAATGCGGTTTCCTTGGAGCCTACATAAACTGACTTACCAATCCAACAACATAGCTCAAATTTGGCTTGGTAATAGTCATATAAATCAAACTTCCTACTATGCGTTTGTACATAGTAGGGTCTTCCAGAAGCTCACCTACATCTGTGCTTAGCTTCACATTCTGCTCCAAAGGAACTGAACTAGGCTTATAGCCTATCATCCCATATTTGGACAGCATGTCCAATCCATACTGCCTCTGCAAGAGCTATATCCCACTTGGTGATCTAATCACCTCAATGCCCAAGAAATAACGCAGCTCTCCCAAATCCTTCATCTCAAACTTTTGCTTCAATAGCATTTTCACATGAAGGATATCTTCATCACTATCACCCGTCATAATCAAATAATCAACATAAATGACAAGTATTATAATACCTTTCTCTGTTTTTCTCATATAAAGTGAGAAATCTGCCTTGGAAATCTGAAAGCCAATAGTGACAAGATACTGTCCTATCTTGTCAGACCATGCTCTAGGTGCTTGCTTCAAGCCATACAAGGCTTTCTTCAACCTGCAAACAAACTCTGGATGAACATCATGCACATAACCTGGTGGCTGCTCCATATAGACCTCTTCTTGCAAATCACCATGCAAGAAGGCATTCTTTACATCCATCTAATGTAAAGACCATCCCTTTGATGCAGCCATAGCAATGACTGCTCTTACGGTTGCCATCCTTGCAACCGGACTGAATGTTTCTTCATAGTCAATGCCATATGTTTGTGCATACCCCTTGACTACTAATCTTGCCTTGTATCTGTTCACAGAACCATCTCCATTGTGCTTCACCTTATAAACCCACTTATAGCCAATTGCATTTTTACCTTTAGGCAAAGGTACCAATTCCCATGTAGCATTTGCTTCCAAGGCATCCATTTCTTCATCCATGGCTTTCTCCCATTTTTCTTTTCCCATGGCTTGCTCAAAAGAAGTGGGTTCTGGTACTTGTATCACTTTGACCATATATGCATAGTGAATGGTTGTAAATCCATCATATTTCAGCCTATCCATAGGATACCCAGCTCTCGTAGACCTGCGCAAAATATGTTCACTCCCAGGTGCTCTCAAAACATCCCTGGTCTTCCTTACTCCAGGTGTAACAATAGAAGGAATACCCAACTCATCATCAATGCTCTGTTCTGAGCCACTGGATTCACCATCCACATAAGAGTGACCTGCATTCACATCAAACATGGGCTAATCAACCTTCTCTTTTCCTTTTCGTGATACTTGGATACCACTATCTGCATTACTTTGAGAAGATTCTCCTGATGTCAATCTGCCTGTCCATGGCAAAGAATGTGAACCACTGCTAGAGGACGCTCCAGGTCCACTAATATTTTGTGACTGCTGCTGTGAATTCTGTGCAGCATTACCATTTTGTGCATCTACATCATCAATCACATTTACTGGTTTATACCAGCTACTCATCTCATCAAAAACAACATCTCTGCTCACTGTAAACTTACGAGTAGAAGGGTTATAGCATCTATACCCTTTTTGCTTGCAGAGAGTAACCAATAAAGATGCACTTCTCAGCTTTTGGATCCAACTTGGATCTCAACTCATCTGGCACATGTATATAGGCAATGCAACAAAAAATTTTCAAATGAGAAATATCTGGTTTCCTACAAGTATACCTCTCCTCTGGAGTCATCCCATGTATTGCTACAGTGGGTGTCCTATTCATTATGTAGATTGCTGTAGCAACTGCCTCAGCCCAATAAAAATTTGGCAGGTCTTTTTCATTGAGCATGGCACGAGATACCTTTCCAATATGCCTGTTTTTTCTTTTTGCAATTCCATTTTGTTGTGGGGTATGACTACATGAATATTGCTGCTTTATGCCATGCTCCTGCAAGAACCTTGCAAACTCATTTGAGAGGTACTCTCCCCCTCCATCTGACCTTAGGCATTTTATTTGCAGGCCTGTTTCTTTTTCAACCATAGCTTTAAGAGTTTTGAAATGCCCAAAAACTTCACTTTTCTTTTTCTTAAAATACACCCAAACTTTTCTGCTATAGTCATCAATAAAAGTGACAAAATAATGACAGCCTCCAAGAGATGCAGCTTTAGTAGTCCACACATCAGAGTGGATTAATTCCAATGGCTTCTCACTCTCTTGAACATGTCTAGGAAATGGTTTCCTTGCCTGTTTTCCAAATTGGCAGGCTTCACATACCTTATGCATTTCTGCAACCTTGAATTTAGGCAATCCTGCAACAATATTTTGGGCCTATATTGATTTAAGTCGCTGTACATTAACATGACCAATGCGTTTATGCCAGATATCAATATCTGCAACTACACCGGTCCCATGTGCAAACATTGCTGCACTCAATTTAGACATGTCTGCATCCAACGTAAACATTCTGCCCTTCTTCTTTCCTTTTGCTATCAAGCGACCTTTATTTTTCATATCCTCAACAAAGCATCCATGAGGATTAAATCTGACCTGCAAGCCCTGCTCAACCATTTGACCAACAGAAACAAGATTCTTGGTGATATTCGGGACATGAAATACATCGGACAGGTATTTCTTTTTCCCATCCTGCATAGACAAAGGAAATTTTCCAATCTGCACAATAGGATGTGCAGTATCATCACCAGTCTCCACAAATCCTGGTTTTTCCATTTTCCTTGCATCCTCCATCCATTCTGCATGACCTGTCATGTGGTTTGATGCACCTGAGTCAACATACCATACATCATTGCTTTCTTGTGCACTTGTCACAGAATTGTTCATGTGCTGCACCATAAACAAATGCTCATTTCTGTTATCACCTTGTCTACTAGAAGTTGCATAATTCCTGTGTTGCAGTTTTCCATTCATGATGTCATTTTGCTTTTTATAGCAGTCTTTAGCCATATGACCCATTTTACCACAGTAGTAGCATTCAACATTACTGTTTGCATTTTGGCCTCTTTGCCATCCACCACGACCTCTTTGGCTCCCCCTGCCTCTAGAGTTACCATGTCCTCCTCCATAGGACTGGTTTTCTTGAGTTTGCTACATATTCTGATTTCTACCACGGCCTCCAAATCGGCCTCCTCTACCTGTGCCTCTACCTCTTCCAGCATTTGAGTAGAAGATAGCTTCTTTCGAAGTTCCTCCTGAAGAAGATGCACCACCATTTCTCTGCTCCTCATAAATTAGAAGAGCAATCAACTCCTCAAAATCAGGAAATCTTTCACGAACTGAAATGGATGTCCGAAACTATGCATAATCCTTTCCTAGACCATTCAAGGTCACAGAAACTAAATCATCATCTTCCACTGGCGACCCAATGGAAGCAAGTGCATCTGCAATCTTCTTCACCTTCATGTGGTAGTCATTGATGCTCATATTTTCTCTTTGCACATTATGCAACTCTTGCTTGAGCTGCATTTTCCTGGCTTGCGTATTTGTGCTATACATTTTTGACAAAGTATCCCATGCCTCCTTTGGCGTACTTGCATCTTGAATATGCACAATCGTAGAGTCTGAAATACTGATAGACAGCCAATACATAGCTTTCCTAGCTCTCTCATGCCATGCTTTAAATGCCTGCATTTGCTGTTGATTGGGAACATCGGGAAGAACTGGTTCTTCTTCATTTCCTGCAACAAATTCCCAATATCCTTTTCCCATAAGGAAATTCGTCATTCTAAACTTCCATGCTTGGAAGTTGTTCTTGTCAAGCTTTTTAGTGACAATCTGAGAGAGAATCAGACACCATTACAGAACATTGCAGATAATTCTGTCACTGCAAAGAACACAGCTTCAGCCTCACAAGGGAAAATCTGCAAAACTGACGAAAGTGGTATTTGACCACAGAGTCACTTCCTAGTGACGATTTTGCATCAACAGGCAACAAGGATGATTCTGTAACTCCCAATGTCTCTGCGCACAGGCATATGATGCAATTTCTACAGTAACTTTTCACCGACTTGTAGAACAGTGGCTGCACAACATAAAACTGGACCTTTTCCTGAGTGCATGCAGAAAACTTCCGCCTCCAAAACAGGCCCCGAAATGGCCTCAAATAAAAAAAACAGGGTCGCCAGAGGCTAAAGCCCTCTCCTGCAGCATATACTGCCCTCTTGCTTCACCGCGAAGGGCGTCTCAACCTGAGACAATGCACTCTTGCAATTTCCGGCTGTGCTGCCTCTGTAGAGATCTGCTCCCAAAACAGAAAATGAAAGCAACACTGCTTCTCTTACCAGAACACCGCGAGCTTGGCTTGCTTTCTTGAGCTCCTTACCACGAACAAGGCTCTGATACCATGTCAAGATTATGGGAGAGAAGGAAGGAGTCTCACTTGTAGCTTTCTTGCTTGCACAATGGGGGAATACACACAAAGGTGGAGGCTGAAAACAGTTTTCCTCTTCTTAGTTGTGTAAGCCAAAAAGAAGTCTCATACAAAAAATAGAAGAACCCTATATATGGGTCTCAAACCAAAGACAACTAACTAAGGTGGCATACTAACTGAGCCACGAACTAGAGTAGATAAGGATAGCTGTCATCTAGCTATTATTCTTGGGCGGTGTACCAACCGCATCTACAACTGACAAGTCGGTGACATAAATGCACAATGGTCACCCTGGCATATCATGAGTGGAGCTCGATATCTCAACAGTTCGTGCTTTGTTGGAGGTGCAGTGCGAGTCTTAGGGTGACAAGTCTGAAAGTCCTGCCCTTGATGTGCCCTAAGCGTGAAGTGGGGGAGGGGGCTAGGGAGAACCCTAGGTGCAGTGACTGTGGTGCCTTTTTTTTTTTCGAAATGATACATAGGCCTAATTGTCTTGATTGGAATGAGGAGGAGAAGGGGGTCGGACAGACTTGCTCAAAAACTGGCGACTTTGCATGTAATCTTTCAGATTCATGCATACATGAAGGGAGGTGGTGGAGAGGAAGGGGTGGTTGCATCTAGTGAATTGGATGTCGTTCATGTCTTCTAGGAGGGCTAGGCAAAAAGAGGGAAGGAGACTAGCCCTCATATGAGATGAGCCATGGTGTAGTTGTCTATAGCGTTAAGGTCAAAGAATAGGGGAGGTAGGCCACGCTCTTGTGGAGTCAGGTCTTGCTTAAGAAGTAGCCTAAGTAACCTAAGATAATTACAAGTGGTTATAAAAGCGGGGTCAGGACATGAGGAGAAGTCCGCAAGGAAGCGCATCATAGACTCGTCTAGGCTTTCTACGGTAAAAAGAAGGGCGTGCTCAAAGGATACTACAGTGGAGTTATAAATAATGGGAAAGAAACCGCCCATGGAGGGTGGCATCAAAATCTACCCCTACCCTTCGAGGGTACGCCATGTAGGTAGGGTTGTTCTGCTCGAATGGCAGGGTATTACAAAATGCCATCCAGGCGAGCATGCTTATGTCGCATACTCGCCTCCTCCACAGGGATTGGCTCTTGTAGTTTTGTACAGTGTGGGGGATTTCAAAAACCTTATCTTGCCAGTAGTCGGCCGCTTCTGTGCTCCAAGAGGTTGGGGTCTTTTCCCGCTCTTCCAGCCATTTTTTCCCCAACCGGCCACCGACCGCAATTACCTTGTCCATCACTTTGAGCGGCAGGACCCTCCGCAGACTGTTGGGTAGGAGAAAAATGAAGGGGAATGGATCCTTTCCTAGTTCCTGGACCTCCCACACCACCAGTTCTGCATGGAATCCTGTGGGAAGATCATCTGGGCACAGAGGGAGAGGTGCGGATGATAGCACGGCTAGCTTGGCTCTCAGTTTTTGTCTGGCCTCCTCCACCAGCTCTTTGCGTCTTTCTTTAGAGACGGCTTTTCTCTCTGCAGCAGCTAGGTCCCCTTGTGGCGGCTCTTAGGCATGCGGGCGAGGGGGGTTGTGGGACTACGTCTTTCCTGAATCGATTCACATCGATTTCCAGCTCTGCTTCCTCCCCTTGCCATTCTGCGTGTGCTACTTCTTCCTCAAATCAGAGGGCGTCTATCTCCTGGGGGTTTAGGCCGGCTAGCATTAGGTATTTTCGCTGTTCATCCAAACTCAGCCTAACCTTCGCAGGTAATGGTGGCATCTATAGTCTAGCGCGTAGGGCTCTTCTTTCCATGCCGAGCTTTCTTTGCATTGCCTCCAGTGGCTCTCCTTCCGCTGCGTGTGTGGCGTCCAGGATGGTATCAAGGAAGGCCTTCTATTGAGTGCTGAAGGCCACTTGGGATGCCTCCACCTTGCGCTCCGCGATGATTTTCTCTTTTTCTGTCAGAGCAAGGCGCTGCGCCAGTGTCTTTACCCTCTTTTTGTTGTGCGCAGCCCACTCCTCTGCCCTTTTGCTCATTACTTCCAAGCCCTCTCCGTGTCTTAAGGTTAGCATCATGAGTTTCTGCTCATAATCCTCTAGTTCCCTGACTAGCCTCTCTTGTTCTCCTCTTTCAGAGGTCAGCTGATCTATCAGGCGCTTGAGTTCCTCCTGCTGCTCCTCCATGCCTCATTTTCTTTCTTCGTCCTTGGCATTTAGCTCCGCCATGAGTGCATCAATCTGAGCAGATTGGGCAGCAAGCTCCTGGTACTGCACTATTAGGAGCTTGTGCTCTCTTTGCATATTTACCAACTCTTGAGTCTTGTTTTCGAGCAGCTACCTCCAGTGTTCCTCCCTCTCATCCCTAGCCTTCAGTTCTTGTCTCAGATCTGCAATCTCCCACTGTTGCAAGGCTATCATTCTTGTCTTATCCAGTTGGAAGGCGGCCATTGATTCCTTCTCGGCTGCCAACTCAGCCACGGCTATCTTGTGTTCCTCCTTTGCTTTCTCCAATTGGGGGAGCAGCTCGGCGACGTATTTGTCGTAATTAGCCGATGGCATCATTATTCTGTAAATGGGCGAGGTTGAGGCTTTGACTTTTTGCTTTTTGGGCTCTTGCCTAGACTCCGCATCCGTGGCTGGCCTCTTCTGTCCTGTGGTCATAGTCTCCGTGCTCTGCCCCTGGCCCATCTCCTTGTTGATGAAATATTGCATTCACGCCACAAAGTTTGACACATTTGTACTAGTTGGGATGCTGGGGGTGATGGTGGTGAGTTCCGCGGAAGGCACCAGGAGGGTAGGGATCGGATGGAGTGGGGCCTTGCCCTTATCTTCAGGGACTGGAGGTGGCACAAACTTTGGCACCTGTGTGCTAGACCCTGGCCCTCTTCTCTGCACGGGCTCAGGTTCCTTAGTTCATCTGCTCGGCACTGTTGTTCAATGGACCGGCGGGTGGCCTCCTCCAGGTCCTCTTCCTCCTTTCTTCATAGCTCCTCCTCTTCCTCATCCGCTTTTCTCTTCCTTTCCTCCTCTCTTTTTTTCTGATCCTCCTTCTTTTTCCCTTTCTGTTCTTTTTCTCTCCTTTTCTCCTCTTCTGCTTCTTGTTTTGATGCCTCCTTTGCTTTCTGTAACTCCTCTTTTTCCCTCTCCTCCTCCTGTCTCTTTGTTCTCTCTCTCTTCTTTGCTTCTTTCAGGGATTCCTTCTTCGCCCTTTCCAAGTCTTCCCTTTCCTTCTTCTTGCCTTTATCATTCTTCTTCTTTCTCTGTGTCGCCTTCTTCTTTGTTGTCCTGATTGTCTTTTTACTAGTCTGTCCCTCCCCTTCTTCTTCTGTTTCCGTTCTATCGGTGGACCTGTCTTTGTCCTGGCGAGGAGGCGACCTCTCCGGCGTTTCTCCTTCTCCCTCCTCCACCTCATGTGCTTCCTTTACTGCCTCCTGGATGAGTGCAGTCAAGACTCCTCCGTACCCAACGAAGTGTCATGATTGTGGGAGAGAAGGAAGGAGTCTCACTTGTAGCTATCTTGCTTGCACAATGGGGGAATACACATAGAAGGTGGAGGCTGAAAACTATTTTTTCTCTTCTTAGTTGTGTAAGCCAAAAAGAACACTAGTACAAAGAAATAGAAGAACCCTAGATATGGGTCTCAAACCAAACTCAACTAACTAAGGTGGCATACTAACTGAGCCACGAACTAGAGTAGATAAGGATAGCTATCATGTAGCTATTATTCAGGGGCGGTGTACCAACCGCATCTGCAACTGACAAGTCGGTGACATAAATACACAACGGTCACCCTGGCGTATCACGAGTGGAGCTCGATATCTCAACACTCCCCCTCGAGCTCAATCCCAATTACTGCACACCAAGCAGGTCTCTGAACTTGCGCAGCTTCTCTGCGCCTAATGCCTTCGTAAATATGTCAGCTACATGATCCTCTGTGCTGACATAAACTAGATCAATAAGACCTAGTAAAACTCTCTCCCGCACATAGTGATAATGCACCTCAATGTGCTTTGTTCTAGCATGATAGACTGGGTTATTTGCCAAGTGTATACTACTCATGTTGTCACAATAAATGACAACTGGCCCATCTGTAGACTGATGCATATCATAAAGTAGCTTATGCAACCAAGCTACCTCACATGCAGCCATTGCTGCACCCCTGTACTCAGCCTCTGTGCTCGACAAGGCAACTGTAGGCTGTTTCTTGCTGCTCCAAGTGACTGCAGCACTCCCAAAAGAGAACACATATCCACTGGTAGATCGTCTATCAGAAATACTACCAGCCCAATCAGCATCAGTGTATCCATGCAACTGTATCTGAACCCCAGTCTCATAAAATAGTCCATACTGCAATGTGGACTTCACATACCTGAGTATGCGTCTAGCCGCATCCAAATGTGGTTTCCTTGGAGCCTGCAAAAACTGACTTACCAATCCAACAGCATAGCTCAAATCTGGCCTGGTAATAGTCATATAAATCAAACTTCCTACTATGTGTCTGTACATAGTAGGGTCTTCTAGAAGCTCACCTCCATCTGTGCTCAGCTTCACATTCTGCTCCAAAGGAACTGAAATAGGCTTACAGCCTGTCATCCCATATTTGGACAGCATGTCCAATCCATACTGCCTCTGCAAGAGCTGTATCCCACTTGGTGATCTAATCACCTCAATGCCCAAGAAATAACGCAGCTCTCCCAAATCCTTCATCTCAAACTTCTGCTTCAATAGCATTTTCACATGAAGGATATCTTCATCACTGTCACCTGTCATAATCAAATCATCAACATAAATGACAAGTAGCATAATACATTTCTCTGTTTTTCTCACATAAAGTGAGAAATCTGCCTTGGAAATCTGAAAGTCAATAGTGACAAGATACTGTCCTATCTTGTCAGACCATGCTCTAGGTGCTTGCTTCAAGCCATACAAGGCTTTCTTCAACCTGCAAACAAACTCAGGATGAACAGCATGCACATAACCTGGTGGCTGCTCCATATAGACCTCTTCTTGCAAATCACCATGCAAGAAGGCATTCTTTACATCCATCTGATGTAAAGACCATCCCTTTGATGCAGCCATAGCAATGACTGCTCTTACAGCTACCATCCTTGCAACTGGACTGAATGTTTCTTCATAGTCAATGCCATATGTTTGTGCATACCCCTTGACTACTAATCTTGCCTTGTATCTGTTCACAGAACCATCTGCATTGTGCTTCACCTTATAAACCCACTTACAGCCAATTGCATTCTTACCTTTAGGCAATGGTACCAATTCCCATGTAGCATTTGCTTCCAAGGCATCCATTTCTTCATCCATGGCTTTCTCCCATTTTTATTTTCCCATGGCTTGCTCAAAAGAAGTGGGTTCTGGTTCCTGTATCACTTTGACCATATATGCATAGTGAATGGCTGTAAATCCATCATATTTCAACCTATCCACAAGATACCTAACTCTGGTAGACCTGCGCAAAGTGGGTTCACTCCCCGGTGCTCTCAAAACATCCCTGGTCTTCCTTACTCCAGGTGTAACAATAGAAGGAATACCCAACTCATCATCAATGCTATGTTCTGAGCCACTAGATTCACCATCCACATAAGAGTGACCTGCATTCACATCAAACATGGGCTGATCAACCTTCTCTTTTCCTTTTTGTGATACCTGCATACCACTGTCTGCATTACTTTGAGAAGATTCTCCTGATCTCAATCTGCCTGTCCATGGCGAAGAATGTGAACCATTGCTAGAGGATGCTCCAGGTCCACTAATATTTTGTGACTGCTACTGTGAATTCTGTGCAGCATTACCATTTTGTGCATCTACATCATCAATCACATTTACTGGTTTATACCAGCTACTCATCTCATCAAAAACAACATCTCTGCTTACTGTAAACTTACGAGTAGAAGGGTTATAGCATCTATACTCTTTTTGCTTGCAGAGAGTAACCAATAAAGATGCACTTCTCAACTTTTGGATCCAACTTGGATCTCAACTCATCTGGCACATGTACATAGGCAATGCAACCAAAAATTTTCAAATGAGAAATATCTGGTTTCCTACCAGTATACCTCTCCTCTGGAGTCATTCCATGTATTGCTGCAGTGGGAGTCCTGTTCATTATGTAGACTGTTGTAGCAACTGCTTCAGCCCAATAAAAATCTGGCAGGTCTTTTTCATTGAGCATGGCACGAGATACCTCTCCAATATGTCTATTTTTCCTTTCTGCAATTCCATTTTGTTGTGGGGTATAACTGCATGAATATTGCTGCTTTATGCCATGCTCCTATAAGAACTTTGCAAACTCATTTGAGAGGTACTCTCCCCCTCCATCTGACCTTAGGCATTTTATTTGCAGACCTGTTTCTTTTTCAGCCATAGCTTTAAGGGTTTTGAAATGCCCAAAAACTTCACTTTTCTTTTTCATAAAATACACCCAAACTTTTTTGCTATAGTCATCAATAAAAGTGACAAAATAATGACAGCCTCCAAGAGATGCAGCTTTAGTAGTCCACACATCAGAGTGGATTAATTCCAATGGCTTCTCACTCTCTTGAACATGTCTAGGAAATGGTTTCCTTGCCTGTTTTCCAAACTGACAGGCTTCACATACCTTATGCATTTCTGCAGCCTTGAATTTTGGCAATCCTGCAACAATATTTTGGGCCTGCATTGATTTAAGTCGCTGTACATTAACATGACCAATGCGTTTATGCTAGATATCAATATCTGCAACTACACCGGTCCCATGTGCAAACATTGCTGCACTCAATTCAGACATGTCTGCATCCAACGTAAACATTCTGCCCTTCTTCTTTCCTTTTGCTATCAAGCGACCTTTATTTTTCATATCCTCAACAAAGCATCCATGAGGATTAAATCTGACCTGCAAGCCCTGCTCAACCATTTGACCGACAGAAACCAGATTCTTGGTGATATTCGGGACATGAAATACATCGGACAGGTATTTCTGTTTCCCATCCTGCATAGACAAATGAATTTTTCCAATCTGCACAATAGGATGTGCAGTATCATCACCAGTCTCCACAAATCCTGGTTTTTTCATTTTCCTTGCATCCTCCATCCATTCTGCATGACCTGTCATATGGTTTGATGCGCCTGAGTCAACATACCATACATCGTTGCCTTCTTCTGCACTTGTCACAGAATTGTTCATGTGCTGCACCATAAATAGATGCTCATTTCTGTCATCACCCTGTCTACTAGAGGATGCATAATTTCCTTGTTGCAGTTTTCCATTCATGATGTCATTCTGCTTTTTATAGCAGTCTTTAGCCATATGACCCATTTTACCACAATAGTAGCATTCAACATTACTGTTTGCATTTTGACCTCTTTGCCATCCACCACGACCTCTTTGGCTCCCCCTGCCTCTAGAGTTACCACGTCCTCCTCCATAGGACTGGTTTTCTTGAGTTTGCTGCATATTCTGATTTCTGCCACGGCCTCCAAATCGGCCTCCTCTACCTCTGCCTCTACCTCTTCCAGCATTTGAGTAGAAGACACCTTCTTTTGAAGTTCCTCCTGAAGAAGATGCACCACCATTTCTTTGCTCCTCAAAAATTAGAAGAGCAATCAGCTCCTCAAAATCAGGAAATCTTTCACGAACTGAAATGGATGTCCGAAACTGTGCATAATCCTTTCCTAGACCATTCAAGGTCACAGAATCTAAATCATCATCTTCCACTGGCGACCCAATGGAAACAAGTGCATCTGCAATCTTCTTCACCTTCATGTGGTAGTCATTGATGCTCATATTTTCCCTTTGCACATTATGCAACTCTTGCTTGAGCTGCATTTTCCTGGCTTGAGTATTTGTGCTATACATTTTTGACAAAGTATCCCATGCCTCCTTTGGTGTACTTGCATCCTGAATATGCACAATCATAGAGTCTGAAATGCTGATAGACAGCCAATACATAACTTTCCTGGCTCTCTCATGCCATGCTTTAAATGCCTGCATTTGCTGTTGATTGGGAACATCGGGAAGAACTGGTTCTTCTTCATTTCCTACAACAAATTCCCAATATCCTTTTCCCATAAGGAAATTCGTCATTCTAAACTTCCATGCTTGGAAGTTGTTCTTGTCAAGCTTTTTAGTGACAATCTGTGAGAGAGAATCAGACACCATTACAGAACACTGCAGATAATTCTATCACTGCAAAGAACACAGCTTCAGCCTCACAAGGGCAAATCTGTAAAACTGACGAAAGTGGTATTTGACCACACAGTCACTTCCTAGTGACGATTTTGCATCAACAGGCAACAGGGATGATTCTGTAACTCCCAATGTCTCTGCGCACAAGCATACAATGCAAGTTTTACAGTAAATATTCACCTACCTGTAGAACAGTGGCTGCACAGCATGAAACTGGGCCTTTTCTTGAGTGCGTGCAGAAAACTTCCGCCTCCAAAATAGGCCCCGAAATGGCCTCAAATAAAAAAAACAAGGTCACCAAGGGCTAAAGCCCTTGCCCACAGCATATATTGCCCTCTTGCTTCACTGCGAAGGGCGTCTCAACCTGAGACAATGCACTCCTGCACTTTCCGACTGTGCTACCTACAGAGATCTGCTCCCAAAACAGAAAATGAAAGCAACATTGCTCCTCTTACCAGAACACCGCGAGCTTGGCTTGCTTTCTTGAGCTCCTTACCACGAACAAGGCTCTGATACCATGTCATGATTGTGGGAGAGAAGGAAGGAGTCTCACTTGTAGCTATCTTGCTTGCACAATGGGGGAATACACACAGAAGGTGGAGGCTGAAAACTGTTTTTTCTCTTCTTAGTTGTGTAAGCCAAAAAGAACACTAGTACAAAGAAATAGAAGAACCCTAGATATGGGTCTCAAACCAAACTCAACTAACTAAGGTGGCATACTAACTGAGCCACGAACTAGAGTAGATAAGGATAGCTATCATGTAGCTATTATTCAGGGGCGGTGTACCAACCGCATCTGCAACTGACAAGTCGGTGACATAAATACACAACGGTCACCCTAGCGTATCACGAGTGGAGCTCGATATTTCAACACGAAGGAGGCCTTGGAGGAGGCTTTCTTCCTTTCCGTAACTTTAGAAGCTGGAGATTCTCCTCCTATTGGTGCACTTCCTAGGGCTAGCGCTTTGGCCACTTGATCAATCTTTTTCCGCATGTACCCATTCCAATCTACTTCATCTAGGGTGTGGGCTGCTACATTCTCCAGCACTGGCATGCTAATTAGATGCATTAAGGAATTGTAACGTTGGCTGGAGAAGAGCACGTGCACCAACTTGGCCTGCAACCTGGCTTTTGTGTTAGGGATGTCCTGGATGCTTATGCCGTCATTCGTGAGCACCTCTTTCTTCATTTTAATTTAAAAATTTAAAGTGCATCTGTAGCGCACGTAGCGCGTGCTAAGTGAATGGCTGGTTTATTTTAATTTAAAAAGTATGTGTGTTTTAGCGCGAATGCGCGTGGAAACTGTGGGTGAATTAAAGGGTTCATTTTAACAATTAATTTGTGATTAAGGGGGAAAATTAAAAAAATAAAGCACATAAAAGAAATACCTGGAAGGGGTGTGTATGTAATGCAGGAATGCGCACGGAAGAGTTCCAGTAAAGGAAAAGTAAAGAGCACTGATGAAACAACAATGACAACACCTTAGCAGATGTGTTGATTTGGTTTGTGTTAGTTTTTTATTTTTATTTATTTTTTTATTTTTAGTTGTGATTATTTATGGTTGAATAAATAAAAAATGAGTAAGGGAGGTGAGGGGAATTTTTTAGAATTTTTTTAGAAATTTTTAGAATTTTTTACAATTTTTTAAATGAATTTTCTACATTTATTGGCAATTTAGAGGTGAAATGAGAAAATATTTAATTTTCAGAAATTTTAGGATAGGCAATTGCCAGCAAACAAATTCCCAAAAATTGACAAAAGGCAAAAGGAATATTTAGAAATTTTTCTGAAATTTTTTTATGGAAAAATTAATGTAGTGATTAATTAAGTCACCTAAATCACATTAATCAGATAAGTCAGTGATGCATAAGTCAGGTAAGTCTGGTTAGTGGGGGTAAGTCATGTTAGTCTGCCCAAGTCAAGTCAGGTTAGTCTAGGTTGCTTAGGTTAGTCAACTAGGTAGGTTAATCAACTAAGTTAGGTTAATTAGGTAGGGGTTAGTTAAGTAAGTTGACTATGGTTAGGTTAGTCTAGGTTAACTATAGTTAGGTTAGTCAACTAACTAGGGGAGGGTTAGTAAACTAACTAGGGTTAGTGGAGGGAACTAACTAGGGTTAGTGGGTGAGTGGGAACTAACCTAAGGTTAGTTGGTTAGGGGGTGGGTTAGGTTAGGGTTAGTAAACTAACCTAACTAAGGTCAGTGACAATTAACTGGGGTGAGTTGAGGGTAGGTTAGGTTAGAGTGACTAGGGGGTTAGGTTAACCTAGGGGGTTAATGGAACCTAACTAGGGTTAGTGTAAGTAAATTAGAGTTAGATTAACTAACCTAGGGTTAGTTAAGTAAATTAGAGTTAGATTAACTAACCTAGGGTTAGAGAGGGGTTAGAGAGGAGGAGGTGGTGGCCCTGCTAGCGGCGGCGACTTTCGGCGGCTCCTGGGGCGGCGCGACGGCGTCCAAGCGGTGGCAAATCCAGGGTGCGGCGGCGCGACCGCAACAGAGGGGCGGGCAGAGGCGGAGAGGAGGGCGGCAGAAGGGCAGGGGGGAGTATGGGGAGGAGCGGAATGGCGGGGGGGGCGCTGCCGTGGGAGGAGGTGGCGGGAAGGAGAGGCGAGGAAGGGCGCTAGGGGGGTAGGAAGAAGAAGAAGACGAGGAGGCGAGGGAGGCGCTGGGGGGGCAAGGGAGGCGCTGGGGGGGTAGGGAGAAGAAGAAGAGGAGGCGAGGGAGGCGCTAGGGGGCTAGGGAGGAGAAGGTGAGGAGGCAAGGGAGGCGCTGGGGGGGTAGGGAGGAGAAGGCGAGGAGGCGAGGGAGGCGCTAGGGGGGTAGGGAGAAGAAGAAGAGGAGGCGAGGGAGGCGCTGGAGGGGTAGGGAGGAGACACACGCCGCCGGGGGGGCGCTGGCAGGTGGAGGAGGGGAGAAGGAGAGAAGAAAGGAGGGAAGAGGTGGAGGAAGAGAGGGCACGCAGGAGGAGAGAGAGAAAGAAAGGGAGAGAGAAAGAGAGAAAGAAGGGCGGTTGGGGGGAAGGGGTGGACAGTTGGGGGGGAAGGGGTGGGGGGCCCATGGGGGGGGCCATGGGGTGGGCAGTTGGGGGAGAAGGGGTGGGGTTATGGGCGGGGTAGGGGTCCAAGGAGGATAGGGGGTGCCCGAAGGAAGGGGAAGGGTGGGAAGGGATGGGTGCTTACCCCCGTCCCGCGCACGTGCGCGGGGCGGGGTAAAAAAATTTGCCGTGACGGGATTGAAATGACGCGGGGAAGACGGTACGGGTTATGCGAACACGACCGAGGCGCGTGGAGATTCGTAAAATCGAAAAAAGGCGCGTTCACGCGCAAAACGGGCGTGAGAAAAAACGTAAAAATAAAGAAAAATTAATAACTCCCAATCCGAACGTCAAAACGAAATAGCGTAAAAACGAAAAGTGGGCAGGACGACAAGGGGGAAACAAGGAAAATATGGGACAGGAGTTTCGGGAGGGGTAAAGGGCGGTCACGTGCAAAAAACACAAAAAACGAACCAAAAACGCAATTTAAAAATTAATATCGAAAGATCCGTGCATCGGAATGAAGTGCAGAAAAAAGGAAAACTATGCATAAAGATGTGCCCAACAATCCTATCACATCAAAACATAATTCTGACTGAGATAAGATGCGTTCACATGGAAAAAACCCAAAAAAACCTGAAAATAGGATCGGAAATTAATATCGGACGAACCGTGCACCGGAAAGACAGGCAGTAAGAAGGAAAAATGTCCGCAGGAAGGGGTGGCACAGGGTTATCACGTTAAACCGCAGTTCCGGTGGAAGGAGGAAGGGTTCATATGCGAAAAACTCCAAAACTACTCCCGAAAAGTCATTAAAATTTAATAAGTAAAAAATCCGAAAGTCGAAAAAGGGTGGAGGAAAAAGGAAAAAGGTCAGGGAAGGCGCAGGGGACACGGCTGTCAAATCAAATTGGAATTCCGATGCAGATAGGGCAGGTTCACATGGAAAAATGTCAAAAATACACACGAAAAAGTCTTAAAAAACCGGAAAATTAATCACGGACAAACCATGTATCGAAATGATGCGGAATAAAAAGAAAAAATGTCAGGGGAAAAGCGTTGGTCAGGGCTATGACATCAGATCACGGTTCCGAAGCAAGAAAAGTGCGTTCACATGGAAAACCGTCTAAATTGCGTAAAATGCTTCAAAAATTAATAACTCAAAAACCGTGCACCGGAAAAAAGGTAGGTAAAAAAGAAAAATGATCAGTTCAAAGAGAAACAGGGCTAAAAGGTTGGATGGGGACTTTGGTGAACGTAGGGTGCATTCACATGGCAGGACCTCAAAATCAGGGAATGAAGGAAAACTGCAAGGAAAGAGCCCCAAGGGTGGGTGGAACATAACCGAAAGGGTGGAAAGGGATCCCATTAGGGTAAAAGCAAGTCATGGCAAACATGCATGAGCAGGGTAAGGCATATGCAGAGGATATACAATTTAGACGCGCAGAGACGCGTCCCCACACTTAAGACCTTAACGGATAGGGTTAACCGAGCAACAGGGACCTAGGACCACGCCATAGACCATCCACTAACGTCCCCACACTTAAAACATGACCGGCACAAAGAAACCAAAGTGTAGGGTTAGAAAAACTTGGCCCGTTTCGTCAAGAATCAAGGTGGAGTGTCGATGGCACGTCCAATGTTGTTGTCGGTGCTGGAGGGACCAAGGCATCTTCTCGGCACACGACCGTCATGGCAGGGACCACGCGGCAGCACCCAGGGAGGTAGCTGATGGAAGGAATCGCAGGAAATTCGTCGATGATGAGGGATACTACACTCAACTTGTTGAGATGACAAGCTCAACACATATGGACATGGATGATGGACCGCCTGGTTAGATGGGTCCACACGTCTACACTTAGCACGTCGGTGGTCATTATGACTCTCACATGGCCACTGACTCATTACTTATTATATTCAGGTTGTTACATCTATTTACAGCTGGCATAGTTATAGCGCCAGTCGACTAGTGTAGTCGGTTATGCATTGTTTGACTTAGTAGGCCACTTTCCTTTTATGTTGTATCTTATCTATACTTTGTGTACATTGTAAAGAGTGTGGAAGAAGAAGAAGAAATCAGCAAGAAAACGTTTTGGCCTCCATCTCTCTTCTTGTCTCTTGAGTGAGCTTCTCCTTGTGCATTCTGTGTGTGTTCGGCGCAGCATCTTGAGCAACCCCCTCCACCACGCGATTCTTGACATGGTATCAGAGCCGCACCACTGAGAGAGGCTGATTTCGAAGGTTGAAGCAAAGGAGAAGAAGCAAGGTTCGAGCAAGCAAGCTACGGGTAAGAATCTCTCCCACTCTTCCACTCCTTCTCTTGGATAGTGCCTGTGGAGGCACCGGAAGCAGGGCAGAGCAAAAATCTCAGATTGCAGTGAGATTTGGTGTGCGCGAAGAGCGCTGTGTTATTTTGGGCATTTGAGGCCGTTTCAAGGCCCGTTTTAGAGCCGCAAGTTGCGGACAGCAGTTTCAGGGTACGCTGTGACTTCAGCTGTATCGACCGACAGTAGGTGCGCAGGTTTCAGATTTCAAATCTGTAAGATTAAAGATGTTTACCAGTGAGTAAACACGAGGTTTATCTGCAAACAGGTTGTAGATTGCATGTATTTTTTAGCAGACAGTGAAAAAGGCTGTCTAGTGTATTGCTGTGCACTACAGGTCGAGGATTGCAGAAGATTTGCTTGCTGTTTAGTATTATTCTTGTGATAATGGCAAAGAATAGTAGAAGCCCCATCATTGAGAAGCTCGACAAGAACAACTACCCTTCATGGAAGTTCCGTGTCACGAACTTTCTTATTGGAAAAGGCCTCTACGAGTTCGTTTCAGGTGAAGAAAAGGAGCCGGAGGTGAGTGATCCTCCAACTGCAGAAGAGATAAAGGCACGGAAGGAATGGAATGCAAAGGATAAAAAGGTTATGTATTGGTTGTCTGCAGTAATTGACAATAATATGCTGGGACACATTAGAAATGCAAAGAATGCATATGCAGCTTGGACCATACTTGAAAGTATGTTTTCTGTAAATACAAAGGCACGAAAGATTCAACTCAAGCAAGAGTTGAATACATTAAAGAAAGGGAAGATGTCTATAAATGAGTATGCACTGAAGGTAAAAAGCATTGCGGATGCATTGGCAGGGATTGATGCAATGCCCGATGATGATGATTTGGTGTCGTCTACCTTGGGTGGACTTAACAATGAAAAGGCTTGGAAGTCTTTTGTAACTTCTGTATATGTCAGAAAGCCATTTCCAGATTTCGATGAGTTGGTCTCCCTTATGATCACTGAAGAGATCAACATGCAGAGTGAGACATCTGAAAGAAGCGGTGAACAGGTCCAAGCTTTCTACTCCAGTTCAGGAAGGGGACGTGGCAAGTTCTCTTCAAGAGGCCGTGGTATAGGACGTGGTAGTGACAACCAGCAAAACAGATTGAATCAGCAATTTAGCGATATGCAGGTTTCAGGAGGTCGTGGTAACTTTAGAGGCAGGGGGAGCTTTAGAGGAAGAGGTGGATGGCAGAACAGAGGTTCTAACAACTCTGGTATTGTGTGCCACTACTGTGGCAAAACAGGTCATATTGCAGCCCAATGTTATGCCAAGAAAGATGATATTCGGAGTGGTAAGTTGCAGCAAGGAAACTATGCATCGTCTTCACGACAGAATGAAGACAAAAATGAACGTCTGTTTGTTATGCAGCATATGCTGAATGCTGTTACAGGAAAGGGAACACATGAAGATGTTTGGTATGTCGATTCAGGTGCATCCAATCATATGACCAGCCATGCAGAATGGTTTGGAGAGATGCAGGATTTGCAGAATGCAGGTTATGTGCAAACGGGTGATGACTCATGCCACCCAATTTCACACATTGGAAAAGTTCCCTTGTCCTTGCATGATGGTAAGACAAAGAGTCTTTCAGATGTATTACATGTGCCATCTATTACAAAGAATTTGGTGTCAGTCGGTCAAATGGTAGAGCAAGGGCTGCAAGTCAGATTTAATGCAAAGGGCTGCTTTGTAGAAGATTTCAATGACAAGTGCAGGTTGGTAGCAAAGGGAAGTAGAGTTGGACGTATGTTCACTCTAGATGCTGGAATTCCTACTATGGATGCTGCTATGTATGCCAAAGGAAAAGGTGTTGTTGCAGACATTGAAATTTGGCACAAATGCATTGGACATGCAAATGTACAAAGGCTGAAACTAATGCAGTCCAAAGGGTTGGTTATAGGTTTGCCTACATTTAGAGTTGCAGAATTTCAAAAGGTATGGGAAGCATGTCAGTTTGGTAAGCAGTCAAGGCAACCCTTTTCACATGATAGAGATGTAAGCAGAAATATTCTTGATGTTGTACATACAGACATTTGGGGGCCTACACAAAATGTATCTCTTGGAGGCAGTTCATACTTTCTCACATTCATTGATGATTGTTCTAGAAAGCTGTGGGTATATTTTATGAAGGAAAAGAGTGAAGCGTTTGAGCACTTTAGAACTTTCAAGGCTGCAGTTGAAAGAGAAACAGGCTTGAAAGTAAAGTGCCTGAGGTCAGATGGAGGGGGAGAGTACCTCTCAAATGAGTTCAGTGATTTTCTGAAGACTCATGGGATAAAGAGACAGTTCACATGCAAGTATATCCCACAGCAAAATGGGGTTGCAGAAAGGAAAAACAAGCATATTGCAGAAGTTGCACGCGCCTTGATGGATGAAAAAAATATGCCTAAGCTTTTTTGGTCTGAGGCTGTTCATACTGCTGTTTATATTATGAACAGAACTCCCACAGCTGCAGTTCATGGTATGACCCCCGAAGAATGTTTTACAGGTAAGAAGCCTGATGTTTCACACTTGAAAGTATTTGGCTGCATTGCATATGTTCATGTACCAGATGAGTTGCGGAAGAAACTGGATCCAAAGGCTGAAAAGTGTATCTTTATTGGATACTCTTTAGAGCAGAAAGGGTATCGCTGTTACAACCCTGTCACATGTAAGTTCAGAGTGAGCAGGGATGTCATCTTTGATGAAATGAGCAGTTGGTATGCATCTAGTGGTGATGCATTGGATGTTGATGATGATCATGACACTCATGTGCAGGCTGAAAGGCAAGAATCACGGACTCTTAGTGGACCAGATACATCATCTGGTAGTCCTTGGTCTGGGAGACTAAGGAGTACTTCTACATCTTCAGGTGCATCTAGTAGCACTACAGGTAAAGACAAAGGAAAGAATAAAGTGTCAGAAGGCATTGATGCAGTTCTTGATGGAGACTCGAGTGGCTCAGAGAGCTTAGATGATGAACTTGGCATTCCTTCAGTGAGGACTCCAGGTGTGCAGAGAGCACGTGCTGATGCAAAGACTCCATTGAGTGATCCAGTGGTACGCAAGTCTAGCAGGGTGAGATACCCTGTTAAAAGATTTGGTTTTGAAGGTTATGCAGCTCACCATTATGCTTATATGGTGAAACTAGTTGAGGATGTTGAGCCTACATGTTTTGAGGAGGCTGTTGGTCATGCTCATTGGGATGCAGCAATGGATGAGGAGATGGCTGCATTAGAGGCTAATAAGACTTGGGATCTAGTATCATTGCCGAAGGGAAAGAAAGCTATTGGATGCAAGTGGGTTTATAAGATTAAGCACAATGTAGATGGTTCTATTAGCAGGTACAAAGCTAGGCTGGTTGCAAAAGGCTATGCCCAAACATATGGCATAGATTATGATGAAACCTTCAGTCCAGTTGCTAGGATGGCAACTATCAGATGTGTGATTGCTTTGGCAGCAGCCAAAGGTTGGAGGTTGGAGCAAATGGATGTAAAGAATGCCTTCTTGCATGGTGATTTGCAGGAAGAAGTGTATATGGATCAGCCAGTAGGTTATGAAGATTTAGAGCATCCCACGTATGTGTGCAGATTGAAGAAGGCACTCTATGGGCTCAAGCAAGCACCTAGAGCATGGTCTGACAAGATTAGAGAGTATCTTGTCAATATTGGTTTTTATGTTTCTGATGCTGATCACTCACTTTATGTGAGAAAAGGAGATGCAGGTTTGGTCATCATAGTCATCTATGTGGATGACTTGATTATTACAGGTGATAGTGATAGCGGGATTGCTGAAGTCAAGGGTTGTTTGAAGATGAAGTTTGAGATGAAAGATCTAGGTGAGCTAAGGTACTTCCTTGGCATTGAGGTGGTCAGATGTGATGATGGTATATGGCTGTCCCAAAGACAGTATGGCTTGGATATGTTGTCCAAGTATGGTATGACAGCATGCAAACCACTTTCAGTCCCGTTGGAGCAGAATATAAAGCTGAGTGTTGATGTTGGGGATGAGATAGAAGACCCTACTATGTTCAGGAGGATAGTGGGGAGTTTAATTTACATGACTATTACAAGGCCAGACTTGAGCTACGTTGTTGGTCTTGTAAGTCAGTTTATGCAAGTACCTAGAAAGCCACATTTGGATGCAGTCAGACGCATATTCAGATATGTGAAGTCCACATTACATTATGAACTTTTCTATGAGGCAGGTACAGATGTACAGGTGTTTGGATACACAGATGCAGATTGGGCTGGTAGTATGTCTGATAGAAGATCTACCAGCGGATACATGTTCTCTCTTGGTAGTGCAGCAGTTGCATGGAGCAGCAAAAAGCAATCTACAGTTGCTTTGTCCAGTACAGAGGCTGAGTATAGAGGTGCTGCTGTTGCAGCATGTGAGGTAGTATGGCTGGAAAAGCTATTGGCTGATTTGGATGTCTAGGTGGAAGGTCCAGTTGTCATTTATTGTGATAACATGAGCAGTATACAGTTGGCTAGGAACCTTGTGTTCCATGCCAGAACAAAACATATTGAGGTACACTACCACTTTGTGAGAGAGAAGGTACTAGCAGGTGAGATTGACTTGGTGTATGTCAGCACACAGGATCAGATAGCTGACATCTTCACGAAGGCATTGGGTACAGAGAAGCTTCAAAAGTTTCGAAGCTTACTTGGAGTTGCAGAGATGCAGTTGAGCTTGAGGGGGAGTGTTGAGATGACAAGCTCAACACATATGGACATGGATGATGGACCGCCTGGTTAGATGGTCCACACGTCTACACTTAGCACGTCGGTGGTCATTATGACTCTCACATGGCCACTGACTCATTACTTATTATATTCAGGTTGTTACACCTATTTACAGCTGGTATAGTTATAGCGCCAATCGACTAGTGTAGTCGGTTATGCATTGTTTGACTTAGTAGGCCACTTTCCTTTTATGTTGTATCTTATCTATACTTTTTGTACATTGTAAAGAGTGTGGAAGAAGAAGAAGAAATCAGCAAGAAAACGTTTTGGCCTCCATATCTCTTCTTGTCTCTTGAGTGAGCTTCTCCTTGTGCATTCTGTGTGTGTTCGGCGCAGCATCTTGAGCAACCCCCTCCACCACGCGATTCTTGACACAACTCACAATCGCTCAATTGAAATGAAAGAACAGTCATTCGCCCCATGACTAATATCACTCGAGGAAGAATGATTAAAAACCCATATCTCATACCCGGTTTAGAAATCGACAAGGGGGAATGGTGCAGAAGGAGTATGCCAGGGTGCACGGTTGATGGTGCATTAGTGCGTCCAACCCGTCTGGCATAAGTGCAAGGAGAAAGGCAAGGGAGCCTTACAGTGCAGTGCACAGAACAGGGTGATATGTCTTGTGATGACGGCAAAGACCCATCTCGTGGGTACACAAGGAAACGGGAACATACCTGACTCCAAGTGTCGTAACGTCCCTCAATCTCACCTCTCGGTAAATGATTGAAGAAACTCCAGTCACACTCAACCCACCCTCTGTCTCACGCTCTGTGGATAGATACAGGAGGGCAGCCTTTTCCTGAAACCCATTGATGTAATCCTCAAAGTCACTTGTGCAAAGGGTGTATGCCTTGTGCGCAGTTGATGGTGCAATAGTGCATCCCGCCCTGTGCCGGCATACGGTGCAAGAAGGAAGGCAAGGGAGCCTTATGGTGCAGTGCACAGAAACAAATTGTGCTTTGTGCATTGAGAGGCCCATCCCGTGCGTGCAACACTTCATTCACACTTCTCACCTCTCATTCGATTTGAAGGGAAAAGACTGGTCCCTCGCCCCACCCGCTGTCTCACTCTCTGTTGATAGATACAGAGGGCAACCATACTCGCTTCCCCATCCGGTTAGGATGAAAGCTCACATCACTCAAGGAGTTGTCGATTAAGATCGCTTCGTCAGTTGTTGAAGAGGCGTACCCATGGAGGTAGCCATCAAATCAAACATTGTGTTGGATAGGAACATGTCGTCGGCTGGAGGACAGGTAGTCACTCTGCAAAGAGACCCAGGACACAGCGTACCAAGGGAGGCAGCTTCGGAATTGGATCCTGGGAATATCAATCAATGAATCCACTTTCTGGACTACTGGGTGTTACCACATTTCCACAGCCAGCTTCCCACCCAAGGGTGTTTATCACCTTTTCTTGGAATGAGGCCTGCTATGACAGGGAATTGCTTCCTTTTCTCTCATAACAAATTTGTTTATTTGTTTTTTTTTCTTTCTTCTTTGGTTTTTTCTTTTTCTTTTTCTTATTTTCCCCTATTCCCGAGGGTGTTTCCACCTTTTCTCGAAGAAGAGGTCGGCATGATAGGGACCTAAGTCCTTTTCTCCCATGACCGATATGTTTTTCTTTTCTTTTCAAGATTGAGCAAGGGAATGGTAGAAAAACCATGTGTCAAAACCAACCTCGCCACTGTCGCTGGTGGAAAATAGAGGATAAGAGATCAAGGCTGGAAGGGGGTTTTGAGGGGACAGAGGGTTGCGCCCTCTTCATCAGAAATGATTGAAGAACGGCTGTCAGAAGTAGCATCATAACAAGTACAATGCCGTGCCAACGAGGGAAAGGATCAAGTGTCCGTAATTGTCAAGATCCCCAAGGAGGGAAGTACTTCTTTAGGCGATATCCATTGATCAGAAAAGGATCATCAGAGGTATCAACGGTCTGTACTTGGACAGAGCCATTAGGGTTGACTGCAAGTACCTTATAGGGGCCCATCCACCGCTGTTGAAGCTTGCCAGGAAACTTGCCAAAGCGTGAATCATAGGCTAGAACCAAATCTCTTGCTTTGAACTCCTTGTGCTTGATGAAACTGTCATGGTAAGCCTTGCGTCGAGTTTGCATGGCTTCCATGCACTGTAGAGCCATCCTGCGAATTTCGTCCAAACATTCCAAATGCAGGAGACGGCGTTGCAGTGAATTATCTTCCCCCAAATGCTCTTTGATAGCCACTCTCAAAGAGGGTAATTCTAGTTCAACAGGAAAAACAGCTTCTGTACCATACACCAACTGGAAAGGTGTCTGTCCCGTTGCTGCTTTATGGGAGGTTCTGTACGCCCAGAGGGCCTCTGTAAGTCGATCGTCCCAATCACGACGATGTGCGGCAATTGTTATTATCAGAATCGAGCAGAGGATGCGATTGGTGACTTCGACTTGGCCGTTGGCTCTGGGGTAATAAGGAGTGGACTTGCGATGGTGGATCTTATACAACTCTGTCAACTCTTCCATGACTTTGTTGAGGAAATGAGTGCCTCTATCACTTACCAGCTCTAAGGGACTGCCAAAACGGGTGATGATATTCTCGTACATGAACAGGGCCACGCTGTTACCATCGTCCCGCTTTAGGGCTTTAGCTTCACACCACTTTGTGACATAATCCGTACATAGAGGATGTATCTGTTCTGTTTCCTTCTGGTGGGAGGGTCGATCGGACCTACGAAGTCGATGCCCCACTTCTCAAACGGCTTCAACGGAAGGATAGGTTGCAATGGCATGGCACTTGTCTTCGTGGGTTTCCCCATTCTTTGACAAGCATCACATCTTTTATAGTAATCATAGGCATCTTTGTGAATTGTAGGCCACCAATAACCTGCTAGCAGAGCCTTCCTGGCCGTAGCTTCTCGTGCAAAGTGACCTCCACATGGCTCGTCGTGGCAAGCCTTCAGAACAATCCCAATCTCATCCCCTGCAACACATCTTCTGAGCACTTCATCTTTGCCTTTCTTGTACAGTGCACCATCGAGCAGGGTGTAGGGGGCTGATTCTAGCATGAGCTTCTTCCTTTCCCGACTAGAAATACCAGGAGGATACTGCTAGGTTGCCAGCAGATTGGCAATGTCTGCATACCAGGGAGTTACAGTTTCTACCAAGAATAGGGAAGCATCAGGGAGGTCTGGATCATCCTGCTCCTCGTTTGCAGTTTGTGGGATACGCGACAGATGATCAGCCAGAACATGGGAACGACCAGGCTTAGTAATCACCTCAAAGTCGAACTCCTGGAATAGAAGGAGCCATCTCATCATTCGTCCTTTCACATCTGCTTTGTTCATCAAGAAGGACAGGGCCTCATGATCCACATAAAATTTAAAGTGGGTGGATAGGAGGTAATGGCGAAACTTTTCCAAGGCAAACACCATTGCTAAGCACTCCAGCTCGGTCACTGTATAGTTCCGTTCCCTATCAATGACTTTTCGGCTTGCATAATAGATCAGTTGATCCAACTTCGAGGAGCCCTTCTGGCAGAGGATAGCACCTAAGCCTTCAATTGATGCATCAGTGGTACATGGAACTCTTTCGTCCAATCAGGAGGTTGCAGAATGGGTGCCTCTATCAGACACTGCTTCAGAGTGTGGAAGGCTTTGTCACATTCTTCCGTCCAAGTAAACTCTGCATCTTTCCTCAAAAGCTTGTGCAAGGAAGTTGCCTTTGTTGCAAAATGAGCTATGAACCTTCTGTAGTAACCCACATGGCCTAGGAATCCCCTCAATTGTTTGAGGTTCGTGGGTGCTGCCAGAGCTGCTATCTTTTCAATCTTTGCAGGGTCTGTTGATATCCCTTGTGCTGAGACAATGTGGCCCAACAGGACTCCAGAAGAGACCCCAAATATACATTTGTCGAGGTTGAGGGAAATCCCATACTCCCGGCATCGGTCAAAGCATTGTTCCAGGTGTTCCCAATGTTCACGGATCAAACTATAGACACAGAAGTCATCCAAATATACCTCAATAAAGTCGTGCAGATGATTTTGAAATGCGGCCATCATGACTCGTTGGAAAGTAGCAGGGGCATTGCAGAGCCCAAATGGCATCACTCGGTAAGCGTAGGTCCCCCATTCTGTGGTGAAGGTTGTTTTGGATTGGTCTTCTTCTGCGATTTGGACTTGGTTGTATCCGCTGAATCCATCCAAAAGAGAATAAAGTTCATGTCCTGCCACTGTGTCCAACAGTTGGTCTGTGAAAGGGATAGGAAAGTGATCCTTCTTTGTCTTGGAATTAAGCTTTCGAAAATCCACACATATTCGCAATTTGCCATTCTTCTTGGGTACAACCACGATGGGTGAAACCCATTCACTATTTGCCACTGGATAGATGAACTCGGCTTCCAGAAGCTTCAACAGCTCCGCTTTCACCAATGTGGAATAATTCGGGTTCATTCGCCTCTGTCGTTGCCGTACTGGCTTGGCATCAGGCTCCAAGTCAATATGATGTTGACATATTGTGGGATCAATCCCCTTTAGGTCTTTGTAAGACCATGCAAACACGTCCAAATTTTCTTTCAACAAGTTGTACAAGGTTGACAACTCCTCTTCTGGGAGACTGCTACCCACCTTCAAGTGGCGTTCAGTGCCTTCTGAATCCACAAAGGTTAACTGCCTTTCACCTTCCACTTCTCGGATGAAGGTCCCACAGACTGCTTCTGGATACAGATCTGACTCCTTCAAGGGAGTGGTGTCCTCTTCTGATGTCCCACTAGAACCAACTTCTTCTTTTGGTGGAGACTTAGATTGCTCCTTAAGACGTTGGAATGGAATTAGAGCTGTTTCGGGTTTGGTTTCAAAATTAATTACCTCTTGGCTTGAAGACTCATCTTCTGAAGATGACACATCCAGGAACGTCACATAACAGGGACCCTCTAATTTCTGTTGGGTTTGTCGGACTGGTGCTTGTTGGCACGGTGCATCATCATCATCTTTCTTTGGCAAAAATGGGTTAGGACGGCATGAGCCACTGCTGAAAGACAGCTTGTTCTTCTTAATCCATTTCTTATAAAGGTTTTGCATATGAGAAGATCCATTTACTAGACCAAATGGTACCATCACCATTCTATCCCACAGCATGAGCTCATCGGCTTTTGATGCTTCTGGAACTTCTTTCTCAAATGTATCCTCTTCAGGTGGGATAGATTCTTCTGGCTCACTTTCATAATCTTCTTCGTCCATATCATATCCATCCTCTTCTGTCTCTGTCTCTGCTTCTACTTCTACTTCTGCTTCTGCTTCTGTCTCTGTAGGAGCTCTGTAACAGAAGAACAGATTCTCTGTTTCCTCTTCTGCCTCTGCCTCTGGCTCTGCTATGGCCATATAACAGGGAGAGCAGTACATCCATGCTTCTATCTCACTGTCAGAGGTGATTTCAGAAGTCATGCCTGGTTCAGGCAGGAAGTATTCACCCATTGATAATGGCTTTGCATCTTTTGGAAGTCGGCTTACAGTATCCACTGTTAAGGAATGCGCCACTGTTTTCTTGGGAAGGATCTGTTTAACAGCATCTTCGTCTGCTGATGTTCCATCTATAGCCTCGTTAGGGGAATCAGAAGATAATTCCAAGGAGGTGGATCCATGTCCTTTTTGAGAACCATACAGTTTCAGCACCACTTTGTTGGGTCCTCTGCCCAAGGTCAAAGTTCCTTTGAACCAATCCGTCCTTGCTCTGGCTTCAAAAAGCCATGGTCTGCCCAGTAACAGAGGATAGGATGTACCATAAGAGTTTGGCTTCACCACCAAATAGGTCAGCCAATAATCTTTTCCAGCCACTGTAGTCTTCACATATGGAAGAATGCCCAAAGGCTTGATTCTACTCTGATCCGCCAGTCTGATGAGCCATTGGGTTGGTTGCACACCTTGTAGGCCTAGATCCTTCATTGTCACATCCGTCATAATGTTTACTGATGAACCTCCATCAATCAGTGCATTTGCAATGAAGCAGCCTTCTATCCACACACCAGTCTCTGGAGTACCCGGATCTAGAAAAGCATTAGCCACATCCACTTCTTTTACAGGCTCTGGAGCCTTGTTGGACTTTGTCACTGTTGAGGGAGCAATCCTTAAACCACGTCTTTTTGTCAGTATACTTTTGAATCTTTTCCGGCAACTGGGAGACAACATCAATAATTGTCGAAATGTGAGGTTTGGTCTAAAGGTATCTAGATCTCTAACTAGATCGTATTCCTTAATAGGATCCACTGGCTTCTCTAATCGGTTAGGGAATGGGGCAACACCCATTTTCATTTTCCCTCTTTCTTCCATCATAGGAATTACAGGAGCTTCTTCTACCACTTGTGGCACTTCCTCCTCTTCTGTATCCTGGACCTCTGGTCCTGTCTCTGTAACTGTCTCTGTAACTCTCTGTGGCACTGTAGGGCTCTGTACGGCACTGTTAGGCTCTGTTCTGTTATGTTCTTCTGGTGGAAGATTGAACTTCACTGTTCTGGCAGGAGGGTTATTCTCTTTCTGGACAGGTGGTTCCTTCTGCTTTGCACGCGTGATGGCAGTATCTTCCAATTCCACCAAATTAGAGGTAGGCTCTTGGGGGGCTGGACTATCAGTAGCACTGTTTTTCATTGGGACTGGGCTTGGACAGTCTTTTGCAGTGTGGCCTTCTCCTTTGCATTGACTGCATAAGGGCTTGTAATCCACTGACCTTCGAGGATTTGGACAATTTGGTGAGATGTGTCCCTTTTCTTCGCATCTGTAACACTCCACTTCTGATCTTTGACCACCACCAGACTGTCTGCCTCTGTAACTTTGGGAAGGAAATCTTCTGGGTCCGAAATTAGGACCAAACTCTCTAGGCTTGGGTCCAATATCTTGTGTTGTCATCTTGGATTCCAGCAAGTTGAATCTTGCGTCTTCTTCCTTCCTTCTCCTATCATGCATCTCCTTCAGAGAGCAAATGTCCTCTGTATGATTCTTTCGCAAACAGTAGGAACAGAAGGCTCCAGGGATGGTTGGTTTTTGTGTACATTCAGTGGCTAAATGGCCTGCTTGATGACACTTACCACACCAAGTATTTGACCGCATCACATCTCTTCCTGCTCCCGCAACATTGGATATGCTTGAGGTATTCACTTTCAACGTCTGTAGTTGTTCTGTAATCACATCCATCAACTCCTTTTTAATGTTTGCAATTGAGTTGGATAAATAATCCTTCAAGCTTTCTCCTCCGGACGTACTGGCATAAACGGGTTGGGCTGGTACAGAGGGGTCTCTGTAATTACTGCATAAACGGGTTGGGCTGGTACAGAGGGGTCTCTGTTCTGGTTCTGATTCAGAGCTCCTGTTTGAACTGTTGGCTGTTGGCTCCAGTTGGTAGGATTCCACTGTTGCTGCTGATTTGGCATTGAGGAAATTGGTTGGGACCATTGTTGTTGTGGTTGAGCCATCATTTGAGGCATGGATTGTGGCCACTGTGGATTTGGTGCACTGTACTGTGATACCGGGGGCATCTGTTGGTAGGGATAGGGAACAGTCCCTGGAACTGCATTTGGTGGATACATCATTCCTGGCATCAGAGGAGGTAGGACTCCTCTTCCTGTATTCATCGCCAATCTAGCTTCCACTTCATCGTACAGTCTTGCACCTTCCGTTGCAGCTTGCAGGGTGGCTGGTCTTTGCAGCTCCACAAACTTACGGACTTCTGGTTGCAATCCTCTGAGAAACACTCCCTTCTGAATGCCATCATCTAGATTATGGTTAGTCCATCTCTTTAGGATGGATTCCATTCGTGAGACATAGGCTTCCACTCTTTCTCCAGAGGACTGACTTAGGTTCATAAATTCCTCTCTCATCCGCTCTTCAAAACCTTCACGCCTGAATCTAGTGAGGAAGGCCAACTTCAGGTCGTCCCATGTGCCAAAAGTTCCTGCTGCTTGTCTCTCATACCACTGAAACGCCGCGCCCTTGAAAGTGGTGGGGAATATTGCTAACCAATGCTCAGGGGTTCTGGCATTGTTAGCCACACACGCTACCATAAACTCTGCTACATGAAGATCAGGGTCTTCATTGTACTCTCCCTTAAAAACTGGCAATGGGACTACATTCGTTGGTCTGTCATCAATAATTCCAGGACGGATCTGGCTTGGAAGTGGACCTCCAGCAGGAGGACGAAGGGCTTGATGTGCCATTGGGACTTCTGTAAAGAGTTCCGCAAGGGCGTCCAAGGCGGCTTCTGCTGCGAGCTCACTCTCGGCTCTGATTCTTGCTTTCTCTCTTCTCACGTACCTCTGGACTCGTTCCAATGCTTGCCTCTTTATTGCATCATTCATCAGAGGTGTGGCTCCACTATGTTGTTAGTGCTCCACAGAGGGTTAACAGAAGGCTTCAGTCTCTAGAGGACTCTCTGGCCAACATTTCTTCTACTTCTTTCTTTTCAACGTCCCTGAATTCTACTTTCATGCCACTGCACAGAGGAAGGTATTCGGTTCTGAAGGTGTCAAAATGCATACGTCTGAGCATTGTGGTGGTGCCATCATCATAGTAATGCCAGCTTCTGATGGTTTCAATAGTGTATGTTGTGAAAAACACTCTGTCTACCAACTTCCAGTGGGTTGCTAATTGAACAAACAGAAGATTATCAGTACACCAGGCATCCCATGTATCTTGCTGTTGAGCATCCACGAACAAATTCCAACTCTTTTCCTTCTTATCTTTGTGAACCTCTACAGACCAAGACTCCTGAAGCTTCTTCACAATCTCCCACTTGATGTTGTCTGGAAACTTCTCAATGAATGCCAAATCTTCCATGGATGGTCATTCTCTCTGTTTCTGTTCTTCAGTTTGTTCCCAAACAGTTTGCCACCAAGATGCAAGTTTCTGCTGCTTCAATAGGAAGAGGAAACTATCCACCACAGATAGCATGCATCATGATGGTGATGTGTTTCCGCCATTGTGGGATGAACTTCTTGTGGAAAGTGGATTTGATTATGAGAAACTCCAACTCTTCAGTGGAAGAAGGAACTTTACAAACATCCATTGAATTCTTCTCTTCTTGGCAATGCCATTTCCTTCATTTTCAGCCTCTTTTGGTGCTTGTTGATGGCAAGTTTCCCCAGCTGCGCACCAAAAACATGGAGCCCCGAGAGGAACACCAAGGAAAAGGGAATTCTCTTGCAAGAAAATCTATATTGTAACATCAACAAGCTTATTTATCATGTTTCATATGATCACAATGAAGAAAAGAACACCAGGCACAACAAATCTTCATGCAGCATCATATAGATCTCCCACGGATTTTAATAGAATCAACCATATTCTTCAATATCTTCATAAAATCCATCAATGGAACAAAGAAATCAAAGGAATACACCATCTTTGAATGGAAATACATCACATAGTATTCATCTTCAATATCTTCATAGTCTTCTCTCTCAATCTCTCATATACAATCACTCTGGTTGAGTAGAATTGGCTATCTCTGAATCTCTCTCTCTCTCTCCATCAATAATACATCATATCCTCACTACAATCTCTCAAAATCACACTCAATAATCACTCTTAGGTCGTGGATACCCCTCCCAAGAGGTATGTCTGATATGAAGAGTCACCAAAGCCACTACAGTGTCTCTTCACAGCTCACTACTGTCACTTCACTCTAGTCTTCTCTTGAGTCTTCAGCAGCTACTTCTTCCACTTCTTTCAGCTCTTTTGCACTTGTATTCACCTCTTTCCAAGGCTAGAAAACTTTCCCAAAGTCACACATACAGTCCACAGAACACTTACAGAAGCATACAAAACAGTCACAGAACAGTACCAGAACAGCTACAGTTCAGAACAGAACAGAAACAGAACAGAAGCAGAAGCTCTACAGAAGACCTACAGAGGGTTACAGAAGGTTATCAAAACTTCATAACTCACTCTCAAACTATTCCAAACTCTCACAAACCATTCAATAAACTTTCACAATATCTCATTCTTCATCAATCAATACTCTATCCCTCTTCACAGAAGACAATCAAAACAAAACAGACCAAAACAGAGCAAAACAGAAGGTATACAGAACCATTCAGAACCTATAAGAACATCACAGAACCATTAACAAACATCATGAACTTCCAAAACACAATCATTATCATCTAAAACACTCTCAAACCACTTCCAAATCAATCAATCATCTCATAAAATCAACCATTCAGCTCTCAAAAACAACAAAAATCAGCCAAAAAATAAGTCATTTCAACACTCAACAGCCAGTCATCTGCATCTAACCACTCGGGCTTTGCAACCCCACTCTTGATTACCTTGCGTGCGTCGGATCGTCTATGTGACATGTATACACGCAACCAATCCATCATCCAGCCCGTAGAGAATCTATCTACTGCGGCTGGCATCAGAAACTCCTTGTGCAAGGATGCTACTATGTAGTCCTTGCTCCCCTCCAATATGTTCTTCCAATGATCCAAGACGTTGTGCCGAAAAACTTGTTGGTACAACTCTCTCATGCGAGCCATCACCCTCCTCCCCTCATCATTCATGATGATGGCTCCTGACCTACTATCAACCAGGTATCCATAACCCCTAGGAGTCTTCCTAAGATGGGTCATCTCCCATCTCCATCCACGCTCCTGGGCATATCCAGGAGACCCCTCTACATCTGATGTACCGACGGGGGTAACCTCTCTCTGAGTGGCACTCAAAGGGGTGCCACCAAAGGGGGTGCACCTACTGATGGCTGCGCAAAAGCCGGAGTAAGTGGAGTAGACGTCCCCACAGGTGTGACAAATCCTGGAGGTGACGCAGCTCCAACTGAATGACGAGACCGAGACACCACATCCGTGTCCCCACAACATCATCCCCCTGATCCCAATGCAGTCCCTCCCTCTGGCCCAAGTCGTGAGCGTCGAGATCGTCTGCTCAAAGCTGAAGCATCTGATCGCGTTGAAGCAGATCTAGCAGAGCGCCCTAACGAAGAACGAGACAACTCTCGGTCTGCCATCTCTCTGAATCTCACGAGCTGGTCTGGAGACATGCGTGTCATTATGTCCTGAAACTCCTCATCTCTCATCCCTCGACTCATCCTGAAAATGTCACTTGCACAGATAAAAAATGGTGTTAGAATAATCAATTTAAACTATACAAAGCACAGTAATATAAATCATTTTTGAAAAATCTCTCTTAAAATGCATATCTTATGTACCTTTATGGAAGATCTAAACAACGAATTGAGTAATACAATTCTCCAAGAATGAAGTATCCTATGGTCCCATTTTAATCTCCTGACACAACTCTGTATACACTGGAAGGTCGATAGACATGTCACCACAAAAGAATGAGTCTGCCTCGTTCTCAAAAAATTCCTGGACTCTTGTATTTCCATCATTGTTAGCCGATGCGGGCTCCAAGCTTGCGGCGGCCTCCACCCTTTGTAATATCAACCCCTCTATTTGCATATTATCTTCATCTATGCCCGAAACATCGCTTTGATCATATACTCTCGCACTTCGAGGAGTTGAAGGTATAACATACCACCATCAAGGTTGTCGGGGGTTTGGATAGAAGATTACCTATTCACAAACACGTACAAAGCGAGTTCAAACCATTGTGACATAAACCATGTTGTATTACAATTAGCAAGCAAATGACTCTATGCACATGTTCACAATGGGCCGACAACACAAAGGTGTCGCGCAAATCCGTCCATTTTTTTTCGAAATCTATTTTGAGAAATCCAGATGGACCTCGTCAAACTATTGCTCCAGCTCCTCCAAGTACCACTTTGAACCAGTGCACATTGAATAGTATCATGGCGAAGCTACGGTAATCCACCGTAATAATACTTTGCAAGTTCCCAAAATACTCCATCTCATCCACAACCGTGTTCGGATCCATTGCTCGTCGCCGGATCTCTTGCTCAAACCTTGCCATGATACCACAGTCCATTGTGGAGCGCATTTTGTCAATACGCTCCACGTGAAAATGCCGTCCGTGCGACCACGCTGCACTATATATTTTGTACTATACATTGAAACACTCAAATTAGATGTCGCATATAAAATTTAGATACGACATATTCTAAACCCCTCATCACCTTTGGACTACATCCCCTCGAGAACTCCCACTCCTCCATTGAGACCTCTGTCCCTTCGCTGGATGTTGCGGTCAAGGCTCCATACAACCATCGTGTTGACATAAACCGGCATCTCCTCCATGCCTTCGGGATATCGAATCGGTCAATGACGCATACTGCGTCGAATTCAGCTCGTGCTTCCTCTCGATATTGCCTTGCAATCTGGTACTTGGCGAGCCACGTCTCCATGGAGGCATGGTGCAACATACAAAAGCGATTCACCTTCTCTTCCATTGAGGCATCCATTCTTTTTTCTACCCCATTTCCAACCACCACATCTCCAGTCAGTCTATCATCGTCCTTTAGCGTCCATAGCATTTCATTGTCTAGTTCCACCGTTGGTAGCCATTGTGAGATATACACTAACGCCTCTGACACCAACCAACCTTCCGCCATGCTACCTTCTGGACGAGCTCGTTGTCGCACAAAGCTTTTCAGGGTTTTCATGAAGCGCTCTAGGAAGAACATCCATCGCGTATGGACAGGTCCAACAATCTCCACTTTGTCCACAAGATGCACAAGAAGGTGAACTTGTATCATGAGCATGCTAGTGGGCAGGTATTTCTCAAAGAGACAAACCGTCTCCACTGCTCCCCGCCTCGCAGATTCAATAGAGAATGTCTTAATCTCTTTCTGTGAGATCTATTGCACCAAAGTCGACAACTTGTAAATGGCCCCGCGAATTTCTGGAGTAAGGCATCCTGCGATCACGATTGGTAGAACAAACTGCCACAAATGAGAAAGCATTATGAATAATGGCCACTTTTTAAATTCCAAAATGCCCGCGCTAATTACAATCCATTCTGTTCACAAAACTGACATATCTTATGCCAATCATGGGATTTTAGCCTCGACAATTGGTCATCTTTAGAAAATGCAGACCTGAGAGAACGCATCATACCCGTCGGAGTGCGGATAGACTTGATTACTTGCTTCACAATGCGCTCTTCTTTGGTGGACAAAACCCAAGGAGCGCAAGGAAGCTACACTCCCCCTTTAGCACTCGACTGCGGCCAAAGCGCCTCCATCTTATCTACCTCCTTCAAATCCATTCGTGACCCTATAGTGTCTCTCTTTCCTGTGATGTGGTCCCATAGCAAGCTGCCCACATTCTTGAAAATATGCATGGGATCCAACAAGTGGTTGACCTGTAAGTGGGTCCAATATGGCAACTCGTAGAAAACTGAGAACGGTCGCATTCCATTTGGATGTGATTCCGGGTTTACCATTTTCAGCTCGTACCAGCTTGCAGCGTTCATACGTGTTGGAGGTTGTCCAAGAAAACCTTCCCTGAGTTCATGATCCTCTGGCAAGAAAGCGGCGTGTCCTTGATACACCATCTTCTTCATGGTTCGTGACCTTCGGGAGTCTAACTATGGCCCACACAATGGACATGCATGATAACCTGAGGTAACTAGACCTGTAAGGCGAGCCACGACCTAGTGAATACTTGATTGAATGAAATAAAATATAGATATTACGAGCAAGAATGGAGGTCTGCTCACCTGAGCACTCTCCCAATCCCGGAAAGTCATGCATCGTCCACATGAGAATGGCTCGAATGTTGGCTGACCGCCGACCATCGTGCCTGCTCATATCTTGCACAGTGACCCCCTCCTCCCACAAAATCTTAAGCTCATCGACTAATGGACGAAGATACACATCCATATTTTTTACTTTGTAGCGGCCCGGGACGAGCAAGCTAAGGATGAGATGTCCTTTCTTCGTAGAAATCCATGGAGGGATGTTGTAGTTGACAAGCACTATAGGCCACACACTGTAAGAAATCGAGCGCAGACTGAATGGGTTCACACCATCCATGGCAAGACCGAGCCGAAGATTCCTTGGCTCTCGTGCAAAGCCTGGGAAGGTAGAGTCAATGTGGCTCCATGTGCGTAAATCCGCTGATATTCGTTGAACTCCATCCATGGACCTATTCTGCACATGCCACGTTGTCAAGCTTGCCATGCCAGATGTGCGAAACATGTGGTTTATGCAGGGGATGAGCAGAAAGTGTCTGAGAACTTTTTGAGGGATGGTTTTCCCTTGCAAGTCCTGTTGATACCTGTGAGCACCACACTTTGGACATGTCTTCATAGTCTCGTATTCATCTCGAAATAGTATGCAGTCGTTGATACATGCATGGATGTTATTGTAGTCCATGCCAAGCTTCCGTAAAACATGTCGTGCATCATCACGAGACTCAGGCATGGTATTTGCAGGTGGTAATATATGATATTTCAATAACCTGAAAAAAATCATAAAACACCTTGAAAAAGCATAAATGTTTGTAATAATACTGTAAAAAATAATAATCAATGAAGCCTATGTGCAAGGTACCTGAATAACTCGGTCACACTCGTATCGCTCCAACCGTATTTTGCTTGCACACTTAAGAGTGCAAGCAATGTCTTCAACCAAGATACTTGGCACCCATCATATAATGGTATGGATGCTTCCTCTCTAAGCGGGTTAGATGTCTCAACATCCATGGGAATCAATGCATTGATCATTGCCTCCATCTCAGGCTCCAAGATTGTAGGTAGGTCGGGAAGGTTGTCTATCTCCTCTGGCATTGACGGTATAGATGGGCCTTGCGAGTGGTGGATTGGCTCATGCAATCCATCCATCCCACGTCCACGAACTCTTCTAATTGGCCGCAAAGGGTGCACTCCCCCTTGGGTCAAGACATCACCCCCTTGGATAGAAAATTTGCCAACAAGACCCAATCTTATTGTGTATGGTTTTCAATTAGCTTGCGAGTACAATGCATGATTAATATTAACTTCAAATTACTATTTGCTGAAAATTCGCAATCGCCTGATCAATGATCTCAGATTGAAACTCGCCAAATCGTCATACGTGTTCTATAGACAATCGGCGTTTTTGTCTAATTGCCAACTTGCATTGAGAGCAATGACATAGAACACACTGATTAAGATACGTCTCGCGATCTTGAACAATAAGACCTTCTTCGTTTTCCATCTTATCTACATTACAGCAAATGAGGCTTAAATGGATAGCTTTATGGAGATGTACGTCAAGTTGCAAGTTGACCATAAATCTTGCATTGTACATAGTAGTTGAGAGATTTATTGATGTTCTATCTCGGCCTTGTATCATGCTCAAGGATTTGTTTGTCCCGGTAGATAATTATTCGTTATTGTAAAAAACTGCACTAGAGGGCTTTGAGTATAAGTAATCCATTTATGAGCATCATTGAGGATCTCTTAGTCTAATAATAAATCAGTCTCAACAAAAAGCATCTTAGAAATGTGGTTTGTTTGTCCTAGGATCGCGTATTAAAATTAATGCCATCTATGAAATTTATCAACTATAGTAATAAAATTTATTTCAATCAATTCTACTCATAGTCATAAGACCTGAGAGAAAATATCCTATACTCAATTTAAGGGATTCTTCTTCTATAACAATACTTTTGGGTTCATTTTGATGAAGTACCGTAATGACCATTAGCTAGGGTATCATTTTCTTTTAGTCCTTCCGTTGACTAGTTGGCATGATTTCTAATTTGTTATGCCTATAAAGTTAATACAAAAACAATGAATTATGCATATCACAATTAGATCCCCTACTTGGACATTATGAAGGACATGACCAATTTTAAGCCATCTTAAAGAGTCACCAATGTACGTGGCCCATGGCAAAGCACATTGCATACCATTATCGATAAGTCTATTATTGTGCATCTTAAATCTCCTAATTAGACTTTATAAACGGTATGACTAATTTTTAGCCCCCTTAAGGAGTCAATGTAATGGTACCCATAAAAAAAGTAAAGTGGATACCATTACCATAATCATGGATATGCTATCATTCCAATATATGTTATCTTTCTCTTTCTCTCCCTCTCCCTCCCTCTCTTTCTCTTTCTCTCGTATTTCCTCTCCCTCTCACAATATATCTTAACACTCTCCAAAAGCAAAAGGGAGAGGGAGAGAGAGAATGCACTCTCCCTCCCTCTCCCTCTCCCTCTCTCATTTCCTTCCCCTCCCTCTCCCTCTCTTTCTCTCTCTCTCTCTCCCTCTCCCTCTCTTTCTCTCTTTCTCTCTCATTTCCTCTCCTAAACAAGCAAAAAAGAAAGTGATTCAAACATTAAACAAGCAAGAGGGAGAGTGAGAGAGAGAATGCACTCTCCCTCCCTCTCCCTCTCCCTCTCTTTCTCTCCCTCTCTCATTTCCTTCCCCTCCCTCTCCCTCTCCCTCTCTTTCTCTCCCTCTCTTTCTCTCTCATTTCCTCTCCTAAACAAGAAAAAAATAAAGTGATTTAAATATTAAACAAGCAAAAGGGAGAGGGAGAGAGAGAATGCACTCTCCTTCCCTCTCCCTCTCTTTCTCTTTCTCTCCCTCTCTCATTTCCTCCCCCTCCCTCTCCCTCTCCCTCTCCCTCTCCTTCTCCCTCTCTTTCTCTTTCTCTTTCTCTTTCTCTTTCTCTTTCTCTCCCTCTCTCTCCCTCTCCCTCTCCCTCTCTTTCTCTCTTACTCTCTCATTTCCTCTCCTAAACAAGCAAAAAAGAAAGTGATTTAAACATTAAACAAGCAAAAGGGAGAGGGAGAGAGAGAATGCACTCTCCCTCTCCCTCCCTCTCCCTCTCCCTCTCCCTCTCTCTCCCTCTCTTTCTCTCTCATTTCCTCTCCTAAACAAGCAAAAGAGAAAGTGATTTAAACCTTAAACAAGCAAAAGAAAGAGAGAGGGAGACTCACCGATGAGATATGGCGAGCGTGGAGCGGCTCGTCTTTGCGATGAAGGCTCCTCCTCTCCTTCATGAACAACGGCGACGGCGGTGGCAAGTCTTCTTCCTCTCCTTCTCTCACGACAATCGCTCTCTCCCTCGCTCTCGCTCTCAAAACTCACAAGCCGCAAACGCAAAATGAAAACCGCACTCAGTTTCGGCCGCTTTTTTTCCCTGCGTCGCATTTGCGACGCAAATAGCGATGCCAATAGCGACGCCGCTATCCGCCGTCGCTAATCGGTGTCGCTACTAGCTCAAATCCTTGTAGTGTCTATATCATTTTCTTCCACTTTTATAATGTTCTCACTTTTAAACAAAGCAACATCAAATCCCTACACTAATTGGTTCTCAATATCCTCCTAAAACATTTCACCCTTCTCTTCAACTTCTTTGTCTTTGCATGCAATATCCTCCATCTTGTTCTCTTGTATTCTATCTGAAGAACAACTATCCATATATTGAAGATATACAAGAAATCCAACATCCTTCTGTACAAGAAGACATTGTTGCTAATTCTGATGAAAAGGACAATCTACTTTCCACTTCTTGAATTCTTCATTAATAAGGCTAAACCTTATTTGCGAAGTTGTTCTAGCAACATTAGAGGCTTCCATTACATCTCTATAATGAACGAATCCCTCAATCTCTAGGCCTTCCACATGTTTATCATAAAACACCTTAAAATCCTTCAGTTTATCTTCAAGATCCTTCAAAAGCTCTTACAAATCAAAGGGAACATTGAGCATATCTTTGATGTAAATAAATCTAGATGAATTTCCAGTTGCATGAAGAAAATCAAATAGCTTTTCATCACAGGTGACCTCCATATCCTCCTTCTCCATTCCCTCTAATGAAAACTTTCTTTTAGTCATCTTGATTACTCACAAAAGAAAATCCAGAAAACAAAAATAAGAGTCATAATATACAAATCCACATTTACTCATATGTAGTAGACTAAAGAAAGATCGCTAAGAAAATTTAGGAAATGCAAGATGAAAGAAATGAATTAAAAATTTATATAGCAGAGAAAGCATGAAATTCCAAGTCTCATCGATCAAAATTTGTTTAACATTTTTGACTCATGAAACGTGAAAACAATTATTTAGACCGTCTCACAATTCACAAAATCACGTTTCACATGTCACTTGTAAAAAAAACTTGATGAATTTGCATTTTAAACATCCGAAAAATTTGAACAAAGCAATGTCTCAAGAACATCAAAACCCCATCGTTTTACATGTTTACTAGACCAATACTACTAGAAAAACAAAGTAAAACCATTATAGAATTTCTAAGTTCCTAATGTATCTTTCTCGTTTTAAAATGACTAACATCTTCAATGCTTCGAAATTCAGGATTGTAGAGAAAAATATTTAAAAAAGTGTGATACCTGATATTTGCAAGCCTTGCTCCTGAGAATAAATGGTTTCTTGTAAGCATATGCTTGGTTTGACTTGTGATGCTTACAAGATAAAAAGCTGGTCGAAGAGACAAAACAAGATACGTGAAAGAAATAGTAACCAAGACCCGAACCTGAGTGTTCTTATATATATGCCAACAATCACAGTACGTTTGATCAAACATTACGCTGCACTAATTCGGAGGATTTGCGCTTAAAATGAAAAAGAAAAAGAAGAAAACTGGAAAATCGGAGCCATAAAAGCGCTATCATGCCGAAAACTAAGTGACACGTGGCACAACTTCCCAGGCAATCTTCAGTCGCACGTGTGAAATTAACTACGGATTATAGCAGCCACACATGTAAACCAACATTGTTATAAACATGATTTCTGAACCACAAAACCCTCTCTATGCTCAATCACACCAACACAACGCTAACTTGATCACAGTACAAAATTATTCTTCCACGCAAGGGTACTAAAGAAGGTTTCATCGACAGCATACACACTCAACACTCAAGAATGTAAGTTTTTTTAAAAAATATGAGTAATTCTAAACACTCCTACTAAATCATCCCCAAAAATGCCAAACATATGAAATGTGATGGGTGCTAGGTTTCTCTTGTCTAGATGAGACCTCCTCGTGTTTCATACGACAAAGGTCTGCAAGTTTATGTTGTAACGTGGGTGCTAGGTTATAGAACTTTGAATCTCTTTTAAGTTTCATAAATTATAGAACTTCAAGCTTCAAGTAAATAACTAACTTGAAATAAAAGAATATCTTTTAATCTTTCAAATGCATGTGTGTCTGTTGGAAAAACATATACTACAAAGTCAAAATTTTAAAAAAGTATCAATCAAGAAGGATAAAGATGTTTAGGGTAAATAATTTTGTCAAAAAAGTAGTCTAAAAGATGAGTTGATTCTCCTAGAATATATGAAACATAAACCGTGTTATGAAATTTTTTCCGAGTAAGGCCATATCACCTTTCATTCAACTTGATCATGCATTGTTCCCGTTGTGCTATATGAAACACGATATGGTGTTGAGTTCCCTCTGTCTTCAAGGCCTACTCGTGTTTCATACGTCTTTGTACTGTTTTATTGAAATTGGATTTATACTTTGTGATTAGTGTTTGCCTTCTACTTCATGATTGTAGATATATTGATATGAGAGATTAGGAGATCTTTCCTAATTTGTTAGTATTATTTGTTTTTTTGGATGTTTCAGATGGCTAGAACTAAGTCCACTATAAGGAAGCAGAAAGTTGATCCTAGAGGTCTTGCTTCAAAGATACATCAGTCCTCCAAGCCTTCCAACCTTTCAAGGAAATCAAAGCCAAGAAGAAGGTTCTCACATCATGTGAGGTGCCTTAAGGAGATTAGAAGTGCAATGAAGGCTCTCAATAATGCAATTTCAAAGCTGTCTTTTCAGAGGCTTGTCAGAGAAATCTATGACAAGCATAGTCTACAGAGTTTTAGATGGACTAGGGTAGGTCTCAACTGTATTCAGGAGGCTACAAAGGATTTTTTGATTGAATTTTTCCAAGATTCATATATCTGTGCTGCTCATGCGCATAGGCTTATACTTATGGATAAAGACATGATTATTATTAGGAGATTGAGATATAGGATTTCAAAGGACCTTGAGCCAGTCTCTCTTTCTGATGTTAAGGCTTTCAATATTTTAAATGGGCCTCCATATAGAAAGAAGAAAAATGATACTGGTATGAAGGTTAAAGATGTTACCCATGAAAAGGACACAAGACAACAACATGAGAAAGAGGAAAAGGCCACAGTAGAGTAGGGAGATAAATGGAGGGAGTTTAAAAGAAAGAAGGAAGAAGAAAAGGAAACATAAAAATTCCCATCTTTTGAAGAGGAGTTATCTACCCTTCTTGAAAGGGCTGACCCTAAGGGTTCAATGTTTCTTGTATTTTACCTACTAATATTAACAAGAGATCTGATATAGTATTTTTGGACCATGATTGTGTTCAAATTCTCCAAAATAAAGTGAGAGAAGTAAATGACTCGATTCTTCTTGTTGGGATTATGTATAGTTTACCAAAATTTGTTTAAACTCACTAAATTTTTCTAGCAATAGACTTTCATGTTGATGCTTACTATCTCCATTCCTTTGCTAGGTGTGTAATGCATGAGCTCCCCTTTGATATACAAAAGATTGAGGTTCTTGATCCATCCATCTCATACTATATGAGGAGTGAGCTTGATGCAAGTGCCTTTGACCATTGGTTCAATTCAATTGACTTTGAATCTTTGGAGCTTCTTCTAATTCCATACAATGAAAAGTAAGTAATTTGATATTTTTTAGAATTTATGAGATCTTATTTTGCTAGATTATTGAAATATTTTTGTTTTCAGTTGTCATTGGAGCCTAATTGGAATAGGCTGTGTGGAGAGGCAATGTTTCCTCATCAATTCTATAAAAGGAAGCCATGGAAATGCCAAGTTGTAAGTTATATAATCTAGGGTCTCCTTGATATTTTGATCTTTTTGTTGCAGGTAATCTAAATATTTTGATCTTTCTTTTGTAATAACTCTAAATTTTATTGCCTTTTTGGTATAGAGTTTGCAAAAGATTGATTGAAGTGTTGGAGAAAAGGCCTCCTATGCCTCTAACTTACTTGCAATAATGCAATATAGAAAGTTGCGGTAAGTTCTTGATTATTATGGCTGGAACAAACTAAGAAAATTTATTCTAAAAACTACCATAAACAAGTTGCTCTTGTTGATTGCAATGTCCTCATCAAGATGATAGTTACTCTTGTGTAGAGAAAGAAACCTAAAGAGAGAGGTCAAGGAGACATTAAAAATACTACGAGCGCCAAGAACTTTGAAAATTCTCCCGATTCTCAAAATGGTCTTAATTAACTTAACTTTGTAACTTAACTTTGTCATGTCTTTGTCAGAGGTTTTGTCAGCTTTTATTGGTTAATAGGGACCGTTGGGACTATCGAAACTTGTCAGGGCTTGAAGATTTTGGCTAAATAGGAGGGGAGAACCACAAAATAAACTCTACTATCTCAAAAGCAGAGGAGACAAGAATATCATATTTTTGTCCACGTGGCGAAATCTCTTCGGCCCTAATATGATAGGAATAATTAGGAGTCAAAGTACTTTTCCTTTTGGGATGATTTAACACCTTTAGAAGCCAATCAGGGGGTGGAGAAATAAGGATTTTAAATACTCTTTTTTTTTGTTTACCATACACCCATAGGCTAGGAAAAACTTTGCATATAATTCTAGAAGGTTCTAAGAGAGGTATCTTCAATTCAAACTCACTATTTGTGTCATCAATGAATTTGTTTCAAACTATTTGACGATTGCAATTTGGTGGGTTAATCCCATGTAGTCTACTAGCATCTATTTTAGATTGGATGAGCCATCCAAGGGTATCTCTGGTTATTGCAAAAAGAAAGGGGGCAAGTGGGTATCCTTGCCTAATGGATTTCCTAAGAAGGAAGGGAGGAGTTAGTTGACCATTAAGAGAGACTCTAAAGATGCATTTCCAAAAAGAGTCATCATGAACTTAATAAATCTCCTTCCAAATTCCATATCACTCAATGATTGAAAAATCCCATTCTAATTGGTCATGCACTTCGCCAAAGTCTATTTTAAAGAAGACAAAGTCTCACTTGGTGTCTTGGGCATAGTCTGTACACTCCCAAAGAGCAATTACTGCATTCAGGATAAATCAGCTAGAAGAAAAACGTAAGCAAAGTAGTCAAGCTAGCCACTGTGCATCACCGCCTATAGTCACACAAGCTCCATGGATATCTCACTATGACACCAATATTCCTTCACTAGAGCATCAACATGCCCTTTCGGTCCCCTCATGAAAGATCACCACGAACACAAGATGTTACTTGTCCCAGCATGAATTTATTGACACTCAACAGTACACCAGCCTAAGGTTTGGATAGTTAGAAGATGTGAACTTGATGACACACCAAATCCACCAGTGAAAGAACATCAACATGCCCTCTCTCCACCCATACATCCCACATCACTATAGGAGAGATGAACCATTCATTTGAGCCATTGGTAGGCCTCAAGAGAACCAGAATGATATAAACATGTTTATGGTCTCATGCTCCGCCAAGCATGACCATGATATCAACCGTAGGAAGGATAGTTAGAAGATGTGAACTTGATGACACACCAAATCCACCAGTGAAAGAACATCAACATGCCCTCTCTCCACCCATACATCCCACATCACTATAGGAGAGATGAACCATTCATTTGAGCCATTGGTAGGCCTCAAGAGACCCAGAATGATATAAACATGTTTATGGTCTCATGCTCCGCCAAGCATGACCATGATATCAACCGTAGGAAGCAATAACATGTCTTTTGTATTATCCTTCTCTTCATATGTGACACTATGCCACACTGCATTCCATCTCTTCACCTTCATGTGCATGATCTCCATGCCATTGTATTGTGATGGAAGTAGAGACTCTTCCGAAGGCTGGAGCAATCCGATAATGGCTTTGAAAAGCACTAGGAAGTATAGGAACACGAAATCATACCTCCATGAGATAGATTGCAAGGTATGATTTGGCAACCCAAAATAGCATTCATGGAAAGGCAGCTAAAAGATACCATCCATTTTGACAGGAACAGTGTAGTAATACAATACGGTGAATTAGTCAAGGATTATGTGATAGAAGGACTTCATGATAGCATAGGCATTGCAAGCTATTAAGGGATCAAGGAAGTAGTGTTATGGTCTTCTTCTCCTCCTCAATTCATATTTACATGGTCTCTTCCTCAGTTACTCCTTGCTCATCCCCCTCCTCCTGACTTCACATTCGGCTGTCTTCCTCTTTACTTCCTCCTTCCCCCACTATTTGGGTCTTGAAATTTCCTAAGCTCTAATGATTTCCTTGTGATCCTCTAATATGGTGTAGCACAAGGAGGGCAATTGAGCTACTTCAGTCCATTGTCATGCATTTTCTCTTTGTAATTACCTTCTAAAATGTACTCTATGCTCTAACGTCAGTTATTAGACCCTATATACACTTGATGGAATATATAAGAATGATCTTTTTTGGATTAATTGTATGTCTCAATATTGGATAATGGTAGTTAACTATGTTGCTATGCTTTGTTGTTAAGTCTGCAATGCTAGCATTCCCCTATGTCGAGTCCAGGTATGATAAGGCTCTACAGTTTTGTAGAGCTAGTGCAACTAGTTTGCACTTGACCACCACATTCGGAACTTGGACCCGATTACAATTAGAATATTAAATCTCTCAATCACAAAGGGCATTGGTATGATCATAATGAAGGGAAATGAGAATGAAAAATTATGCGCTTGTATCTTGGTAGAAAGAGAGTAGCAAAGGAAGTGTGAACAAGTGGCATATATTGTTTAGCTCAAACAAGGCAACCAAACGATTGAACACGAGACAAATGCAATATAGCTCATAAATTCACAGAAATGGCCAAGGTACAAACATTTAATGGGAATGAGCAAAAGGGAACCGACCATCAACGTCATTAGCCAATCAATGAAGTCCACACATTAAATCAAGGCAAAATGATTTGAAAACGCAAAAACTATTAAGACAAATTAATCACAACATCATCAATGTCCACGTAGCAGCCGAGAAGATATTAAGAGGAGTAGCACGTCCAAGATAACCCGGCCTAGGTCAATAGCCAGTCAACAATGCAATTGGTCAACAGCAAATGATGACTATCGCGCAGCAGAGGCAGCAACACGTCAAAGTACACAGGCGCAGGGTGACAAGATAATGTCAGCGGCAACGAACATCGCACCGGGTAGGGCAACGACAATAGACGTAGGATCAGCGCCTGGTACGCTGACGGGCACATGCTATAGAGAGAGCACAGGTCAGCTCACAGATCAACGCAGGCAATGCACTGTACCACATCACTGCCCAGTTAAGTCAAGGGACGACAAGAAACCAATGCCGCAAGCCAAAGCAGTACGGCCTGGGCGCAAGTCAGAATCGTACTCGGTGATTGCCAGCCCACGTACAGTTCTCATCATTATCACTCACTAACATGCCACATGCCTTAGCAAGTCACATGCAATCAATCATTGCAAGTTCGAGCAACATGATCAAATATCACAACATCGTCGACGGCCGGTCATGAATTACATGCAGAATCAGCAAGGCCAGGGCCAACCATGTGACACGGATCATGTGGGCTAGTATATAAACGGAAAGCGCAAGGTCAACGTGGGTACTAATCAACACCATCACCATAGAAGCAAATGCAAACCCACCAAGGTCGATGTAGGTGGCCAACTGTCAGCGTAGTACTGGTCTCAAATTTGCAGCAATAGTAGAGGCATGAGCATCACTCCTTCCATCAAACCTAAATATCACATACCTTGTTAGAAAACTAAAACGGGCAGCAAAATAATGAAAGACACAATATCAATCAAAGAGATTACAATGCATAAGATGTCATTGGGAATAGGAATCCACTATGACAAGAGTACAAGGTTCAGTACCAACTTACACACTCCACAAGCTCCCTCTCTCCACACAAAGAATATGCAAGTTTCTTTTATAGACAAAAATAAAGGAGTTTTCCTACTATAAAATAGATTAGCCAACTACAAAATAAAGAATAAAGAGAGTTCCCATAACTTAGGCCATGGGTGCTTGTCAACCAATAATATGACCACTTCTAACGGAATCCATCCTTTATAAAGCCTTTTTATTCATTTATTATCCATTCGTCCTAGTTCCTTACAATTCTATGAGCTAGGGTTTTGTAAAAAAAATTATAGCCCAAGGTTAAGGCCTTCAATTGCCTAGAACAAACTTGTCATCACATTTGTGAATGAGTTTTGATATCTCCTACATTTATATAGTGGGAAAGGGGTCAAGCTCGAAAGTGTAGGGCTTCATGCCACAATTTAGAAGGGGGTGAATTAGGCTTTCTTTGAATTCCTGAAAGAACTCATTTGGGAGTCCATTCAATCCAAGGGGTTTTCCCTTCTTTAGTTCATCAATGGTGTCTTCAACCTCTTTCCTCGAGACATCCGTACCTAGAAGTGCAACAAAGGATTGTAGGACTATAATTTGGTCTAGCCATTCTTATTTTAGATTGACTATTGGGATATCAACCAGAGATATGGAATAGCAACTAGAGATATTTTGAGGACATCGATTTTACTTAAAATAACAAAGATTAAAAGAATGCTAGAAGCCACTAAGATGGCATCTTCAAGAGGAGGAGGTTGAGTGCACATTTGAGATGTGGGAGTAGGTCAAAGGTTAGTGACATAATGGCATGGCATGCTAGATTGTCTGAGCAACAAGGCAATGTGCCATCAACTAGATGGTATGTAACATTCTACTTTTTTTAATAAAGCAAAAGGTATCAATAAATCCTTTAATAGTACCTTCTCTCTTGCAAAGAAAGCTCCAGTTCCATCAAAATTCTAATCGGATTAAAATGACAAAATAGAACGCTTTGTCAAGCTACTCACAAATGAATTAATTTCCATCACGAGCATTATGAAGAGTAAGATTAATTCCAATAAAAGATACTAGCCCTCCACTTTCTTTTTATTTTAAAAGTGTAGTAAATTATGTTAGTAAACAAAAAGAAAGTGTTTACATGAAGGAGGCTAAAGTATCTTCATATGAGAGGATCTTTTCCTTCCTACACAACCAATGGAAGGATGAGGGCATGTAAGCTAGAATATTGTATACATTATTGTTTCATGGACACGTGCTTATCTCTATTTGTGCTTTTGTGGAGCCAATGGGCCTTAATATTTGGTAGGTTTCCATATGATATGAGCCCACAATTGAAAAATGCTTCATTTAGCTAATATCTCAAACTAGACTGGGAAGAAAGAAAGTGATGAGTTTCAATTATGTGAGTAGTTTCTCCCTCATTGATATGGGTAAGTTTGACATAATCACCATTAGAATGTCTCGTGTTATAGAATTGTTGTAGCATATATTTGTTTGCACATCCTCTATGCACTAACCCCTTGCATACACACTCTTTCATGTGAGCATACCTCCACAATAGTGTGCACAACCCTTACACATCCTCATGCACTATGCACCCATGCACTCACTACCTCCACATGAACACTCATGCATTAGTGCACCCATGCACTATGCACTTGTGTATCCACCAATATGAACCCCTGCACACATGTATTAGTACACCCGCCTTGCACTTGACCATGCATATAGCTTGCACTTTGCACTTCCATACCTTGCATTTAGCCTTGTGTGCACACATCGTGCACATTCCTTAGTGTGTACATGCACTATGCACCCATGCATTTGTGTACCATGTGCCCAGCTCATAGTGCACCTATCACTATGCATACATGTGTTTGTGCACCCATGCATATGTGTACTGTGTTCCCATCATAATTCGCATATCACCATGCATCCATGTGTCTATGCACCATGCATCCACCCTACACATACACTCTTGCACTTAACCTAGTGCAAACCCTAGCACCTAGTTTAGTCACACACTAGCACCACTACAGACTATTGTGCCGATGTCCCACCTTACACTTGACTTAGTCCACAAACCTTCATGCACAACACCCCTACACACCATCATTTGTAAATCACTTTAGGGTATGCACATTGGTAGTGGCATAAGAAGTCCTGCATGGAGCCTTTTACTCCTTATACCTAGATCTTCATGCACAAAACCTTGTTGGGGATTCTCATACACAAAGACTAACAAACATACACTTTGTGCACAAGGATCTTGGACACCCAGCATATTAGTGCACTTTCACAATAAAGCACCAAGTTTTCACCTTGGAATACCCTACATTAGTACACGCTCACTAGACCACTTGTGCATATACATACAAGCATACTAGTGCGCCCATGTACTTATGCATCATCCTTGAGACTACACACACATACACCGGTGCACTCGTGTACCAGTAAACCCACCTTGCACTTAGCCTAGTGCACACATATCCTAGTGCACATCCCCACATGCACATCCTCATGCACACATGCACTAGTCCATATGTTGAATTACTCTAAGTGTACACACCCCCTCTACACATATAATCCCTTACACAATAGAATGCTTACATGTGCACATGCACTAGTGCACACTTGTAATAGTGCAATCACCCCACACTTGGCCTAGTGCACTCAGTCAAGTGCCCAAGTCCCTCCGCACATCACTTCAAAATTGATATCCTCAGCCCACCTGTGCACAAGAAGCCTACACACATCACTTTGAAATTTATATCCTTAGCCCACTTGTGCATAAGAAGCCTTGCAATACATCACACAATTTCTCATGGCTAAACATTCATGCACACAGTCTTGTCAAGAAGTCTCATATGTAGAGATTGACAAGCATATGCCTTGTGCATAAAGGACTTGGACACTCATCACATTAGTGCACTCTCATAATTGGGCATTAGGGTTCATCTAGGAACACCATCCTAGTATCTCTACACTAGCCTACTAGTGCACATGTGCATAGGTGTGCATACCAAACTAGTGTGCATATGCACATGTGCACATGCACTACTAATGCTCCCATGAACTAGTGCACCATCCTCAAATTGTGCCTAAGGTCAACACATTGTGCACACCCCTAATACACTTTCTATCTAGGTTGATACACATCATAGCCCTTTGAGTTTCACCTCTTAGAGTATTCCTAGTCACTCTAATACACACATGCACTACAATTATTTCTTGTGTGGTGATCACCAAGCGAGGAAGGCCCCTCATTGTGTGGTAGAGGGCCATCCATTGCTTGGTGACCATCATGTGAACTTTCTTGGAGGACCCCCATCGCTTGGTAGAGGACCTCCTACCGCTTGGTACTTTTTTGGTAATTATGGTACTATTTAGTATTTTTTATTTTTGAATATGAAATATGGTTTGGTACTCACCATCCCTTGGTGGAGGACCCCCATCCCTTGGCAAAGGGCCCCTCCATCGCTTGGTAGTGACCCTCATTTGAACTTTTTCAAAGGGGTATCTATACCCTAGTGCACACTATCACTGCACATGTGTGCAAGATGTTGCATGTACATCCTTGTGCATACCATTGTAAGTCCACCTAGCACTCTAGTACATTTGTTAATACACCCCTCCTAGTTCACACATACGTACACCATAGTGCATTGTGTATATGTGCACCAATACACCTTACATACCCAACACACATCATTTGGTGTGTGCATCTAATTGTCTGACCTCACCCATAGTGCACTATCCTTGCATACATACACTAGTGCACGGCAAGCCTCATACACAGATGCTATTGCCCATTCCTATGCGTGCAATTCTTGCATACTAATCCTCCACACATCACTCCATTATATGAACATGGGCACACTTGGCCCAAGCACCCATTGTCATCTAGTCTAGCACGTACTCTAGTGCACATGTACATGTGTACATGTGCACTAGTGCACCTTGTGCATGCAACTTTGGGTGTAGAGTATCGTACATAGAGGCTCTTATGCACAAACCATCGAGCACATTCAAGCACATTAGCGCATTACACTCAACACACTCCACGTACATTCACACAATCCAATGCATTGAAGTCTCAACTTTTGTGCACACATCCACACATATATGTGTGTACAAGTGCACCTCCTTTGTGCACCCCCATAAATAAATATATTGGCACACACACTATTACACTCCGAAGAACCCTCGATCATGTGTAGATATAATCCTTTGTCCCTAGTAAGCATAATGCACATAGGTTTTTGTATTTCCTTGCACATGTGCAAAGGCACACACCCCTATGCACATGTGCACTAATGAACACCTCTTGTACATAGTCCCATACGTATGAGACCGGTCCATATGTTGTGATGCATTTTCAACAAAACCCTAGAAATCCCAAAGTTTGCAATAGGTAGCCAGGTTCTCGGACCCTGTATATATGTGTAGTTGTTGATTTTTTGGGTGTTTGTACAAGAAAATAGAAGGAGTCTAATGTAAAGAGAAAAACAATGCAAGAAAGGGGCAAGGTGATTTGATACCCTAACTATTTCACATCATAGGGGACTAAGCCAATCCTATGCATTTCATTGCAAAACAACGATCAAGGACCTTTTGGAACATGTGACCCGTTGCTAAAATATTAGCCTTCCTTCATTATATGCACTTGCAAAGTGACAAGGAATCCCCGAACCCTTCCCAACAATTCTTGCCTCTTCTCTAAAATTGAAAACTTTGCACCCCTAGTCTAGTACAATGGATGAGGACACATTTCTTGACTCTCTTTCACAGAGATGTTCGAGAGTCGTTGGATAATTACCAATAATCTACACTCCTTGATTGTGCTCTGACTATCACATATGGACCTAGAAGTAAAACTCATGGCCTTCAAAAGATCAAAGAACGAGTACTTTCAATAAGATATGGACCTTGATTGTGCTCCGAGTATCACATATGGACCTAGAAGTAAAACTCATGGCCTTCAAAAGATTAGAGAATGAGTACTTTTAGCAAGATCCTTGAACACACAAGGGATATGATGCAAGAAATTTTAAACATGGAATCTTAATTGGATGGGATCAATAACATGCTTTTGAAAGCCGCAATGCCAGGCTCATCCATCGATTCCTTAACAGACCTTGTTCAAATTAGGCTCTTTGATCACATAAATCTACTCACCATAGGAGCTCACATGGCCCAAACTTGTTGATTTGGATGGGGAATACTCCTACCCAACAATACCAAGCCAAAGTACACTTAGTGGCCAAGCAAATTGATAAGTATCATGTGGGTGATGATCCATAGAACTCCATAGAGCAATTCGAGCAAGGCCAATAACCTTCTGTGAGATGCCAAGCAAGCTCAAGCCTTTGGGCTCTACATGGGTGAGAAAGGTCATACTTAGTTTGCTGTCCTCAATGCTACCGAGAAGGGTTCCTTCACAACCCTTAAGTCTCTCTTTATTGAGAGATTCACAAAATCCGTGGCTAGGGGGACAATCTTATTTCCCACCTCATGAACATAGAGCAATAGGCTAAAAGAGCATGAGAGATTATGTATCTAAAGTAAGAGAGCCATACAAACACATTTTGCTAGTAGAAAAACTTTCAAGACTTGGTGGTATTGAGCAATATGCAGTTCTACTTGTGGATACCCTTGGTGACTCCACATGATGAGATACAAGTGTTGGTGTCAATATCATGAATCAGGGAATGCTTAAGATATGGAGCAACCCCCTAAGATTAAGCCTATCCATTTAAATCTTACCCTCACATCGATGGCTCTAAGGTGTCCCCCTTGGGTGAGCTGAAGGAGTAGCTTGTGAAGATCACTAGTGTATAGTTCTCTATCATATTTTGTGGCCATGAAAGGAGTTGACTATCACCTATTGCTTGGCCAACCCTACATGCGTAATACCCAACTCATTGAAGATTACGACAATGATCTAGTCTTTTGGGAAATCGCACTAAACACTATATTTGGGAATTTGGGATTTTCCATGAAATTTGGGAACCCCTAATACCTTTATTATTTGACCACATGGTCAAAATCTTATTGTCTTACTTAAAGGTGGAGACTACCCTAAATACTATATAAGCTACCTTTCCAAATCTCACTTTCAAATATGGATCAAGATTTAGCCATGTGGTCAAATATTTATCACTTATTTTAAAATAGAACTTGAGAAATTGCCAAATTCTCTAATATGATGTTACTAAGGCTATGTGCATTGAAATGAATAGCTAGAAGACTATCCTAGATGACCTAGAAGCTATTTCTTGCTTGTTGTCTAGTGGCGCAATCTATCCCCCAACTGCTACAAGATATAGGCCTTATACCGACGTTAAAAGTGACGAAAATGTAAATAACAAAATTTTCCCCCGTCGTTGCAAACATCGTCGTTATTGGTGATGCCATAGAACAGTCGGTATTAGCATTGTTATCAGCATTGCTATTTGCATCAATATCAACGTCGCAAATAACAACGCTTTACGATGCAAATAACAACGCGTGCAGGTAAATTTGCAACGCTAATAGCGATGGTAACATGCAAAAAAAAAAGTGACAGGGCAACAAGTTGCCCTGCTACATATAGCACTGTGTGCTTTATTGGGCCATACAAAATAGTTTCTGCACTGTATACAATGCTCGTGTAAACAAAAACAAAATATACTAAAATCATAGCATTGATACATGAAATAAATACATGATCGCATAATGAAAGTGACTGGTACAATCATGACAAGATATCACTACTACATAGAAAATGTCTACACAAATAGGGTGACCAAAAAAGAAGGGTGTGTGAGCTCCGGGGATCCAACGCGAGCTACATATCCTCGCCGTCTGAAAGCTCATCCTGCTGCAAAGGAGCATCAAAGGGACTCTACAAAAAAGAAACAACAACACATCAGTCCACCATACAATAATGCATTCTAATTAAACATGGTAACTATGAACAAGAAAGATGAGTGACTTACAGGGCCGTCGCATCTATACAATCGGTCGATCAATGCAGTGAAACCATGCCTCTCTGCATATCAAGTCTCAAGGTCGGTCGGATCACGATTTGTAATGGAGTGCTACAAAGAAAATAAAATACTAACTGTTAGAAACATGATTGTCAGTACAAAGGATATTGCAAAAAAAAAAAGTAAGCAAAACAAAAGAAATACTTACAAAGTCCTCCAGATATATCATGTGGCCGCCACTCCCAAGATGATGGACCACTCCAACCTCTAGTCGTGCCCTCGCCACCTCGCGCTACTGACTCCAACGTCCTAGAGAATCTGTATCCTCCTCCCTCAGTAGGCGCCAGTTGTCCGCGTCTAGCTACTTGGGCTTTGCAGCCCCACTCTTGAGTACCTTACGTGCGTCCGATAGTCTGTGTGACATATAGGCATGCATGCAGTCCATCATCCAACCTGTAGAAAATCTATTTGTTGTGGCTGGACCTGAAAACTCCTCATGCAAGGATGCTACTATGTAGTCCTTGCTCCCCTCCGGTATGTTTTTCCAATGATCTAAGACATTGTGCCGAAAAACTTGTTGGCACAACTCTCTCATGCGAGCCATCACCCTCCTCCCCTCATCATTCATGATGATGGCTCCTGATCTATCATCGACAAGATAGGCATATCCCTCTAGGGTATGCCTAAGATGGGTCCTCTCCCACCTGCGTCCACGCTGCTGGGCATATCCAAGAGACCCCTATATATCTGGTGTACCGACCGGGGTAGTATCTATTGGAGTAGCACCCATAGGAGTGCCACCTGTAGACAACTGAGAAAAAGACGAAGTAACTGGAGTAGACGTACCCACAACTGTGACAAATCCTGGGGTGACGCAACTCCAGTAAAACGACGAGACGGAGACACCGTGTCCGTGCCTCCATAGCATCCACTTGAGCCAGGCTCCCTGGAACTTCCACGAGAGTAAGGAGTCGCACATGTATCCTGTGCCAACTGTAGGCTCACTGCCTCTGTATATCTACAGTATCCCCCTGACCCTGAAGCACTCCCTCCCTCCGGCCCAAGTCTGGAGCATCTGATCGCGCCGAAGTAGATCTAGTAGAGTGGCATGATGATGTCCAAGACAGCTCCTAGTCTGCCATGTCTCTGAATCTTGCAATCTGATCTAGAGACATGCACGTGAAGATATCCTGCAACTCCTCATCGCTCATCTCTCGACTCATCTTGAAAAGGTCACCTGCACAGACAAAAAATGATGTTAGCATAATCAATTTAAATCATACAAAGCACGATAATATAAATCCTAAAACAATGATCTCACTTAAAATGCATATCTTATATACCCTTATAAGTGATTAGTCAACGAATTGAGTAAGTGGATGCTCCAAGTATGAAGTATCCTATGGTTCCATTTCAATCTCTTAACACAACTTCGCATACACTAGAAGGTCGATAGACATGTCACCACAAAAGGATGAGTCCACCTCGTTCTCAAAGAATTCTTGGACTCCTGTATTTTCATCATTGTTAGCCAATGATGGCTCCTCTACATGCTCCAGGTTTTCGGTGGCCTCCACCCCTTGCAATATGGACCCCTCTATTTGCATGTTGTCCTCATCTATGCTCGCAACATCGCTTTGATCATATACTCTCGCACTTCAGGGAGCTGAAGGTATAACATACCACCATCGAGGTTGTCGGAGGTTTGGATAGAAGATTACCTGTTCACAAACACGTACAAGAGAGATTAAACTATTGTGACATGTACCATGTCGTAATACAATTAACAAACAAATGAGTTCATGCATCTGTTCACAATGGGCCGGCAACACAAAGGTGTCGCGCAAATCCGTCCATTTTTTTTCGGAATCTATTTCGAGAAATCCAGATGGACCTTATCGAACTATTGCTCCAACTCCTTCAAGTACCACTTTGAACCACTATACATCGAATAGTATCATGGAGAAGCTATGGTAATCCACCATAACAATACTTTGCAAGTTCCCAAAATACTACATCTCATCTATAACCGTGTTTGAATCCATTGCTCATCGTCGGCTCTCCTACTCGAACCTTGCCATGATACCACAGTCCATTGTGGAGTGCATTTTGTCAATACGCTCCACGCAAAAATGCCGTCTGCATGACCACGCTACACTCTATATTTTGTATTGTATATTGAAACACTCAAATTAGTTGTCACATATAAAATATAGATACGACAAATCCTAAACACGTCATCACCTTTGGACTACATCCCCTCGAGAATTCCCACTCCTCCATTGAAACCTCTGCCCCTTCGCAAGATGCTACGGTCAAAGCTCCATGTGGCCATCGCGTTGACATGAACCGAGGCATCTCCTCCATGCCCTCGGGACATCGAATTGATCGATGGTGTGTGCTACGTCAAAATTCAAATCGCGCTTCCTCTCGATCTTGCCTAGCTTGCTGGTACCTAGCGAGCCACGTCTCCATAGAGACATGGTGCAACATACAAAAGCAATTCACCTTCTCCTCCATTGCAGCATCCATTCTTTTTTCTATCCCATTTTCAACCACCACATTTCCGGTCAGCCTATCATCGTCCTTCAGCAAGCATATTGTTGTTTGGATCCACTGTTGGTAGCCATTGTGAAATATGCACTAGCACCTCAGATACCAACCAACCTTTAGCCATGCTACCTTCTGAGCTCATTGTCACACAAATCCTTTCAAGGTTTTCATGAAGCGCTCCAAGAAGAACATCCATCATGTATGGACAGGTCCAACAATCTCCACTTTATCTACAAGATGCACAAGAATGTGGATTTGTATCATGAGCATGCTGGTAGGGAAGTATTTCTCAAAGAGATAGACCATCTCCACTGCCCCGCCTCGTGGATTCAATAGAGGACATCTTAATCTCCTTCTGTGAGATCCATTGCACCAAAGTTGACAACCTGTAAATGGCCCCCCGTATTTCTAGAGTAAGGCATCCTGCAATCGCGATCAGTAGTACAAACTGCCACAAATGAGAAAGCATTATGAACAATGGCTACACTCCAAATAGCAAAATGTGCATGCCAATTACAATCCATTAGTAGTATAAACCTGACATATCTTATGCCAGTCATGGGATTTTAGCCCTGATAATTGGTCATCTTTAGAAAATGCAGACCTGAGAGAACGCATCATACCTGTTGGAGTACGGATAGACTTGACTACTTGCTTCACAATGCGCTCTTCTTTAGTGGAAAAAACCCAAGGAGCGCGAGGTAGCTGCACACGACCATCAGTACTTGACTGCGGCCAAAGCACCTCCATCTTGCCTACCTCCTTCAAATCCATTCGTGCCCCTATAGTATCTCTCTTCCTATGATGTGGTCCCATAGTAAGCTGCCCACATTCTTGAAAATATGCATGGAATCCAACAAGTGGTTGATCTGTAAGTGGGTTCAATATGGCAACTCGTAGAAAACTGAGAACCATTGCATTCCGTTTGGATGTGACTCCGCGTGGACCATTTTCAGCTTGTACCAACTTGCAGCATTCATACGTGTTGGAGGTCATCCAAGAAAACCTTCCCTGAGTTTATGACCCTCTGGCAAGAAAGGGGCGTGTCCTTGATATACCATCTTCTTCATGGTTCGTGACCTTCGGGAGTCTAACTATGGCCTGCACAATGGACATGCATGATAACATGAGGTAACCAGACCTATTCCAACACCTCTATCCAGTGAATACAAACTTGAATGAGATAAAATATAGATATTACCAATGAGAACAGAAGCCTATTTACTTGAGCACTCTCTGAATCCCGGAAAGTCATGCATCGTCCACATGAGAATGGCTCGAATATTGGTAGACCGTCGACCATCGCGCTTGCTCATATCTTGCACTACTATGACCCCCTCCTCCCACAAAATCTTAACCTCATCGACTAATGGACGAAGGTACACGTCCATATTTTTGACTTTGTAGTGGTTGGGGACGAGTAAGCTATGAGATGTCCTTTCTTCGTAGCGAGCCATGGAGGGATATTGTAGTTGACAAGGACTATAGGCCACACACTGTAAGAAGTTGAGTGCATACTGAATGGGTTCACGCCATCCATTGCAAGACTGAGCCAAAGATTCCTTGGCTCTCGAGCAAAGCCTAGGAAGGTAGAGTCAATGTGGCTCCATGCGCGTGAATCCGCTGATATTTGTTGAGCTCCATTTGTGGACCAATTCTACGCATGCCACGTTGTCAAGCTCGCCATGCCGGACGTATGAAACATGTGGTTTATGCGGGGAATAAGCAAAAAGTGCCAGAACTTTTTGAGGGATGGTTTGCCCTTGCAAGTCCTGTCGATACCTGTGAGCACCACACTTTGGACATGTCTCCATAGTCTCGTATTCTCCTCGAAACAATATGCAATCGTTGATACATGCATGGATACTATTATAGTCCATGCCAAGCTTTCGTAAAACATGTCATGCATCATCACGAGACTCATGCATGATATTTGCAGGTGATAATATATGATATTTCAATAACCTGAAAAAAATCACAAAACACCTTGAAAAAGAAAAAATGTTTTTAATAATAGTACCGAAAAGAAATCAACGAAGCGTACGTACAAGATACATAAACAACTCGGTCACACTCGCATCGCTCCACCCATATTTTGTTTGCACACTTAGGAGTGCAAGCAGTATCTTCAGGTGAGATACTCGGCACCCATCATATAATGGTATGGATGCTTTCTCTCTAAGCGGATCAGAAGTCTCGACATCCATGGAAATCAATGCATCGATCATTGCATCCATCTCAGACTCCAAGATTGTAGGTAGGTCTGGAAGGCTGCCTGTCTCCTCTAGTATTGACAGTATAGATTGGGTGGTGCCTTCCAAGTGGTGGATTGACTCATGCACTCCATCGATCGCACGCCCACGAACTCTTCTAATTGGCCGCAAAGGGTGCACTCCTCCTTGGGACGAGACGTCACCTCCCTGGATAGAAAATTTGCCAGCCACACCCAATCTTCTTGTATATGGTATTCAATTAGCTTGCGAGTATAATGCATGATTGACATTAACTTTTCTTACCGTTTGTTGAAAATCTGCAATAGCATAATCAATGATCTTAGATTGAAACTTGTCGAAGCGTCGTACGTGTTCTATAGACAATCGACATTTTCATCTAATTGCTAGCTTGCATTGAGAGCAAGGACATGGGACACGCTGATTAAGATACGCCTCGCGATCTTGAACAACAAGACCTTCATCATTTTCCATTTTGTCTACATTACGACAAACAATTTGTTTTTGTTATCATTCTTTTTTTCTTTCTTAAATTATTCTCCTCTTCTTCTATCTCTCTCTCTCTTTCTCTTTCTTTATTATGCTGTATGTATTTCCTCTCTCTCTCTCTCTCTCTCTCTCTCTCTCTCTCTCTCTCTCTCTCTCTCTCTCTCATTCTTTCTTCTTTTTTCTCTTCCTTCCCCTCTCTCATTTTCCTTAACGATCATAGCTACGACTACGATGAAGACCACGACCATGACTACGACTACGACCACGACCACGACCACGACCATGACTACAACTATGACTACGACCACGAATATGACCATGACCACGACCACTATGATGACCACAACCACGATCATGACTACGACCACGACTACGACAATCATGACCACGACTACGACTTTGACTATGACCACAACTACGACCACGACTACGACTACGACCACGACCACGACTACGACCACGACCACGACCATGACTACGACCACGACTACGACTACGACCACGACCACGACCACGACCACGACCACGACCACGACCACGATGACCACGACCATGACTATGACCACAACCACGACTATGACCATGACCACGACCAAGACCACAACCATAACCACGACTATGACTACTTATATAGAGATGAAGAGAGAGACAAGAGTTAGGGAGAGAGTAAAGTTAGAGGATAAGAGGAGAGAAGTGAGAGAGGTAGAAATAGAAAGAAAGATAGAGAGAGAAAAGAGATAGGGGAGAGAGAAGGATTTAGGGAGAGTATAGGAAGAGAGAAAGAGGGAAGATTGAGAGAGAGAGAATGGTTGAGAGAAGAGAGAGGAGAAAGAGAGAGAGATCCGACTAGAGCATTTGACACCCATAGCCAACACACCGTGGAGAACACAAGCACAAATTTACTACGACTACGACTATGACTGCGACTATGACCATGACCACGACTACGACCATGACTACGACCACGACCAAGACCATGACCACGACCACCACCACCACCACCACCACAACCATGACTACGACCACGACCACGACCAAGACCAAGACCTTGACCACCACCACCACCACCACCACCACCACTAAGAAGAAGAGGAGAGAAGTGAGAGAGGTAGAAATAGAAAGGGAGATAGAGAGAGAAAAGAGATAGGGGGAGAGAAGGATTTAGGGAGAGTATAGGAAGAGAGAAAGAGGGAAGATTGAGGGAGAGAGAATGGTTAAGAGAAGAGAGAGGAGAAAGAGAGAGAGATCCGACAAGAGCATTTGACACCCATAGCCAACACACCGTGGAGAACACAAGCACAAATTGACTACAACTACGACTATGAACATGACTACGACCATGACCATGACCACGACCACAAGTTCCACTTTACCATTTACAACTCACCCACCTTCTCTCCACACTATTGCACACTACAATCTCTATGAGGGCATGAGATTGGGATCTCCACAGATACCAAAGCATGATCTGTAGCTTGATGGTTGCATATATACTACTACTACTCATGGAAGAAACCTTAAAATAGTTATTATGCTCAAATATATGCTTGTTAGAGAAAAAATTTGTTCCTAAGACTATTCTAAGGATGAAAGAGAGTTAATGATAAGAGATTATACTTCCTTGCAAGTGATTATTTATTAAATTTTTAATTAAAATTGATAGTTGAAGATGAGTTTCCTAAAAGATCTTGTGGTGATGTTATTTTAGTTTTTGCGAAGCATTAGAATGATGTTGTTTTAGTTTTTGTATTTGTCTTTTTAAGAAGAGATTGATTTTTATGGAATATCCAAAGTTATTTTTGGATTTACTTTATGAAAAATGAATGTTTTTCTAACTAATAGGCCGATTGCCTTCGTTGTATACTTCTACAAAAGTTCTTATGCCCTCATAGGTGGATATTTGGTTACACACTAAACCTCCCCCAAGGTTACTAGCTAGATCCCTTCACCAAGGGGATAGTTTGAGCGTGGTGGAGGCCAGGACAAGCCCCATGTATAAGTGGTCTCTTTGTAGGAAGAACATTATGCTAGGAGGTGCAAGTGTGCTAGGGTTCTCTAGCTATATATCCCTTAAGTTTGTTGAGGATCGACCTAACCCCTATGAGCCTAGGATGAGCTTATTGTAAGGTCTTATTTCCTTTTCTCTCTTTCTCTCCCTCTCTCATTTCCTCTCCCTCCCTCACCCTCACCCTCTCTTTCCCTATTAGGTTCAATGATTTTTCTCTCTTTTTCTCTCTCCTCTCCCTCACTCATTTCTTTTTCTCTCTTTCTCTCCCTCTCTCATTTCCTCTCCCTCTCTCTCCCTCTCCCTCTCTTTCTCTCTCATTTCCTCTCCCTCTCTCAATACACACAAATTTATATACCAAAAACAAGTAAAAGAGAGAGAAAACTCCCTCTTCCTCTCTCATTTTCTCTCCCTCCCCCTCTCCCTCTCCCTCTCTTTCTCTCTCCATACCTCTCTCTTTCTCTCATTTTCTCTCCCTCCCTCTCTCTCTCTTTCTCTCTCATTTCCTCTCCCTCTCTCAATACACACGAATTTATATACCAAAAACAAGTAAAAGAGAGAGAAAACTCCCTCTCCCTCTCCCTCTCTCATTTTCTCTCCCTCCCCCTCTCCCTCTCCCTCTCTTTCTCTCTCTCTCTCCCTCCCTCTCCCTCTCCCTCTCTCATTTCCTCTCCCTCCCTCTCCCTCTCCCTCTCCCTCTCTCATTTCCTCTCCCTCTCTCAATACACATGTTTTATACCAAAAACAAGTAAAAGAGAGAGAGAAAAATCCCTCTCCCTCTCTCATTTTCTCTCCCTCCCTCTCTCTCTCTCCCTCTCTCCCTCTTCCTCTCTTTCTCTCTCTCTCCCTCTCCCATTTCCTCCCTCTCCCTCTCCCTCTCCCTCTCTCATTTCCTCTCCCTCCCTCTCCCTCTCCCTCTCTTTCTCCCTCATTTCCTCTCTCTCTCTCAATATACACAAATTATACAAAAAACAAGTAAGAGAGAGAGAGAGAGAGAGAGAAAACACAAAAGCAAAGCAAGAATGGACAGTACACTCATCGTAAAGACTCGAAGAAGGGTTTGGCGGCTCCTCTTCGCAACGGCGGCTCCTCGTTGCCCTCCGTACACCTATCCTCTTCTTTGCAAACGGCGGTGGCGGCAGTGGCGGTGGCAACGGCAGTGAGAAGCTTTCTTTCTCTCTTTCTCTCCCTCTCAGCAAGATGGTTGCTCTCCCTCTCGCTCTCTGTTTCGTGAATGCACGAAAAATGACGCGCTCGAGTTTCGGCCATCGTTTTTTTGCTCTGGGTACTGTCGCTATTAGTGTTTGCAAATGCGACGCTAATAGCGATGCAAATAGCGACACCGCTATTTATCGTCACTAACACCCGTCGCTATAGGTTCATATCCTTGTAGTGAACATAGAAGTCATTTAACAAATATGTTTCATGCCCTAAGGATGAGCAAGACTAGCTTCATATTCTTTCCACCTTGGAGCTTTCATTCACTAAAGAGAAGGAGTACAAAAAAACTAACAAATGGCTAAGCTAACACAGACTTGAGAAAATCTCTACCCACCTGCTTGATGCCTAAGAGGATCTTCCTTTTGTGCCCTTTTTCATGGTGCACGTTGGTCCCTTAGGAACATCTAAGCATAAAGGCTTTCTTTCACACACAGGTAGGTTGGAACTACATGAAATCCTCTCATTGTGGAGACCATCCTTCAAGGGTTTGAATCTCATCATGCTCGAAGAGCTCTTAACATGCCCCAAGGACTACATCCATCAAGTGGTATTTGATTATCACAATAATCTATTTGTCTCGATAATCCCCCCTAATGAGTTTGATACTGAAGATGCAAGTGACTTTGTCGATTAACTGCCTACATACGAGAGTGACATAGACCTGGATGAGGAAAATGACTTTGATGGGAGGACCATTGATGTAACGTGCAGCCCGAGCTATTTCTTAGCGGTATGTTCTTAGTAGCCCATCAAGATATGTCCTAGGAAGCATCATCTATGATTTTGATAAAACCCTCAGAGTTTACTAACTAGGCTCGCTTGAGTCTACACCGCAGTAGTGGAAGTTTCGGCCACTCCCACAAGGATTGACCTAAGTTTTTCTAGTCAAATCTATTACTAGTGGCTAATTAATATTAGTGAATTCTAAAGTGATGTGAGTCAGTCTTGGTGGTTTCTAATGGTCCATCAAGTGTGATTTTTATTCCTTCTTAGGAAAGCTCTCGGCTTACTGAGACCACCCAGCCATAAGTGTAGATTCGTCAGGGGTCCATCCTCCCACTTCACTCAAGAGGGTAGTTTTAGTTATTTAATTACCTACCACTTTAGGTTCAACATATAAAATCAACTTGCTTGAATTATCTCCTGATATAAATTTGTTACACACCTTTTATTCACAATACAAAAATAGAGTAAAGTTATTTCTTCTTGATAGTTCCTTTCAGAAAAAAACATCACATTTGTAATGTTTTCTATTCAAAGTATTATCCTCTCCAAGTTCCCTTTCTCAACTAGTATTGGAACGTCCAGACACAGTCTGAAAATCGAAGGATAGTTAGTAGTTTGTAAGAGCCTAAGTATTTTATGACTAGAGCCCCATGGTATCCTCACCTCATTCTGTCGATTAGAGTTCCCTACAAGATCTTTCACTTCATGATTGGTCTAAACTCACTAATGCAAAACAAAAAAAAAAACCCTTGGAGTAGATTTTATTCACGTTGGCCTTGGGAGGTCTAATCAAGAACACTGCCTCAGTCGGTATTCTGTGTTCATCAAAATACTTCCTCAATCGCTGATCTATACTCAGTCATCCATCGTTTAGCCTAATGATTTTAGGAAAGATCAGTACCTAGCTTACAATCACAAGCATCTTATTTCCAATGCATTATACATAAACTTTTAACAATTTTATTTCTAAGAAAAATATCTTCTTTCCAAAAATAATAACATCCAGGAAAATTAGCATAAGTGGCAAAAATAACTTCGAGACAATTCAGCATAAGTGGCAAAAATAACTTCAAGACAATTCAGCATAAGTGGCATAATAGCTTTGTGACAAATCAGCATAAGTGGAAATACCTTCCAATAGTCTTCTTGGACTCCCTCTTTCTTCTTCGGGATTAGTTTGGATTTATTTTAAGCAAGAATTTCATACTTGATGATAACTCCCTTGGAGTTTTGTGGGTTTTTGCCTGCAATAAAAGAAAATCTTGATTAGTTTAATTACAAACAATATCATTTGGCAATAGCCATTTTTTTAAAAGAGAATTAGTACCTGAAGATCCATGACGTGTGCTTGTTTGATGGTATTCGCGACTTCATTTGTAATCCTCGTACTTGCCATCCTGTTTATAGTAATTATGTACGTAGCATTGGCAACTCCTGCCTCCACCACCTTCGTAACTTTCTTCTTCAAGGCCATGAACTTTAATCGCAAGATTACAAAAAATGAAATTTGGCAAAGGATCTTGGAAGTAATTAGATTGACAGAATTTTGATTAATGGGGGGAGAAAAAAGTGATCACCAAGAATTTTGAGAAATCAACAAGAGTCTTGATTCCACATGGAGGAAATATGATAGAAGGGATGGAGGAATTTAATTTGAGAGCTCGCATAGTATCCTCCTTGTCTTCTTGACGAGAAGTTTCTGTGCTCGTGCTTCTCTTGCTCCACTCCCTCTCTGCTCTATACTTCTAAGAAGGGCCTCTCCCCTCTTGCTCCGACTGCTCTCAATGGTTCTCCATACCTCTTATTTACAACTAAATCAGAGAAGAAGGGTTACGGCTAAGAATAAGAGTTCTTTATGGAGGGGATCTTGGCAAAATCAGCAATTTGAATCTTCCAAGATGCAATCTGATGCTCAGACCACAAATCTGATGGTTCTGTTGGCTCAAAGGGGAGTAAAACCTTAGGATGTCTTGTTAGAATTCTTCCATATCATCCTCCTTGTTCGAAGTGATGTTTGCTAGTACATGTAAACTATGATCACAATGCTTGCAATTTTGTCAATCCTTCTTTTTGTATTAAATCTCCAAAACTGGCTAAAAAAGCCACTTGTTTTTTTTACTTAACACCCTATTCTAGAAGTCTTCATATCTTTTTATTATATTTACAATAAATAATATCCAATATATAAAATATATGCTAGTTTTCTCCAAAAATCTAGTGTTTTTGGACCATCCATACTATAGACACTAACACTAATGACTAATATGGCTCATAACTCTGATTCACGCGGTAACTTGTGTGATGGGTGGCTATAGTCCTTGTCAATCCGGAAAAATGTCGGGTTACGATCCTCAGGTCTTTTTGCTTGAGATGTTTTCTATTTAATGATTTTAGAGTTCTTCAAGTCCATTTTGCGAGAAGTTGGAAAGATGTTAAATTAGAGTCTAGATATCACATCCTCTCCCCCTTCCAGGAATCAAGATGTCCTCATCTCAAATGAAACTAGGGATATTGGTTACATAGTGACTCGTGGTCAATCCAAGTCGCATCCTCTTCAAGGTAGTCCTTCCACTAGATGAGATATTCTCGAAGGGTTTTGCTTATGAGAGTCTTCTCCCGCATGTCAAGTATCTTTTCTGGTTGAAGTTCGAGGATTCCTTGACTAGGCATTACAATTTGTTGGTTGTTTAGTACATGGTATGGGTTAGGGACATATGCTTTCAATAGATTGACAGGAAATACATTATGTACTTTTAAGTTATTAGGGAATGGCTATGTGTAGGCATTTGGCCCTAGACACTTTAGTACCTTATATGGCCCACAAGATGTGGGACTTAGCTTCTTGAATTCCCCCAAAGATAAGGAACTTTTCTTTGGGCGAACTCGTAGGAAAACCATGACACCTTCTTTGAAGATGCGTTCTTGTCTTCATTGATCAGCATATGCCTTCTATCAATCCGTGGTGGCTTAAATATCTTGCCTTATAGCTTTCACTTGTTGCTAATCCATTTCTTCCAGTATTTGCCTAGATGCTTCTACCCATAGGGTAGGATTGGAAAAATTTAATGGTGTAAGACAATCTTACCCATATAGTGCGTGAAAAGGAGTCATTTGAATACTTTGATGGTATGATGCATTGTAGGAAAATTCAACTAAGGGTAGGTATTGGATCCACCATTTGGGTTCCCTATTACAATAAGCCCTCAATATGTCCTCAATAACTTGGTTGACCCACTCTATTTGACCATCTATTTGGGGATGGTAAGCAATATTGAAGCAGAGCTGGGTTCCTAGAGCTTTGAACAAACTTTTCCAAAAGTTTGAGGTGAAAAGAGAATCATGATCTCACTGATGATTCTTTAGGATAGTCCATGTAGGCTGAAATTTTTCTTAATGAAAAACCAGGTAATATCAAAAGCCTTGTAATTGGTTTTTACATGAATAAGGTGTGCAACTTTTTTGTCAGCATATCAATGACTACCATTATGGAGTTATATCCTCCTTATATCAGGTGTAATCCAACTATGAAATCCATGCTGATATACTCCCATTTCATTTGAGGGATGCCAAGTGGCTAGAGCTTTCTTGGCATCGTGACACACTCAGCCTTAATTTATTAGTAGTTTAGGCATTTAGTGGCATACTTGAGTACATCACCCTTGAATCTTTCCCAATAGAAGCTTTTTATGACTGTATTAAGAGTCTTAGCATAACCAGGATGACCTAAAAATGGGGAATCGTGAAATTTCCAGAGTATTTTCCTTTTGAGTTCCTAACTTGCAAGAATACATAGTCTTGTCTTCTAATAGGCAAGCTCCTCATTTATGGAAAAAACTTGATACTGAGTCTCGATTTTTGGATTTGAATCCTTAACGAAAATTTCTCTTAACAAGTACTGATAGCTTGGATCCTTCACCACCTCTTCTTTAGCCATTTCTAGGAGAGGGTTACTAGGCATTGAAATCATTGTGGCAAGATTTCCAGCCCTAGAGGGTTCTTCTAGGATTAGAGCATTAAGGAATGATTTATGGCTTAGGGCATCTACAATCACATTATCCTTACCTGGTCTATACTTGATTTCAAAGTCAAATTCTTGCAAGGTCTCAATCCATCAACGTTGTCTCATATTGACATCTAGCTGAGTAAAAATCCACTTTAGGCTATCATGATTAGTGACTAGAGAAAACCTATTACCAAGCAAGTAATGTCTCCATAGTTTAAAGGCATGAATTACAACAAGTAATTATAGATCATGTGTGGCATAGATTCTTTTGTGGATCCTTAATTTTCTTGAAGCATAGGCTATTAGATGTCCTTCTTGCATAAGCACACAACCCAAAGCAAGAGAGCTTGCGTCAGTTATGGCTTCAAATTTGTTGCTAACGTCGAGTAGCCTTAGGATAAGGGGCAGTTACTAAACTCTACCTAAGCTTCTCAAAGCTAGACTATTTGGTGGACGTCCATGTAATGGAGACCTACTTTTTGAGAAGATCTGTGAGAGGTGCGGCGATTGAGGCATAGTCTTTAATGAAGACTCTATACCAACCCATTAGCCCTAGAAAGCTTCGCGCTTTCTTGATCCTTGTTGCGGGTGGCCAGTCTTGTATATCTTCGACCGTGGCAGGATCCATTGAAATGCCATTTGTTGATACTATGAGTCCTAGATATTCAATCTTCTTCTTGAAGAAAGCACATTTTTTCTTTTTAGTATACAGTTTGTGGGCTCTCATTGTTTCAAGAATTGTTCGTAGTTGTGGTTCGTGGTCTTCTTCATTCTTCGAATATGTTAAGATATCATCAAAGAAGATGAGAACAAAATTATCAAGGTAGGGTTGGAAAATGTCTTGCATCAACCTGTTGAAGGTGGTAGGAGCATTTGTTAACCCAAATGACATCACAATAAACTCATAATGATTGTACCTTGTGTTAAAAGTTGTTTTAGGGATATCTTCCTTCCTAATTCTTATTTGATATTATCCTGATCTAAGATCGAAAAAGTCATTTTCTCCCTAGAGTTTGTCAAGCAACTCATCTATCCTAGGGATTGGATATTTTTCTTTCACTTGTCACTTGGTTTAATCCACAGTAATCAATATAAAGGCATGATAAAACTAGGGCTCCCATCGATGAATTACTTGGTCAAATGTATCCCTAGTCTAATAGCTACTTGAGTTGTTTTTCCAACTCAATGGCTTCAAGAATCAACATTTGGTAAGGCCATTTGGCGACGGGGGCAACGCTTGGAATGAGTTGAATTTCATGATCTACTTCCCTTCCTTGTGGGAGCTCTGTTAGGTATTCTAGAAAAACGTCTGCATATTCTTTTAGTCAAGATGGTTAATCCTAAGCTTCACTATCTTGCTTAGTCTTGTTGGGTTTAAGTAGATAGATGGGTAATCCTTTCTTCAATCCCTTTACTGTTCAGGAGGCTTTAGCCAGCTAAACCTTAGGGTTTCCTACTTTTTCCTGAGTGGTTACTTCTTCTCCCTTTGAACAATGAATATGGGCATTATTTCGAATTAACCAATCCATTCCTAGCAAACACTCATTAACTCCAAGGTTCATAATTTGGAAGTTCATTTTGGAAGAATTGCCACCCAAGCTAAATTCTACCTTGCTAGTTTGTTGTGTTGATAGAAATTCTTTGTCGTTTGCAATTCCACAAGCATTCTAGGTGCAAGATTACTACTTATGCCTAGCCTTTTTGCAAATTTTGGTGATATAAAAGAGTGGGTACTTCCACATTCAATTAAAATTCAAAAGGGTTTACCTTGATAGTCTGCTGGTGTTTGAATTACTGAGAATTGGCGATTTGGGCACTTCTATTAAGAGTGGTGTATACTCTGGCTCTTTCCATATCGGATTCCATCGTGGGATCTTTATCATTATTGTCCTCCTTTAGGTTTATTCCAACAACCTTTTCCCTTGCAGCTTAGCTTTGCCAGCGAAACTGACCTTGGCTAAGCTTTGGGCACTGTCTCTTGAAATGTCCTAGTTCATTGCAATAGAAACACTTTGGAGTCTCATTGCTCCTTCCTATGGATATAAAGCTTCCCACTACATTTGATTTGGCTTTCTTCGTCTTTTTTGGTTGGTACTATCCTTGGGCTCTTTTTGCATAACCTTGGAAGTTCCCCTTATTCTGACTGTTTCTGTTCCAAATTTTTGCATTTCTTGGCCTTTGTTCAATCTCCTGAACTATTGAAGCTGCTTCTTATGTGGGCGGAAGATATGTGGGCGGAAGATATGTGGGCGGAAGATTGAAGAACTCGTCCATCTTCTGGGCTTGATATGTGGGCGGAAGATATCTCCCACGTACGACGTCCCTAATTTTATCCCAAGTGATAGCGCCTTTGGCATTCTTTGGTCCTTGCACCACTATTTCCACCAAAGATGAGCATCTCCTATGAGTTTTAGTTGGTCAATTATGGCTTGATTTGACGGTGCAGTTCTTGATGTAGCAGTGAAATAGTCTTCCATAGATTCTATCCATGTTTTTGCTTCAATTGGAATGTCCCTTCCTTTACCATCAAACTTTGGTGGCTTGTACTACTTGAGAAGAAATTTCTTCTCTTGGGCTTCTGTAGTACTGAGATTCAAGGTGACGTTCTGAGGATTATCCAATTTTATTATCAATTTTCTTTCCAACCATATTTTAAAAAAACATGTTTACTTTCTTACTTTATCTCATTAATTTAGGAGGGAAAATATGTACTACTTGTCCTTCTAAACAATGATCAAGGTTTATACTTCAAAAGAGAGTTTTAACTTTTAATTAGGAGAAAAAAGTCTAACTACTATTTTTTATTTATCAAGGAGACAAACAGATGGACTAAAATAATTCTTTATGTCAATAGGAAGGGAATACATTATTAGAGGAGTTCAAAAGCTCATATTATTCTTGGAAAATATTTTCCTACCATAATCTAGGCATGGCATTGCGATACATCCATCACATAGTAATTTGGATTCTGAGAATAGATATCCAGAAATCTATATTTTAGAGAAAGATCAGGTAATCCATCTTTCTTGTAGTTGCAGCAACTAGAGCATCCTACAACCATGACTCGATCAACTGGTATAACCCTTGTAACCTCCTCATAGATGTAGTGGTTTAGTTGACATGTCGCCCTCTAGTTAACATATTTGAGTTTACTCTAGCCCCATAGAGAAGATAAATCTTGGAAACCTTAAGGGCTTTCCTCCACCTTAGTCTCTTTAAATTATTCTAGAGGTAAGCAAGATAGTTTGCACCAATGTAACAATACCCTCTACTTAACACCCATTGCCTTTCGTAATACAGGGGTGAAGGATTGTATATCTGATCTAATATCCGCATCATCCGATTTCTCCAGCTGAAACTAGAGGAGTGCATTGCTAACATAAACGTAACTTGGAAAATCAAGAATTGTTTCCAAGGTTCATCTTTCTACCATAAATCAAGAATATATATCAACAAAAGAAGATTCTACTATTTAAGGAAATGATATTATTTTGCTGTAAATATAACTAGTTTTATTTACTTGTGTCATGTCCTACATCAACATATGCTTTGATACAAACTGTAATGCGCCGCCCAAGCTATTCCTTGGTCGTAAGTTCTTAGTGGCCCATCAAGATATGTCCTAGAAAGTGCCATCCAGGATTTTGATAAAACCCTCAAAGTTTGCTAACTGGGCTTGCTTGAGTCTACCCCACAGTGGAAGTTTCGATCACTCCCACAAGGATCAACCTGAGTTCTTCTAGTCGAATATATTACTAGTGGCCAATTAATATTAGCGGATTCTAAAGTGATGTGAGTCAATATTTCTGGTTTCTAATGGTCCATCAAGTGCGATTTTTATTCCTTCTTAGGAAAGCTCTCGGCTTACCAAGACCACCCAGCCACCATAAGTCTAGATCCATCGGGGGACCATCCTCTCGCTTCCCTCGAGAGGGTAGTTTTAGTTATTTAATTACCTACCACTTTAGGTTCAATATATAAAATAAAATTCCTTAAATTATCTCCTGATACAAATTCGTTACACGTCCTTTATTCATGACACAAAAATAGAGTGAAGTAATTCCTTCTTAATAGTTCCTTTTAGAAAAAAAAAAGACATTTACAATGTAATCTATTCAAAGTATTATCCTCTCCAAGTTCCCTTCCTCAACTAGTATCAGAACTTCCAAACAGAGTTTGAAAATTGAAGGATAGTTGGCAGTTCATAAGAGCCTAAGGAGTTTATGACCAGAGCCCCCTGGTATCGTCACCTGCTCTTGCTGAGTAGAGTTCCCTACGACAAGACCTTTTGCTTCATGATTGATCTAAACTCACTAACGTGAAACAAAAAAAAAGAAAGAAAAACCCCTTGGATTAGGTTTTATTCATGTTGTCCTTGGGGAGGTCTAGTGCCATCAAGAACACTACCTCGGTCGGCAATCTATACTCAGCCATCCATATTTTAGCCTGATGATTTTACGAAAGATTAGTACCTAGCTCACAATCACAAACATCTTATTTCCAATGCATTATACATAAACTTTTAACAAGTTTATTTTCAATGCAAATCTCTTCTTTTTAAAAACAATAACATCAAGGAAAATTAATATAAGTGGTAAAAATAACTTTGAGACAATTCAACATAAGTGGCAAAATAGCTTTGTGACAAATTAACATCAGTGGCAATACCTTCCAATAGTTTTATCAGACTCCCTCTTCCTTGGGGATAAGTTTGGATTGATTTTAAGCAAGAATTTCATGCTTGAGGATAACTCCCTTGGATTTTCATAGGTCTTTGCCCGCAATAAAAGAAAATCTCGGTTAGTTTAGTTAGGAACGGTATCATTTGGCAATTGCATCTCAAGGTCTCCTATATACTGAGGATTAGTGTTTGTGATTCAGCGATTTTGTTTGATCAATACAAAAATAAAAAATATTAAATCTTTTAGGGACACTCATCTTCTGCAGACCCAAGCTACCCCTTGGAATTTGTGCTTAAGAATTTCTCAAACAAATTATATGCATGAATCGAATAAAATCTTATTTTATGCATGCAACTTTTGTTGCCTATTCATGGGATGAAGGCTTGCTAGCTGTTTTTATTTAAGAAAATTAGTACCTGAAGATCCATGATGGGTGCTTGATTGATGATAGTCATGGCTTCGTTTATAATCCCCATCCCATTTGTAGTAATTGTGTCTGCAGTGTTATTGGTAGCTCCTGCCTCCGTGACCTTTGTAGCTCTCTTCTTCGAGGCCATGGTCTTTAATCGCAAGATCACAAAAAAGGGAATTTGGCAAAGGAGCTTGAGGGTAATTAGATTGACAAAATTTTGATTGGTGGGGGAGGGGGGGGGGAGGGGGGGAAGCCATCACCAAGAATTTCGAGAAATAAAGAAGACTCTTGATTCCACATAGGGGGGAAAGGATAGAAGGGATGGAGGAATTGAATTTGAGAGGTCGTGGAGTATCCTCCTTGTCTTCTTGACAAGAAATTCTCCTGCTCATGCTTCTCTTGCCCCACTCCCTCCTGCTCTATACTTCTGAGAAGGGCCTCTCCCCTCTTGTTCCGACTGCTCTCAATGGCTCTCCATGCCTCTTATTTATAGCTAAATTAGAGAAGAAGGGTTGTGGCTAAGAATAAGAGTTCTTTATGGAGGGGATCTTGGAAAAATCAACAATCTGAAGCTTCCAAGATGCAATCTAATGCTCAAACCACAAATTTGATGGTTCCATTGGCTCCGAAAGAGGGGTAAAACCTTAGGACACATTGTTAGAGTTCTTCCATATCACTCCTCCTTGTTTGAAGTGTTATTTCATGTAAACTGTGATCCTGATGCCTGTGATTTCGCCAATCCTTCTTTTTGCATTAAATCTCCAAAATTGGTTGAAAATTTCACTTGTTTTTTTGACTTGACACCCTATTGTAGAAGTTTTCATAGCTTTTTAGGATATTTACAATAAATAATATCCAATATATCAAAAATATGCCAGTTTTGTCCAAAATCTAATATTTTTGCACAATCCATACTATAGACACTGGCAATAATTACTAATATGGCTCATAACTCTTGTTCATGTGGTGTCCATGGCAGGTGGCTATAGTCCTTGTCAATATAGGAATATGTCAGGTTACGATCCTCGAGTATTTTTGCTCGAGATCTTCTCGTTTTAATGATTTTAGAGTTCTTCAAGTCCATTTTGTGAGAAGTTGGAAAGATTTTAAATTAAAGTCGGGATATCACAATTGAGCACATTATCATCAACCAAAAAATCCTCAAAACATTGCTCATTGCTCATTGATGCTAGCCCTTATCCACATCAAGCAAATTTAGAATGGTTGAAATACCTAAAAGCCATAGATTATGATCAACTCAATTCCCACACCTTTGACTTACCGTCCAACCCTTATTTAATCACTATTAAACCCTCAAAACTACCCTTGATGCTCCACCAATCTTCGAGGAGTCCAATTTAGAGTCGTGCTAGTACTGATTGGAATCCTGAAATACCTCAATCTACCCCAACCCCTATGCTCCAAGATGAACTTGCCCATTCATTTGAGAGGGAATCATCTTAAGAAATCCCAAAAAACCCCTACTCTGATGCAAGCTAAAGATCTCAAAGGATTTCCACCTCACGTACTTACTCACACCATTCCCTTACGGCCTGATGCTAAACTTGTCAAGAAGAGGCCTTATCCCATGAATCCTCATTACGCTCAATATATGGAGGAATCACAAAAATTGTAAAAGATATGATTCATTTATGAGATTGAACATACTAACTAGATATCACACATTGTCATGATACTCAAGAAAAATGGTAAAATGAGGGTATATGTCAACTATAAGAAAGTCAATGTAGTGACCAAATGAGACCATTATCCATTGCCATACATAAATTATATGATTCAAAGACTGCCCAAAAAGGAGGCTTACAGCTTCCTGGATGGATTCTCTTGACATAATCAAGACCAGGTTCAGCAAAACTACCTTTGCCATGGAATGGGGTGTCTTTGCTTACATTATCATACCATTTGGGTTAACCAATGCACCTTTCGATGATTGATTCGCACCATTTTTAAATACATTTTGCAAGTGGTTGGAAGATTTTGTTGATGATTTGTGTGTTAATACCAATTGGGCAGAATACCTAGCCAACAAGCTTTGCCTTGTCTTTAAAAGATGTTGGCAATATTAACTATCCCTACATTTGCGAAAATGTCGATTCTGGATAAGCACCACATTATTCCATGACATATTATGTCCAAGAATGGCATTGCCACTGAAACAACCAAGATTAAGCTTATTATAGAGCTTCCACCTTCCACCAATTTGAAAGGCATTCAATGCTTTCTTATGCACACTAGCTATTATTGCTACTTTTCTCAACTATGATGCTATTTCCATGCCCCTTAATAAGCTTTTGATTGTGTGGGCATGGACTATTGAAGCCAACAAGACGATGAGCCCCTAAGGAAGCCTCTTGTTTCAACACCTATTTTACAAGCCCCAAGTTGAATAATTACATTCCATGTTCATATAGATGCATTCAAAATTGCCATTAGAGTTGTTTTGTGCCAACCTAAAGAACACGACCTAGACTTTTCAATGAACTTTGCAAGTAGGCAACTCATTAAGATCAAGATAAATTATTCCACCATTGAATAGGAATGTTGAGAAATGGTTTATGCAGTTATGAAGTTTTGACATTATTTTCTTATCACTCCCTTCACATTTTTTGTTGATAATCAATCTCTGGTTTATCTTGTGAACAAGCCATGCACTATAGGATAAATTTCCAGGTGGCTCTTACTTTTTCTTGAGTTTGATTTCTCTATGGTCGTGTGCAAAGGAAAGCAACATCACATGACTAATCACATGTCCCGATTGACAAGTGGAGAAAAGGAAAATGGTGTAGATGACAACTTACTTGATGCACATTTGTTTCAACTTCAATAAGAGGCCCAATTGTTCAAGGTCGATCTCACACCTCATTAAGCAAAAGATATTATTGCTATTTTGGAAAATGGGATTCTTGAATGCCCGTTGAGAAGGTCATATCACTTGCTAATTAATTAAGAATCGACCCTACAAGATGGTTCCTGGTCAACTTTATCCACTAGGATATGATGGTCTTCTTTGATGATGTGTGTGTGAAGATTGAGTGTATGCTTCAAGAATCCCATGGTGGCATTGTGGGTGGACATTTTGATGGGCTAGAGGCCATAATCCACAAGGTTTTGCAATCCTAACTGTGTTGGCCCACCTTGTTCAAGGATGCATCACATTTTATTAAGCATTATGAGTAATGCCAGTGCGCTAAACTTCTAATTTGCAAGGACAAGCTAGAGCGCTCACTAGTCATTGCTCAACAACCCTTTGAAAAGTGGAGAATTGACTTTGTAGGATCTATCACTCTAGCTACCCAGTACTCCCAAGCATGCTACATTATTGTTGCAATTGATTATATGACCAAATGGTCTCAGGTATGAGCCACATGCAAGAACAATGACCACACCATGGATAAGTTCTTGTGGAAGCAAGTGATTTATCACCTTAACCACCCTATTGAGTTGATTAGTGACCAAGGGACTCACTTTTTGAAAGAGATTATTGAGCATTTTCTCTCTACCTTTCTAATTATCCACCATAAATCCTCTCCTTTATTATCCTCAAGCCAATGGCCAAGCTAAGTCTACAAACAAGATTTTGCTTTATATACCAACCAAGATTGGTTCTGCCTCACATTCGGATTGGGATAACAATCTTATGGCATTCCTATGAGCTTATCGCACAACCTTTAACTCCGCAAGTGGCCAAACTCCATTCCAACTTACGGCCTTGATGTCAATATGCTAGTAGAGTTTCTTATCCCCAATCTTGACATTGTAGTTTAGGAGCATTGGGAAGGCAGTAGTACTTGGCAATTGCCTTCTAGAGATACAACACCTCATGGAAATCCATATTTTGGCCACACATGTCCTCGTTGTTTGTTAAGAAGGCCCGATGTAAATCCTAGTTTGATAGTCATGTGCAACAATGATCCTTTGATAAAGGTGACTTTGTGCTCCTATACATATCTCTTAAGGGCCAAGAGTATCAATTGAAACTCTGAGGTCTATGATCCTATCGTGTTTGGCAAATGAGTAGGATAGTCAATGTTGAACTTGGGACACTCAAGGGGGAAGGCATTGGACACTTTAATGACAGCCATATTAAGAAGTATGATCCCCTAAGCTATCACTTACGTGAATGCCCCATGCACCCTCTTAGTGTTCATGCTCACATGATCCTAGTGGTTGAACAAACATGGTATGAGCAACTTGAGCAAAAGGCTAATGCCCAAGCTGCTTCCAGCAAGCCCTACACAAAACTCCCATTCATTCTTTAATGTTCAGGCTATCTCTATTTCTTTAGTGGATCTCGAGAACCTTGTTATTCCTTTGGCATTTCTTTGATTCCAAATGACTATTGCACAAGTCACTATTGATGCCCTCGTTGATGAGGGTTTTCAGACTATAACACTCTTCCATATAACATCTAGATGCAATTGGGCCAACCCACTTTGAACCCCACTCATACCAAACTCAATCCCTATGGTGGTCAATCCTACTCACTCTTGGGAAAATGTAAGCTCTTGCTCAATGTTGCAACTGAAAGCATCCCCCTTCTTTTAATGTTCTTATGAACCAAGTAGAAGTGGGGAAGACACTTCTCTTGCATCAACCCTTTAAATATCAAGGTCCTTCCAATATCAACTATGTTGATCTGCAATTTCTAGGTGCCTAAGTTGTTTCTATTTTCAAAAAAAAGGATCTTTCTGTTGGGCCAATGCCAACTACTCATCCCAACCCTTCTCAATCCAATGGTTCATTACTTCATTAATTGCTTACAACTCAACACCATGAAGCCACTCCTATTAGTCATGCCTCTACACCAAGCCCTACGAAATCCATCCACTTCCAATGGCAACCTCCCATCATCTTCCCAGTTCCACCTCCCCCTTCTAAACCCTCACAACCCATGCACAAAAAGCCAATCCAACATTGTAAAACTCCTCAACAACCCAATAGTTCCTTGTGTTGGGTGGCCCATTCCCTTTTAGAGACTCAAGGCTACTACAAGGATAATGCCTATATTTGGGACCCCCAATAGTGTAAATCCCCATCTATCCTTGCCCCTTGCTCTTTCCCTATAGTTTCTCCAAGCAGATCCCAGCACCAAACTTCCCATCAATAGTACCTTTGCCAATCCCCACCCCTAGTTGCACTGTCTCAAGTAGAGTTTCCTCCTTTTGCCTCTCCCTCTCTACTTATGCAACCACTTTCTGCAAAGTCTAATATGTCCTCCACTTCCAGCCCATGACCTCCATCTCCTACTACTTCCCATTTCCATGACCCACCTACTTCACCTATTGCATCATCCTCCCTTGACATATCCAAATCCTCTAAGGCATTCTTCTCCACTCCCTCTCGGCCAATCCATCAATCAGCGCAGGCAACACAAGCTAAACTCTAGCACGCATACAGAAAACTAATACACCCTCATCTCCAAATGAGTTCCACTACTCCTGATCCCCTCTCTGGTCTTAAACCTTCACTTGTCTACCATTCTCTCAAGGACATGGAAACCAACCTAGGTAAGAAGGACAATTCTTTGAAATCTAGTTGGTTACTCCTATTTGATTCCATGTGCACCACTTTTGCCAAGCTGTTTTTTATCTCAATCTTACCAAGATGAGGCACTTCAACTTGCTACATGATGAAATTCCACTTGGGAGGAGAATGAGCATCCCTTCTACAAAAGTCTCCTATAGTATGTCAAGACTCTTCCTGAGAAGCATCTCCAATCCTCCCAATTCACTCCAACTTATGCTTGCGTGACCAAATGGGGTGTCATTGATTCACTGCATCTTATGCTTTCGTGACCAAATGTGATGTTGCTAATAAAATTACAATTTAAGGCTAAATGCACCATTTCCTGTCAGATTCATTTTGGCAATCACACCTATTCACCAATATTATCACTTATTTGTGCGGCTTGGCTATGCACCCATTTGATCTTGATGCATTTGATGAGTTGGAGTATAACCCCAACTTTTACACTTGGTAGTTGTCCACCATCCCCTCTTCTTCACCCTCAATCTAGCTACTTTAGGATTTTCCTTGTACGTAATTTGTTCTTGTTTCATTCTTTTGTGTGTGTGTATGTGTTGCACTGACACCTTTCCTAGTCCTTTGCTTGTTACAATTGAAAGCTAAGAAGCTTGCTCATATTTCTTGTCTGCAAGGGGAACTATGGCCAATCAATTTTGAGCATTCTTTACTAACAAGAAATTATATGGTTTATTTATTATATTTTTCGTTATTGGTTAACCAAAATTTCTCAAGATGTGGTCGTATTTGTCTATTAAGAAAATGGCAAGTTCACCAACCAAAATGCCTAACTTGATGGCTGTCAAGAAGGATCACTATGAGGAAAGGGGAGTATTTACCATGGAGCAACGTAAGGAGTTTTGGTCTTGAAGTTAGCTTGTGGAGCTTTTGAGCTTTGAAGTTCCACTAACTTACCAATTTGAAAAACATAATCAACAGAGCAGGTATCCTACGACTAGAGAGTTGGTGGTTGAATGTGGTTTGAATGACTATGTTAGGGTGACCAATGGACCTATTCACTTTCCAAATTGTTAAAATTTTTCTCAAAACTATGATCCCAATTCTAGAACAAGTGTGATGAGATACAGGGTAGGAGAAGAGCATAAATTTTGGGAGGGAGCACTCACTTCCAAGTTGGTTGAGCAAGCCTCAGGTTCGCCAAGGGAATGGAAAACATAGTAAACCATATAAAACTCCTCCGGTGGACCAAAGGTGAGATGGTAAGCCTAGTGTCACATAGTATGGATTGTTGTTCACATCATTCATAATCATTAATGAGGAGGACCTTAGGGCCATCGTTCAATTTTTCCATCACTTGTTTACCTATAATAAACCCTCCACATATCCTAGGAGGATACCCAAGGTCCTCATAAGAAGATATCTTAACTCTTGGTAGTGTACTTAAGAAGGACTTGAATGCCTTTTGGTTAGAATACATTTGTGAATCCCTTACCAAGACACATACAACTCTCCTTAAAAATATTGAAGAGATTTTCACCATTGTTGAGGCCAAGTTGTGCATGAATTAACTATGGTGTTGCTCTCAAAAAGTTCATCACTATTATATTAGGACTCTCCAAACCATTGAAGGTGGATTCAAAAAATAGAGTTTAGGTGAGTCAAAAGAAGGACAAAAGACCAAGGGAGGAACATGACCTAAATATTGTGAAGCCACTAAAGAAATCGAAGCAAAAAGGAAGTAAAACAAGACAACGGCTCATTGGAAATTTATGAGACACTTAGCCAACAGTTACCTGACTTGTGAATCCAATTTGTGGAGAAAAACAAGGGGATAACAAGGCTCAAAGATAAGCTAAAAGAAGTGGAAGTTATGAGAAAGAGGGAAGAAAACACTTGTGCACCTGTTGCAAATTTTATGGTCTTGTTGGAGAAGGAAAAAACACAAACAATAGCTCTTACTAAAGAGTTGGCAACATCTCATCAAACTCAAGCACAATTGAGGGTAGCCTTCACAAGGCCACAACACACCATCGAGAAGAGTTTGACTAATGCAGTCAATCAAGTGGAAGAGAGAGCTAACACAGCCTATGAGGAAATGCTACAACAATTACTTATAGACTTGGCACCCTTCCTTGACAAGGAACGTTGCTTCAAGCTTCATGTTGCTGCCTATATAAGCATGCATTGTCACTGTAGCAAGGGATTCATCAGGAGGCTCTTTGCACCGTCTTCCAGAAGCATAGACAATATCAAGGACCTCAAGGATCAGTATAGGGATGGTACAACCCAAATCTATTGAGCCACCTGACATATAGACTAACTCATTATAACTGAAGGCATCATTGTAATAGAGCCTCTCAAAGTTGTAGATCCACCATCATATTACATGGAGCCACATGGTTTTGATGAACTATAGAAAAGTCTTACAATAGTATCCCAAGAGTTATCACTCATGATTGAGCCAACATATGAGGTCCAAGTGTGCTTTGATAGAATGCTACAAGTTCTTCACACTTCCACTCAACACATACCAAAGTATCCACTTGACTTGTAGGGAGTCAAAGCACAGAGAGGAGATCTAGATGTGTCAATCAAGTCCTATCGCGAGAAGAAAACAGTAAAAGAGATTATAGATTTTGATTTTAATGTCTATGGGAATGCCAAATTCAAGAAACCCTTACCTCCTCTTAGCACAATGCAAAGGCTCATCAAAGCAGGAGGCACATAGCCAAAAAATGGTTGGAAAGACAAGAAAAATTAGCTTTGAATTTGTAAGGCTCCCAAGGGGGAAGAATAGACACAGAGAAACCACATGAGGCATGGACGCTACAGAGCTAGACTAGAAATATTCCATCCTCGAAGCAAATAAGCTCACCTATTCCACCTTTTGCTACTCCAATTTGAGGAAATATGAGCTATATGTCCCTTATCCACAAAGGTATGCAAGTGACTATGGTGTTGAATAGCATGGCAAATATAATTTTCCCAAGAGCCCCAATGTGAATGCTTCACATGAGAGTAAAATCTACCACCTTTAGTTGCAGGATCTATAGCCCTCCTTCAACAAGTGCACAATTTGTCCAAATCCGGCATTCAAAGTGACATGCAATTATCTCCACCTGATTGTCAAGATCTTACAATAGCCATTGACTCCCTATGAGGATGGCTTGCCACTACTATTCTTTGGCATCAACATAGAGATTGACCATGTTGCCTACCACCATTGTTCTTTGACATCAACATAGGGATTAAGCGTGTTGCCATGACATGAGTGAAGATATCTTCAATCTATACTCTTCCCATCTCAGTGTGTAGCCTTATTAGAGAATGCAATGGACAGCAAGTTTTCTCAGTATACACATTCTTTTTACCCAAAGTCACCCATTCACCTCTACACCTTTCTTAAGCCATATCTCCTATGCAAAGGGTGTCTTTCCCTCACCTTGTAGCCACTCCCTGAGGAGTGATTCCTTGTATCATTTGAATTTTTTTTAAAGCGACAATAAAAGGAAAGAGGAAAATCAAAATGAAAGAAAAGGGGAAAAAGGGGAAAAAATCCAACAACCAAAGTAAAAGAAAAAGAGAGCAAAAGCTCCACAATTAGTCAGGTGTACTAACATTCCATTGCATCTAGGGGTTCCCAACTTAGATTCGTCCAATAATTTTGATCGACCGGCTCCATCTCTAACCCCCTAGCCCTTCCCCTCACTACACAGTCTCAAGGCACATCAAGTGCATGACAAATTTGAAAGCTAAAGTGTCAAATGTATTTGATGGTGGATTATATTTTGGAGTGCTTCAATGTATTCTTTTGGGCACTTGTGTATTATTGTTGTACTCCATGGACATTAAACCTAAACCCACAAAAGAAGGGAAGCTCTCACATAAATAAGTATCCCTATAAAGTTCCACCAATTGTGTGTAAAAAACATCAAATAGAGAATGCTACACAAGAACAATAAGAATTTAAATCTTTAAGTCAAAAATGCAAAGCCAAAGGGCTAGCCAAGGCAGTCAAATTATAGTCAAAGGATTCCTAAGAATAGTCAATGATTAAGAGAAGAATTCAAAGCTACTTATAGCATAAAAGTGTGTTAAAAATGAAGATGATAATTTTCTAGAAACCATTCAAAAGCATAGATGCCAAAATTCTGCAAGTGGAATATCTAAATTATAGCTAAATCTCAATTTATCATTACTTTTTTTTTCAATTGACAATCAATCTCAATTGATTGATAGCCAAATCTCGCTTTATCTCACTATAGTGTTGTTTTTCAATTGATAGCTTAATCTCATTTTATCTCACTACAATGTTTCTTTTAAATCTCACTACAATATCTTTTATTAATTAACAACCAAGCATAGGTGCCAAAATTTCACAATCAAATTATCTAAATTGATAGTTAAACCTCATTTCATCTCACTATAGTGTTTCTTCTTTACTTTCTAAATTTCATATTCATGTATATATGTAACATCCACGTTGTCGTGCCGCTACACGCGGATACAGTGTGAAAAACTCTAGAGTGTATCATCATTCAAGTTTCTTATTAATCTAGAGAGTCAATGGCATATCGGTCATTAGTGTCAGTGTCCATAGTTTGGATGGTTCAAAAATACAAGATTTTTTTATAATTTTAACTTATTATATTCTAGATATTATTTCTTGCAAATATCCCAAAAAACTATAGAAAATTTTTAAAATAGGATGACATGCCAAAAGCAAGTTGCTTTTTCAACTAGTTTTGGAGATCTCATGCAAAAAGAAGGATTTCTGAAACCGTGCAACACGCAGATCAAAGTTTACATCCATCAAACATCGCTCCAAAATGCGAGAAGAAGAATGAGCGATCTGGGAGAATTCAAAGCAAGTGTCTTGAGATTTTACTTCCCTTTTGAAGCCAACGGAATTATGAGGTGTCCTAAGATTTGCGGTTTGAGCAGCAAAGAAGAAGTTAATGTTTGATGCGCGTTTTTTGTCTACCAGGAAGCTCCAAGAGATCTAATGCTTGGAGATTGCTTCCAACTAGTCCCAAAGAAGGATTTGATTATCTTCTCAGGTTCTATCAATACACAATGCTTTGATTCATTGAGGTTTGTCTTTATCTTGTGTACCTCTTGTCTATTCTTTTTCTTCTCTTCTATCTCATATTCTCTACTTCCTTCTCTCCCAAATCCTAGTGGATATAAGACCTTTCAACTAAAACCCCTATAACATTGGTGAACCCAACATGAAAGGTCGTCAGAAGGAAAGACAAGATGGGAGAACCTTTAAGCACAAGTTCTAGTGATGTTTTGCAACAATTAGTGCAAAATATAAACATGCTTATGCAGGTACAATAACAACATCAGGTGATGCAAGCTTTTTCTCAAACAGAAACTATTGTGATAAATGGTCTGTAAGCAATAGAGTAGATGAAATTGTTTAATAGCAAGAATGTATATGCATATTTGCATACCTATGCTCAAAAGATGGAATTCTTTGGGGTAGGTCATCTTGCATGGAGCTAGTATTTTGTATGGGTCATTGTACATGAATTAAAAGCCCTAGTTATTGAATTATACATGCAAGATGTTGACTAGGCAGCTTTCAAGAAGATACTCAAGGAAGAATTTTGCATTGAAGAAACCAGCTTGATTACCCATAAGACTTTCTAAGAGTGGATTCTACAATCCAATAAGGATCTGGTGGTGGCTATAGATTTATTAAGAAATTTTGAAAGTCATTTTGAGCAATTAGATCTTGTAGAACAACAAGCTCTTGCAAGTCAGAAAATTGAATTATTTCTATAAGCGACAGACCCTCGGCTTCAAGAGAAGCTTGATGATTTTTTACAGGATCAGGCTACAAAGGCATGGCTTAAAACAAAGTGGAGGCATGGTGAGGAAGTTGTTACATCACTAGTGAAAAAACATAGAAAAAGAGAAAGATTGCATGTATCTAGCTTGCCCACTGTTACGGGAAAAATAGTTGATGTATCAAGTAAGCCACCCACTTCTATGGCTAATCCTATGGCTACACCTGTTGTTCCCATTGTTAGGGAAGATGTATTAGATGAATTGGTCAAAGACATGCGTGGGATCTTCAGTTGAAGGTCCCAAATTTGGATGAGACAGAACAAGAGGAAAGGGGATGGGTAGTAGCCCCCTAAACTAGGGAAAAGATGTATATGGTGTGATAGTTTGCAACATGAAAGGAAGGATTGTGCTGCTTATCAAGAGGCTTTGGCACGACAACTAATCTTTTGGAAAGATGGCAGCATCCATGCATAAGAAACGGGATTGCTTCTTGCTTTGAATTTTAGAAAGGAATGTATACAAAAGTTGTTGGAAGACTTAGCTATCCAAAATGCTTATGCAACCCTACATGCTTCTACTTTTGGCCTACAATTGGATAGAATGCTTAGCCAAGTGAGACACATACTTTTCATGCAGCTAAAAAGAGAAAAGTTACTAATAGTGAAATGTCTCATGCAAGGCAAGGAATTCATGACATAACTAGTTGGGAATCACAAGTAGATGCATATTCAATGTATACATATTTAGTAAATGTGCAAAACACGGATGTTTTTGTGGAAGAGAAATAAAAGAGAGATGAAGATAATGTAGAGACATCTAAGAGAGTGACAAGAAGAAGTGTGGATCACTGCCTAAGGCTGCAAATCAGCCACCTCCCAAGCATGTTATGGAAAAGGTTGGTCAAGAGCAAAAACAAGATAGCAAACAAGAGGACAAAAATAAGGGCAAGCAGCCAGGAGATAAGGTGCAATCTAATATTGAGACAGCCATAGATCTTAAGAAGGTTCTTGAAGAACAGATTTTAAACAGTCGAATGGAATTCACCTTGGAAGAGGTGCTTGGCATTGCCAAGTAGGAATCTCATGACGATATCATTGGCATAATTAAGAGGAAGTATCAGTTTCTTTGTGATACCACTAGTGCATTGTTACAATTTGAAGAGGAAACTGGTTTGTTGGGTACTCGAGCTAAATATGAGCATGATGCAAGTATTGATTTATCTATGTAGGACGTTGCTATAATTAGTGGACAATATGTGAAAAAAAGAAGAAAGTGGTTAAAAATACATCGTCTTGTAGCAATATGCATGGTGGAGTAAGGAAGATGCAACAACATAAAAAAGAGACTTCATGATTTATTCCTCAAAGTCATTACATAATAAATCACTAGGCCAAGGCTACCACTAAAACAATAGTGAAAATAGAGGAGCATGGAACTCCTTGTGTTGCTTTGCTTGAGCATGGATCCAAGATTAGTGTCATTGAGCATGGATTGTATGAGAATGGTGCATGGCCTGTGGACACCAATCATGGTTGGCATATGAGGGCTGCAAATAATTATTTGGGAAAGCTCTATGTTGCATGTCCTAATGTAAAAGTGATGATTGGTGATGTACACACTTAGCAACACTTCTTTATGCAAGATAATTCCTCGTATGCAATGATTTTGGAACAGCCCTATATTACGAAAGTGTGTATGGAAACAAAGGTGCTTGATGATGATTTTACTTATACAAGAGTCAGAAGCAAGTGAAAGGTGAGAAGGATCAAAGCTTGCACGCGAGCTATGGCGGGAGAGCAAGAGCAAGAAAGAGAGAGACAAGAAATTGGAACTCCAACAATCACAATGTGTGACCGGGCCTTCCTTTATTTACTAGTCACTAAAATGAATGTAAAGAATAAAGTGACGTGACGGGCGCCCACCACCTGCCTGCAGTGTGCAGTGGTGGGTACTGTCAGTGTAGTAATACACGGGGCGGCACGGCAGAGGCGCCTTTACCCCAACAACCTCCCACTTAAAGGTGATCTACCCCAGTGAGAGAGAAAAGGAAAGAAAAAAGACAGTACAACTGTACATAGGTAGAAGGGATGAGAAAAGGCAATATCTCATCCAACGCCCATCAATCGCCTGAGGAAGGCAAAGCCTTAGTAGTGAGGCTTTTCGTGAGAAGATCTGCAGGATTCTCGTCAGTGTGGAGATCTTGACAAGGTCAACAGACTTTTCCTCCACGACACCATGTATGAAGTGATACCTCATCTCAATGTGTTTCGTCTTCGCATGAAAGATCGGATTCTTAGCCAACTGAACGGCACTCACAGAATCCAAATGCAGTGTAGGTATAGCATCAATCCTAAGGTCAGCAACTAGACGGCCTAGCCATATGGCCTCCTTGCAAGCCTCAGTGGCTGCAATATACTCGGCCTTAGTGGTAGACAAAGCGGTACACTTCTGAACCCGGGACATCCAAGAGACAGCACCTCCAGCATAGGTGAATACATAGCCAGAAGTGGACTTCCTACTATCTGCATGTCCTGCATAATCGGAGTCAGTGTACCCCACGACCCCTGTATCCTGGCTGCCATAGCAAATACACATATCTATTGTGCCCTTCAGGTACCTCATGATACCCTTCACGGCATCCCAATGTTTCCTGCCAGGTGTAGCCATATAGCGTGTCACAACACCAACTGCAAAGGAAATATCTGGATGAGTGGCTATCATGGCATACATCAAACTGCCCACGGCTAAAGCATAAGGGATTTGGGCCATCTCGGCCCTCTGCTCATCTGTCTAAAGACAATCGGCCTGTGATATCTTTACATAAGAAGGCAATGGACAGCCAATAGGCTTTACGTCCTGCATGCAGAAGCGCTCAAGGACTTTATGAATATACTCTCTCTATGACAAGTAGAGGAGTCCCTGATGCCTGTCGCATCTAATGTGCATACCAAGGATGTGAGAGGCCTGTCCCAAATCCTTCATCTCAAAGCTCTTCTTCAACTAAGATTTAAGAGCATCTAGCTCATCATGAGCTTTCCCTGCTATCAGCATATCATCAACATAGAGTATCAAAATAAGCAATGAACCATCAGGGGCTTTCTTCGTGTAAAGACACGGATCCATAGCACTCCTGTTGTAGCCCTGTGTGACTGCATAAATGCATAAAACTTATGATACCATTCCCTAGGTGCCTGCTTCAAGCCATAAAGACTTTTCTTCAACTTGCACACTAGGTGCTCCCTGCCAGATTCTGCAAAGCCCTTAGGCTACTCCATATAGATCTCATCATGCAAGTCCCCATGTAAGAAAGCCGTCTTGACATCCATCTGATATAGATCTAAGTCAAGCTGAGCAACCAAAGCCAAGACCAAGCACAGGGTGGTCATCTTAACCACAGGAGAAAAGACTTCATCAAAGTCTACACCATGCTCCTGCTTAAGACCCTTTGCTACCAGTCTAGCCTTGTATGTCGGGCTTGGGGTGTCCAGGGGTACTTTTCAGCTTGTACACCCACTTGCATGGCAAAGCCTTCTTGCCCTTAGGCAAGAAGGCTAAGGCAACTAAATCCCAAGTCTCATTACTATGCAAGGAGTCGATCTTAGACTGCATAGCCCTCTCCCAGGAGTGACTGTCACCCCTGCGCATAGCCTCATCATAAGTGAAAGGCTCTCCTACATCTGTAACCAAAACATAATGCATAGAGGGCTGAAATCTATCAGGTGGACGTCTGTCTCTAGCAGATTGTCTCACTGTAGGCTTTGTTGCCTGCCTAGTTGCCTAGCCAATACCCTAACCATGAGTATCTGCTCAGCTGTAGACTGTTCAACTAGCTGTGCAGGAGCTCTAGGCTCCTCCTAAAAGATCACTCTGTGGATCTCAACCACCTTTTCAAGCTGCCTGTGCATCTTGTCTTCATGAAAGACTACATCATGGCTGCGTACTATTTTTCGCGCCTGCGGATCCCATAGGCGATAGCCCATCTCTCCTGAATCACCATAACCAAGAAAGATACATTTAATGCTCTTTGGATCCAACTTACTTCTCTTGTCCTTGGCCACATGGCAGAATACCTCACATCCAAAGACACGGAGATGCGCATAAGAGGGTGGCTTACCAGCCCAAACTTCCTCTACAACCTCGAAATTTAATCCACTTGAAGGCGATCGGTTTATGACATGCACTGCCGTACTAACTGCCTCAACCCAAAAGCTCTGTGGTAGGCTTGCATGGCTAAGCATAGAGCGGACATGCTCTTGAATAGTCCTGTTCATGCGCTCAGCCAAACCATTCTAGGGTGGGGTGTAAGGGGCGGTCAACTAATGCTTTATACCCCTGTCATCACAAAACTGCTCAAAAGCACGTGAGACATATTCTCCCCCATTGTCAGTCCTAAGGCATTTCAGACTATACCCAGTCTGGTTCTCAACAAGAGCAAGCCAACGCTGAAAGAATACCAAGACATCAGAATTTTGCTTTATGGGATAAGCCCACACTTTCCTAGAAAAATCATCAATGAAGGTAACAAAGTACTTCGCGCCACCCATAGACATACACGGCATGGGCCCACAAACATCTTAATGCACCAAAGCCAAGGGCTCACTCATGCATGGCCTACCCGATTTCTTATGTGTAGACCTATTCTGCTTACCATAAAGACAATGATCACACGAGTCAAAATGTGCATAGTCCAAAGGCGGAAGATATTGCAAACTAGATAACATTTTCATTCCCTTCAAACACATATGCCCCAAACGGGCATGCCAAAGTGATACATGTCGGATAGAGCCCACTGCCAAAACATGGTATACAGAAGACCCAGATACAACAAGAGGATAGAGAGTACCAGCCTTGGCGCCTCTAGCAAGCACAAGTTTTCATCTGGTAATCTTCCAGGCAGAATCCCCAAAAGAAATATGAAACATTGCATCATCCAACCGTCCTGCAGACATAAGACTGCGCGTAAGCGCAGGTACATGACGTACATCCCTGAGCAAAAAGGAACTGCCAGTGGAAAACTACAACTGAATATCTCCACAGCCCACAATATCAAGAGATCTCTCATCTCCAAGTAATCCAGATACAGTATGGTAAGAGTGAAACCACTCACGGTAAGGCATCACATGGAAGGATGCACCTGAATCCAATAACCAACATTGTGCATACATACTAGGTATCTCAGTCAAGTGTGAGGCATCAGAAGAACTAGCTACAAGTATGAACTCATCACCACCATCGGAATTCTCGGTCTGCATGACATTAATTTCCTCAATCTTGACGCTGGACTTCGCAGGTACTATGCTGTGATCAGATGACTTCTCCCGCACTTTCTCTTTCCCCTTATCCTTGAGCTTCTCATTGCGCAACTTATGACACTGTGGTCTGATATGGCCCTTTTTCCCACAATGATGACAAGTGATTAGCGTTGCACCCACGCAACTTACTACATGACTTTCCATGAGATTTAGACTGACCCTTCTGCGAGTCACGGCCACGGCCATGACCACGATCATTCCTATCGTTCCTACATCTAACTATCAAAGCATGTGAAACACAAGAGGCATCCAAGTTTTTGCGATTAACCCCTTCCTGCAGAAGAGCACTCTCAACATCATTCAGTTTCAGAGTAGCACTAGAGGCACATAGGGCAGTGCGGAATACATCCCATGACTCAATCAAAGTCCCAAGCAAGAAAAGAGGAGTTACTTCCTCTCCAAAGGTGATATCCTGCGAAGTCAGGTTCTTCAGTATAGCATGGAACTGGCTCAAGTGAGCAGACATAGTCGCATTATCCTTCATGCGCAGATCCATAAGCTGCTTCAACCAGTACATCTGACTCGTCGGACTTTTCTTATCATAAAGATTCTTGATCTTATTCCATAGATCCCATGCACTCTGTGCTTCCTCAAATACATTATAATGTACATGTTCAGTGAGACACAATACAATCGTGGACTTGCATAACTCATCAAGTTCAAGCCAGTTGTCATTGTCCATAGTTTTAGGCTGCTCCCCGCTCAACCGAAGTGGCTTAATCTAAGATTTCTACACCAAAACCTGCCAAATTTGACTCTTCCAATAAGAGTACTTGGTACCATCCAACTTTGTGATGTTAAATATGGCATTATTAGTCGAAGAGAGCGCCATAATGCAGCCTGGAAATGCACAGACAATGTAAAACTACTGGCTGTTTTACTGCGGAAAATGCCCAAAATCCACTGAGATGAGCTCCAAATGGCGAGAAAAGTCTGCCAAAAGATGCTGCCCACTCAGTACTAGGTGCGGTATACCAAATCAGGATATTTCAGCATAAAAAATATTGCTCAGTCCACCAATAAATGCTTGCTATAATAAATTTCAAAATTGCAATAATGAGAGCAAATTGTCCCAAAACTGGATCTAATGTCAACTAAAGAATGCTAGGTCCAAAGCCAGCATAGAGAGGACAAAGCAAAGCCAAATGACAGTGAAAATACATGAGCATAACACCAAGAAATGTCAAATAGCATCTGCCAGTAAGAGGCACACCCCAGACAATCTAGGCAAAATATACCTGCAACTGCCAAAACCTGACACAAATAGGTGTCTGCTCAAAAGAAAGCGGATCCAAAACTGAGACTCGGCTCATAAGCATCATGTAAACCAAGACATATACTCAATGCAACATCCAAGTGTTAGAGTATAATCCCAAAGTCTCAATACATCTGTAACTGCTCAATGACATAGACTGCTCCAATACATGTAACTGCTCCAATAGCATGTAATCCCTGCTCAAGGTCAAGTAAGCATGCAAGATGCTCCCATTGGCACAAAAGGCGTACAAACGAGCTCAAGGGCTCAAGCAACCCAAGATAAGTGACCAAGTCAATGCGTCATACGCATCCCAAGAGCATGACATACATGAAGCAATTGATGGAAGCAACCAACGAGCAATACATAATTCCAAAATAAGATCTATGTCAACTCAATGACATCCGATAGCAACCAAGTAAATAATCAAACTGAGTCAGAAATGCTCAAATACATCCAAGGAAAAGCTCCCAATGTCAGTAAAGCATAGACGAACCAAGCGACATATATCACAAACCAAAGCATGTAATGTATGAAGCCTAACTGTCAAGCATAGACATGAGGCATAAGCGGTCCAAGAGCATGCCAAGTCGGTCCCCAAGTCGGTCCAAATGCCAGTGAATACCAACCAAGAAGGAGCTTATGCGTAGCTCAAATACATTCCATATATTCAAACATGAGCTCAAAGTCGTCCCCAAATGTCAGATACATGATGGCAAATCCCAAAGCATACATCCGATACCAATATGTAAGTGACAAAGCATCCAAAGTACCTTCAGCCCACTGTTATTACAGCCAAGTTTGACTATCAAAACTGATTCAGCCAATATTTTAGGCCAAAATCATGGCATAATCATGTGCATACATTCCCAAGGCACTAGGCATCATGTAGGCCGCATAGGGGCATCAAACAAGGTAAACGGAGTAGAGTATAAGCATCAAATGCCAATGCCAAGTGTGGCTGCCCTATTTCCAGCACTGTATAACAATAAATGATAGTCCCAAATCAACCAATATTTCAAGCCAAAATCATGGCATAATCATGTGCATACATTCCCAAGGCACTATGCATCATGTAGGCCGCATATGGGCATCAAACAAGGTAACCGGAGTAGAGTATAAGCATCAAATGCCAATGCCAAGTGTGGTTGCCATGTTTCCAGCACTGTATAACAGTAAATGACAGTCCCAAATCAGAGAATGTTATCCCCAAAGCTTCAATGCCAAGCACAAGGCCTAAAGAGGCTTTCAAAGTAGCTCAAATTCCTTCTAGAACCATTTTTTAAGTGCTCATTCAGGAGCCAAGGCATATAGGCTGAAAACTTGATAAGTAGGCAGGCAGAAATCTGGCGCAAATTCAGCGCAAGCTGTCCTAGGAAATGGCTGCTCCATGTGGCAATGTTGGTGTGGATGGGAGGCTCAAAGAGGCCCCAAAGAGGGCATACAACAAAGCCATGAATGCCCAAAGCAAAGGGCAAGGGAGATATGGGGCTTTGAAGCTTCAAATGATGGCTGCCCCTCTTCTTCCACCTGTTTAAAACTGAGAACTGAAGTAAAACCCTTCAAACTCTGATGCAATACCTCAAGGGCAAGGCCCTGAAGAAGCCCAACAATGCCGGGAGGGAGCTCGGGAAGCCGAGGAGTGTTGGAAGCTCGGGAGATCAGCTATGGCTACCAGGATGGAGACCCAATGCATGAAGGGAGTCGATGCGAAGGTAGAGAAGCACCGAGTCAAGCTCGAGCAAGAGGAAGCCAAGCTCTGATACCAATTGAAAGGTGAGAAGGATCGAAGCTTGCACGCGAGCTATGGCGGGAGAGCAAGAGCAAGAAAGAGAGAGACAAGAAATGGGAACTCCAGCAGTCACAATGTGTGACCGAGCCTTCCTTTATTTACTAGTCACTAAAATGAATGTAAAGAATAAAGTGACATGATGGGCGCCTGCCACCTGCATTGTGCAGTGGCGGGTACTGTCAGTGTAGTAGTACACAAGGCGACACGGTAGAGGCACCTTTACCCCAACAGCAAGGACGGAAGAAAAGCATTCCAATTTCTTACCGTTTGTGTTAATCATCCTAGGAATCAAGATACGCTTCAAGAGCCTCCTTTGCCTCCAAATGCAAGGGAATTCAAAGACCTAGATTTTCATTAAGCATTGTTGTAATACAGGGCTATATTAGTGTTGTTTAGAGGATGTACATACCTCTTGATGGAATGAAGCATGTATTTACTCCTAGTTATTCTAAGTTTATAGCAAAGATTTCATGTTGGTTTAAGCCTATAGAAGCTATATACAAGGTTGAATGCATATCTATGAAATGGGCTACTAAGGAACTGAGAGCATTGGGATTCTTAACTAAAAATGAAGGCATTTCAAGCCTCTTTTATGGTTTGAATAAATGTGACACTATGGTTGAAATTTCAACAACCATACATGTAGAAAATGAGGCTAAAAATAGAGTGTTGTCTGTATGTTCTTTGGACATGTATGATGTTATAGAATTTTTTGCTCAATAGGAAGAATTACAATGGGCTGAAGCAATTGTGGAGACAAAGTATAAGACGATTGACAAAAAGGTGAAACCAGTTGCTTTGCCGCTTCCACCAAACAGTGAGAGTCTGTATGAGAAAGTGTGAAGGCAGCCAAGTTTACGAGATCCTAAAGATATAGGTCATCAGTTTACAGTTGAAACATTACAATAATTGAAAGTTGGTGCAAAAGGGTTTCTTTTGCCTACTGAAAGAGATGTTTTATGTAGATGTTGGCTAGGCATGGAAAAGCATTTGCATTTTAGCCAATTGAAATAGGTTGTTTGGATCCGAATTTTGTCTCTCCTATGGTAATATTTACTATGCCACATGTACTATGGAACTTGAGGCCTATTCCAATGCCTAAAGCTTACTTGCCAAAGCTAGTAGATTTGCTAAATGAAATGATTCGCATGAAGATCTTGGAGCCCTCTTTAGCCCCACCATACTCAAATCGTTGGCTTACTGTGCCCAAAAAGAATAGGACTTTGAGATTTATTCAAGATATGCGACTGGCCAATAAAGTGACCATAAGAAATGTGGGTGCATGTCCTCTGGTTGATGAATTTACAAAGGCTTTTGCAGGCATAGCATTTGGGTGATCTTTACTCTGGGTATGATCAATTTTAACTTGTAGTTGAGAGCAGGGATATCATAACCATGAAGACTCCCTTGGGGTTAGTATGGATGTGTACTCTCCCGCATGTGCAACGAACTCAATGGCCCACATGACAAATACTATGAATAGGGTACTCATGGATTTTATACCACAATTGACAATGCCCTTCTCGGATGATTGTGAAAGGATTTTGATGTGTCGAGAAGAGATGCATTTAACTCTTTCTGGATATAAGTTAGTCTTTGGAGTTGAAGAGGTTTTGATTATTGGGCATATGTGTGCGTTCTATGGGCAAAGGCCATCACCAGCAAAAATAGATGGGATTGATAGAATGCAAGATGTATGCATAAATGTATCTGAGAGGTGTGAAGATTGTTGGGTGCATGTGTGTTCTATTTGATATGGATCCCTCACTTTGCATATATAGTTGATGCTCTATATCAGCTCTTGATGAGGAAAGGTCAGAGGTTTCACTGGGAAAGGAAGCATCAGAAAGCAATGAAGAAATTGAAGCAGCTCTTGAAATCTACTCCTACATTGAGAAAAGTTGATTATTCACATGAAAAGCCTATCATTATTACTATTGATACGAGCCCAATTGAGATTGAATGGGCAATTGGGCAAGATGATAAGGAAGAGCAAAGATATGCAATTTGATTTGGTGTTAAAGTATTGACTGAACGACAGAGAAGGTATCCACAGTAAAAAGAGAATTATGGGAAATTGTGACAGCTCTTAAATGTGATAAGGAGTATTTTATGGATGCTCCTGTAGTCATTGAGACTGATTGTTTGCCAGTATTGGGTATGTTTACTAGCTGTGCTACCCTGAACATTGCTATGCTCTAGTGGATTGTACACCTCAAATCTTTGAACCCTGAATTTCAACATATTGTAGGAAGAGATAATCTAGTGGAAGACATGTTATCTCAGGCATGCTATGAGAATGAAGATGGGATGCTGGATAAGGAGGAAGATGATGACTTTCTTACCATTGAAAATGATGTTGCAAGAGTGAATTTAGCAATGCAAGGAGTTGCTATAGTACTAACAAAATCTTGGACAACAAAGAGAAGACACTTTAGATGTTATGTATCTTATGTAGAAGTGTTTTTGAAAGACAAATATACAGGAGAGTGGCTGAGAATTGGTCAATACCTCAATATATTAACAAAGAGAGACGAGTGGTCAGATGAGGAGTTTAAGAATATCAAGAGGAAAGCCTATGGGTTTTAATTAAAGGATGGATACTTGTGGAAACATGCTAAGAAGAAATAAAGTATGCCATTGCGAGTTTTGGGTGACAGAGATTCACAAGTAAACGTTATGCAAGAATTTCATGAAAGATTATGGGCTGGCCATAGAGGTGTTTGGGGTACTTTTGGAAAGTTCAAAGAAAGATATTGGTAGCAAGGCATGTATAAGGATGTTTCTCACTTTGTGAAAACATGTATGACATGTCAAATGTATTCATCTGTGAGACATCGGGATGGATTGCAGTCCACATATCCCTTGTCTCTTCATTTTAAGTGGGTGATGGATTTTGGTCACAATGCATACATGCCTTTGGCAAATGAGATATCTAGTACTTGCCCAATGAAGACTTAACTATCAATTAGAAGGGAGACTTCTACATACTAAGACAACAAATGCAGTGTGTATTTTTCTCTTAGAAGATTTTTTTGTCAATATGGCTATGTGGAAAAAATTACAACAGATAGGGGTGAACTGGATGCAAATGAAGCCCATGATTTCTTTGCACAGCTGGGGATAAAGCTTGCTTCAACTTCAGCTTAGACCCTAAAGAAAATGGAAAAAGTGAAAGAGGTCATCCACCTATTGTGAAGGCATTGGCAAAAGCATGTGGAAAGAAGGTAAAAGATTTTGGCCACAATTTCTCCCTTATGCTTTATGGGCTAATAGAACAACTCATAGTTCTATTACACGATATATGCATGTTGAATTGATGTATAATCAAAAACCTATCATGTCGATAGAAGAGATGACACTCACATGCAGTGTGCTACCTTGGAAAGAGAAGTTGAATCAAGAGAAGTTGTTGGCCTTACATATTAGACAATTGAAAGGGAAGTCAAAAGCCATAAAGGCAGCAATTACAAAGTTAAGGGCAACAAGGATACAGATAAAGAAACTATTTGACAAAAGACATAGATTGAGGCCAAGAACCATACAAGATGGGGATTGGGTACTAGTTTATGATAGCAGTTTAGACAACCAGCATAGTGCCATGTGTAAAGTCTCCAAAAGATGGTTCAGACCCTATGTGGTAAGACGTGTTTGATAATGCTACTTATGCATTAAATGAGCTGGAAGAGACAATCATAAAACTTTTAGTAGCAAGGAAAAGAATCAAAATATTCAAGAGGCGGGAATCTACATCCTATGAGTTGCCAGAATTGGAAGAAAATAGTGGCCATGATACAAAGGCTAGCCAGGAAGATATGGAAGATGAAAAAGCAAAGAATATGGTTGCAGAGGATAAGGAGGATTCAAAATCTCATGACAACTAGGACTTTGACACATACTGGAGGATGTGCAGATTCAAAGAGAGTGGATGTTGTGCTACTATGCAAACACTATGAAAAACTCTAGAGTGCATCGTCATTCGGCTTTCTTGTTAATCTAGAGAGTCAATGCCATATTAGTCATTACTGTCAGTGTCCATACTATGGATGGTTCAAAAATACGATATTTTAGATCATTTTTACCTATTTTTTATATTTTGGATATTATTTCTTATAAATATCCAAAAAAGGTGTAAAAAACGCCTAGAATAGGGTGACATGCAAAAAGCAAGTTGCTTTTTCAACTAGTTTTGGAGATCTCATGCAAAAAGGACTTCTAAAATCATGTGGCATGTGGATCAGAGTTTACAAACAGCAAACAACACTCTAAACTAGGAGAAGGAGCGATCTGGGAGAATTCGAAAACGGGTGTCATGCGGTTTTATCCCCTTTCGAAACCAAACAAAACCATGAGATTTGTGGTCTGAGAAGCAAAGAATAAGTTAATGTTTGGTGTGCATTTTTCGGTCTACCAAGGAGCTCTCCAAGAGATCCAATGCTTGGAGATTACTTTCGAGTAGTCCCAAACAAGGATTTTGTTTATCTTCCCACGTTCTATCAATACATAGTGCTTTGATTCATTGAGCTTTGTCTTTATCTCGTGTACCTCGTCTATTCATTTTCTTCTCTTCTATCTCCTATTCTCTACTTTCTTCTCTATCTGATCCTTTGTGGATACGACCTTTCAGCTAAAACCCCTCTGACAACGTTGGTTCCATTTTCCTCATCTTTGTATTTTTACCCTTCCTTGAAACCATGTGGTATATATTTTTCCTCAATTGCCCATTTGAGTGAGAGAGTGTGAAGGATTGAGGAAGAGAGAAATGAACAAAGAGGGAGAAGCCTCTTCTCCTCCTTTGCTCCATTGTTGCTTCTCATAGTGACTTGGAGAGAAGTGAATTAGTGGTTGCTCAACAATTGGAGCACAAGAAGAGATAAATATGAATTATGAGACCATCAAGCTCTCTTCTTTCGATGGTAGACTACAATGTGAAAATTGCGCTTTGATGAGTCTACTATAAATTATTAGATGCCTATTGCTTTCTTACTTTCATGGGGTTGAGAGGAGAGGCCATACATAGTTCAAAGCTATGAGCAAACTATGTGAGAGAGAGCCTGAAATGACAAAATAACGGAAGGTCTTGAATGAATAACAATCCATCTAAAGTCTCATCCATTGTGTGTAAGCCTAAAAGTTGAGAGGTTTTTCAAGCCATGCAAGATATTGTAAGATATTCACTACACTGTGTAACCAAAGAGATTCATTACTCACTTTATAACTAAATCAACTCCTTTGTGTAAGCTTTTAAGAAAAGACAAAAAAAACTTATGTTTTCCTAAATGTGAGGCAACCTTTCACACCCTTGACCAATGTCTATCTAAGACACCAAACCTCTAGTCTTTGAGTAGATGGATTCCATGTGCATATAGGTGCATTGGTGGAAGGATTAGAATAAGTCATACACCAAAGAGGACCTTTCCAACCAGATCATCCCACACTATGCAAGCCACTATGTAATGGATAGAGAAGGAAACTATGTATTGAGTTGATTGGAGTGCTTAGCAATGGTATCTACACTAGTTTTGTCATTGCCTTCTATCCATCTATTTCAAGTTCTATATGGACCATAAGACGAGTATTTAGCAATGGTGTTTGGACTAGTTTTGGCATTGCCTTCTATTCATCCATTTCTATTTCTATGTGGACAATCAAACCTTGTTCTTTATTATTAACAAAGCTAATGTGAAAGGTTGCATGATGCAATGGCTACTCCTCTTCTAAGAGTTTTATTTTGAAATGATGGGAAGCCACAATCACTCACATGTACTTACTATATTTTGTATCCCTCCACAATGAGAATCACCCTTGCTCCTATGACGACCTTCAATAAGAAGAAACCATAAAGTTGTATTCTGCTTATACATTAGCCTATATAAGGATGTAGACTTACATATTAGTTACACTACAACCTACACACAAATTGGACCCTCAGTGTGCCTAGTATTAGACCCATCTCCTAATCCAAAACCACATGTCATGGGCACAAGAAAAGTCACACTTTGCTTAAGAAGTGACTACATGTGAGGTCTTTAATTGCAAATACCAAAGCTCATGAAGAACTCTATATCCAACATCTAGTTTTTCTTCATTTTTCTATATCAAGAAAATCCTTAGACATAGAGGAGAAAGATTATCCAAACCTTCTAGATCCCTCGTTATTTTTAGCTAAAAGTTACTCTATGGTATGCAAGTTTTGTGAATCTTCTTGCCATCCAATAGTACCCTCTGGATTCTCCAACAAAGAAAAAAAGTTATAGGCTATACTTCATATAAGAAAGGAAAAGATGTAATGCTTTGTAGATATGTCTCTAGGGATGAAATTGATGTGATCTTGAAAGCTTTCCATGACAAGCAATGTGGTGGACACTTTGCAAGAGAAGCAACAAGTGATTTCTAGCAAGATTTACTTGGAATGCCAATACCTTGCCTCCAATTAGATCATTAATGGACTCAACATTCTGTCCGATTTGGCTTAGATTAGCAAGCATACGAAGAAGGATTTGCATGGATCACTTTGTCCTATTCTTTGAGATTGACCATATCGATATGGATATGATCAATCTTGATAGAGCCCAAAGTGATCATTATAGGATTTTGGATACAAAAGGAAAAGTACAAGCTAGGGATATCGGCTTTAAGGCAATGTCCTCACACTAGTTGGTGTATATGTGGGTGCACCTATTTGGGAGGATCAATAGGCATGATGAAGTTGATACTCCATTTCTTGACTGGATTAAGGGAAAGGATAGGGTCATATCACCATTGCACTAGCTTTGGTAGGCTTACGCATCCTTTGACATGTCACATCACATGTAGTCATAGGCATCTTTATGAATAGTTGGCCCCACCACTAACTAGTAAGGAGAGCCTCACTCTGCGCCCTCCTCCCCCCCCCCGTTTTTGGATGGTTCCAGTATTAAGTGCAGGGACGTATTATTGATAACACATGCACTCAACTACAATGTTGGTGTGTACAGACCATAACCAGTTTGGATGAGACTAAAACCCTTTTCCCCCATGACTATTCAATGCCAGTTCCAATGTTCATGCTCTGCACAATGCTGGCCAAATCCACAATCTGCTTGGCCTATGGGTGCAATAGACGTACTATATTCCACCTTGAGGATATCATGTTGAAAGTGATCGGCTGCAGTACTGGGGGAGACCTGATCCATGGATCTTTATGTGATAAGCAGGGGTATGTCTGCATTTTTCTTATGCCATTGCTTTAGCAGCCAGAGCTGCTGGTTTGACAGGCCACAATGAAGACAAGATGGACATGTAGGGTGTGCTTGTTTTAATAAAGGTCTGGGCTGCAGAGATGAGGCTGGGACGCCAGAGGGTGCTACGGGCCTCTAACAAATACAAGACCGCCATTATCCAGGACAACAGGCCATTAATAAGAGCTCGGATTTCTTTGCAACCGTAGCAGATTTTTCAGTCCGAGGAGCAAGAGGGCTATATTATTGTGGAAGGAGACAGCTGCATACAATTTCAGATCAAAGGAGAACATCAGAAAGAAAGAAAGAAAGGGAGCAGGAGCCAAGATGGCGTGTACTGAAACCAGCCATGTAGGCTTCTCTATCTTCAAGAGAAATAAACCATGTCAGCTCAAACCGCACAGTTTTCCAGGGTGGCCTGCATGAAGAAGGCCACTCTCTCTGTAATCCCTGATGCAACTCCATCCACTGGCACGCAAAGATGCTTCTCTAAAGCAGCTCAAATTTCTAACTTGAATGGTTCTTGGACCCCTTCTCTTTGCAAAAAACACCTAACCATCATCTTCCTTTTGAAGTTTAGCCCTAGATTTTGATGAGGCAAAGCATAAAACCCACAATAACTTGCTATCATACCTTGTAAGCACAATGCCTTTCTAAGCTTATTGAAAGTCCTTATGAAGGTCCACACATCTAAGTCACAGAATTGATGGCTATCATCCTGTGACTTATTAAACTCTGCTTACAAGGAACAAGCTATTTTTTTAAATCTCACAAGGGCATAATCGCTTCTCATGTGATAGAATCGCATAATAATGATAAATAACATAAACACAACCTGTTCCTAACACTTTGATCTGCCATACAATAGTGAATATTTATTAGAACACAGGCATAACTTGGTCTATAACGAGATTATCATGTCCCAAATGTGATAATCACCCTAGGCCATCCATATTTTCAACAATAGATAATGTCATCCATCAGTTGAGCCACTTATGTAAGTGTTGTCAAATATTTGGTTCATGCTCCTTTATTTGGATGGACTTGATAATAACTTTAGACTTTTCTGACAGCCTGTAATCATGCAGTGGTCCATGTAGACATGAGTGCCACTGTAGTCTGTATGTCTATTGTCTAATAGCTCAAATAAAGGAAGGGTCCCTCAAACTGGTTCATGAATATGATTTTTGGATAGAAAAGCTTGGACAAAGAATTTAAAACTCTCTTTACCATGTCAGTTTTAGCCAAGGTCCAAGAAATTTTGTCAATCTAAAATATAATGTACTTTACATAGACTAGCTCAAAACTGTATAGGGCTTCAATCTTCCATTTTATTTACATAAAAGGTCTCCTCAATCATCTTTACACTCCGGAAAATATCTTTTGCTGAGGCCCTGGGCATGGTGTACTCGCCAATTATGTACAGTTGGTAACAGAGGTATAGCCAACGCTTCAGGACAGACTATAGTAATATGATTGATCTGCCTATAATGACTACAGTTATTGTTGCCTCTTTTTGTTGCAAAATATGAGGCATAGTAAGGCAATGAAGCGAGCTACAAACCCCATGACAAATAGAACAGAAAGACATTTTGCCCAATGATTCAAGTTGAAGCCTGCTCCATATAAGAGGGCACACCGTGTTATCAACCACACTCCAGAATACCTGCAAGTAATGTGTCAATGCTCAATCATGAGTAATAGACATATAAAAATGAGAGAAATCTGATGTTACTTGGTCAATCCATGAAGATAGTGAAGATGTAATACTCTTGTTGCAGTAACAAACTTGCCTTACCTCTTAGCATTTGTGATCACATACGCTTCTAGTGCCCATCGCGTATAGGTGACATACTGAAGTATTTTGATGAAACTCGAACTACTTCTGTTTGTGGCAATAAGTGTGGAGATAATTGGAAGAAAGACTGCCCACTGCATATGGAAATGCAAAAGTCAATAAAATGTTGAAGTAACATGTAACAGAGGAATATTTATATCACATAAGCAAAACCTATTGATGTTGTGAATTATTAAATGACCTATTGAAACAAAAGCACCCACATCTGCCAAAAAAGTTTGATATAAATATGTGGTCACAAGTAGAAATGGAAGAAAGGATACCAATTGGGCTGTCCCACTGTCGACGAGAATTGCAAAGATGTATGCCAACCCAACCACACAGTATACTAATGCAAGAGTCACGATGTAGTTCTCCACAAACGTTGACCTTGGGGCATTGAAATAATAGAACATAGACAAGAAGACAACGGGCTTTATGCAATTGTTAAATTGGTCCACTGTGTCCTTGGCCAAAAAATATGCTACTCTGTTGATCCCTGAAGCACTCTCTCGCCAAAATTCCAGCTTGTCATTTGTGAATGTTCTCAATGCCGAGACCATGCAAAGGAGGGCTGTTAAATAATCAGAGTTTTAGCTGGCACCAAACAGAATTGATTGCAACTTCACCTTAGGGAAAGTGAAAAGTAGCTCCTTCCTTAAGTGAAATCCAGCAGAAAATGCAGCTAGAAACTTACACAGTGCTATCATAACATACGCATAACTATTAGATCCCAGGCTGGCATCTCTAGTGGGAGCTATCACTCCCAGGCAGGCACCTGCCAAAAGTAAGATGATGTAATCTTGAGTCTGCAGCCTTGCCTCTCGAACTCGTTGCAATGCAAGCCTACAAACCATAAGCAAAACATTTCAAAAGGTCACATGCTGTAAGAGGGGAACAGGAGAACGAACAGAAAGAACGAACTTAATTAATTAATCAAATGAGTTTTATACAGATCCCATCTTTTGTACCTGGAACAAATGAGTTTGAACTGTTTCCAGAATCCGGGAGTTTTTCGATTGGATAGATCTTCTAGGGTGGTGAAATTAGCTCTGAAGTTATCCCAATGAACTGTTAAAAAATTGCTTAGTTCATCCCATACATCAACAAAAAAAGATTGGTTTCCTACACGTCTTGAACCCCTGAGATCATCCCCTTGCTTCAATTGCGTCTTTTCAGGAGGTGCATCAGGTTCCAATATTGCAGCCCGTAGATCTTCTGGGATCTCGTAGCCATTATAGCGCATCCACTTGATCGGAAGGATTTTGGTGTCAAATTGAGGATCTCCCTCGGGTTTGGTGATTCCTTCCAACACATCCATGTAATGATCTGGTGGATTTATACGCTCTGGAACTACAATGCCCAGCATTGCAAAGTAATTTTCGACATCATCCACAGGACCCAAGTAAACTGTTCGACCACCTTTCGCAAGAAACATAACATCATCAAACATTTTGAACAACCCATAGCTGCAAAATCAGCACCAGTTAAAAATGTGGGTTGAGTTAGAATTCTGCATCTTAGTTATGATGGAGCAAAATGAATGGCAAAATCAAATTGAAGCATGAATTTACATCTAAATAGCCAGGCAAATAACTGTGAATGATATTGAAAGTATGACGCTACGGCCAAGTAAGGCACTATCTAGTATGGTGCAACATAATTTTTGGTGAAGAAAGCATTCGATTCAGGGCCCATGCACTATTTGGAAATTATATTAGCTTATCACTCAACGCAAGGACAATGTTGCCAAATAGAGAATTTGTGAGCATCCAGATCAAACAAGCAACAATACACATGTGCGACACAGAGAAAGCTGACACCGCCTGATTTGTACTTTCAATATTCTTTGACACAGGTTACAAGCTCTTTTTTCTTTCTGGAATACACACAACCACAAACCAAAAAGAACACTGGAAGAACATTTTAGAGAAAATTACCTTGGCTGATGGAGCACAACACCAACATTCACTCCGGCCAATGCTTCCCTGCGAAGGGCTCTCAACACCAACTGCGAGGATGTACTGTCCAACCCCGACGTTGGTTCATCCAAGATAAGGAGTGATGGCTCCATTACCATTTCGAGTCCAACATTCACCCGCTTACGTTGGCCTCCTGAGATTCCTCTTTTTTCAACTGTCCCCACTTTTGAATTGCGTATTCCTCCAAGACCTAGTGCATCAATGATACGTTCAACCACCAAAACCTTATCTGGCTTAGGCATGTCCACTGGGAGCCTTAACAAACAGCAAAGGTCACAAAACTTTTCATCTAGAAATCTCTCTCTCTCTCTCTCTCTCTCTCTCTCTCTCTCTCTCTCTCTCTCTCGTAAAAGATAATTGTATTAGTTACAATAAAACTACAAGATTACATAGTTACAAGATACAGGATGGCTCTCCGCCATCGTGCATTAAATCTGAGACGTCACAGTGAAGGTACAAAGTAAGCAGAGTGACTAACAGGGGGCACAAGAAACTGCAGTGTGCCAAGCAAGCAGATCCTATCTAAGGAGAATATCTGTTAGCTCAATCAAGTCGAGCTGCCAATGAAGAAGCCCTTTCAAGCAGGATATATGACTCTACATCCCTGAGGAAGTATCAAAGATGAATGCATTCCTAATGCTCCATATATGCGAACAAACCCAAAAATGTAAGCAAGGAAAGAGCACTTTTTTATAAGCCTTCACTAAGTTCACTTGGGATGTCTAGAGACCTAGTCCTTTGGAAGCATTGATAGACCAACCACTCAGAAACAAATGGCCACTAGTAGTGACCAAACCTCTCTCTCTCTCTCTCTCTCTCTCTCTCTCTCTCTCGTGCGTGCCCTCACGCACTTGCATGTGAAAGGGATGCTTCCGGTCACATGTTGCTGCTGGTCACATGAAGGAGATGCTATTAATCATGTGATGCTGGCACTCCCTGAATGCAGTTGATTCTGAGCTGCACATGACTAATGAACTAACTCTATGTATGATACTTAGTGAATGCACTGAATGCAGCCATGAATCACTGGGGTGGAATGCAATAACAGCAGTCGTGTTCACTGGAATGCAATCTTGAATGCAATGAATGCTGTTGTGAACATTGATAGTAACCACTGGAGTGATTTGTGAACAATGAATTAAGCTGGAAACAGAAAATACAGCTGCGGACATTGATGTATTAACACTAATTGCAGACTTGAACAGTGTACAATTGTGAATACATTTTGCAGGCTTTGAATGCACTAAAACATTGGTAGCGTGGTGGCCGATACACAGTGAAGGTTTGATATTCAGCAATGGCAATGGTGAAGAGAAAGAGAGAGAGAGTGATCAGCGATAGAGACTAAGAGAGAGTAAGATGCACGATGTGTGGGTACAAAGAGTTGTACCTCTTTTAGGTTTTTGTGATAGTTATGTTTAGGTTTTTGTGATAGTTATGTGTAAAGTACAAGTGCTAAGGATATATTCACACTGGAGCACATATAAAAGGCACAGTGGCCCTTTATTCCCAACAACATCCCACCTAAACGCAACGTGCCTTAAGGTTGAGAAAATAATCAGCTAAGTCTAAGTATATACAAAGTTGAAATACATATACTCCCAACTCCCACCATTTGTTGGCGGCAATGAGTAAGACACTCTGCTAGAAGACCCTTCATGAGAAGACCTACACGATTATCATCTCTGTGTACCTTGACAAGCTCAATGCTTTTGTTGTCAAGTACATCCTTGGTGAAGTGATACTTCACCTATATGTGCTTCATCTTTGCATGAAAGATAGGATTCCATACTAGCATGATAGCACTCTGACTATCACAATAGAGGACAGAAGTCTCAGTAATGCCAAGCTCTTCCACTAGATGTAAAAGCCATAGAGCCTCTTTGCATGCCTCAGTGGCAGCCATATACTATGCCATTGTAGTCGACAATGCAACACACTTTTGTAGCCTTGAGATTCAAGAAACTGCTCCGCCTCTGAACGTGAATACATATCCTAAAGTAGACTTCCTACAATCAACATGACTAGCATAGTCTGCATTTGTAAAGCCAACGACAAATGCCTTCTACTTGCGAAAGTAGATGGACAAATCCTTTGTGCCATTAAGATATCTCACAATACCTTTCACTACTTCCCAATGTTTTCTACCAAGATGTACCATGTATTTGTTAACCACTCCCACCACAAACGCTATGTTACGACATGTAGCAATCATAGCATACATCAGGCTATCCACATCTGAAGCATATAAAATCTTAACCGTTTCAACTTTTTCATCATCAAATGTAGTGCTATCCTCTGCATTGAGTTTCACAGATAGAGGCAATGGTACACCAATTGCTTTTCCCCCTCTCCATATTGAAGCATTGCAAAACCTTGGATACATACTCCTGTTGTGACAAATAAAGAAGACCTTTCGATCTATTTGTGAATATACGCATGCCAAGGATGTGATTTACTTCACCAAAATCCTTCATATCAAAACTGCTATGTAGGTTTTACTTCAATGTGTCTAATGCAGAAACATCCCTACCATCGATCAACATATCATCCACATACAAAATCAGTATAATAAGATTGTCATGTGTTGCCTTCTTGGTATACAAGCAGTGATCCACTTGAGATCTTTTAAATCCTTGAGATTGCATGAATGTATCAAACTTATGATACCATTCACGCAATGCATGTTTCAACCTATTCAAGCTTTTATTAAGTTTACATACCATCTTTTCTTGCCCTTTGGCCACAAAACCTTCTGACTATAGAATATATATGTCATGCAAATCACCATGAAGAAATGAGTCTTTACATCCATCTGTATGAGTTCCATATCCTCATATGCAACCAAGCTCAATATGGCTCACAAAGTAGTCATTTTGAATACGAGAGAAAATTTCTCGTCAAAGTCAATCCCATGTTCTTGCTTGTACCCTTTTGCAACAAGTTGTGCTTTGTAGTTTGGCAAGGAACCAAAAGTGGCCTTCATCTTGTAAACCCATCTCCATGGCAAGACTTTCAATCCCTTGGGCAAATGCACCAAATCCCAAGTACCATTCTTCTTTAGAGATTCCATCTTTGATAGCATAGCTTTATGCCATTTCTTGCTATCTTCTTTGTTCATTGCTTTCTTGAAGTATGACGGTTCACCACAATCTATCATTATGACATAATCTGCAACATAATTTGCACCAGGAACAAACCTATTGGGCAGTTTGGTATTTCTAGTCGACCTACAGACCCAATGATCAATGTTTGCTGGTTGTTCTCAGCCTGCAAATCTGCATTAACAGCTTATTATTCAAGTGATTCAGCATGTTGTCTTGCTTGTTCTAACTCTTCTAATGGCACATTTTCTTGTTGAAGCTAAGGTATATCATAGGAAACTTCTTGCTGATCAAGTTCAACATCATTCCTTGCATTTATAGAGTCATTTACAATAGGTATTTGCTGTTGTATAGTGGGCACTCTTTACTATCCTGCAAGTATTTCTTCTCGGAACACGATCCTTCTAACTTCCTTACCCTTTTCAAGCAATTTATGCATGTTTTCTTCTCAAAAGATAACATCATTGTTGAATACAATTTTCCTTTTCTCGAGATTCCATAATTTATACCTCATTTCTTCCTCGTCACTATATCCTAGGAAAATGCATTTATAGAAATTTGGCAACAATTTGCTATGTTGTTCCTTGCATATGTGCATAAATGCCTCGCAACTAAACACTCTCAAGTGTACATACGAAGATAGATTGCCCAACCACACTTCTTGAGGAACTCTCATCCCCCCCCTCCCCTCCCAAACACCTATTCACTGACCGTTTTATTAAATGTATAGTTGTCATAGGAACCTCTCCCCAAAATCCATTAGATGATGCGGTATGAGACAACATGGTACAGACCTTTTCTTGCTTAGTCCTATTCACATGCTCTGGGACACCATTTTGGAATGGATTATAAGGAGCAATGAGCTCCCTTTTTATCCCTTTGCTATCACAAAAGACCTAAAAAGATTTTGACACATATTCCCTACCATTGTCAGAGCAAAGACACTTTAATGTCAATCATATTTTCAACAAGTGTCACAAATTTTTAAAATTTATCCAAGGTCTCGTCTTTATGATGGATCAAATAAACCCTTACTTTGTGTGTGGCATCATAACCAAAAGTAATAAAATATTTCTTTCCCCCTAGAGACAACCCTAGCATCTCACATACATCTGAATGTATCAACTCTAAGGGTAAAGATTTTAATGAAAGAGACTTTTGATGTGATGTTGAGCATGCTTGCCAAAAATACAATGATCACAATGGTCAAAATCAGCATGCCTCAAACACGACAAATAACCCAATTGAAAAAGCACTTTCATTCCAATTTGACTCATGTGTCCCAACTGGCTATGCCACAAAGACACACTTCGCTGCTCAGTTATGGAGACAACATGATCATGCGCACTAGATACATATAATGGATACAAAGTATCACCTTTAGAGCTATTAGCAACAATCCTAGAGCCCTTACATATCTTCCATTTGCTATTCTCAAAAGTGATGTGATAGCCTTCATCATCAAGTTGCCCTGTGCTTATCAAGCTTCTCTTGAGCTCAAGTACATCCCTCACATTATGCAAAGTAAATACTAGAACTATGCTAAAACGTAAAGTGCACAATCCCAATCCTTATAATGTCACATACAGAGTTGTCATCCAAGTGGACAACACCATGTCTATCACCACTATAGTCAGAGAGCCACTCACGATGTGGTGTTACATAGAATGAAGCACCTGAATCAAAAATCCAAGTGTACATGTCATTATCACAAACCGCAATCAATGACTGTACACTAAAAGAAGAAGCAAAGAGCATATCATTGCCTCTGTCACTCTCGTGATTGACTACATTGACTTAATCTATCTTCACATTGCTTTTCTCTGCATGTTGATTCTCATCCTTTTTATCATCAATGCTTTTGCCCTAGCCCTTCTCTTTTTTCCACTTAAAGCAATCCTATTTGAAATGCCATTTCTTGCCACAATGATGGCACTCTACATTTTTTCCATGACTTATTGCTTGCTTAGTTGTCAAAGTTACCCTCCTACTGGGATTTGCCTCTAGTATGCAATGCATTGGAAGACTTGTGCTAAAATATAGTCTATTGAGCTCTTCCATGAGTAAAGAGCTCTCCACATCTAAATATAACAACATAGCATTGGAATTACTCATTGTTATCCTAAAAGTGTATCAACTTTCAAGCAAAGTACATAGCAAAAATGTTGCCTTGAACTCCTCATCAATGTGAAACTCCAAAGCAATCAACTGGCTGAAAATAGAGTTAAACTCATTCAAATATAGAGACATAGTTATACCTTTTTTTATGCGAAGGTCCAATTTTTTCAACCAATAAACCTTACTGCCTGCACTTCTTTGAGCATATAACTCCTCAATTCTTTGCCACATATCATAGGCTGATTTCAATTTCTATATGTTGAAGAGCAAAGTGTCTAACACTAAAAGTTCTATGGTAGAGCGTGCAAGTTCATCTAACTCATCCCACTCATGGAGATCCATGGTGGTTGGTTTTACCCCTTTTGTGTTTATGGGCTTTACTATTTCTTCACCAAGACATTATAGCACTTCTTCTGCCATATAGCAAAGTTGTGTGCACCCTCAAGCTTCTTAATGTGCAAAACATTGTGGCCATCACTACTCCCAGCCATGATTTACAGCTCAAGTGACTCAAAAGTCAACAAATATGAACCCGACTGTCACACAAATGACCAAAGTACAAAGCAAGTACTAACCAACAATGAAAAATCAAGTCATTGCAAAAATTTCAGATTTGCAACTTAATTTTCGGAGGTATAAAATGTGTGCTAGAGCACACCCCAAGCAATTGCAGCCATGTCACGGGCTAATACATCAATTTCATGAGAAAGCCCCAAATTTTAGCTGCAATTTCTGCTCCAAATGCATCCACGGGCATAAATTTGACTCCCACGGTCAAAAGCCCCATAATTTCTCTGCTCAAACTGCTCAAATTACATCAAGCATAATTCCTGAGTGGATTCCACAAGCCAATTTTGCCAAAATTTCACACTTTTTGAGAAAGCCCCAAATTTGTCCAAGGTCCAATGTGCTCAATTTGCATAGAAATTGCACTGAAGTACATACCAAGACCAAACTTGACCAAAATTTTGCACTTTTCGCAAAAGCCCCAAATTGTGCAAGGTCCAATGTGTTAAAATTTCAAGAAATTGTACCTATCCCACTGCAATTTCTGTAACATGAAAAGCCCCAATTTCTGAGACTTGAGAGTGTGCAAGATTCCATAAATTTTACTCAACCAAGCAAAATCTTCAAGAATACGCCAAAATCCCCAAATTCCATGAATAAATCTCTGAGATTTGTCAGACTGTGCTTATGCATGCGTGAAGCCCGTAAAATTGACCAAGGATGAACCTTTGAAAAAAAATCGTGAATTTTTTTGCCTTAAAAAAGCATTGACCGTCGAGATGTTGCGTGTGACCTATGCCTGGGAATTGGTGCCACACGCTTGTGCTGCCTACACTTGCTTGTTGCCTGCCTGCCTGTCGCTTGCCCTACCTGCCTGTTGCCTGCTTGCCTGTCGCCTACCCTACCTGCCTGTTGCCTGCTTGTCGTGGTCTGCCTACACGCAAACTACAACCTACTCCTAGTTGTTGAACATCCCATGACCTGCTGTGTACTTCAACAAGCTCCACAGCCATCTTGACCAAGCTTGTGGAGCTTGTTTGCTGAAATGAGAACTGAAACCATAAAGGAAATGCACAGTGCTATGGAAGGGAGAAGAAATGACATGTATGAGCATGCAATACAGGAAACCAGAAAGTTTGAAGGCACATTGCTAATGAAAATAAGGAGAAATGACATGTATGGGCATGTAATACAGAATAAAAAAAGAAAAGTTTGAAATGCAATCTCTCCAAAGAGTTGAAGCAGATGCAATATCAGCCAGATTGCAAACAGAAGTAAATGATACACTGAGTGAAATCAGTGGAACCACATTGCAAGAAGAAACGACAAAACAAAGATAACTATAGGCAAGCTCAAGACGATAAAAAAAAGAAAGAGGAGAAGCATAAAGGGATTGCAGCACCCCAACTCAAAGTGGAATTGAGCGAATTGAAAAAGGAATTAAAACCTTTGCAGAATTGGCTAAACAGATCGACATAACAAGTGAGAATGCATAGTGGATTGAGGTAGTACAAAAAAGAAAGCCACACATGCAAACAAGAAATAACTCATAAATGAGTTAGTATAGGAGGAACCAGAAGAACTAGAGCCTTCCACAATGATCATGGGTTGGAGGCAGTTGTCAGGAAAGGAAGTGCACAAAGATCGAAGATTGGTGTGGCAGGGCTACCAATATCAAGTGCATGGTGAGTACTGAAATTTGAAATTTTGGAACAAAAGAGATCCTTGCCAAGAGGGGGCACCAAAAGGGGAGAACATTTACCAGGATGAACATCTTATACTCGCTCGGGTGGCATGCATGAACAATCAGATGTGAGTGTGTTGGAAGTAGGGAAGCTGGGTAGCAGGCTATTTACAGAATGGATCATTACAAAGCGGAAACGGTCTGTTTACAGAATGGGAAGGTCATCATTACAAAGCACAGGACCACATTACAGATATCTGTATGGAACTGTAATGGGAGCCTATGAATGAATATGAGCTACTTTGAAGACAGCTTCAAGGATAGGGAGATTGTCTTCTACACAGACACCCCAGTGCACAAGTAGCAGGTTCCCAGTGGTGCATGGATATAGATGGGAATCTGCTTTCCAACCCACAACCACGGACCACAAGGGGTGCCAATAGCTCAAGAGGACTGGTAGTATTATTTAAGAGGCCAAATGGACAAGATCTAGATCATTTAGCATAATGATCAGAGATCTAGGAGCTTATAGGGAGCCTCACAGCAGGACGCATTTGGAAGCCCAGCTTCCAGCTGGTCTTCTGTAGAGAGCACTCAGCACTATTAATGCACACCATACTTGCTGATGTCCTCTAGTCTTCTATCATCCATTCACTTCAAGGGCATTGCTGGAAGCCACAGGGTGTCTTGACACAAGTCTTCCTTCACAGTTGAGGATACCATAGTCTATGGCACTCCTCAGTGGTCTACACTCCCTTGCCTTGGCTTCTTTCACCAGTTCCACCCATAGAACTTTTGATAGGCTTTGTAAATACTTTATGTATCTCTAGCTACATTGTAACCTCTACCTCTCTCTCTCTCTCTCTCTCTCTCTCTCTCTCTCTCTCAAAAGTTTGAATTGATGAATTGAAATATTTACGAAGGGCCATTCAGCTAATCAGACTCGAAGACAGGTTAAAAACAATACATGGAGTCAAAAGGCTACAAGAAGAGAGTGGGCACAATTGGGGTGGTGCGGATGAGCCCAAGTTTAATCCTTTCTAGTTGCATGCAAATCAGCACTCCTCTAGACCTCCAAAACCTCACTCATTTCGTTGTCCATTGGCTTAACTTACATCAGCAACCTTCCTCAAGCACTGATGCATGCATGCATCCCAACCCAACCATGCAAACCCTAAATCTTGCTGGTTCCAGACTGAGATCAGCAAATCTCCAATCAGCAACACATCAGGATCAAATATGAGGCCCAAATCTGCAAGTTCCAATGCCACATTTAGCATGGATCTGATATATATGAGGAAAAAGGAGCACACAAGAGAAATCTCTGACTTTCAACCCTAAAACAATGACCAGCATCATTAATCCTTAAATTGTCCCTTGTTTTTGAAAGCTTGGGGAGCAAATTGAATCTTCCCCATTTGCACACAAGTCATGCTTGCGATAGATCACCAACTACTGCCAAACTAAGCTGTTTGATCAGTTCCATAGCACATCCACTCACTCCTTACAGGGGGCTCTTGTTACCACTTCTCAAGAGAAAGGCAAGAAGCAACAAAATCAAAATTAAAACCAAACTTAAAATCAATCAAGTGAATCACAAGGAAACACCCAGTCATCTCTCAAACCCAAGTGGCAAAATGTACCTAAGAAAAATAGGTATTGCCAACAATGTCAAAAGGTTGGCCATTTTGACGAGGAGTGTCACTCAAACACTAGAGGCGCACAACCCAAACCTAAGAGTCAAACCCCCACCCCTCAATCGCGTAACCAATAAAGGGGCAAGGTGGTAGCAACCAACAAAATCAAGGATAGTGGTGGACTCAAACCCACATTGCCACCATTCAACCACGACAACTAATATCATTCTCTGCATGGCATGAGGCCCACTAAGGCTATACTCAGCAAAATATAGATGCATGAGCACATGAATGTGCACCCTAACTGAGCACACACATTTTGGCACTACACAAGGGGACATTCATGCACTTGATAGGAACCCTAGGGTTGGTGTGTGAGATGGTTGGGAGGGTTGAGGGCTATGGAGGCCTCCATCAGCAATTAGAGGTGTCGTGCAATTTAAAAACATCAATCATAACTACTAGTCAAAGCAAGGGGGAAAGAGTATATTTCCTTTGAATGAGGAGTGAGGTCTCAAGTGTTAAAGAAGGGTAAGTTAACTAAATAAACCTTTGTGTATGACTATGTATATATCTTTCCTTCATGTGCATTGAATGATTGAAGTGCATAGCATTTCCTTCAAAATTGCATGGGTATGTTTGACGGGCGTGTTGGACCACCACCCACCTCATCTTTGTCGAGACATTAGAGGATATGAACTTAGTTCATATTTGTGAATTACCTCCGAATGAGGTGACCGCAAAGGCCCATTCTACCCAATCAAGAAGCCCTTTACTTGCTTGGATTTTGGATAGTGGAGCCACACATCACATGGACCCCCATTGAAGAGAATTTTTGTCATCTAAGCCCCTAGCCAAAAATGTCCCATGTGGAAAAAACTCCTTGATCAAGATCCAAGGTTTAGGTCACATTAAGATTTGGGCTTCGCTAGACAACTAGTGTTTTAGAACATTAAAGTAGTGACACTAGGCTCTAGAGTAAATAAACCTAAATCTAGTTAGTTGGTGAAAGGCTCGTTAGGTCAGCCCTTGATCTAAACATTAGTTGTACTTTCACTATATCCTTCAGTTCAGCAAGTAAACTCTACTCTCTTGCTTCAACTCACACACTGCCACTGTCTCTCGTTTCTCTCTCCTCCATAACTGGCACCATTTCACAAAAATGGAGTCATAGAGCATAAAAACCGGACAGTGATGAACATACCACGCTCTATGTTGTTTGCAATAGAGCTTTGGGCCAACTGCATGTGCTGAAGCTTTGTATGCAAAGGATTTAGTACCGTGTCGAGCAGTCTCTTTAGTGTAACCTGCCCTGATTTTTGTACTCCTTGGTATTCCTTTCACATGTTGCTTGTAAAAGAGAGTTGAGTTTATGCATGATGGCCTAGAGTCATCTTGCATCTTCCAATCATGTAATCTTGTATTTTTTTCATGATTAATATAACTACTTATTATGGGGGAAAAAAAAGAGAGTAGTTCGAAAACACGGCACAAACTCAAACTGTCACATGTAATAAAGAGGACAGCCAGTCACACAATGAGTGCTGCAAAAGGGGGAAATCTGATCAAACACAGCCAGAAAAGGATCAATCTCAAAGATTACAGCCAGAAAACACTATGAAAGACCAGAAAATGCAGTCACCAAGCCTGCAGAGGCAATTAATGCAGAAAACGAAGTTGCCGATTAGGAAAACGCAGACTGTCAGAGCATTAAATGCAGCTGGACAGTAATAAAATAATGCACAAATAAAAAATGCAAGCTGCTCTAGTCAAAACACAAGCAGCAGAAGGCTGTGAACAGGCTGATTTTGAGCAAAAACTGGTCGCCTGGTCAGCAGTAGACTAGAAAAGGCTGATTAGTAGTGGAACAATGAGAGGCTAGGCTATCAGCAGCAGGAAACAGCACCAAGATCTAATACGATGTTAGAAGTGGGTGCAACAATGGAAGAGTGAGAATCTTTTGTAATAGACTGCACACAAAAGAGAGAAGAAAGAGATTGCAAAGGAAGATGAACACTACAAAAGAACTCAAAAGAAGAATGCTTGGGAACTAGAATCCATAAACCAAGACAAAGTGACAATACGAGACAACAGTGAGTCACCACTTGAGTAGACGTTAGAAATGGATCCCTCTCTCCAACAAGATCGGCCGGTCAAAAAGTGACTAGTCGGCCAAAATCTAATGCCCACAAATCAGATGATTGCATCATAAATGCTCAGCCCATTAACACAAACTGAAACTCACTCATGAACTGCCTAATCCACTAATGGTAGTAGATGATAATGTTGAGGTAAATGCAGACCTCAAACCAGCAAACGCAACAACTAGAGATGACTCAATTGCTAGAGGATGATCTTCCGATCCTCCTCTGAGACTCGAGAGGGTGGTAATGACCTAATTAATCAACAATTACAGCAAGCATAAAATTCACATAAACAAAAAATGCATACTTCACCACTTTAATCTTGGAAAATGGACAACCTATTGGCCCCAAAGCTCACGCCCCTTGTGGTATTTCTTACCTTTTATTGCAAATAAATGGATTACACTGAGATTCTCTAATCTCCTCTCTAATAATCCAAGTGCTCTTACTGTCAAAAAAGACCAACAAGCCTTCAAACCAATTTGTCCCTTGGTTTACTTGGGGATTGGCCTTCGCCTTACTCCTTGAAGGACAAATTAAGCCCCAAATCTGATATGGATTGGCTAGCCTCTTAAATCTCCTTGAAATTCTCTAATCTAGTCGGCGAATCCAAGTGCCTCTTGCTGTCAAAACTAACCAACAAGCCTTCAAACCAATTTGCCTCGTGATTTGCTTGGGGATTGGCCTTCACCTTACTCCTTGAAAGACAAATTAAGCCCAAATTTGATATGGGCTGGCTAGCCTCTTGAATCTCCTTAAAATTCTTTCATTTTAGCTTATGAAAAAGGCCCTCAATTTTTTTAGCACGCGTCCCAAGGTGGCTATGAGTTTACAATAGAGATTTTTCAATATCTCTACCTTTGATAACTCAAATGGCTAGATTTTACTACGATAACTTAAGAGATGATTATAGGATGAGAAAGAGAGAAGTTTCAATGTTTCATCGCAAGAAAGGCTAGAAATTTGTTGCTGCCCTGCTCAAACAGCCATGAAAGCTATCACCTACAACTTAAGACCACCAAAAAGGCTGTTGGTCCCTCCTATATAATGTCACTTGCACTAGAAGGACCTTGGATGCTATCATGTGCACTTGGAAGGCTCCAAATTGTTGTCACCTACTGTAGGGCTGGTCCTTGGTGGCTGCAAGTCACATTTGCACCATCTTGTTGCCCTCTAATAGCCATATTCTCTCTCACAATGGCTGAAATAAACTTCCAACAAACCCCAAAAACGTTTTTTTACATGGACAAGATTTACCGAGTGACAGCCTTCTAATCCCATTTTACAACATTATCCAACTTATTAAATTAATTTTCAAAATATTAATTTTGAAAACTAATTTAATAATTTTTTTACTAGCCAATAAAATAATTCCACCAACCAATAATTAAATTGGCTAGGCAAATTTCTCTTCCAAGTATCCCTAAGTAGTTATTAACCCTTAGACTAGCATTAATTAATTAGTTAATGCCTAGTCTCTAATGTCCACACACTAACATTAGTGACTAATAAATTGGTCTAGGTCAAAATTTGACACCGAGTATCACCTACTATCAATCAAGCATAACTTGTTACAACTTTTACCTTTGGCACCAACTAACATCTCATAGTCCTTGACCCATCATTGTAAAATAACTAACTTGCACATCATATGAGCATCTCACATTTCCACATTTAATTAACATTTACTCAAATGCTAAGCAAAGCAAAAAAAATTTGCGTCCTCATGGCACTAACCATTGGGTGCATCTCATGCGGCAAGAATACGTATACCACCAAAGATTTGTCAACATCAACCTTTGCTCCCTACCCAACTTTAGTATATGCGTCTTCCTCCCGGCACTCGTTGTGCCATCTCACCTTTCTAGGCCACAGAGATTATTCTATATCAACTTCCATGTTTTTATGCTCCAAGCAATCAGATGCATCCAATGCGCAGTAAGTCCTTACAAGCACAAGGAAGCTATAAGATCTCATTAGGCGCTATGAAGACCGCCTCAATGCGCTACAAAGATTTCCCCCACCCATTTTCGGGTGACGTGGCTTTTCTGGCTCCACCAAGACATAGTGTCAGTTGGGTGCCTTCCATAGCAGCCAGAAATGTTAGAAACGTTTAGAAACGAAACATTAGAAACGTGTTTCGTAAGTTTCTTTCAAGAGAAGGTAAAATAAGAAACGCGGGTTTTTTATATAGGGATTTTTAATAGTTTTGACTGGAGAAAGAGGTTCTAAACCTCTATGGAACCCTCTTTTAAACAAAGAATGGCTAATTGAGCTTGAGTAATAATAGAGTCAATTTAGAATAATACATTATACGTTACATATCTATGATCCATTATTGACTTGTCACTTAAGTCAAAGTTAGTCTAAGCTATACTATGGTTTAGATTTCAAACATTATGATTCATACATATCATACAAAGAAAATTGAAAGTAACATGTAAATAGCCTATCTATAATATGGACTCAATCAAGTTGCAACATCATGATTCTCATTTCAAAACAAAATGACAAAATATCAAAATCGAGAATGAATCGTAATATATCATAAATAACTCATAAATGAGGCTAAAGTTATATAATATTCAAATCTCAAGACAAGAATAGATACTAGATTGACAAAGTTCAATAACTAAACAAAATCACAAAAAAAACTGTCTCTTATTCAAAATCTTGAGCCCTCACGAGTCATTACACATCATCATTATCATATTTAACATTGTTCAATAGTTTTTGTCAAAAAAACCATGTTTTGAGTTCCAACTAACCAGAAAATTTAAAAAAATAAAAACACCCATGTTCTTTACTCTTAGAAACGTTTCGTACTTTAAGAAACATTTTGTAAGTTTCAAACTTAAAGAAACGCATTTCTTAGTTGCTATGGTGCCTTCTCATCAGTCCGCTCCTTTGAGAGATAGAGGATGTTTAACTCCTTCCTCTCCTTCGACTCTACAGTTCGCTTCACTGAGAAACAATGACTATTATCCATCCCGACTCTGTGATACCCCTCCCTCCACTCTATCCTCTACTATCTCTAGGAGTTGCCTAGCCTATGTTTCATTGAAGCCTTGGATACCTTCATCGACACCACCGACAACATTTTCATTGTCTTTCAATATTTCAAAAGCCATGATCCATGAGTTTCTTGATTCCTCTCTCTCTCTCTCTCTCTCTCTCTCTCTCTCTCTCTCTCTCTAGGGGGGACCCAGTAGGGGCTCCAAAGGGGACTCGTCTTTCTTCTTTTACCGAGGGGCATCCCATTCCTCCAACTTCAGAGAGGGTCCTTTCTCATCCTATGGTTCTTCATACACCTTGTCAACTAACCTTTACTTTCTTGGGGTGGTTGACATATCTATGCCACATCACCCATTTCCTCCCTTATTTTCTCATCCATTTACTCATCCTCATTTTACCATTGATACCCAAGATCTACAGGTTCTTCCTAGTTCAAGGCTTTGGATATTTCAACCATAGCAGCCAAAAACGTCAAAAACGTTTAGAAACGAAACATCAGAAACGTGTTTCGTAAGTTTCTTTCAAGAGGGGGTAAAATAAGAAACGCGGGTTTTTTTATATAGGGATTTTTAATAGTTTTCACTGAAAAAAGAGGTTTTAAACCTCTATGGAACTCTCTTCAACAAAGAATGGCTAATTGAGCTTGAGTGATAATAGAGTCAATTGAGAATAATACATTATACGTTACATATCCATGATCCATTATTGACTTGTCATTTATATCAAAGTTAGCATAGCAACTAAAAAACGTGTTTCTTTGAATTTGAAACTTACGAAATATTCCTTAAAGTACGAAACGTTTTTTAGAGTAAAAAACGTGGGCGTTTTTAACTTTTTTTACTTTTTTGGTGAGTTGAAAGCCAAAACATGGTTTTTTTGACAAAAACTAATGGGCAATGTTAAACATGATGATGACGATATATAATGACTAGTGAGGGCTCAAGATTTTGAATGAGAAACCGATTTTTTTATGATTTTGTTTAGTTATTGGACTTTGTCAAGCTAGTATCTATTCTTGTCTTGAGATTTGAATATTATACGATTTTGGTCTCATTTATGAGTTATTTATGGTATATTACGATTCATTCTTGATTTTGACATTTTGTCAATGTTTTTTGAAATGAGAATCATGATCTTGCAATTTGACTCGGTCCATATTACAGATAAGCTATTTACATGTTAATTTCAATTTTCTTTGTATGATATGTATAAATCATAATGTTTGAGTTCTAAACCAAAGTATAGCTTGTCCAAAGACTAACTTTGACATAAGTGACAAGTCAATAATGGATCATGGATATGTAACGTATAATGTATTATTCTCAATTGACTCTATTATCACTCAAGCTCAATTAACCATTCTTTGTTTAAGAGAGAGTTTCATAGAGGTTTAGAACCTCTTTTCCCAATCAAAACTATTAAAAATCCCTATATTTAAAAACATGTGTTTCTTATTTTACCTCCTCTTGAAAGAAACTTCTGAAACACGTTTCTGACATTTCGTTTCTAAACGCTTCTGACGTTTCTAGTTGCTATGAAAGTTAGTCTTTGGACAAGCTATACTATGGTTTATAACTCAAAAATTATATTTCATACATATCATACAAAGAAAATTGAAATTAACATGTAAATAGCCTATCTATAATATGGACTGAGTCAAGTTGCAACATCATGATTCTCATTTCAAAACAAATTGATAAAATGTCAAAATCAATAATGGATCATAATATCATAAATCATAAATGAGAGACTAAAGTCGTATAATATTCAAATCTCAAGACAAGAATAGATACTAGATTAACAAAGTCCAATAATTAAACAAAATCACAAAAAAATCTGTCTCTCATCCAAAATCTTGAGCCCTCACGAGTCATTATGCATCATCATCATCATATTTAATATTGTCTATCGGTTTTTATCAAAAAAAACCATGGTTTGGGTTCTAACTCACCAAAAAATTTAAAGAAGTTAAAAACGCCCACGTTTTTAACTCTCAGAAATGTTTCGTACTTTAAGAAACGTTTCATAAGTTTCAAATTCAAAGAAACGTATTTCTTAGTGGCTATGATTTCAACCATGGCTTGGCGGCTAGGCCTTTGTATAACTTCCAACATGGAGTAACAAAGTTTATGGCTTCTCTTCCAAGGTTGAGTTTCAAATACTATCAGCTAATCATGTCTACTGTTATTTACTACACGTTATCTGATAGATGGAATACTAGGAACCCTGGATTGATCTTCTACTCAAGAGGTGGGCACCCAAGACAATTTGTGCCTATAGATACAGCACGAACTCCGTCCATTCACCCAATCCCACACATTCATTCCTTGTAACCCTCTGTTACTCTCTTCCATATTTTTCTCTTATCTCCATCCTCTTCACTATTGTTCACACCCTATGAGGAGGACATTATGGTTCGTGGCTTCTGCATCCATCTCCACTTCACATTTTACTGTAGCATTTTACTATTGTCGTTTTACTACTGTTTTATTGTGATGTTTTACTGCTGCGATTGACTACTACAGCACGAAGCGACCATCATTCCAAGCTACGTTTTGCTGTCTAGTGACTTATCAGCATTGGTTTCACCTCCAGCAATCACCAGCTATTCTATCTAGGCTGCATTTTGCAGCTTTTGGTCCATTTAGGGTCAAATTCCTTCATCTGTAGGCCGCTGTATGATTTCTCATCCTCCGAATTTCTCATCCATGGCTGTTGATCCTCTTTCTTAACTTTGATAGCACTTGAGAATTGCATTCCACTCCCCCTTCAGCATTACCTTCTATATCCTACTACCCTAAGGATTGTGTTTTGCTCTCTCCACTATGCAGATTCCCTATAGGTGCTACCGCCCGATCAAATCTTTAGAGCTTCGACTCCACTACATCAACTTGATTCACTTAGCATGATTCAGTGATTCATCATTCATCATCTTCTTCTTCTTCTGTGTTTTCTTGGAGTTTCTTCTTCTCTCGGTGTTTGTTGTACACTCTTCGTTTCTTCTCACAAACCCTACTATCTCTCTAATATGGTATGAGTGCATACCATCCCATCACACTATTTAGACATGGTATCAGAGCATACTTGTTATTTTGACAACACGACCTGTTCAACAATAAAACACAGCAGCTAGAGTGCCTCAAACAGGTCACCTAGATGACTTAATATGGGAACTACAAGACAAGCCAAATCAAGGTTGAGAGACAACTTGACTAAGGAAAGAAAAAGGGTGCTAGCAACTAAGAAAGAGAACGAGGTAAATTAATCTAATGAAGTATCAATGGGGTGGTAAAGAATGCCCAAACATGCCCTATCTATGACCATTACACCATCTCCTCATCTCTAATGGGACAAGGAAGTGGCCACAGTTAGGGAGAAACACATGCTTCCCACATGGAGGGGGCAACACAATGGATTACACATTCAGATCATGGGAGACAACCCAGCTCATACATGGGTTCTCAATACTCCCCCAACCCATTGGGGTAGGCCATACCTATCCCTCTTCCTGCATCACAACCCCTCTTCCCCCACTGGATCATGAAGGGGTGAGTGCGCAATGGAGTGCGAGATCAAGGCGTTAGCTGAAGAGCTGAACTGAGTTGAGAGTTAGAGGAAGTGAACGTAGAGATAGGTGTACCGTTTGTGATGGTACACAAAGAATAAAAGAATGTATTTATATATTAGGGTACATTAAGGGTGTGTTCACACCCGTAAGTCTATTTACATAGAGACAAAGGGACTTTACACCCAACAACCTCCCACTTAAAGGCCCGAAGTGGTACCTTTAAGATAACCAACTCCCACTAAACGAATGCAATGCTCATGCTAAGCCTTTGTAAGACACTTAGTGAGAACATCTGCAGGGTTATCTTGGGTTTTGACCTTAGTCAGTGTGACAAGTCCATCATCCAAGACCTGTCGAATGAAGTGATGCCAAACATCTATGTGTTTGGTACGTGAATAAAACATGGCATTCTTAGCCAAACATATTGCACTCTAGCTATCACAACCAAGCACTGGAGTACATGAAGAGAGACTAAAATCCTTGACCAGACAGCCAAGCTGAATAGCTTCTTTAGAAGCTTCTGTGGCTGAAATATATTTAGCCTCTGTAGTACTCAGTGCCACAATTTTCTGCAATCTTGAACACCAAGAGAGCCCCACCATCCAAAGTAAAAGCATACCCACTAGTAGATTTCCTAGTGTCAAGATCTCCTGCCATGTCTAAATCACAAAATCCCTGCAACTCTAGTGTACCCTTTCCATAGCATATACACTTTTCTTGTGTACCGTTCAAGTATCACAAGATACATTTCACTGCTTTCCAATGTGGCTTGCCAGGGTTAGACATGAATCTGCTAACAACTCCCACTGCATGAGCAATTCTCAGGGTGAGTTGCAACCATGGCATACATCAAACATCCACAAGTTGATGCATAAGGTATACCCTTCATGGCACTAACAACTGCATCATCCTAAGGGCAATCAGATTTGCTAAGCTTTGTATGTGGCAGTAAAGGCACACCAAGAGGCTTAGCATCAGCCATATTAAATCTATCGAGTACTTTGTTGATGTACTTGTCTTGTGAGAGAAACAACAAACGCTACCCTCTGTCTCTTTTAATGCGCATGCCCAAAATGTGTTCAGCTGCCCCCAAATCTTTCATACAGAAGGTTGAACTCAGCTGCCTTTTAAGAGCATTCAAAGTACTCTTATGCTTTCCTGCAATCAGCATATCATCCACATATAAAACCAGCACAATAAGGCTGCCATCATCAGCCTTTTTAGTGTATAAGCAATGATCTGCATGACTGCCTTCAAATCCATGGCTGAGCATAAAGATACCAAATTTTTTGTACCATTGTCTAGGGGCTTGTTTCAGCCCATATAAGCCCTGTTTCAGCTTACAAACCAAATGCTCTTTTCCTGGAATAGTTTACAAAACCTTCTGGCTACTTCATGTACAACTCTTCATCCAAGTCACCATGAAGAAAAGTCGTCTTCACATCCATCTGATCCAACTCTAAATCCAAGGATGCAGTGAGAGCAAACAAAACACGAAGCGTAGTCATCTTCACCACTAGTGAAAAGACCTCCTGGAAGTCTATGCCTTCCTTTTGTGTATAGCCCGTAGCAACAAGTTGTGCCTTGTACTTAGGCTTCCCATCAATACATTTCACTTTGTAAACCCATTTATTAGAAATAGCTTTCCTATCCTTGGGCAAAGGTACAAGCTCCCATGTGTTATTTGCATATAGAGACTTCATCTCTTCTTGCATAGCAAGCTCCCACTTTCTCTTGTTTTCACATGACTGCGTCTCTTTAACTATCAGGGGCTCACCCTCATCAATCAACAAAATGCAATCCAAAGATGGCTGAAACCTCTATGGCTGCCTTCTAACACGTGTAGACCCTCTTACCCAATGATCTGTATTATCAGGCAATGGGTCTACATCCTAAGGAATGTGCACGCCATCACCAAGTGGCGTATTTTCATCATTTTCTTGCTGCTGTAATCTGTTTTCAGCATGTTCTTCTTGCTTTCCTATTTCATCATGTGCATCTATTTGATGTCCATGATCTTTTGCCTGTAGCACAATAGGTTGCTGCTCATTTTCAGCATCAAAAGGGACAGAATTTTCAACTAATGGCTGGCTGTTCATGTTGAAATTTGACCTTCTTTTTGTTAAGATCACCATGTGTAGCATTTTTCAGCAACTTTGCCTCATTAAATACTACATCTCGGCTGCGTGCTATCTTCCTACCCTGAGGAAGCCAAACTCTATAACCCATCTCTCCCTCATCTCCATATCCCATAAAGATGCCCTTGATGATTTCATGTCTAGTTTGGTTCTCTGTTCTACAAGTACATGCACAAAGGCATCACAGCCAAAGACACGCAAATGGTCGTATGAAGCAAGTTTGCCAAACCAAACCTTTTCAAGAATACAATTTTCCAATGCACGATTGGGAGAGCGATTGCATACATGAACTGTAGTTTTAAGAGCCTCTCCCCAAAACTGCTGCGGGAGATTAGCTGTGGACAACATGCATCTGGCTCTCTCACAAAGTGTGCGGTTTAATCTTTAAGCAACGCCATTTGATACAGGATTTTAAGGGGTTGTCAACTCCCTCTTAATGCCATGCATCTCATAAAACTTATTAAATTCTTTTGAGACATACTCACCCCCATTATTTGTTCTTATGGCTTTCAACTTAAGCCCTTTTTATGTGGTAACAAACGCATGAAACTTTTTAAAAGAATCCAACACTTCCTTTTTACTATTAAGTACATACACCCATGACTTTCTACTAAAATCATCAATGAAAGTAACAAAGTACCGTGCACCCCCATACGAATTAACAAGTATAGTGCACACATCAGAGTGTACTAAGTCAAGAGCGTTAGACTTCTTAACAACACCAAAGTAATAAGAAGACGTCACCTGTTTTCCATATAAGCAATCATTACAAAATGCGAGACCAGAGCCTTTTACATTAAATCTCCCTAAAGAGGAGAGAACTTGAAGGCCTTTCTCGCTCACATGACCAAGTCCTTTGTGCCAAAACTCCATTTGTGAATGGACTTCAGCCACAGCCAAGAACTTGTCAGGTAATGCTTTACAATGCAAGTAATATAAAGTCCCCCTTTTGCTGCCTTTAACAATTAGCATAGAGCCCTTACGGACCTTCCAAGATCCACCACCAAAGATAGTAAAATACCCTTTAGCATCAAGCTGCCCAACTGATAGTACACTCTTCTTTATGCCAGGTACAAATCTGACATCCTGTAAAATCAGCTCTTGGCCATTTTCAAGAGCCAAGTGAATGGTGCCAACACCCTCTATCTCGCATGCATAGTTATTACCCAAGTAAACCTTGCCTAGACAACCTGCAATGTATTCAGAAAATTACTCCAAAGAGGGAGTAACATGAAAAGAGGCACCGCTATCCACTATCCATGATTGTGACAGCCCATCATGAGCTGAAAGTAAGGCATTAATTACGTCCTTTTTTATGATGTGCATATCACCTGTTGCTACCATAATATCTACATCATGACATGAGGCTACAACAAGTATCTCTTCAATGTCAGGAAGCTTTTCAATGACCACACTAGATGCAACATTTGCCTTTGCAACTTCTTTTGAGGAAGAGCTATCATCATCCTTCTTTTTCTTACCTTGTTGTTTCTTTTTCTTACTCTTTCTTGAAGTATCCGCAATCGGGCTTTTTATGCCCTTTATGCCCACACTGATTGCATGTGGCATCCTGTTGTTGCCCTTGCTTTTGCTTTTGCTTCTACTTTTACCTTCACTAGCTGCATTACCCCTCTTTTCAAACCTGCCTCTCACATTGTAGGCTAAGCCACTGCTTTCACCACTAGACTTTCTTCTGATTTCTTCATTAAGGATTGAACCTCTTGCACCATCAAAATTCAAAGCAAGATTGTTGCTAAGTGACACAACTAAAGATTCCCAGCTGTCAGGCAAAGTCATCAATAAGAAAATAGCTTTCAATTTATCATCGAAAGCCTCCAAACCAGAGTCTTGCAACTGACTTAAAACCCCTGTGAAAGCACTCAAATGCTCAGATGCTGGCTTAGACTCATCCAACTCCATGTTCACAAGTTTACGCATAAGATGCACTTGATTCACAGGAGTTGTATTTTCATAAGTATCCTTAAGCTTTTTCCATATAGCATAACCTGTATCAAGACGCTTGATGTCTGTAAGTACATCATCAGACACTATCATCTTAATGTATACAACAGCCTTTTTATTAAGTCTAGCCCAATCCACATCTGTCATAGCTGCAGGAGGCTTAAATCTCCAAGAGAGTATCTTCACAGTCCTTGAGAAACAAAATGCCTTGCATCCTATCCTTCCACAAGTCAAAGCCAATGTCATCAAACCTCTTGATTTCAAAGAGGGATTTAGTGTCACTGCTGCTAGAAGCATTTGCAACCATTTTTTAGCAATAAACTAGAAATTCAATGCTGCAATTTATGACAACCAAAATGAGCTGAATATTCAGCTGATTTCAGCCCAATGTTTCAGCAAATAATAGCAAGATTCAGTCCAAGTACATGTATAGCAATAGAATGAATGACTTTCAGCAGTATGACTGCAATTTCAGCATACATTAAATGCATACATCACTACCAGATAACTCCCACTTCAGTGATATCACCAAGAATACATCTGCACCAATCCCAGATCTGCAAATGATCACTAACACTGCTGCAACATGAATAATCAGCAATACATCAACTCAATGGGAGCTGTCCAACATGTGTACTGCATATGTATGCGCTCGTATCATCTTTTGATACCCAAAACACCAAGAAATCTCTGCAATTTCTCCAAAATCGCACAAGCTGGAGATAAAAAATGCTCAAATCACTCTGCTTATAACCACAAGATTGCTTCAAAAATATTCCCAAAGTGCATTTCACGCATTAACTTTGCCAAAATCCACAAATTTCAACAAAAGCCCCAAAATTTCACTGACGGATCTGCCCCGATTGAATTAATACATGTTCCCGAAAGCATAAAACAGGAAAATTTAGCCAAATTTCACAAAATTTTGCAAACGCCCCAAATACTCGGGTCCAATTGTGCATCGATGTCAGCCAATCTAACTCAACTGAACAAAATTTCACCAATACAGCAAAAGCCCCAAATTTTATGGGTCCAATGTTGAGAAATTTCACTTGAATGAGTAAAATTTCAATAAATTTGGCAAAATCCCCAGTTTAAATGCGCACAAAGTCTGCAATTTCTGATGCAGATGCCTCAATTTTGCATGAGCAGAACTCAATCTGAAAAGCCCCAAATTTCCAGGTATAAATATACACAAATCTGAACTCTGTGCTTGCGCGTGTAAACCCCCATCAAGCCAAGGGGAAATTCCAAGAGAATTTGGAAGAAGAAAAAAAACGAATTTGTGGCCCAAAAAAGATGATGTGACAAGGTCCGTTGACCTACCAATCACGACCTGTCCTTCTGCCCGTCACTCACGCAAGCTGCAGGTTGCACCCGTCGATAGTCGCAGGTTGCACCTGTCAATAGTCGCAGGTTACACCGTAGGTTGACTTGTCAGTCTCCTGTGACGCAGGAACCCCGTCGACAGTTGCCCGTTTGACTCTGGTTGCACGCTCATTTGTGCCCGCTGGTCCCGCTGAAGCATACACTGGTATTCTAGTCAATCTGGTCGCTTTTACTCCTTAACTCCATCTGGTCGTCTGCTAGTGCACTGCAAGTCATAGTCGCTGGTCTGCAAGGTCGCACTAGATACGAAGTCCACTCTTGTTGCCTCACACCCGTCGCCCACTGTCTACTAGGACTGCCCTGTCACTTGCTGTCAACTATCTTCAGCACGACCTGCTAGCGAGCTACCTGCACTGTTATCTGCCCTTGGACTCGGGAAACGTGCAGGACCTTGAGCTCTAATACCAGTTTGAAGGGGTGAGTGCGCAATGGAGTGTGAGATCAAGGCATTAGCTCAAGAGCTGAGAGTTAGAGTAGGTGAAAGGGCGGATAGGTGTACCGTTTGTGATGGTACACAAAGAATAAAAGAATGTATTTATATGTTAGGGTACATTAAGGGTGTGTTCACACTCATAAGTCTATTTACACGAAGACAAAGGGACTTTACACCCAGCAGATCATAGAGCTATGCCCATTGCCCACCCCTATTTACTTTTTCAAGATGCCATCTATCACAGCTTTATGATATGGATCCAAAGGTGCCCCTATACATACATCACAACTTATTGATCGTTTACACTCTTTTGCCATAAACAGCTTCCCCCACACCATCCACCCTTTCTAGCCAATGTACAAAGGATGCCTCAAAATAGTCAGTATGATGACAAGTGCCACAAGATTTGGGCACGTCTCAAACAATAAAAGGAACTATGGAAGATCTCTAAGCATGCAGTTCAACAAATTAGGGATAGATCCAAAGATCTTACTACTACGCACCATGCCGCTTCCTCCTGACAGCATAGCAAGGACCAACAGTGCAAAGACCTCACATATCAAGACAGCCGAAGACCGAGACACTGTCACAGGCCAATGAAATCCTATTAGGCGCAGACCGATCAAATCCTAGAGGCTAGCATGACCTTGTGGGCAGAAACTACAGTAGGGTGGGGTAGATATGGGAACCCTTCTTGCCCCTTGCCTGATGTATGATATATTACACCCTATCATGCTCACTGGATGGATCTACTGATAGGTTGCTCATTTCTTATCGCAGTTGAATTCTAACAGCACTCTATGATGCATTCGACTAGACTTAGTTTCTTTCCAACCTTTACATGATATTGGAGACACAGATTGTCATCATGTATTCATTTATCTCATCGGTTGATCACTCAGCAGTCGGGCGCTGTTTTGTCTTCTGTGCCTCGAAGGTGTTGAGTGTGTATGTGGGTCTTTTGGGTGGGCGTCTGTGCTAGCGCATTATACTCAGCAACTTAAAAGCATCACAATTAAATAAGGCTAGCCACTAGTCACTAGCAGTTCTCACACAAAAACAAACACTGCAGTAAGGGCATTTCCTTTGGTGTACTTTGGTTCTAAGGCTACAACTGAAAGTTCTGCCAAGCATAGCATGGATCTTGTTCCAACAAAAGACACACTTCTACAGTGTCAGAAACACTGCTTAGATTTGGTGATTCAACCACATCTAGCCGGTCTGGCTAAGATAAATCATGTAATGGAATGTATATGTTTTGACTATCATAATCATCACCTTTTGTACGACATTATACTTCACTCAAAAGGAGCTTATATTTTGTTCCTTCCCTGGGTGTAAAAGTGGATGCACACAAACATTTTCAGGTGAAGGGAGGGCAGGAGAAGTTCTGCACCTGTAGCGCGCACTAAACCAAAGATTCTCTTCCACTGTTAGATTTCCATGCACTATATCATCTTGTGGGACGAATCCAATAATTTTCTTGTAACACCTTATAGGATCTGGCTTTCCATTGATTAAAACAAGGCCAGTAGTGTAGCTATGGTAAGCCTTCCCTGCCAAAGCGTTCAAGAAGGTGGTCTTTCCAGCACCAGATGGCCCCATAACAGCTGTAACACGACCTGGAGACAATTTTCCTGTCACATTACATAAAATCTTTTTCCCGCTTCCTTTCAAAAACAAAGACAGGTCTTGAAATGTTATCTCCATTTCTAAGCGCTTCCTGTTTCTTTGTTCCATGCCTGCTTGCTGTAGTAATTCATTCCAGCTCATGCCCTTATTTTGGAATGCCTTCTCTCTTTCTATCTGACCATAGGCGTACCTTAAAATTTGACTTCTTGTATGAAGAACAGCTGGTTTATCTGCCACACCTTTAAGACTTTTATTGCTTGAAGCATGTAAACCTTGTGATGTGTATGAACCATCTTCCAACGAACGAGAGATGATTCCATCCTTAATTGTAGACACAGCAGACTTCTCTTTTCGACTATATGCACTTTGCCCATCAGATCCTCCTAAATGCCCCTGAATTTCTCCAGAATAATGCATGCTTGGGGATCCCAATACCAGCATATTGTCAGCATGCCCAGACATACGCCTGGAAAGCCCCTTCACTGAATCTACTGCATTTTTCCACCTCTCAACAGCACTAAAATGTTCTTTCACTTGTTGTATTGCCTTTTCACGAGTTTTTGCCTTCCGTTTCTCACGAAAATGCCTGACCTTATTTGAGCAATTGTAGATGACAACAAGGATTACAGCTAATCCTGCCTGTGATTCACACGCAGAATGCATAGTACAAATCATTAGAAAATCTCAATACCTGAATATCAAAAAATAATTGATACAAAACTTGGTGCGTATGGAACTGCTGATGTATAAATGTGCATAGATATGTGTCCATGTACATATATGCATGCATAAATGTGTGTGTTTGCTTGTTGTTTTACAGGAAAAAGGATGTGGTTGCTTGCATGTCCATAGGTGTGTGCATGTGTGTGCGCACAGTTGTTTGTGCATGTATGCAGGTGCCCACGTGTGTGCACGTGTGCATATTTGCGCATGTGCAACCCCATATGCATGTGTGTGCAAGCATAACTGAGTTCTGCATTTTTCTTTAAGCCCACCAATATAAAAGATAGTTTGAAGCATACGATGAGCATAAGACCATAAGTCTGAATGTGCTGCGTCGCTGATTGAGCATCACAAAATGACAATTGATAGCACTCTGCCAAAAGACCATAAAGTGAATAAAACATTTCCAGCCTTACCTGGAGCAAGATGCACACATTCTACAAGATAACTGTCTGTACCCTACTATATACTACTTATATCCATGATCAGATGTTTCAAGTTTCAACAGAGTACATATTTGTGAACGTACTACTCTGCTTGGTAGATCCTTGTCTGCAGTAATGCCTATCAAAAGAAAAGCTCCGATTATTATCTTTGTCAGGACGTAAAATTGCTGCATGAAGAAAATTAGTGTGGCTGAGGAGACAACTTTTACCCCTTGTGACAATGTCGAATATCTGTGGTTGTTGGACAATAGGAGCCTGCTGGACAAAATAATCCTGCAGATGCTGAAAGAGATGCCCATAGGTTTGCTCCACCACATGTATAATTCCGACCGGGTGAGATTTGATATTCATACCTGAAAAAACCATCTCTCTCTCTTTTTTTTTTCGTAATAAACATCTCTTTTTTTTTGTAAACGTAATAACCATCTCTCTCTCTCTCTCTCTCTCTCTCTCTCTCTCTCTCTCTCTCTCTCTCGGAGAAAAAAAAATCTATTGTTGTTTTGTGGATTTTCACAAGGCTTTTGATACTGTACCACATGCAAGACTCATGCAAAGGTTGCGTGCCATTGGGGTCCCAGAGGATATGCAGGGGTGTATTTATGCGATGTATGAAACTATAACAAGGAGAGTACAAGTGCCTGGAGGTACAACAAACTCAGTGTCTAGCGTTGGTGTAAAGCAAGGCTGTCCCCTCTCTCCTTTGCTGTTTGGACTGTACATTGATGAGATTTCTGATTACATACAAAGATGGGGTGGTATGGGAACCAGCTTGGCTGGGGTACTGATACCAATTTTGTTATTTACAAACGATATGGTGCTTATCTCAAATTCACCCGAGGGACTACGACATCTGGATGCATTGCATGTGTTCTGTGAAGATAAAGGTCTCAAGGTTAATCTTGGAAAGACTAAAATTACGGTCTTTAACACCTTGACAGCTTGTGTGACACGTTCAGAGCATCACTTTATGTATGACAGTCAGCCTGTGGGAATGGTTAGACAATATGTATACCTTGGGGTCACTTTCAAAGGGCCACAATTTTCATGGAAGGAAACTTCAAAGGCTAGGCTTGCACAGGCATATGCAGCTTTGGGTACCCTAGAGCAGCAGTGTGCACACATACAATTTCAAGATCCTCGTACCAAATTGTGGCTTTTTGACACTTTTGTATGCCCACACTACTCCATGGGGCAGGCATTTGGGGCCCAAGCCTTTATCATACTAGACGGATGCCACTTATGGATTGTGATGGACCGGAAGCACAACATTATGATGGTTGGGAACATATGGAAAGACCGCTAGTCATGATGATAGCACGTATGATAAGGGAAAAAGCCTCGGTACCACAAGAGATCATCCGAGCAGAATTGGGCACTGCACCCATGGTAGTTGAGGCATTATTCCAAGCAATTACTTTCCTCTAGAGGATATGGTAGCTCCCTGAAGACCGATACCCTAGTCTAGCCTTGGAGTCTTCAAGATAGCTTGCAATAGAGAAAGATAGACAGTGTTGGTATGCACATATAAGCACATGGCTGAACTTACATGGCATGAGTACAAATAGACTACCACCATTCGATTACAACCTTGATTGGCCTACTTTGAGTCTTAGTCATGCAAAGCTGAATAGTGTGATGAGAGCAGATATCACTAAAGTGGAGATAGGAAAGACTTGGTCCAAGCCCCCTTTCCCATTAGGCATGAAAATGGCACAATACCAATGCTACTTCTTGCAACTCTCTCATGATGGTTTCATAGTGAGGCCAAGATACATTGATGCTCAACTCTCCCATGGACTCTGAGTTGCTATTGATCAGATTCACACCTCATCGCATCAGTTGTTGATTGAGACACGTCGATGGAGCCATATTGCAGCCAATGAGAGGATGTGCCAACTTTGTGGTGGGAGCCAAAAACGGAGGAGCACTACATTTGCAAATGTACTCTATACTATGATATTCGAGGCCGCTATCATTGCATCTTGAAGGAGAGCTTTGGACCACTAAGACGGGTGATGGACTATGAGGACCAAAGATGTTTGGGTCTTGTCTTATTGGAGCTCCAGCGACACAGAGAAGTATTGTTACGAGATAGGAGGCGACCCCAACCTCATCCACCCCTCCAAAGAGCAGTTACAAACTATTTCAATGTAGTTGAACCCCCATCCACTACCACCCCAAACACTACATCTCCTGCTAGTAGGCGTCATCGAGGGACATCATCAGGCGGCATCACAATTGACAGAGCTACAACATTACACAGAGCACGACGCCCTAGTGTACCTACTCCGCAACATAGGCATGCCCATATGCGTCACATTCGCATCACAATTGCTCACTACAAATGCAGATTGGCACGCTAACTCGGTCAAATGTAGCTTGCATAGTCTTGGTGGATTCCACAGACCAAGGGGGAGATACTCTACACTCTTTTTAGTCTTTTTAAACCTAGTTTTTTCAGTTTTTTCAGATTTTTCAATCTTCCATACTTCTCATCCCAATCCACCATGTAGACCTACACATTTATCTCTATCTATTCTTCTCTGAAGAGAGATGATGATACCAATTCTATTGGTTATGGTCTCATAGGCCATTCTAGCCTTTTAGAGACATTAATAGATCTTATATTACCTTATCTTATCTTATCTCTCTCCTGAAGAAGTTTCAATTAACATATAGAGGTATTTACATCAAACCAGAGATAGGCAAGAAACTCTCATGAAGCCAAAAGGCTACAAAAACACCACTCTAGAGGAACAAAAGAAGAGGATCAAGAAGCCGGCACAAAAGGGGTGCAGCAAACAATATCCAAAGCATGAAGCAACGACCTCTCCAAGTATCAACCCAACCAAAACCATGGAAGTAATATACCATAATAGCAAGCCTCACACATGACCCACATGACCATAGATGCCCAAGGCCAAATCAAAGATAAAAGCATTGTGAGTCTACCACATGTGCCAAGGACCTATCCATCGTATAAACTAAAAGAGAGAAGGATGATGGGACTGCAACCTGGCCATAGACGACATCTTGCCTAAAACCCAAGAATGAATGGGCATTCTCTAGCTTGTGAATGAGGTCCATACTCTAGAAGTGCAGTCCCAAACTTGTCCTGGCAACTGAACAAGAGATAAAGAGATGAGCAGGGATCTCATCACAAGTAGTACAAAAAACACATCTACCATGGGATATCCTGCAACCACACAGCACATCACCTATCAGAAGACCCCCAATAAGTCTCCATATGAAAACATTCCCCTGGGCCTTGATAGGGAAGCTTAGACTTCCATAGATGAAGCAAGTATGGAAAAAGCAATTGATCACGCCACTTAGCATGACTATCACAAACACACCAAACTTTATTTGCTTTCTCAGTGACCCATCCCTTATCCTCAACCATTTTGCAGTAGATCTGATTGGCTGACCGTTTCAAAAAGTCTTTCAATTTCACAAAAGCCCAATCCAACAACAACAACAAGGGCTGAACAACAAGCAAGGGAGAGTGCCTCCGAAGGCGGTCTTTTGGAGTATCAAATCAACCTATAACCTTGATGTATCCGAAAGAATTGACAAATATAGCGGAAAGAATAAACCCTAGACTAACCCAAAATAGCAACAACTTGAATAGTCTTCAAACCCAATCCGGCCATCCTATTAAATTTATCCCTTCACATTTGCTTGTCAGGCCAATCAAGCAACCTGGAAGTCACCTAAACCTTTGCTTTAAGGAATTAGCCTCCTTTCTAAAATCAAGAGGACACCAAACAATGAAGCAAAGAATCTCCTACCATGATTCAATCAAGTGGTGAGAAGAAAAGACTACGAAATTTTCAATGTTGCATCAAATTCAAAACATTCCACCATTAGGCCTAAAAAGTAGTAAATCCATGTGAAATGCAAATATCATCAATAAAAGACCTAGCAATATCTATCCAAGGATGGTGCTAAGCACATAAGAATTGCAAGAGGGCAAGGAGAGAGAGAGAGAGAGAGAGAGAGATTGGGGATATGTACAAGTGTGTTGTGGATAAGCCTAAAGAACACCTACAATTTACCCCAAAGTAACCCCAAATGTGTTGAGATGGCAAGCTCAACACGTGCGGACATTAATGATGGACCGCCTGGCTAGATGAGTCCGCACGTCTACACTTAGCACATTAGTGGTCATTATGATACTCACATGGCCACTGACTTATCACTTATTATATTTAGTCTGTTACACCTACCAACAGCTGGCAAAGATATAACGTCAGTCGACTAGTATAGTCGGTTATGCACTGTTTGACTTAGAAGGCCACTTTCCTTTATGTTGTATCTTATCTATACTTTGTGTACATTGTATAGTGTGTGAAAGAAGAAAAAGAAACCAACAAGAAAACGTTTTGGCCTTCTTGTGTTCTTGAGTGAGCTTTCTCTTGTGTATACAGTGTGTGTTTGACGCAGCAGCTCAAGCATATCCCTCCATCACGCGATTCTTGACATGGTATCAGAGTTGCGCCACTGAGAGAGGCTGATTTTGAAGGCTAAAGTGAAGGAGAATAAGCAAGGTTCGAGCAAGCAAGCAACGAGTAAGAAGCTCTTCCATTTTTCCACTCTCTCTCTTGGATAGTGCCTGTGGAGGCACCGGAAGCAGGGTTGAGCAAAAATCTCAGATTGCTGTGAGATTTGGTATGCGAGCAAATCACTGTATATTCTGCAAATTAGCCCTTTAGGGCTTTTCCGCAGCTATTTTGGGCATCTGAGGCCATTTCAGGCCCCGTTTTAGAGCCGCAAGCTTGCGGACAACAATTTCAGAATACACTGTGATTTCGACTATATTGACCGAAAGTAGATGCGTAGGTTACAGATTGCGAATCTGTAATTTTTGAGATGTCTGCAAGAAGCAAACATAAGGTTTATCTGCAAACAGGTTGCAGATTACATGTACTATTGAGCAATCAGTGAAAAATGTTGTTTGGTATATTGTTGTGCACGTGTTCTAAAAGATTGCAAAAGACTAGCTTGCTGTGTTGTATCCTTGTTTGTGATAATGGCAGAGAACAATGGAAATCCCATTAATGAAAAGCTCGACAAGAACAACTACCATTCATGGAAGTTTCGTGTGACGAACTTCCTCATTGGAAAGGGCCTTTATGAGTTTGTTTCAGGTGAAGAAAAGGAGCCAGAGCTGGGTATCCCTCCGACTGCAGATGAGTTAAAAGCATGGAAAGAGTGAAATGCGAAAGACAAAAAGGTGATGTACTGGCTATCTGCAGTCATTGATAATACTATGTTGGGACATATCAAGAATGCAGAAACTTCACATGCAGCTTGGACAATTTTTTAGAGCATGTTTTCAGTAAATACAAAGGCACGAAAGATTCAACTCAAGCAAGAGTTGAATGCCTTGAAGAAAGGAAAAATGTCTGTCAATGAGTATGTATTAAAGGTGAGAAGCATTGCAGATGTTTTAGCAGCAATTGATGCAATGCCGGATGATGATGATTTGGTTTCATCCACTCTGAGTGGCATTAACAATGAGAAGACATGGAATGATGATGATTTGGTTTCATCCACTCTGAGTGGCATTAACAATGAGAAGACATGGAAATCATTTGTTACTTCAGTATATGTACGGAAGCCATTTTCAAATTTTGATAAGCTGATCTCTCTCATGATTACTGAAGAGATCAATATTCACGGTGATTCGTCTAAAAGAAATGGTGAACAGGTCCAAGCATTTTACTTGAATTCAAGAGGGGAACGTGGTAGATCCTCTTCGAGAGGCTGTGGTATGGGACGTGCTGGAGATAACCAGCAAAACAGATTCAATCAACACTTTGGTGAAATGCAGGTTTCTAGAGGCAGAGGAAACTTTAGAGACAGGGGGAGCTCTAGAGGAAGAGGTGGATGGCAGAACAGAGGCTACAAAAATTCTGCTATTATTTGCCATTATTGTGGCAAAACAAGACATATTGTAACCAATTGTTATGCTAAAAATGATAATATTCGCAGTGGCAAATTGCATCAAGAAAACTATGTATCGTCTTCACGACAGAATGAAGACAAAAATGAGCGTCTATTTGTTATACAGCATATGATGAATGCAGTTACAGAAAAGAGGACACATCATGATGTATGGTATATCGATTCATGTGCATCTAATCATATGACCAGTCATATTGAATGGTTTGAAGAGATACAGAACTTACAAAACCCAAGTTATGTGCAAACGGGTGATGATTCATGCAATCCAATTTCACATATTGAAAAGGTTTCCTTATCCTTGTATGATGGCCAGACAAAGAGTCTAACAGATATATTACATGTGCCATCAATTACAAAGAATCTAGTGTCTGTTGGCCAAATGATAGAGCAGGGGTTGCAAATCCAATTCAATGCAAAAGGTTATTTTGTAGAAGACTTTAATGATGAGTACAGGTTGGTCGCAAAAGGAAGTAGAGTTGGCCGAATATTCACTTTAGATATTGGAATTCCTACAATGGATACTGCTATGTATGCTAAAGGAAAATCAGTAGTTGTAGATATTGAAATATGGCATAAATGTATTGAACATGCAAATGTGCAAAGGCTGAAATTAATGCAGTCTAAAGGATTGGTTACAGAGTTGCCTTCTTTTAGAGTTACAGAATTGTATAAAGTCTGTGAAACATACTAGTTTGGTAAGCAGGCGAGACAACCCTTCTCGCATGATAGAGAAGTGAGCAAAAATATACTTGATGTAGTACATACAGATGTTTGGGGACCTACACAAAATGTATCTCTTGGTGGCAGCAAATACTTTGTCACATTTATTGATGACTGTTCAAGGAAGCTATGGATATACTTCATGAAGGAAAAGAGTGATGTGTTTGAGCACTTCAAATCTTTTAAGGCAGCTGTTAAAACAGATACAAGCTTAAAAGTGAAGTGTTTGAGATCAGATGGAGAGGGAGAGTATCTCTCTAATGAATTCAGTGGCTTCTTGAGAACTCATAGGATAAAGAGGCAATTTACTTACAGGTATACCCCACAGCAAAATGGTGTTACAGAAAGAAAAAACAAGCATATTGCAGAAGTTGAACGGGCATTAATGGCTGGAAAGAATATGCCCAAATATTTTTTGTCTGAGACTATCCATACTGTTATTTACATTATGAACAGAATCCTCACAGCTACAGTTCATGGGATGACTCCTGAAGAATACTTTACTGGCAAGAATCTTGATGTACCGCACTTGAAGATATTTGACTGTGTTGCATACATTCATGTGCCAGATAAGCTACGGAAGAAGCTTAATCCAAAGGCAAAAAAATGTGTTTTTATTGGATACTCTTTAGAGCAGAGAGGGTATCGCTGTTATAACCCTGTCACAGGTGAGTTCAGAGTGAGCAGGGATGTTATCTTTGATGAGATGAGAAGTTGGTATACACCTGTTGGTGATATTTTCGATGATGATAATGATCAGGACAGCTATGTGCAGAAAGATAAACAAGAATCACGGAGTCTTAGTGGACCAGAAACATCATCTGGTACTACACCTACAGTGAGCCCTTGGTCTGGGAGACTAAGGAGTAGCCCCACATCTTTAGGTGGATCTATAAGTGTCGCAGGGAATGACAAAGGAAAGAAGAAAGTGTTGGATGGTAACGATGCATCTACCAGTCATTTGGGATTTGATGGAGATTCTAGTGGTTTGAAGAGTTTGGATGATGAGCTTAGCATTCCTTCAGTTAGGATACCAGGTGTACAGAGAGCTCCTAGTAATGTAAAGGCTCCATTGAGTGATCCGGTGGTACGCAGATCTAGCAGGGTCAGATACCCTGTTAAAAGATTTGGTTTTGAAAGTTATGCAGCTCACCATTATGCTTATATAGTGAAACTGGTTGAGAATGTTGAGCCCACTTGTTTTGAGGATACTATTGGTCATGCTCATTGGGATGTAGCAATGGATGAGGAGATAGCTGCATTAGAAGCCAATAAGATTTGGGATTTGGTACCCTTACCTAAGGGTAAGAAAGCTATTGGCTGTAAGTGGGTTTACAAAGTCAAGCATAATGCAGATGGTTTAGTTGATAGATATAAGACTAGGTTGGTTGCAAAAGGCTATCTATGCTCAAACATATGGCATAGATTATGAAGAGACATTCAGTCCAGTTGCTAGGATGGCAACTGTTAGGTATGTGATTGCCTTGGCAGTAACCAAAGGTTGGAGTTTGCAGCAAATGGATGTTAAGAATGCCTTCTTGTATGGTGAATTGTAAGAAGTGTATATGGAGCAACCAGCAGGTTATAAGGATTTAGAGCATTCCACATATGTGTGCAGGTTAAAGAATGCGCTCTATGGGTTGAAGCAAGTACTTAGAGCATGGTCTGACAAGATCAGAGAGTATCTTGTCAATATTGGCTTTTATGTTTCTGATGCTGATCACTCACTTTATGTGAGAAAGGGAGATGCAGGTTTGGTCATCATAGTCATCTATGTGGATGACTCGATTATTACATGTGATAGTGATAGTGGGATTGCTGAAGTCAAGGACTTTTTGAAGAAGAAGTTTGAGATGAAGGATTTAGGTGAGCTAAGGTACTTCCTTGGCATTGAGGTGATCAAATGTGATGATGGTATATGGCTGTCCCAAAGACAGTATGGCTTGGATATGTTGTCCAAGTATGGTATGATAGCATGCAAACCACTTTCAGTCCCATTGGAGCAGAATGTAAAGTTGAGTGCTAATGTTGGGGATGAGATAGAAGACCCTACTATGTTCAGGAGGATAGTGGGGAGTTTGATTTACATTACTATCACAAAGCCAGACTTGAGCTATGCTATTGGCCTTATCAGTCAGTTTATGCAGATGCCTAGAAAGCCTCATTTGGATGCAGTTAGACGTATATTGAGGTATCTGAAGTCCACTTTACATTATGGACTTTTTTATAAGGCAGGTAAGGACATACAGGTCTTTGGATATACAGATGCAGATTGGGCCGGTAGCATGTTAGACAGAAGATCTACGAGTAGATTCATGTTTTCCCTTGGTAGTGCAGCAATTACATGGAGCAGCAAAAAGCAACCTACAGTTGTTTTATCGAGTACAAAGGCTAAGTATAGAGGTGCTGCTATGGCAGTATATGAGGTGGTATGGCTGCAAAAGTTATTAGGTGATTTGGACGTGCAGGGAGATGGTCCAATTGTCATTCATTGTGACAACATGAGCAGCATACAGCTAGCTAGGAATCCAGTGTTCCATGCTAAGACAACATATTGAGGTGCACTACCACTTTGTGAGAGAGAAGATACTTGCAGGAGAGATTGACTTGGTATATATCAATACACAGGATCAGATAGCTGATATTTTCACAAAGACATTGGGTGCAAAGAAGCTTCGAAAGTCCCGAAGCTTACTTGGAGTTGCAGAGATAGAATTGAGCTTGAGGGGGAGTGTTGAGATGGCAAGCTCAACACGTGCGGACATTGATGATGGACCGCCTGGCTAGATAAGTCCGTACGTCTACACTTAGCACGTTGGTGGTCATTATGATACTCACATGGCCACTGACTTATCACTTATTATATTTAGTCTCTTACACCTACCAACAACTGACAAAGATATAACGCCAGTCGATTAGTGTAGTCGATTATGCATTGTTTGACTTAGAAGGCCACTTTCCTTTATGTTGTATCTTATCTATACTTTGTATACATTGTATAGTGTGTGAAAGAAGAAGAAGAAACCAGCAAGAAAACGTTTTGGCCTCCATTTCTCTTCTTGTGTTCTTGAGTGAGCTTCCTCTTGTGTATATAGTGTGTGTTTGGCGCAGCAGCTCAAGCACATCCCCCCATCATGCGATTCTTGACAAAATGCTCACAAATAATCTCTTTGAAATAGTCAAACAGCTTCCATCGAATGCCATTGGACATGTCGTACTAAACATGACAAATCGGAGGAGTTGACCCATCCGTCCAATGTGAACAACTAGGTCCTTAACACCTATCCAAAGCATAGTTCTTAAAGTAGTATATCCTCAAACAAAGACAGTTTACTCGATGAAGACAACCGAAGTACCAAAATGGGAAAGCCCATAGACTAAGAGGAGATGGAAGCCCAAATCCAAACATGGAGAACTTCCACTATGAAACTCAAAGATGGATGGTTCATGAAGACAACCCGGGTCCTAAGTACCAAAATGGACAAGGCCATAGACTAAGAGGAGATGGAAGCCCAAATCCAAATATGGAGAACTTCCACTATGGAACTCAAAGATGGATGGTCGGGAAGAATCGACATGGTATCCATATCACCAATAGACAAAGATGAGGGAAACACAGGATTTTGGAGCCAATCAAATATACGAGTCACATGACTCAAAGCACCACTATCCACCAATCAAAGCTTCTTAAAAGATAACCAATCTATAAGAGAGTCCTCAATCTAATGAATATAAAGAAAGATGAGCTCAGGCATAATGGTAGAAGCATATATGAATGAAGAGATAGGCCCCTTCACTCCATCCTTTGCACCCAGACGAAGTTGAGGATACCTCTTCGAACACTTCTACAAAATGCAAGTCCTTCCCACATGAGAATGTTCAGAAAAGCCCTTTGGCTTGTCCTCTTTGTTAGAATCAAAGTTCAAAAGATCACTATGATTGGCTAGCCCAAGGTATGGAGTAATTGGAGGGAGGATGTGTGTGTGTGTTTGTGTGTGTGTGTGTGTGTGTGTGTGTGTGTTGTTGAGCTAAAATATGCATTACTTACTGATTAGCCTCTTAAACAGCCCCAAAACACAATAAAAATACTCTTTTAGAGTAAAACCCTAAAACGGGGAGCAGTTCGAGAAAGTTTAGTGGAAACCCTAATATTTGGGGCGCCCTTCCACATCAATAAATAGACAGGCTGCCCCCATTCCGCAATCATCCCTGTTTTGCAGGTTACACCAACCCACACACCCTCTGCTACTGTTCGCGCCCATTTTCCAACCTGCAGCCTGCCTCCATCTGCTGTCCAGCCATCATGGACTGCAGCCACATCATCTTCAGCCTGTCCATTGCTGTAGGCAATAGCTCTCAGCTGCTGGAGACTGCTCCAAACTGTCCCTGACTGCTGTTCAGCCTGCTGTCCATCATCTCCAGGGTCAGCCAGCCAGCGTTTTCAACATTGCAGGCCCTAACACTCTCAAACACTGTTTCAGCCTGCTGTTTACAGAAGACTGTGCACAGTTTCCAGCCCTTGATCAATGGTACACTGCTGCGTTTACGGGTTTCCAACCTCCAGACTGCTGTGTTTTGGTGACCAGCCTGCTGCCATTCACTATTCAGCACTCCTACACTCCGATTGGTGGTCACATACTTGGGATCCATCTTCCATGGACATCATACTCCGACATTGCTCTTGAGCACGCTGTACACTCTTACATTCATTTACAGCATTCATTCACTTCAAAGTTGTGTTCTCTCTCCCTTCTTCTGTTTGTATTTGAGTTTTGCGTGAGTTTTGCCCTCTGTGTCTGTGTCTGTGTCTTTGTGTTTCTGTCGTGGTCGTACACTCTGTGTGTCCTCAGTGCAAACCCTAGCACTCTTCTTAACATGGTATCAGAGCCGGTGCTCTTGTGAAGAGTATCCTGCGGATATTGTTGAGAGCTAGTCTTTGTGCAAGGCACACAATACGACTCGTAACCGAATCACAATGTCCCAGACACCTTCTTCTCCAGTTCCTATGATGTCTTATCAGGCTTCTCCATCATTGGAGGCCCTGAGACGGCATTATGGACTCCGTGAGAAGGGCGGCACTCCACCTTCACCAGATTTCACTAACATGACAGAGGAAGACTTTGAGGAGTACTATCACAACAAGTACGGTGATGTTCACACCCCTCCTACCAGTTCTACTACCACATTCGGACTGGTTGGTGAGGCTGGCCACCTCTCCGATCATGGAGGACATACGGCATTCGGAACGTTTGGCGATCCATCTTCATCATCTCCACCAGGTCCAATGTCAAGTTTGTACAATTCTTTTGTGTTGCATGAATCAAAACCCTCACCTATTTCTTCTTTTGCCATACAGGATCCGGATGACTTTGCGTATGTGAACTTCAATAGAGGAGGCTCATGAAGCAAACGAAATTCAAGTACATCTACACCTGTTTCATTTGAGCATATTACACACACTTCTCACTTTCCTCCCATCCCGCCCTCTTCTATATCCCACCTTGATCATCTCTCATCATCATCCAAAATCTTGGATTATACTCCACATCTGCATCACACACCCTAGGGGTTGGATCTATCATCTCCGCTCCTAGCACCTTTTCCTTCTCCACAACCCCATTCTCTACCTCTTTGCACTATGGTACTTCGTTAGGGGGAATGCCACCCTTTAACACAGTGCCTCTCACCTTTCAGCAAATGAGCACACCCATCACTCCTGGGTCAACTATGATGGGCATCCCCCTCACTATCCCCAGCTTCACATCTCCCATGACCACTCATACGCAGGGGTTTCCATCCTCTACTGGGTTCCTCATGTGGCTACCATACCCATGCCTAGTCAGCCCATCCCTACCTATGGATCCACCTTGCACACTACTGGCATGCCTGGTGGGCACTCTAGGGCCCATTCCCAAGTGTACTCCATTCCCCCATCCTACCTCCACTACACTTTTTCACACTATCCATCTCCAAGCACTACCACTCCTGTTGCAACGGCCAAGAATGTCTCACAGATAAGACACGTTTTAATGGGTCAAATTTTACTACTTGGTCGAATTTCATGCAACAAGTGCTTGACTCTCAGGGTCTTTGGGACCTCGTCATTGGTCTAGAGCCTATGCCGGACCCTCAACTAGCTCGCCCTAACTACATCCGTCAATGGAGAGTCCACAATGCTACAGCCAATGTTGAGCTAATGTAGGGATTGCTTCGTGAGTTTCACTCTCAGTTGCAGCACTTTTCACTCGCGTCAGAGCGTTGGAGTCACCTTCTCGACCGCTATGCGGCTCGTGATCATACTCGGCGCATCAATCTCAACTTTGAGCTTCAAGAGTTCTCTCTTAAGGAAGGGGATGATCTGAAAGTCAAGCTGACTGACTATAGGCCGAGTTTGCCACTACTATCTCTCCAAAGTCATATGACGATCAGGTTGCATTCTTCTTGAATAAGTTGCCCGCAAAATACTTCAATTTCATTCAACACATCATCTCCCAACCTAGATTGCCAACCTTCTACGAGTTTGAGTGCCAGTTTTTGCGTTTCACAAGGCTGCATGATCAAGTCCACAAGAAATCCTCATCACAGCCTTATTCAAAGCAAAAGGGGTTGGTTGCTTCTTCTTCGAGAGGGAAAACCACCAGTGGCAAGAACTCGCTAGATAATAAGGCAAGCCAATCAAAGAGTGACTCCTCTTCCTCCGATGGAACCAAAGAAACAAGACCTATCTGGCAGCAACTCCCTAAGAAAAACCGGTTTTGCACACATTGCCAGAGAGCAGGCCATGTGGACGAGGAGTTTTGCTCCAAGGTCCAAGGTCTTCCACCTAAAAAGCCTCCACAGACCGCTGCGACTGCACAATCCAGTGGGGCTACGCCTTCCGCTCCTACTTCATCTGCTCCTTCAACACCTACCGTTGCTGCTGGACATGTGGCCCGAGTACAGCCTCAGCAGCCCATATCTTTCACTACCCCTAGGGGACTGGCTGATTGGTCTACAGGTTCCGATCCCGTTGCACTTCATGCATCTATCTCACCTTCTTTCCCACCTCGTCAAGCGCTCACTTAGCAGAGCCTTGCTACTAGACATACGCGATGGTGGCCACCTTCTTAGACTAGCATATCTCTAGGTCTTTTCAGATACCCTAGGTCAGTCTAGCATTCATTTTTCACACTCTTAGAGTCAGGTCCATAGGATTTTTGTCTCTACATTTTAAGTCTTCCACTGCATATACTCACACACACATACACGTTTGCATCTTTGCACTTGTTCCTTCAGTTAGCTTTTCATTTTTGTTTTGTTTTGTTTTTGGAGCATCTCACTACTGACCTCTGTGATTGTAGACTTTGATCTCCTTTGCGAGTTTTGTTTTCAGTGTAGGGCTAACATACAGGTTTGCCCAATCCTACCTAGGCTAGAGACTTGGGTGTGCGTCGTTCCTTCATGGTTTCATCATCCTTGGAGTTTTGCTCTTCTACCAGCATGGAGGCTTCCCCTCCCGAGGCAGATCGTGCAGCATCTCTCGTGATGCTATCATGGCGGTGACTTCTACCTAGCTCTTCCAGCTGGGATGCTTCCTCCTCCTCTTCATTCCTTATGGTTCTCGACACCACACGAAGACCGACATTGGGCTCCTCTTCCTTCTTCGACAACTACATCCAAGTTGAGAGGGGGTTTCTACCCTTCTTGGTATTCTACAACCTTCAACTCTCTGTCTTCGATATCGATTTCTCCCCCCTGTTGTACCTTACCCTTTGCATTGCATGATTTCATTATCTTTGTACTAGGGCGCTTGGGCAAGTGAACAATTTTTCCATGAGAAACACTGTCCTAGTGACACTTGTTGTATGAGCATTCTTTAGCATGTAGCATACTTTGCATCTCATTGTGCAGAGCACCACTTAAGCGGATCCTAAGCTATTTCCACAAGCGGCTGTTGTTACCACACCACCATCCTTCTTCATCACATGGATACCTCATCACCTACTTTTCCTCGTCATCAACACCCTGAGTGGATAGGTTAGCTTGTAATGTTTTGTGATGTGTTGGGTGTACCCTCCCTACTCTCGTCTTCTGGGTCACTATTCCTCAATCGGCCGTATCCCATAAAATTTACCACACTTATTCAACAAAAAAAAACAACACACAAAAGTTCCATGTAGTTCCATCCGCCTTTGTAGGGCTTGGTAGACCACTGGGCAGCCGACGTACACCCTTTGTCCGATGCCCTGTCCTCTCTGGGTGACTACTTGGATTCCCTTGGTAAGATAACCATCGCCTCTGTAGTCTTGATAGGCCACTAGGCAACCGACGTGCACCCTTTGTCCGATGCCTTGGCTACTTTGGGGTGAGACGCCTTGGGATACATCAACATCACAATGGCTGGCCTAACCTTTTGGCTCAGTTTTGGGCCTGAGAGGGGGTGTTGAGCTAAAATATGCATTACTTGTTGATTAGCCTCTTAAACATACCCAAAACACACTAAAAATGCTCTTTTAGAGTAAAACCCTAAAACGGGGAGCGGTTCGAGAGAGTTCAATGGAAACCCTAAAATGGGGAGCGGTTCGAGAAAGTTTAGTAGAAACCCTAATTTTTGGGGCGCCCTTCCACATCTATAAATAGACAGGTTGCCCCCATTCAGCAATCATCCTTGTTTTGCAAGTTACACCAGCCCACACACCCTCTGCTGCTGTTGGCACCCAGTTTCCAGCCTGCAGCCCGCCTCCATCTGCTGTCCAACCATCATCGACTGCAGCCACATCATCTTCAGCCTGTCCATTGCTGTAGGCGACAACTCTCAAGTGCTGGTGACTGCTCCAAACTGTCCCAAACTGCTGTTCAGCTTGCTGTCCATCATCTCCAGGGTCAACCAGCCTACGTTTTCAACATTGCAGGCCCCGACACTCTCAAACACTGTTTCAACCTGCTGTTTACAGAAGACTGTGCACAGTTTCCAGCCCCCGATCGGTGGTACACTGCTGTGTTTACCAATTTCCAGCCTCTAGACTGCTGCGTTTTGGTGACTAGCCTGCTGCCATTTACTATTCAGCACTCCTACACTTCGACTGGTCGTCACAAACTTGGGATCCGTCTTCAGTGGATGTCACACTCCGACATTGCTCTGCCCTTGAGCACACTGTACACTCTTACATTCATTTACAGCATTCATTCACTTCAGAGTTGTGTTCTCTCTCTCCCTTCTTCTGTTTGTGTTTGAGTTTTGAGTTTTGTGTTTAGGGTTTGAGTTTTGCCCTCTGCGTCTATGTCTGTGTCTTTGTGTTTCTGTCGTGGTTGTACACTCTGTGTCCTCAGTGCAAACCCTAGCAGTCTTCTTAACATGTGTGCGCGCGCGCAGGTGCATGCATGCATGCATGCACACACACGTGCCAGAGATCCAAAGATAATGCTGAAATGGAACGACAAAAGATTGGAAACCAAAACACAACAATCTTTGGGACTGGAACTCATAAACACAGCAATGTAACCACTTGAAAGTAATGGCAACTAAGGGCTAATGGCTAAAAACATGCAAACAAGGGATAAACTAAGTGGCCAGACAATCTCCTGTTTATAGATGTGTATCCTCCCAAAGTTTGGGTGTTTATTTATGAGACACAAAAACTTTGGTGAAATTTGAGTTTTCCGCTGTTTTAATGAGCTAATGAAGATTTAATGTGTAATGCATCTTGTTTAGCTTAAGATTCCCTCCCAGGCCCAAAACTAGAACCAAAAGGGGACTGCAAGCATGCGACCCCAAAGCAGCCAAGGCATCGGTCAATGGGTGCACGTTGGCTACCCAAGAACCGGTTGAGAAACCCTTCACCCGCAATTTTGCGTTTGCGTTTTGTGTTTTGCATCGAGGGTTTCGCATTTTGCGGTTTGGGTTTCACGTTTTGCATTTAGGGTTTCACGATGGACAGCCTCAAAAAGGGGCTAGGCACCCACAGTGCATGTTACATTAATAAGGTAAATTATGGGAAATAGGCGCAAGGGATGACTGTCCGAGGGCCTTGGGCACCCAAATGAGGTCTAGGGGAGCCTAGAGAGTTAGAGAGTCCGAGAATAGTAGGACTCACCTGAAGTGGACGGCTCGCAGAGGAACGAGAAGGGAGGTGCCAGTAACTATCTAGGCAAGGTTGGGAGGAGAGACGAGGCTCTCGTGCACTGTTTTCAAGATTGTTAGATGTTTCACTGAGTGGATTTGGCTCTTCGTCAATCTGGTTCCACGTTCCATTGGTATCAAAGCCGCTTAGTCCTGCTTTAGCTTGTCTCTCATGAAAGCTTTTGATTGTCCTCGCGAAGGCTTTCTCCAGGGCCCATACGTCACACGTCACTCAGGTACCAGATTCGAGTAGTCTTCACCAACGCCCACATGTCATACGTCGTATGGGTATCGAACGAGAAGACGGCACCTACACGTTACACGGGTACCAGATTTGAGAAGACGACGCCCATATGTCCCTCGTCACACTGGCCCGTTTCCTATCATACACGATTGAATTCGTGTAGTGTAAGCAAACGACAATAGCAATCGAACGGCAGTTAAAGCCAGTCGGACGAAGCCAGTCTAACGATTCTGACATAGCAGGCGAAAAGCTGGTTCACGTGACCATTGGGAAGGGGTATGCTTAGTCCCCCCCTTACTTGGTGTTTCTGCCAATAAGCTTTATTTTCAACGTGAATGGCTCAGTTGGGGAAAGACAAACTGTTCCTCACTCTTCGGGGTTATTGTTAAAAGCCATCAACAGCTACCCTATCACTATAACCAGAGAAGTACTTCACTTTGTACGCAAATTTCTTATATTTGCTTTCTAATTCCAATGTATTAATGGAGGGAAAAGGGAGAGAGGGAGTAGTTGAGGGTTCTCGTTCTGGGGACCACCCTATGGTAGATCCCCATGAAACGGAGATACAAGAAGAGCAATGGGAAGAATTTTTTGCCACACGAGAACAATTTGATGATCTAACTGCTCATGTGCAAGCACAGGGGCTAAATGGAATTTTTAACTCAAACACTCACCGAAATAAAATCTCAATTAACTTTATTATTAGAAAGGGATAAAAATAAGCTAGAAACCTCGGATATTCCATCTTCATTGAAAGATTTGGATGTGACTATGCGAGATCCTAAAGAACCCCACCAAAAGTTGAGGGATAATCCAGTTTTAAAAGATATGAAACCCCCTCAATTTCACGAGGAGGAAAAAGATGGAAATAAAGACACTATCTTTAATTTTCTCCAAAAATAGGAGGATTTGCACAAACTTAAAAATACTCCACCACATCTCCAAGCACTGGAGGCCAATTTAACTTTGGGGCCAAAGGCGTATAAATGGTGGCGAACTTTAAAGGAGGCAAATAAAATACCTGAAACTTGGGCTCAATTTGAATCGGTCTTTTTGAAAAAATTCCTTCCTGAAAATGAAATGGAAAGAAATTGGGAAGATTGGGATTATGTCAAACAAAAGGGAAGACCCCTGCTGACATATTTGGAGAAATATCGTGAGATAATCCTCAAATTGGAAGAAATAGATGAATTTCAAAAGACGAGGATTCATTAGGGGACTAGATAAAGCCTGCAAAAAGGAAGTGAAAAGGAGTTCACCTAAGACGCTTAAAGAGGCAATTAAATTTGCATTAATCAATGAAGATAATACGCGTCCAGATACACTCGCTAGTCTCACTGATACAGAGCCCAAGTCTAAAGAATTGGAAACCTCAAAATTTGTAGGCAAATTTAAAAGGAAAATGTCATTTCTTAAGGGCAAGAAACAGCCCTTTGAAAAGAAACAATATGTAAGGCCAAAATTAAGTCTAGATGACTTTGATAAGGCCAAAAAAGAAAAGTTGTGTTTCAATTGCCTATCCCCTAACCATGCTGCCTAGAATTGTCCTCAAAGGAAACAGTGGAAAGATAAAGGAAATGATAAGGACAAGAGCAAGGGAAAAGAAAAACAAATCCATGTAGTGCAAACCCTAGAATTAAAGGGGCATGAAAAGTATAAATCTCTAGAGGTTTTGCACAAGGATGTACAACATAGGTGTTGTATGTCAACTTCTATGTGGCAGCCTACTTTTAGGCCACATGATTTAGTTAGAGTGCATGGATTGATAGCGGGAAAGAGCGTTAGATTCATGATTGATGACTCCGCTATCCACAATTTTATAAATTATGCACTTGTCAAAAAATTGAAACTTCCCCAACAAAAGAGTGGGCATCAATATGTTGTTCGTATGATGCAAGGTCAGGATAATAAGATATGGGATACAATGGTATCCATTTTGGAAATTGAGATTCAAGGATATAAAGATAAACTTGATTTCCAAATTATGAATATGGAAAGAGCCGATATTGCTTTGGGAAGGGAGTGGCTATGGGGATTGGAACCATCCTTAAAACGTAGTTATCATCATAATACACTGGAATTTGAAAGGGATGGTAAGACTTTTGTGATTCAAGGTGAACATGAAGTATCTGATAATCCTTTGTTGTGTTCCACTAAAGTTCAGAAGCTGATAAAGAAGGAAGCTTGTGAGGTATATATGTTATGGTCTCTTCCTGTACATAACACTTTTACTTTCTGTAATATAAAGCAACAATTTTCTTATGTTTATGAGTTGAATGTAAGTAATGAATTAAGTGGTTTGTTAGATAAATTTAAAGATGTGTTCCTTCTGATTTACCAAGTGGCCTTCCACCAGATAGGGGTGATATAAATCACCCAATTGGCACAAATAAGGATACACACCCTATTTCTCAACCACCTTATAAGTTAAGTGAAACACAGCACCAAGATGTTGAAAGACAAATTAAGGATTACCTTGATAAAAGGTTTATACAACCCAGCAATTCACCTTGGGCTTCGCCAATTTTATTGATAAAGAAAAAAGATGGTTCTATGCGACTTTGTGTTGATTATAGAGCACTTAATAAGATAACAGTGAAGAATAAATTTCCTATGCCCAAAATGGAAGATCTTTTTGATCAATTACAAGGGGCAAAATTCTTCACAAAAATAGACGTAAGATCAGGCTATCACCAAGTAACAATTAAGACACAAGATGTTCCTAAGACAGCATTTCGTACTAGATATGGGCATTATGATTTTTTGGTAATGCCTTTTGGCCTCACTAACGCACCAGCTACCTTTATGAAGCTGATGAATAGTGTATTACGGCCCTATCTAGGACACTTTGTGGTAGTCTTCTTGGATGATATCTTGATCTTTAGTAAATCAAGAGAAGAACATTTGGAACACTTAAGATTAGTATTCCAATTGTTAAGAACACATTCCCTTTATGTGAAGAAAACTAAATGTGAATTCTTCGCACAAGAGGCCAAATATTTGGGGCATATTATCTCGAAAGAGGAAATCAAGATGGATCCAGAAAAGGCAAGGGCAATTATTGAATGGCCATCTCCAAGGAACCTGGAAGAGCTGCAGATCTTCATAGGATTATCTGGATTTTATCGTAAATTCATTCGAGATTATGCCAAAATAGTTGTTCCAATGAGACCAATGAGTTGTTCCAATGAGACCAACTTAAAGGGAAAGAGAAGAGTTTTAATTGGGGAACAGACCAAAATGAAAGTTTTCAAAAACTTAAGGTAGCTATTGCTACAGTTCCAATACTATTAATTGTGGATCCCAATAAACCATTTGTGGTTGAAGCTGATGCCAGTGATAAGGCGATAGTCGCGGTCTTATTACAACAAGGTCGACCAATTGCCTTTGAAAGCAAGAAATTAGACCGTGCAAAACGGAATTATTCTGTTTATGAGAGGGAGTTGTATGCAATAGTATATGCAATGAAGAAATGGAGACACTATTTGTATGGTGCCAAACTTTTGATCTTGTCGGATCATGAAAGCATTAAGTGGCTTAATGACCAACCGGATCTACAAGGGCGTAAAGCCAGATGAGCCGAACTCCTCCAAGAGTTCGACTATGAGATAAGGTATAGAAAAGGAAAGTATAATATAGTGGCTGATGCACTCAACCGAATGCCCATCATAAATGAATTGAGCTTTACTCAGTTCACTTCCGATTTGCTTGAATCCTTAAAAGGGAAATGCCAGATTGACCCAGCATATTCTAACATATGGGAAGCAATAGAAAATGGGGATCCAAATGGAAGGGCCTCCACTGAGGAAGGAATATCTGAGGATGTTCAACAAGGAAATGGAGTATCATGGGTTGCTCAAATGGGATTCAAGTGGAAGAATTTTACCATTGATAATGGTTATTTACTCCATAAGGGCCTAGGATATGTGTCCTGAAAGATAAAGAAATAAGGCGCCAGATACTCTTTGAGTGTCATGATACCCCTAGCACGGGACATCCAGGAGTTAATAAGACTTATAGTCTTATCAAAAGGCAGTTCTATTGGCCTGGAATGAATAAGGACGTCCTTGACTATGTGGTCAAATGTAATAAATGCCAAGTTAATAAAGCTGAAAGACTGAAAATGGAAGGACTTCTCCGTCCATTAGAGATTCCTTCAGGAAAATGGGAGAGTACCTCCATGGACTTTATTATTGCATTACCCAGAACACAGAGGGGGCGCGACTTTGTGTGGGTGATTGTGGATAGGTTAACCAAAATGGCTAGGTTTATTCCAACTTCAACTGATGTTAAAACACCAAAATTGGCTAGATTGTTCGTAGAAAACATATACCGATTGTATGGCCTTCCGACAAATATAGTTTCTGATCGGGATAGAAAATTTTATAGTCAATTTTGGCGTGCAGTATCTAGGAAGTTGGATACTAAACTTAGCATGGGTACGGCGGACCACCCGCAAACTGATGGGCAAACTGAAAGGGTTAACCAAATCCTTAAAGATATGCTTAGGGCATATGTAAGTAAAAGGCAAACTAATTGGGAAGAGTATCTACCAATAGCAGAGTTTGCATATAATAGTGCCAAGCACTCTTCCACTGGATATAGTTCATTTATGTTAATGTATGGGTTTCAGCCCAGAGCTCCTCATGCAGTGAGACTGCATAAGGAAAAGGTTTAGGCAGCCAAGGATTTTTTGGAGGATATGAATAGTATGTTAAAATTTGCTCAAGAAAATATTAAGAAAGCTCAAAATCAAGCTAGAGCTTATGCAGATCCTCACCGAAGAGACATCTCCTTTGAAGAAGGAGAATTGGTCTATCTTAAGGTGCCTAAACAAACTAAAACCATGAAAACAGGACGATGTCCAAAGCTTTCACCTAGGTATTGTGGTCCTTTCACAATACTTAAAAAGATGGGAGAACAGGTTTACAAGCTCCAACTACCTACTGGTAGTAAAATACATCCAGTTTTTCATGTAAGTAAGCTAAGGAAGAAGCTGGGTGATTTGAATAATCTAATCTTAAATGATAAACTTGAGGAGCTATTAGATAACCAATCTAATCCACATGAACCAGAAAGAATATTAAATGTTTGTAACAGACGAACAAGGAAAACTATTTATCAAGAATGTTTGGTTAAGTGGAAAGATTGTTCAGAAGAAAGCTCAACATGCGAGCGAGTAAGTACCCTAAGAAAAAGGTTTCCCAATTTACAATTGGACCTTCCAAGTATTGTTTTTGAGGACGATAAGGTAAATTATGGGAAACAGGCGGGAGGGATGACCGTCCGGGGGCCTTGGGCACCCGAACGAGGTCTAGGGGAGCCTAGAGAGTTAGAGAGTCCGAGAATAGTAGAACTCACTTGAAGTGGACGGCTTGCAGAGAAAACGAGAAGGGAGGTGCCTACAACTATCTAGGCGAGGTTGGGAGGAGAGATGAGGCTCTCGTACACTCTTTTCAAGATTGTCAGACGTTTCACTGAGTGGATTCGGCTCTTCGTCTAGTTTCACGTTTCATTGGTTCCACTTTTACCATCTAGACAACACGTTTCAGTGCACCACCCTAGACAACTAGTGCCCTCCCTTTGAGCGCCACTCTAGATAGTCTCTTGCCTATTTATAGGTTACCTCTATTACCCATTCTTCACGGGTGATTCATTCAGCCCGTTACCTCTTCTTTCTAGCCTCTCCACTCCCCTCATACCCCTTCAGGAGGACATTGCGGTTCATAGTTCATAGTTGTCTTCATCATCTTCCTTGTGCTACCACACCCTTGTTCCCTTGTATCACATTCACTTCATGATTCAGATCTTCATCGTTCCATTCAACAGAGTTTCTCCTTTCTTCTCTTCACTTCTCAATGTTTGCCGAGTTCACTCTATGTTCCTCCCCGCAAACCCTACTATCTCACCGGTACATCATCTTTTGACAAAACCTACCAAGTGAAGGGCGCAAGAGGAAGAAGTCGGATAGTCTATGCGTCCATCGAGGTGCATTCAACAATGCAGTGCAAAGAGAGAGTGGAGAGTTGAGAAATGGGTGTGTACCATTGTGATACACACAAAGAAGAAAAGAATGTATTTATACTTAGGGTACGGTATACTTACATCCACAAGGGTGTGTTAACATGTACAAGTATATATACACGGGAGTAGTAAAAGAGCCTCTCTCCCCCATTGTCTATTCTTATGCATTTTAATTTTAAACCCTTTTGAGTACTAACAAATGCATAAAAAAATTTAAAGACGTCCAATGCCTCGCTTTTTTGCAAGTAAACCCATAGCTTTCTAGAATGATCATCAATAAAAGACACAAAATAACGGAAACCACTATGAGTTTTTATTGGCATGGTACATACATCAAAATGGACTATATCCAAAATAGATATCTTTCTAGAGGCTCCATGAGAGTATAAACTCTTTACATGTGTACCCAAAATACAATCATCACAAAAGTCAAGCTTTGAGTTTTTCACATCAACTCTCCAAAGTGAAAAAAGTGCCTGTAAACCCTTCTGGCTCATGTATCCAAGACGCTTGTGCCATAACTCCATGTGTACCTGCACTTTTGTAACTGTAAGAAACTTTCCAAGAAGTGCCTTGCAGTAAAGATAATATAGAGTTCCATTTTTACCACCTCTAGTGACTAGCATAGATCCTTTCTATATCTTCCACATTCCACCACCAAATGTAGTAAAGTAACCCCTGTTGTTTAGCTGCCCAAGAGAAAGCAAGCTCTTCTTAATGCCACATACATACCAAACATCATGAAGAAAACCATTTTCAAGAGCTAGGTGTCACGGACATGCCATGATGAAGTGTACGGATTAATTCTTGCCCATGCCATATGAATCCACATCCCATACAAACGCACCCTTAACAAGACATCCTCGAGCCAACCATGCAAACTTATCCTTGCCATATCATCATAGAACCTTCTAGAAGATATGCCATATCATCACCTTCATTATCCATGATATCGTCATGGAATATTCTAAAAGATCTTTAGTCGCCCTCCAACACCTACAAAAGGAGAGCCTTGCCATAGAGCTTCTCAATCTTGTCAATGCCAATCTTAGGAGCTCAAGGAGTCAAGATCTCCGAGTAAGTAACTTCAAGTTCCAATTCTAGTTCTTGTCTAGTCATGGTATCTGGTCTTGCCTTATCTCCTATTGCCCTCTTAGGTTGTAATCTCATACTACAAGATCTTGTCTACTACTGTAGTCTGTCTTGTATCTTGTTCATCCCCATCGAGGGAGATCTTGTAATTCTAATATCTTGTATCCATGCCTACGGTCCCGAGTTGTGAAAACCTTCATATCCTATCAAGTCTTGTTGTCCATACCTACAGTCCCTAGTTGTAGGATTTCTCATATCTTGTTAAGTTATAATTGTACCTTGTGCCCCTACACATAAAATTATGCAAATAGATAATACCAAATTCCAGCCATTGACCCCACAAGAAAAGCAAAGAGGAAGAGAGAATCATCTATGCCTATATTGTGAAAACCCTGGACACATTGCCCTAAATTGCCCAAATAAGAGCCCCAATCAAAGATCGCATCAAAGAAGAAACCAAGACCAGACCAATACAAATAGATAATACCAAATTACAACCCTTCACCCCACAAGAAAAGCAAAGACAAAGAGAGAATCATCTATGCCTATATTGTGGAAACCCTAGACACATTGCCCTCAATTGCAAAATAAGATAGCAAGAACCCCAAGAGTTGTTGCAACCACCCTTGAGCAAGAAAACAAGGATGTTTGGTCGTAAATGAGACCGTACAACCGGACCTTGATATAAAAAAGGGTCTCTTGATTCCAACCACACCCATGGAAACTTTCCTTGTCATAGTCCAAATAATCTTGTTGAGAAAGACCCTTTTCCTCAAAGCCCTAGTCAATTCCGAGGCCTCCATATGTCTCATTGATGATGGCTTTGTGAATGAATACTAGATTTCAGTGCTCCAAAAGACCAATCCTACACCAACTAAAGTCGTGGATGAAAAACCTCTAGCATCTGGAGATATTATCAAGGAAACCTGGCCACTCATGGTAACTCTTGGCAATCACAAATCTTGTGTATGCTTTATTGCCATATCTAGTCCCACAAATCCAATCATCCTTGGGATGCCTTGGCTAAAGAAACACAATCCAAAAATTGATTGGATTAAGCAAAAGATTACACGTCATGAAAATCAAGAAAAGTAAGTATATCTAGAAGTCAAAGTCTTTATGCACACAACAAGACAAGAACCGACCTACATGATATATCATATACCAACTCAAGAAACTAGTAAGGATGAGTTAGTCAAGCTACCAAGCCAATGTCAAGAATTCCAAGATGTCTTTGAAAAAAATAATACAAATCTCTTGCCCGAGCACAAACCATATGATTGTGCTGAGGAGGCTCAACCACCTTTTGGACCCATCTACAAGCTATCCCCTCATGAACTAGTTGAACTACGCAAGAACATTGATGAGAACTTAGCTAAGGATTTCATTAGACACTCAAAGTCTCCTGCTAGATCTCCAATTCTGTTCGTGAAGAAGAAAAACAGGTCACTTCAAATGTGTATGGATTATTGAGGACTTAACAAGACAACAGTCGAGAATCGATACCCTTTGCCGTTGATACCACAGCTCTTGAAACGCCTTGGAAAAGCCAAGATCTTCACAAAGATTGATCCAGGAGGAGCTTACAATCTTGTACGGATCAAAGAAGAAGACGAATGGAAGACAACCTTCCGTACAAGGTATGGGCACTTCGAGTATGTTGTTATGCCATTCGGTCTCACCAATGTTCTTGCAATGTTTCAACATATAATGAATGATATTTTCCAAAAGCATCTAGATGATTTTGTAGTTATATACTTGGATGATATCTTGATATTCTCAAAAGATCCAAAGGAGCATGAGCACCATGTAAAATTAGTTTTGAAAAAGCTCAAAGAAAAAATACTATATGCAAAGTTGAGAAGTGGCTTTTTCTATCAAATAAGTACAATGTCTCTCAAAGAGTAATCTTCATGGACCCCAAGAAGATCGAGACTATTCTTTATTAGCAGACACCTACATGTTGTGAAGAAAATACCCTAACACAGAAACACAAATAATACCATATAACAAAGCACAATCTGATAGAAAAACACAGTTAGCATTAGGGTAGCTCAAAGACAATGAACACACAGACTAAATGAAATGATATGATTCTTTAATATACCATGCTCATGCAACAAACACACTATGCAGTGAATTAATATTGTACCTCGAACTCCTGTATCTCAAGAATCACGGCAGGGGTAATGAGCTGGACAGTATGACATACTCCGAACAGATCCCGGATCGCAACAAGGCAATCTTCAGATATCGAACAACAACAAACGCAGCCAAGGAAGGCTAGATCTGATACATGTGAAGAAATACCCTAGCGCAAAAACACAAATAACACCGTACAACAGTTAGGGTTAGGGCAACTCAGAGACAATGAACACAGAGAATGAATGGAGTGATATCACTATTGGATATATAGTGCCATGCAGCAAACACACTATATAGTGAATAAATATTGTACCTCTAACTCTTGTATCTCAAGGACCAAGGCAAGAGTAATGAGATAGAGAGTGTGTTGTACTCCGAACGAATCCCGAATCGCAACAAGATAGTCTCTAAATGTGAAACACCAACAAACGCAACCAAGGAAGGCTGAATATGATATAGATAGCAATGCAAGAGAGAGAATGACTAAAAACGCAAGGAGAGAGAGAGAGAGAGACGAAAAACGCATGTGAGAAGGAAGAAATACTAAAAACGCTAACTACAGGAGAGAAAAAACAGCAAACGCAAGCTACAAGAGAGAAAGACTAAAACCACAGGAGAACTACCAGTAGCAATCAGCACGCTGAAATCAGCTCCGAACAGTGTATGGTAGGCTCGAAACAGGCGCCAGACAGTGTATGGTAGACAACAATGGCCAGCTTGGACCACAATGTCCTCCACGCCCAAGGTGTGGGCAACAAGCTGAAATACCTAAAATCTGCAAAAACAAGATTAAGACTAAATGGAGGGCAGCATACCTATTTACAAAAAGTTTGGGCCCTCCCAAGTGGGTTTGTGCTTATGGGATACAAACACTCTCCAAGAACACATTTCCTTTTAAATAAACAAGGTTTCTTCCTTAATTAAGCATGTTTTGGGACTGTTTAAGTGAAGCTAATGCACTTTTAGCTCAACACATCCTCTCAGCCCAACAATGGTGCCACGAAAAGTAGGCCAACTAAGTCCCTCCTTTTTTTTTCTTTATCTTTTTACCCCAAGGCGTCCCACCCCAAAGCACCCAAAGCATCGAACAAAGGGTGCGGGTCTACTGCCCAGTAGCCTACTAAGACTACAGAGGCGATGGTTATCTTACCAAGGGAGCCACAATGATCACCCTAGAGAGACCAGGGCATCGAACAAAGAGTGCACATAAGCTACCCAATGGCCTACCAAGTCTTGCAAAGGCAGATAGAATCGCCTATGGACTTTTTTTTTAGCACTTTGTAGTTTTTTTAGATTTAACATTAAGTGAAGGTTTCAAATGAGTTTTCATCCTATTGAGTATCCATGCCCCAAACAGAAGAGTGATAATGAATGGTCAAATCCCACAAAACAAGCATATTATCCCTACGATCTACCATTACTAGGTATCGGTGAAAAAGAAAAATGGCTAAGGTGTGGGTGACACAAATATAGCAAAGATATGAAGCAAGCAAGCAAGGTAGGAAGAACTGCCTTGGAGATTGCCATTTGCAATGCCATGAATATGGTGGATCCAGAGTCGACCACTCCAAAAGACTAAAAAGGGATAAATACACACAGATACATGTTTACATGAACAAAATGCCAATGCATGGGTAATGCAAAGGAAGATGCAAGATGTCATGCTCACGCAAAATGCAATGTAGCGGTGTCACTTAGATAGTGTCCGCGCAGGAAATTGCTCACTTGTCCAAGTGCCCTTTTACAATCATATCATATTGTTACTATCAAGAGAAATAGTTACTGCCTCTCAAGCTGGAAAAAAAAAAAAGCAAAAGGAAAGCACTCTCTCCCTGTCAATCTAAAGAAATAGGAAAGAGTGTACCCAAGGCTCAAGCCGATCCTGGGTAAAACGTAATGAAGAACCGGTCCATTGATCGCTTTGATCAAAATGTCTCCAAAATTGTCTGATGAAGATACAAACTCTAGGTGGATAGTGCCTAGCTCAACCTACTCTCTCGAAAAGTGAAAGTGAACTCCCACGTGTCATGTCCGTGGTGTGATGATAGGATTGCCCGCAAAGGCAATGGCACTTTGGTTGTCATAGTAGACAACGGTGGAAGAGTCACAAGGAAAGTGAAGCATCGCTAGTATGCTCCTCAGATAGATGGCCTCGGTGGTGCCATCAAAGAGAGCCCTATACTCAATCTCAGCCGTGAAACCCGCCACCATCTCTTGCTTACGACTAGACCAAGAAATGGGAGCTTGCCCAAAGTGAAGAGGTAGCCACCATGGGAATGCAGAGTATCAAGATCTCTTACCCAATCAAAATCAGTATACCTGTGCAAGCATAAACCAAAATGATAAGTGAGGCCATAAGAATAAGTACACCATAAAATAACACATAACACGAAGACATACAATCCAATGTGACATCCTAGGTACTGTCAATACTAACTAAGAATATTGACTAAGTAAGCTAAGTTTGACCTAGCATGAATTAACCAAAGAAGTTTCCTTATTTTATCATCAAGAGTGTGTGTGCGCACAAGTGCGCGCACGATATCCAAAGACTGTGAAGTGGGATATGACAAGACCAGAGCCAAAGAATGCCTCATGTAGGGTCTTATGAGGGAGAACCGCAGTTGCGTACTGGTTGGAGATATACACCACAATGTTAGCAACCTCAACCCAAAGACGCTTAGCAAGCTCTACTCCAAATAGCATAGAGCATGTCATTTCCACAACTATCCAGATCCTATGCTCTACAACTCCATTCTGAGAGAGGGAGTTGATAGAGATGAGCTAGCAAGATATGCCACACTGGTGTAGAAACTCGAAAAACTCCTGGAAGATTAACTCACTATCGCTATCACTCCTCGTGCAACCAATATGATGGCCCATCTAATTATGAAGTAGCAGCAACCAAGCAAACAAATATGTGAAAGCATCGGACTTATGCTTGAGAAAGTATACCCACATATATCTCAAATGATCATCCACCATCTCACAACAAGACAACTCATAAAGAGTCATAGCCAAGATACCCTAGACAAAGATGCCAAAGATGCTCATTGTTTGTAGACTCCCGAGATGTAGCTAATGCCTGGAAGCTATGGAACACAAAGCCCTCAACTGTCAGCTCGATAAGAAAATGGATCATGTGGTATAGACTATTAGGCTTCACCGCGAAAAATCACTAAACCAGTCTAAGAGCCGAGGACCCTGACTGTGATCGTTGTTTTCTAGAGCTGGGATCAACATCCAGGTTCATGATAAGCTATTTTCTTTAATGTGAGCAGATTCAAATCCTAGAGTTGGGATCAACATCCAAGTTCATGATGAGCTATTTTCTTTTATGTGAGCAAGATTGGCTCCTAGTCTTGAGCTCATACGAGAGGACACTTTGGCAGTCTTGGCCAAAGGCGAGGAACCCATGGTCACATGTATTCAAAGGCATTTTTGACAAGTATGATCGACATTGACCTCAAGTTCTCTCAAAGGCACCTTGGCGATGGCTTGATAACCCACTAATTCAGTATCCATGGTTTGGTGGTTCTTTGTTGTTTATGAGTATCATTGTATCATTGTATTGTATCAAATCACCCATGATTTGAGAGAGGGTGTTAGCAATCTAGCCAACTCGTGTGAGTCTGGGCTATACTTGATACTACTAAGTAATTTAGGCCTTCTACAATGGTCATTTTAGTGATTATTTAGGCATTTATTTTTTTAAAAAAAACTAGCTCCAATTATAAAACTAACTCTCATTATGAAGATAATAATAATTATTATTATTATTGAGATATTATACGCTAGTTCATGGAAGAAAAACTTAGGAGACCCTCCCAAGACTAGCTTATTGAAACTATGTTTATAGTATAAAACAATAAAAAGAACTGGCCTAGTGGATAGTCACTTGGCAATTAAGTGCAATTGGGTGACAACACTGCCGGGATGGGTGACCTCGCATGCAACCAACCGCGCCAACGAAGCCTTCGTAGCCTGTTACCGTGTATGCCATGTGAAGGAAACTGCTAGGGTTTGCACTAAGGACACACAAAGTGTACAACCACGACAAAAACACAAAGAGATAGACACAGACACAAAGGGCAAAACTCAAACCCTAAACGCAAAACGCAAAACTCAAACTCAAACACAAACAGAAGAAGGGAGAGAGAGAACACAACTCCGAAGTGAATGAATGTTGTAAATGAATGTAAGAGTGTACAGTGTGCTCAAGGGCAAAGCAATGTCAAAGTGTGACGTCCACCAAAGACGGATCCCAAGTTTGTGACCACCAGTTAGAGTGTAGGAGTGTTGAATAGTAAATGGCGGCAGGCTTGTCACCAAAACGCAGCAATCTAGAGAATGGAAACTGGTAAACACAGCAGTGTACCACCGATTGGAGGCTGGAAACTGTGCACAGTCTGCTGTAAACAGCAGGCTGAAACAGTCAGTGTCTAAGAGTGTCAGGGCCTGCAATGCTGGCAACACAGCCTGGCTAACCCTGGACATGATGGACAGCAGGCTGAACAGCAGTCTAGGACATTCTGAAGCAGTCACCAACAGCTGAGAGCTGTCGCCTATAACAATGGACAAGCTGAAGATAATGTGGCTGCAGTCGATGATGGCTGGACAGCAGATGGAGTCGGGCTGCAAGCTGGAAAGTGGGCGCCAACAGCAGCAGCAAAGGGTGTGTGGGCTGGTGTAACCTGCAAACAAGGATAATGGCTGAATGGGGCAACCTGTCTATTTATAGATGTAAAAGGGCGGCCCAATAATTAGGGTTTCCACTAAATTCTCTTGAACCGCTCCCCCTTTTAGGGTTTTCACTGAACTCTCTCGAACCGCTCCCCCTTTTAGGGTTTTACTCTAAAAGAGCATTTTTAGTGTGTTTTGGGGCTGTTTATGAGGCTAATCAACAAGTAATGCATATTTTAGCTCGACATACCAAGGCCAAGATGCCAAGGTCTATGCCTTGGTCATCGCCTTACTCGTAAGCCTTGGAGTGACAGCCGCCCAACGACGCACCGCGCGGTGCTCGCCTATAGATTCGTAAATTTTTATCTTCGGCTACAAAAATGGAGCTTCCTCTTTGACGTCATCAATGATGTCAACAGAAGCGCTAAAAGACAGCGTTCTCTCTGTCATCAATGATGTCATTGAAAAACGCTAAAAAAACAAGCGTCCTCTCTTTTAACCCCCCCCCTGCAAAACTATAAATTAAGGGCTTGGGGATGACCAGGAAGAGGGGACAAGAGCAATCTTGATGAGGACAAGACGTTGATCGAGAAGAAGGAGACTATATTCCGCGAGACGAAGAGACATCATTCCATTCAACCCAAGGAAAGGGATACGCAGAAGGTCTCTCATCCTCTTCTATACTATTCCAAGAAGATAAGACACTGAAGAACTTTTACCTATTCTATCAATCCAATTAGAAGTTATACCTCTACTCTCGTTTCTATTCCGTCTACTAGAGAGAGAGAAGTATTGCTCTCCACGAGGCAAGAACCATCCACGAGGCCTACATCATTGAAACCTGCAATAACCACCATCATCATTGAGAGTCTTACACCCTTGCCAACCGGTATTACTATCGTGTTCTTCTTCTTCTACGAATCATATTTCCGTCATGGCTCCGAAGAAAACGAATTCAAAAGCAAAAATCGTGATTGACCCTACTAACGTGGAAGCAATAGTTGGAGTTGCGAGTACGAGAGTCACTAACGGAGTCACGGGCGCACATAACAACCCTTTACTAACCGCGATACCACATGTTTTTCTAAAAATTTCTATCCAAATTCAATAGAAATAAGATAAGTCTCTTGAGAAATACTACGATAGAGTATTCACTTGGTTATTAGAATATCTTATAGGCTAGAAACTATTAGGGCAACTACAAAAACCTTACTAAGAATGAAACCCTAAAGAAACTAGCCAATGATATAGTTTAAATCTAGAAGCTCTGATAGAATATTTTTATTTTTAAAAAAACCAAAAATAACTCTAGGTTAAAGAAACTGACTTAAGACACCAAGAAACTTGGTTACAAGAATAAACTTTAAACTAGGAAGTTAGAGACCCCAAAATCTAGATACCCTTAGTTAAATTCTAAGGGGAAGAGTTCATTATGTGAAATTCAAGTGTCAATTGCTACTAGATTAACCATCACTTGAAAGTAGCATGATTGATTGAAGTCATAATTGCTTGAAGACATCAATCTTATTTATGATTTTCTAGATTAGATCCTGATTGAATTAAGTATTGGAACAGAGAAAAATTGAGGAGCCCTATACCTCCCCCAAGGATAGGTGATGAATCCCCCCCATACCAAGAGATGATGTTTTTACCGCCCGCGAAAGCATGGACCGGCTCTGATGGCGAGAGGTCTCCCAACAGGGATCGTATTAAGTAGGAGGTGGATAAAGTGCCAAGGGGGCTCTGGCTAGTAAATCCTTTATGCACCTAGGAACTACTTGGTCCCCTGTATGGCCAAAGTTCTACTTGGGACACCTAAAAACACTAGCTATAGGTGGATTTGATCTTACAGATGCGCCGGATGAGGCAGCATGTGAAATTGTAATTTTTATGTTGTATGGGTGGAAGAACACACATTATGGAACATAATCAATGAATTTGTTTTATTCTGATTATATGTCCGTGAGTAAATTACGAAAACGAACAATTGTGAATAAAAGGATTCTTTTAATTAATGAAGCTAATTTTATATGTTTCACGTAATGTGGTAGGTAATTAGATAACTAAGAACTTCCATAGAGAGAAGCGGGTGAGTGGATTCTCGACGAATCCAATCCCATGGCAAGGTGGTCTTGGTTAGCCAAGAGGTTTCTCCAAAAATAAACGCTAGGAAGAAACTCTAGGAAGGGCCAATTCGCTGACTTACCTAGGGTTTGGTCTAGAACTCGCACTGTAAATTATCTTAGGGAAAAGGTAAGGTGATTGTACCAAAGCACTACAAGGGATTTCATAAATCCTTAGTCTACTACTCGAAAAAAGTGTTGTACTCCATGAATCAAGGGTAATAGCAGTCACTCCTTCCGGACAAGAAGCCTCTCGAAGGACACCTCTGAATGTGAGCTAGTTGTTGATAGGTGACTGTTAGGTCAATTAGGAACCTTTAGGTCGGTCCTCCGTGGGTAACTGCAGGACACTTCCCCTGCAGGGTAGACCTAGGGTGATAGAGCCAGACAAAATCCGATCATTCTCGTTAGAATGCAGATAGCGACGGCTGGAAGGTAAACTCTGGGCAACTACTAAAACGTTACTCGTCATGTAATAAAGGCGGGTACGTTACAGTCGTAGTCACAACCACCATCTAACATGAAAAACAAAGAAAGTAGTAGTATAGTAAATGACGGTAAATGAGAAAAAACCCTCAAGCTGAAAGGAAAGAAGACAGATGTCAAGATAAGGAAAAAGGATGCTTGATCTCAAGAGAGAAGATACCATCTCCATCTCCATGCTAATCCAAACAAGCCTTTAGATCTAATCCATAGAGCAAAGAACTAAACTTGTAGCACATGTACTATCAATTTAGCAAAGAAAAAAAATGGCACAAAATATGAGAGCTATAGCACTCTTTCACAACAGACGACACCAGATTGGCCCTCAATGTAAGCGTCACTTACGATATTTCTTTAATATTGAAGAAGAGCCTTTACACGAACCACTTGAGGCCCGCCCGTGTGATCAACATGGCTGTCACAGACCAAAACATTTTTTGCTAATAATTCCCCACATGCTTGGCTCTTCAATGGACCAAATTCACTCCAACTTCTATGTTCTTAGTTACTCTCACCAACCTTAACCAACAAGCTTTAAATCTATCTCAATTAGATACTCAAACTAGTGTATCTTTAAGCATACAGAGCTACAATCTCTCCAATGTTGACCAACGTGATATTGAGAAATGCATTTATGTTTCTCTCACTGCTGGCACACTATAATCAATGAGAATTTCGAAAGAATCTCCATACCAAACCAATCCAATTCGTCAAATAAGACCTCAACTCTAATTGTCCAACAATCTTAGAGCTTTGTCAATTTGAAATAATTCAAACTTGTGAGCCTCTTGACCATAAACCCTAATCTCTGGCATGCATTTTCCCTAAGATTGGAAGCAGAATTTAATGCTTTCATAAGCTGAAAAAGCAATCTTCCTGTCTGAATACATTTTCCCTAATGTCTACCCCAAATTTTCAATGCTTTAGCAACCCAAACGAAGGGGGAAATTGGGGATTTTGGTTGGAATATCTTCAACAAGCAATTCCACACCGAAAATGATTGATTTCTGCAAAACCTAGCCATTGATCTACTGCAAACAGCAAACCCTAATTCTGATCCACTATAAAACATAGCTTGCACAGTCGAGAGAGAAAAAGGAGAAGAAAGAGACCAATTTCTAGCTTGGGATGGTTGCAAAACACTCTCCTCTTATTGATCTTCATCACCAAAAATCACCAAGCATGCATCTCCTTTTGTTGCTACAACTCTCCAGACTTAAGCTACTCCAAAAAAATGTGAGACAAGAAGAGAGAAAGAGAGCCCCAAATAGCCAAGATCAAGTTTCCAAATGAATAACCCATTGCTCATTAATCAAATCAAATTTTTTTAGTAAAGACTAATTAATGACTTGATCATTAATCATAAATGAGCTACTCATTGGAGAAAACTTTCGCTCAAGGCTTGCTTAATAACTTAAGTACCCTGAATGATATGCTCACTAGGCGAAACTTTCAATGTAACTCAACTCCAACGCGTGAACTTTCAATTTGATGAAAGTTTCTTGTTGCATATTGTTCCTTGTGCCTTGCTCTTGTACCACATAGCCTATAAACTTATCCACTACATGCCTAGTGTCAAGTCCTTTACTACATGTGCAATGTGAGTGTCTTTGAGATGGCCTAAAACTTGAATGTGCATCAAAGACAATGTGACCTAAGACTGGATAATCTATGGCATGTCTAAAATAGGGTTCTAGATGGAATAGGAAAGAATCTAAATGTGAAGTGAAAGTGGAAGGGAAGGACGGGAAATGTAAAGATGAATGTGAACCACCAAAGTCAAACTCAAATGAAAAAGAAGATAAAGGATTACCTTGTGGAGCATCTCTAATCATAGAGTTTTCTTATACTCCATATTGGTACCAATTGAAGCCTCCGTAATGACTTACATTCGTTCCTTACAGTCAATCATAGAGTTTTCTTGTACTCCATATTGGTACCAATTGAAACCTCCGTAATGACTTACAGTCGATCCCTACATAACTGAAGGAGCAATATAGCTCACACAAAAATGGATTGTACGAACCTACAACCGATGGGCTTGATTTTGGTGTAATCAAGAACAAACTAATCAATCAACGATAACCTCAAGCAACTCTTTAGAAGAGCATCGGCTTTGATACCATATGGAGATATGCTAGGGTTTGGAAAAGAAAAACAAGGTGTACGACCAAGATTGAAACATAGTGAACTCAAATACAAACACAAAAATGTAAAACAAGAAGAAAGAGAACTCCAAAGCCAATGAAGGAATGACATAAATGAAGCAAATAGTGTACAAGATGCTCAAAGGCATTGCTGTCTAACAGCCAATGATCCCGTAGGAGTGGGCTGAGGGCATGGTCGGAGAGTGATCCACCGAAGATGGATTAACAGTGTTGTGACCACTAGTTGAAGCAAAGATGATGCTGAAAATGGAAGGACAGAAAGCTGGAAAACAAAATGCAGCATTCTCTGGGCTAGAACTAGTAAACACAACAATATAACCACCCAAAAGTGATGGCATCTGATCATGAGAAGCTGTAGGAGGCTGGGCAACAGCAGCAAAAGGTGAAGAAAATGCAAACTAGGCCTGCCCTACAAAAAGCACCAGCTGGAAGATCCTCTGGGGGAGCCGAACAGCAGAAAAGCCCGCATAAACTGCAAGCACGAGGCTGAAGAAGTGGTCCCAGCAGCAGGAAGCAGTAGATAGCAGCACTGGACAGGGGTCAAGGGCTGTAGATGACATGGCAGCAATCGCTTGGGACTGGACAGCAAGTGGAAGAGGGCTGATGGCTGAAGACTAGCAAACAAGGGCTCCATCTTCGGCAGGGAGTCAGCTGGATTCAAGTCCTTCCTGTCTAAACTCTCAAAACATTGGCCCTGATGACTGAATTCATCTCAGATTGGCATAGGAATGTGGAGCTATGTAGGCTATAATCAAACATAGAATCAAAAGGCGGGAACCGCCAGTCAAATGTTCAGCCCATGCAGACTCAGCCAAGTCACGTACCAATATTACCTTTCCCCTGCCACTACTAGCTATCTAGACGAAGTCAATGCCAGTTTGGGATATCTCTGGTATAAGAGCTCCCATACCTTGTGTAAGGTCATTGCTAAAAAGAGTGCATCCACAACTGTAGTTGCTTCCCCCACTCTACTTTGACAATAGGATGTGGGGTGGAGGGCTTACTCCAAATCATGCATGATATCATCATCATTAACGGCCTCTCTATTCAATCCCAACCATCATAGTGATCTCTCCCCAAAAAAAAGTCTAATAGCTTGTACAGGGGCAAAATGGCAACCAAATTCCAACACTTGGTAGGACAAGGACCCCCAAATCCTCAACCTACACACCAGCTTATGTTACAAGAAATCATTGCCTTTACATGACAGCTACTCTAGACAGCCAGCATTATCATGATCATGTATTAAAGGATGGCTTGGTTGTTTCATTTCAAAGAGAGTTACAAAAATGCCCCCATTTTGTGATAAAATTTGCCAAATACTACTCAAAGGTAAAAACTCTACCAAAATACCCCTCATATTTGGTCAGTATTCCCAATATACCCCTCAATTATGGTCAAAACTCCACAAATGCCCCTGAAATTCTCGTAATTTTACCAAAACGTTTAATACATCGTATTTTGCAAGTCTTTGTGAGGATAGGTTTTATGAGATATGTTTCATAAATACAAGATGACCAAATGACGTCCTCTCATGGTATGATATGCAAATGGCATACAAAAGCTTACAATTTATGGAGACAAATGTCACTATTCAGGAGTTCATTTAATGGTGATTATTGTTGAAGAAATACATCCTCAATATAGTTTTGATCGTCTCATAGCAATGTTATTTTCATACTTTTTTAAATTTGCAGGGTATTTGGGGAACCTTCAGAAACTATTTGGGTGATTTGGTGAGTTTCCCTTCGTTTTAAGCACCTGTTGGTTTTACTTCTTGATCTTTCCTGATGGCATCTCACATATACTAAGGTAAACTTATTTGGTCATAAATCTTTTGCAAAAGATTTTCTTTCTTCATACATGCACATAAGAATGAAAAGTTTGCATCTTGATTTTCAAGAAACCCACATGCCACAAAACTTATGGAATTCACACAGTTAATTCATGAGATTCTTAGAAATTCTGCTAAGAATGAGAACATACGGAGTACATATGCCATCACTCAGATTGGCTCTTGGACACCAAGCTCCTAGCGGACAAGCTGTAAAAAAGAAAAAATGTCAACATGATGTTTGCCCACATGCTCATTTGCATGCAATGTAAAAACAGCTCATTCGTAAATGTGATAAGTTTACATGGAAGATGTGTTCCAAAAAAGAATGTGTGCGTACATAACATGCTTCTGAGCTCTATAAATATATGGAAAATCCCTGTAATCACACAAACTCCCGTACCATGGATTGCAAATTGATCAGTTATTACATGCTCACCTTTACATGAACAGCCGCAATATTTCTTCTTACAAAATTATCACTCACAAGTCGGCTGATTTGAACACAGATGTCAAATAGTGTGGGATCTCAGGTTTAGAAAAATCATTGACAGTAACACCTTTACTTCGAAGGTATACACTCCATTTTTGTTTTGAGTCAGTTTTATAAATATATAAGAGTACAACCATAATCACATTCAAGAATAAACATGGAGAGCAGCAGACCTTAAACAAAACAAGACTATGCATGTCCATGCACAGATGTGCTACATGAATACTTTAGCTACTGGTCTGGGAAGCTTACGTAGCATGCACCCCAAGCCTTGGGGACAAAAGAATCCTTCACAACATGGTTGATCAGCTAAATTGCTTCGCTCAGGGATAACACTAATGTTCTGGTAAAGATCATCTATACCAGTTACACCCACCAATAGGCTCTTTGACCAACCAGCCTCACATCCCTGACTCCAATTGCTGTCATTGCAATTTATATTTGCAATGGGTGAGGATGCCGATCCTGTTGCGCTGCTCAAAATAACACTCACTAAAGAATTCAGATAAGCCTTTATCTCCCCTCCACTGCAAATGCGGTTGAGAATAGATCCTGACCACAAAAACTTTCAATATGAGTGATGTAATAATTTACTCAAGGAACTAAAAGCATTTTGATCGTGAAGAAATAGTTTACACACAACCTAGACTCTAGTAAATCAAAGTATTACAAACTTTTTTAACATGAAAGAAAGTTTCATATATTCGACACACCATGAGTTCACAACTTTCAATGCTATAAAAGACCAAAAGCTTTCACAAAGTGTTTTCTAGAGGCATCTCTTGGTGATATTGTGCAGCTCGTCTCCAATAAAGCCCAAAGGAAACACCTTGCAACTTTAAACCATGGGATTCAAGAATATCTACAAATGTTTGAGATGTCAAAGTAGAGGATCTATCACAAAACTCTGTTTTCAGATCCAGTCCCAAAAATCAAGTCATGGAGAGTTGAAACGTTTATCTGCTGTAGTTAACTTTGTCTAATGTAGGTAATAGAGACTGTGTACTGGCTTCATTCCACAGGCAAAGAAAAAAGTCTTTATACATGCCTTCTAGGATACTTCATAAGCTGCACCTCACAAGAAACTTTTCCTATCAACTGAATGAAGAGAAATGCAAGTAGAAGCAGTAACATCCTCTCCAGCTGTGGAGACAAACCTTGTGTATCTTGTAAACATGTTGTTAAGAACGTCAAGTTCTCACGAAAATCGAAGGCTGCATTTCTCTCCTGCACCCTGAAAGCCATAAAGAATATGTAAGTTTACTAGCATTCAGGAAGCAATCACGCCAATGCATTCTTGCTGGCCCTCAGAAAAGTAGAGTCCAGTCAAACACCTCAACCGAACCACATAAGAGAAAGAAAATGACTTACGGATCACCCATACAGACGCTATAGCTTTGGGCGAATTTCTGTGTGTAAAACTCTATAGTAACCCCAATCTTGCCATATAGATCCTGTTGGCATGATTTTTGTGATCCAGAAGAATTTGCAAGAACAGATATACAAGAAGGAGGTAAGGATCGTATGGTTTGAATACTGGGAATGGCAGGAGGTGAGAATGGTATGTTTGAGATACTGGGACTGGGTTGAGAAGCCATGAATGGCTGAAAGTATGTGTAGAGGAGAAACATAACAGGGAAAATCTTCTTCATAGCCAGGTTGCTTGTAAGCAACATATCAATGATCATCATCTTGATGTGAGAAATAATTGCTGCTTATTGATGATTGCAACTCTCAGCAAGCACAAATTCTTATGTTAGCATTTATGTGATTGAATTGCAGAAAGCTAGATTTTACTTAGCAAGCGTATCACATTTAAGCCACCATAACTAGGAAAGGAGCAGCAAGTAACACCCTCAAATGAGCTGACTATCAATGGAAAGAACACTTGTATTTAGCCACTCAGTTGTAAGATGACGAAAATGTGTTACATGAGGATGTATAATGTAGCCGTGCAAACAATTAGAACAAGCACAACCCACTGCTGCCATGTGCTGACAGAAGGGAATGTGAAACCATTGATATGGTAGTCTAGAGATGTTACTAAGTGATCTTTAAGATCATAGTTGTTAAGACCAAATCAGCTGCTAAAAACTGAATTTCCAATGGGCAGCAATACTTTCCATTGAGTTGACTTAAAGGGGAGACTTGATCAATTAGAACAGTGTCCAAGTAAAGAAACAGTCATTGGATTATACAAAGCACGTCCAAGAGAACACTACACAGCAGGACAATATCACCTTGAGCTTAAGGTGTGTCTAAATGGATGGAAGATTCAGTGGGCCCATTTCTTGTCAAAGAAATTCCTGAAGCTGATACAGGGACCAGAGCTCAAAGAGGCCTGGTCAACTTGCAGGGGTATGGTTCCGAAGTGGATGGTTGATCCAAATTCGAAACACAAAGTTGATCAATATGTTAATCAATGTTCAAACTCGATGTTGGCCTATTCCTTGGCATTCACAATGGACCTCTGATGGTTTGATGTCAAAGGAATGGAACCAATCAGGTTATGCAAGGCCTTTGGGCCAAGAATGGGAGGTCTGCGAAATTCTAGTCTGGGAGTAATTCTGCAGTTACTATCTGCTCAAACCGAACACTCAAATTGGATGCCAATCCATATTCAAACTGAATGTTGATCTGCTTCCTGAAATTGAATTGAATCTGACAGTTTGATGTCAAAGAAACGGAATTGGTCAGCTCGTGGAAGGCTATTGGGCCAAGGTTAGGGGGTCAATTTTGGCCACATTGGGCAGTTGAAAGAGGGAGCTTGGCAAATCCGGAAGATCCAGTTTGAGGGTATCTTTGCAGATGGTACCTGCTTCCTAATTTGCCTCTCAGCAGTTAGTACGTTGAAAGTTGAGACCAAGCGCGTTTGGGTATTATAAGAAATCTGTGAATCTGTAAGCTTTCTTATTACTATGGATGGTCAAACAAGCCAAGCAAGACATTGTCTTTCTCGGAAGCACGAGTTGGCCACCGATACATGTCAAGTCCTCCCCATATTGCACGTCGAAGGCCAATGTTTATTATTACAATTGATTTGCTTACGGAAACGTTAATCAATTCATCCATATACTGCCATTTCTAAACATGAATAGAAAGACGAAAAAAAATTGAGCCCAAACTCCTGTGATCAGGTTTAATATCCTGCAGCTTGTGCTTATTAACAAATGGCTCCAGGAAGAAAAGAACAAAAATCGAAATCTGGGATTTCGAGGAAAGGGAAGATTCTCATGTTTATTCTACACAGAGAGAGAGAGAGAGAGAGAGAGAGAGAGAGATGATCTCACTGAGTGACTGCAGTAAATATGCTGTTATGCCTCCTCCTCCTCCTCCTCCTTCTTCCTCTTCCTCTTCTCCATGGTTGTTACCATCATCAAACATTCTTTGACCCTTCTTTTTCAGTCGTCCCCTGTTCGTGGGCTTCATATCCTTCACCCCTGTTTTTGTGGGCTACGTTGCTTGAGAGAAGCCTGCTTTTTGGGCTTCTTTTGCGCACGACTTCTCTGCATCGTATCATCGTGGCTTCCTCCCACGATGGAAGCTCCGCCCGCCTGGGTCAACTCCACCCACCCCATTTCCAAACCCCCATACAAAAACAACTTGAGGTTTAATAATAATAATAGTAATAATAATAACAATTTCCAAACCCCATACAAAACCAACTTGAGGTTTAATACTACTACTAATGACTAATGATAATAACAATTTCCAAACCCCACTACAGAAACAACTTGAGGTTTTCATGTCAATACCAAAAACCTTGTAAGTTGTCTCCATAAGGCCTGCCCATTCTCTAGAATATTCAAATGATCATAGAATGTATAATTATCTTTAAAAACTTTCACTATTTTGAATCGAAATTAGCAACTATACTCACTATCATCAGCTGTTAGCAAAGAAACAGAAGAACAAATCGAAAAGGATACCTTTTGCAATGGAAAATGAATGGAAGGACATAGAAAGGACAACCTAGCACTATTATATAATTAACATGTGAGAGATTCACGAAAGTCAATCGAATAACCAATCAAATTTCCCCAATTTCTAAAATAATCTCCCTTCAGAAAGTTTTTAAACCCTTACAACAGTTAAACATTGTCAGCTCCCTTAGGACGGCAAAAAATCCAAAATTTCCCCCAAAAATGTTCGAAGCTTCGTGGATCAAACACCAAGGATTTAAAAATGGGGGCATAAACTTTGCTTGAGACGAAAGCAACTTTAGGTTTAATGTAAATGATAAATATGGTAAATTTCTACCAAACATTTTTTAGTCTTTGTAGATCAAACACCAAGAGTTTAGAAAATGGGGCATAGGCTTTGCTTAAAAACCTTGATTTCAAACTATTGTAGAACCTCCAATTATATGTATGTGTGAACTAGTTTTTGAGATATGAACACCAAACATTTGCCCCATGTCTCCCAAAAGACATTCAAAAATAGAAAATGGGTTAAAATTTGCACCTAATTTTTAAACCTTATAAAGTGTTTTTGTTGAACATTCAATAAACTAAGTCAAACTTTTGATATGTAGAAAACCTAATAAGAGTTTGTAAACTTATGAAACTATAACTAAGGCAAATGCATTGTTTTAATCAATGACTCATCTACATGAAATGTTTGTGGTAAATGTGTTTATATGAAACCTCTTTTTGTAAAAAAACCTTAAATGAACTTTTAATGTTGCATAAATTTGTCTTTTAAACTATAATGCATTTTGGTAGGAATTTCATTTTTAGTAGGAAAATCTCATATGAGTTTTTCATTTTCCACAAAGTTGGTCCCTTACGCTAAAACTTATTGTTGTAGGAAGTAAAGCTTATTTCCATGAGATTCATTATTTTGTTTAAAAACTCACAATCTAATATTTTCTAGTCATGATTGATATTTTAAAGAATTTTATTTGTATGAGATGAAAATTCAATTACATATCTAGTAGGAAATTTTAAAATTTATTTTGTGTGCCACACAATTTAAGTTATAATGAAAGACTTATTGACCTTGCTTTTTATAAGCCTTAATACACTTAGTGGAAAAATCTACGAGTCTTTTCCACACATGACATCAAGATGGTTGAAGTTCTTAATCTCGAAGAATCAAACTATGGATAAGTATGGATTGTTTGAGTTCTAACTTCTTCGGTGATGTGACAACAAAGAACAAAGATATTACATGCAAGTTTATGGATACAATGTGTTTGGTCCATTGCATGAGAAAACAATGTGCCATTCATCAAGTCATATGCTTCTCAAATTTGACCTTACTTAGTCCCTAGATTTGACAAACTTTATGGGGCATCAATCTAGCTCCCTTATCTTTCTTACTTCTAAGGTTATTTTGTTCACCATTCTTAATTGAGTTTGCCAAAATACTAACCCAAACAAGGGTTTTTGAGTTTCAATTTAACACAAAACATAAGCTACTATCACCATAGTCAACTAAGCACGCTAACCAAGGTTCGTGTCATTACAAAGCTTGTGAGGCTATGCCTCGCTAGCTCCACATTTTTATAAGTATATCACATAGTTGCTTCCCATTGCTCACAAAAATAAAACAAAGAGCATGTTTTATATGCAATAAACAATGCACTCTGCACATAATGAATAAATTTTTGAAGCTACTTGAATACATACAAATTCTTCGATAATGAATGTAGGTTTTATGTGAGTAAAGTAATTCGTACTCTCTATATCTTCATCTTCATACAACCTTCAAACAATGCACTCTTTACTATTATATCCTTAAATATATTCGTGTCTTAGTAATATTAACATAATAATAAACCATTCACATCTAGAAGACCTCTCTCTCTCTCTCTCTCTCTCTCTCTCCTTTTTATTAGGCAAGCCTTGAAGTTTCTATATCTTATTCATATTTTGAACTTGCTTGAAGTAAAAGACAAAGAAAATCATGCAAAAGGTATTTGTCCCAAGAAAAAAACTTCAAGTGATAAGACACATTCATTATCGAGAGCATGGAAGTTTGTACTTTGTCATCGTTTTGGAAGGGGCATACTAAGAGACACTTTGTATGTATGAGTAATGGGAGGATCTTCCAATAAGGCACCTTCTTTATCATTTTTATATTTTTACCTCTTGGAGCCACCAACTTTAAGGAATGGAAATAGAAGGAACCTCTATGATTTCTTGATTGTAAATAACTTAGTTGATGTTTTTATTATGAAAAGCCAAGAGTTTACAAAATGGGGCAAAATATTGCCTAGAAACCTTTATTTTGACTAATTTGGGATGAATTTTTGGCCAAAATCTCCAAATTTTGTTTATATAAGTTGTTTTAAAGTTTTGAAGGCCAAAATGTTACCCATGTTGCCAATAAAGACCTCCAAGAAATAGCCACTTAGCTAAAATTCACCCCTACTTTGTACGTTTGAACTATGGTTTATAGCCGCACCTTACATCATCGACTCTATCTTGAAAACTAGAAGAAACTCTGACTTTTCATGACCATCCACTTTGAAAGCGCAAAATTGTCTTAACCATTCAAAAATAGAAGACGTTCCAACTACTCTTAACCACCAAAAATGGAATCCATGGCAACTATGCAAACATAGACAATAAACAATAGTGACTTTTCAATGGGGTACCTATTGGAAATACCAATACTATTAGAAAAAGGTTTAGGCTTAGAATATTCCCCATTGACTAATAGCTCGCATTCAAGTATCTACTTGAATATTGGCCAAGATGTACCTAGAAATAATGTATTCACTACAAGAGGCTAACAATCTAGAGCTTAAAGCATAAAAAGGAAGTGTGTGGCATGTGAGTCCCCTACATCCATTTTAAAAACAAAGATTTCATCTAAAGCACCTAACTTTAGCAATTGGTATTGTATTTCTATTTAAATCACGTTGCCTCATTTTTTACAATTATTATTGTTGAAATTTCAACCTTAGTATCAACAAAACTCTGCCCATCATAAAGGCTTAAAATGCCCTCATCTACAACCGACAACCCATATTTTCTTAGCTCTTTTTCTACTTTCACTATGTAAAATTTTAAAGCCCTATACATGGTCTCCATACGCTTCAACAAACCTGAATTGCTTGCTATAAATTGAGTAAAACCAATTGTAAATACATCTTTTTCTTCTTCAAAAGGCGAGAGCATCCTTTAAACAGCACTATTGTAGCCTCGCATTACAACAAGGCCTATTGAAAAGTTGATTCTTAGAATTCCTTTGCATTTGGAGGCAAAGGGTAATCTCTTAAAGTGTTTGAGTCTCTTGGATGATTCACACATACAATGAGAAATTGGACATCCCTTTTACCATATTTACTTATGACATACGAATAGTTGTAACGTATGGCTATCCCAAAATTACTCAGTATGAAAAACTGCCTTGCACAAAGAAATGTTGCTCTTCTTGTACATCCATAATAGCTATTTTAGCATTAGGACATGAAGCACATAGATCTCCCAAAGAGTTATTTGCAACATGCATCCTCCAGCTCATAATTTATCTCAACTCGACATGCAACATTCTCATGCAAACTGTGAACCATCACATTAATTTCTGAACCATGGTCAAGCAAAGCAAGGCACAAAGTCTCACGCTGTTGAACCTTAACCATAGTTTTTGTTATAGCTCACACCTAATGGTTCCATGTATAATGACTACAAGGAATAAATCCCAAAGCCTCATCATCAGTATGATACATTTTACTAAGTCCCATACGAGTGTTGCTACAAATAATTGATTTTTCAATCACTATATTGCCATTTTTTACCCTCCCCCACTAATTTACAATATCAACCCTCTCCAAAACAACACATGAATTTTGCTCATGATTAGCTCATATGCCTTGTAAACTAGGCTCCTCTTCTACTAATATCAAAGCATTAGATGGCTCACTAAGAAATAGTCTCTTTCTCTTAATTATGTCAATGCTTTAATTGTGAAATTCATGCTTAACAATGCCAGGAACCTTTCCAAGTGTGAGTTTCACCTTCCTATTAAGAGTCCATTCTTCAAGCACTTCCCTGAGATTCATTGCAATTATATGTCAGAGTGCAAGTTGTAGCGTGCTCGCTATTGATCTTTGCCAATGGATCATCTAGCTTCTCTTGCAAAACAAGATCTACAGCCTGCAAAAACATTTGAATTTTCTAGGGTTCAAGAGCCTATTGCACTATAATATCCAACTGCTCAAATCTACTTTCAAACTCTTGAAGAAATTCCACAGCTACAAGTCCTTTATGCGACTTCATGACCCACTCTTGAAATGTTCTATGAGTAACTAGATTGGTACCTTCTATTTAAAATTCGTCTTCAAGTGCCTTCTTAAACACATGCCAATCAACATCCTATAAATACAATTTCATAATCCTTGCCTTTAATTCCTACACATCGAGTCACATACAATATTGGCTCCATGCAATTTGAGCCACCCCATGGAACTCCATCTTTAGTGCATACAAATCCATCTATGTGGATACATTTCATCCATTAAATAGTTTCATCTCTTGCTCTACAACCTCCAAAGCCTTTATCCTGGTCAGCTCTAATTTTGCAAAAGCATGCATCATTTGTTGACGTCGTTACTATTGTTATGCCTACAAAATCATATTTATATTTTGGATCAACTACTGAATAATATTACTTGAACCAATCTTGATGTATCTCCCATCTTGCACCCTACTAATAGCTTTCACATCAGGTTCACCAAATGTCGAGGGGTGAAATGATGAAAGTTGAAACCATGAGGGTTTTAGAAATAAGGGTATAGAGAGTGGTGGTTAAAGAGTAGTAGAAGAAATAAATCACACACCAAATGAGTTTGAAGTCGAGCTTTTGTATTACTATTAAGAACAATAGCGCTTGATCAAATCAACCCTTGCTAGGTCAATTGACCAACTCACAATCAAATACCCAACATATATCCTTTGTATTACTATCAAGAATAATAGTGCTTGATCAAATCAACCCTTGCTAGGTCAACTAATCAACTCACAATCAATTACCCAACATATACCCTAACCTTGAATAAGAAAAGATCGGAATCCTACTATATATAAGCCTATGCAATAGACATTCACATCAAATCTAAATATAAGTACATGAATTTTAATATGGAAAGGTCAATCCCATCACTAAAAAACAATATCAACTAATAGGAATTTTAATATGGAAAGGTCAATCCCATCACCCAAAAACAATATCAACTAATAGGAATGGATAAATATCAAAATCCTGAGGATAGCAATCATATTTTGAACTTGGCTGCAACTTGTTTTCTCTATAACTTTTCCATCCAAACTTCGAATATGATCATCCATGTACTCAAATTAAATGAAACAGACCTATTCTATAAGTTACCTTGGGTAGAATTGCAACAATCATCCCAAATATTAAAAAATGCCACTTTTTGAGAAACTCATTGCTTTTTTGTGTTTTTAGGCTTCGATACATTATAGAAATAAACTCGTTGCATGTGTTTTGATCCACCCAAAATTCTCATTAAGTCCTTAGAACTTAATAATGAGCATTTAAACTATTTTGGAGACCAATTCTAAATCTAGAAAACTTGTTCACATCTTGATTAAATCTTCCATAACCAGATATCTAAATTACTTACATGGATGTCTTTTCCTTGATTTTCCTTCACTGAACATATAGCCAAATGATAACATACTTTTGAGTGGTTTTGTGATAAGAGAGATATAAACTATTGTTTAACCGCCCCTTACACCCCACCCTAGAATGGTATTACATAGTGTATAAATAGAACTATTCAAGAAAAGTTATGTAGTATGCTTACCACATAGATTATCGGTTGAGGTAGTTACTACTACCATTCCCTTAATTAATAGATCCCTATGCACTGCTCTTGGTGGTAGAGTTACATAGGAGGTATAGTTTGGTAAACCTCCTTTATATGATCATTTGAGAGTCTTTGGATGTGAGGCATTTTGCCATATTCCCAAGACAAATACAACAAGCTAGATCCGAAGTCTATCAAATGCATCTTTCTTGGATATGGCGATGCCTATGAGATAAGCTATTTTTCCTTTGGGATTTGTAGGCTCAGAAGGTTATCCATTGCCATGATATTGTGTTTCATGAGGGTAAGATGTATAAGCAACCAAAGCCATTGATTAAGGTGCTCAGGGTAATCTTTAAGAAGGAGCCTTCTGTTACCATACAACCATCCCCAATTAGACAACCTATAATTGTTGATGATAAAGTGGCCCAAGATCTGCCTTTTGTGTAGGATCATGATGTTGGATAGAGAGAATAGGATATATACACACCTAACTAGTCCTAGACACTCTATTAAAGCCTCACATCCTCCCAATTGTTATGAGCTCTCTATGCATTTTATCATGGTGACAGATTTTGATGAGCCCCTTACTTATGAGGAGGCTATGCACATAAGTGATAGTCGCTCTTGGGAGAAGGCCATGTAGTTTGAGTTTGATTCACTATAGAAGAATCATACATAGGATTTGGTTTCATTACCTAGTGAAAATTATACATTTCCATGCAAGTGGGTGTATAAGTTGAAGAGCACCCCTAGTCACCCTAAGCTTGCATCAACGGTCAAGATGACTACCCTTTACATGAGGATATCTATATCTAGCAATCTAAGGGCTTTGTGAAAAAGGGTAGGGAATACCTAATGTGCGAATTGAAAAATGGTCTTTGTGGACTTAAGTAGGCATCTAGAGAATGGCATCACAAGCTTAATGCTTTCATACATTCATATTTACATTCTTGTAGTGATATGAATTTGTGTCTTTACAAGAAGAAGGCCCTTGATGGTAGCCTTATGATTTTGGTACTATATGTTGATGACATGTTGATTTTTGGGAGTGCTCATGATGAGCTAGATGCTTTGAAGACTTAGCCCAAGAAAAGATTTTGGATGAAGGACATGGGGCATGCCTCTCATACTTGGTATGCATATTCTCTAAGAGATTCTCTACTTGTCATAGAAGGAGTAAGCTCACAAAGTACTTGAGTGCTTCCATATGTAGGGTGGTATATCCATTGGCACCTCTTTACCTTTTTATGCGAAGATGAGTCGAACATATTTTTCCCATTTAGATGATGAGAGGGTCAAGATGGCCAAGATCCCATATGCATTCGTATTGGGCAACTTGATGTATGCCATGATAGCCACTAGATGTGATATAGCATTTGTAGTGGGAACCATGGCCTGTTATATGCTAGGGGATGCACCCTATAAAATGTATAAGATGCCATGTGAGTTCAAAGGAAAATATATTTTATTTATTAAAACTTACAAGTTATATTTACAAAATGGATTTTTAAGTACAATTTTAAAAAAACTATAAGTTTAGTAAAGTAAAAGGGGTCATTTTGTGGCCTTACAACATGTAAAGAAAGGGTATTTCTCAATATCCTTTGAATGCATGATGCATATTATATATATGATTTCTTATAGGTGAAATCCTCGAGGTTATATGGTGACAAATGATAGGCAACATTGGGATATCATGAAGGATATTATAGGTATCATGAGATGCCTTAATGGCACTATAGACTTGTACCTTTGCTATGGCAACCACTAGGACATTGGATTTTGGGAGTAAAGACACATGTGCCTAGCCACCTGTGTATTAGTTACATTGACAGTACCCACAAATTGTACACTACAAGTGATAGGCACCCATCATTTTCACTTCATTCTTTATTCTTTCAGTGATATTTGAATAAGAGAAGACCAATTACATGCTGTGACTATTGGAGTTCCTATATATATATATATATATATATATATGAATGTATGTATGTATGTATGTATGTATGTATGTATGTATGTATGTCTCCTTCCACCATAGCTCTTGTTTCTGCTCACATGCTTCCACTCCAAGCTAACCCCCTTTGGCTGGTATCAGAGCGATTGCATTGGCATTGAGGAGCTCTTCCTGCTATGGTGGCACAGTGGGACTTAGTGTGACATGTACATACTCTCTTCATGCTATATGTATGCACTCGATACCTAGTGAGTTGATTTGACTTTTGTTTTGGGCTAGCACCTATCTCTATCACATTGTTTTCAATTATGTATTTATGTTATATGGCTATGTATCAAGATTTTTTTGTCATCGCTTAGTCCAGTTGTGCCTTTTCCAGGTCTCTTGTGTTATCTATGAGACCTACTATATGCATGATGGTTATGCCTATGGGATGTATCCCAATATGACACATTGACCTTTTACAAATCTTGGTATTGGTTGCACATTCATTTACTGCTAGTTTTTGTTCTTTCCTAGTAGTTGCAATTTGCATTTTATCAGTGATAGCTCATGGTTGGCTTTGATTTCTTACTACTATACTCTATTTTCAACATATTGTAATTGTAGTTTATTGCATTGTTTATGAGAGTAGTCACCTTCTCTTCACAATCTTTTGCTTCCAGTTTGATAGCTCATTACATTGGTAGTATCTCTTGTATCCCCTTGATTTAGCAATGGTTCTAGGGTCGATTTGTAGAAATTTACAATAGCTTATTTTGCTATTCTATGCACTTGCTTGGTCTCATTATGATTGGTGGTTCTCACAACAATGCTATCTTCAATATTGAGAAACTAGATGAAACCAACTACAACTATTGAAAGACCTAGATATGGCAGCTTTAATGTAAAAATTACATGTTACACCACTCAAAAAATGAGGGTGCAAAACTTGAAAACATTGCAACCAAGGATTGGGATGAATTGGATGAGCTATGCAAGTCTACAATCATTTTATCACTCTCAAAGCAGGTTCACTACAATATTGTAAGTGAAAATCATATTGCATATGAGCTTTGGATATATATTAAGAATCTTTATGATAAACAGAGTCCTACATTTCAAATGTATTAGCTAAAATAGTTGATGGACCTCCTTATGAAGAAAGGGACTTCTATTTCTACTTGGTACTCTACCTGAGTCATGGGAAACTTTTTCTATGGTTATTTGTGCTAAGGATGGGCTGAAATTGCAGGATGTTGAGAGTGCTCTCTTGATAGAGGAGGCAAATAGAAAGAATGCTGATGCTTTTCGTACATCACATGCATTGATTGTGAGAGGCCGGCAAGATGGCAATGGCCATGGTAGAGACTCTCAAAGTCTCAATTTAGGACATGTAGATTGTCACATAGTAAGCCCCGTAGCCATAAGTGTGGTCTTACTTGTCATTATTGTGGAAAAGCAGGTCATGTTTGGCCATATTTCCATAAAATGTGTGAAGATAAGCACAAGAAAAGGAAAAGGGTAAAGTGAAGTACAAGAATGATGATTACAACATTGTTTCTAACAAGTCTAGCGCTAAGATTGAGGAGATTAATGGGGTGCAACTTGATGTGTCTAATGATCTCATATTGGTAGTCTCTTACTCAGATGCTTCATAGCTAACTGATGCTTTGTTAGGAGATACTTAGTGTTGGTTGATAGATTTAGGGGTTTTCTTTTATGTGACCCCTCATAGAGAGTGGTTTCACTTCTATCATAGTATGATTGCATCAGTTCATTTGGGTAATGACTTGGCATTGGAGATAGCTAGTATTGGTGATGTCCTACATTTTGATTAAAGTAGTATGTTCACTCTTCATGATGTACATCATGTCTCCACTCTCACAAAGAGCCTTATCTCTATTGGTATCTTGGATGATGCAGGTAGATTGTCTCTTTTGGTGATTCCTTATGGAAGATTACACGTGGGAATCTTGTTCTTGCACATGGTGCTAAGTCTAGGACCCTCTATCCCTTACTTGTATGTGGATCAATTTACCATATTTTAGTTGTGGTTGTAGTTCCACATGTATCTCTTTAGCATCATCGCCACGTGCATATATCTTTAAAAGGAATGAAAATGCCTATTGGTTTGTAGTATCTTTTGCCCCTAGATTATAAGTATTTTGAGTCTTGTGATCATTGTTTAGATGGCAGGTAAATATGTAGTACACATAAGAACTCTAGCATGAAGCGCATGGGTGAGCCTTTGGCTCTTTTTCATTTAGTTTTATGTGCTCCCATGCCCTATCAATTGATTGCTAGGTCGTGCAAAGTACTTCGTCACCTTCATTGATGATTACTTACATAAGGTCTAGGCTTACCCTATTAAGTAGAAATCAGATGTCTTGTCTACTTTTCAATGTTGGCTTAGCAGTTTTGTGATGAGCGGGGTATTAAGCATTAATTGACCGCCTCCTACACTCCTCCCTAGAATGGTATTGCCAAATGCATGAATATGATGATTTAAGAGAGAGATTGTAGTATGCTTAGCTAAGCGGGCTTACCAAAACACTTTTGGACTGAGGCAGTTACTACTATCACACACTTGATTTTAACAGGTCCCCTTGCATTGCTATTGATTGCCAGGTTGCAGAGGAAGTATGGGCTGAAAAATCTCCATCGTATGCTTATTTGCACATCTTTGGTTGTGAGGCATTTTAAAATGTTCCCAAGGAAAAGTGCAATAAATTGGATTCTAAGTCTATGAAATGTATATTTATTGGTTATAGGGATGATGTAGATGATATGGGCTATCGCCTATGGGATCTACAAGCTTGCATGGTTATCCACATCCATGAGGAAAAGATGCATAAGGAGCTTGACCAAGTAGTTGAGGTATGCAGGGTGATCTTTAGGAGGAGCCTCTTGCTCTCGTACAACTAGCTAGATAGCCTACAGTAGTGGATGCTCTCATAGCCCAAGATTTGTCTATTGCACATGATCACCTTGTTTTGAAATGCTCTACTAGAGTGACATGTCAACCTGAGAGTTTTACAACCTCCATAGACTATGTTATGGTTACAGATGTTGGTCACCCTCTCTCTTATGATGATGCCATGCATAGAGATGATAGTCACTCATGGAATAGAGCTATGCAGTCAGTGTTTGACTCCTTACATAGTAACCATACATGGGATTTGGTTCCTTTGCCTAGTAGTAAGAAGGCATTGCTATGTAAATGGGTATACATGGATGCCCCAAGCTTGTTTATAAGGCCAAATTGGTAAATAAGGATTTTGAGTAGGAACATGGTATTGACTTCGATGAAGTCTTTTCTTGTGTGGCCAAAATGATGACCCTACACTTGATACTAGCATTGGTTGCTTAGCTAGGTTTAGACCATTAATCAGATGGATGTAAAGATGGATTTTCTACATAGGGACTTGCATGATGAGATTTATATGTAGTAGCCTAAGGGCTTTGAGGAATAAGGTAAGGAATACCTAGTGTGCAAGTTTAGAAAGAGCCTTAATGGCCTTAAGTAGGTACCTAGGGAATGGTATCACAAGTTTGATGCTTTTATGCATTCACAAGGATATAGCCATACTGCTATAGATCCGTGTTTATACACGAACAAGGCTCACGATGGCAGCCTTATGATTTTGATAATTTGTGTGGATGATATGCTTATTTTTGGGAGCACTCATGATGAGCTAGATGCCTTAAAAACTCAACTTAAGATGAGCTTGAAGAACATGGGATAGACACCTTGCGTATTCTTGGGATGCACATCATGACAATAGCTTTAAGGGGCTCTTTTATTTGTCATAGAAGGAGTATATCCAAAAAGTCCTTGAGCAGTTTCATATGCAAAATGGTAAGCCTATTGACTATTCTTTTCCTTCTTATGTGAAGGTTAGTTAGGTTGATTATCTGCAGTTTGATGAGCAAAAGGCTGAGATGGCCAAGATCCCTTAGGCATTCATAGTGGGAAGTTTGATGTATGCCATGATAGCCACTTGTCCTGACTTCACATTTGCAATGGGAGTTGTGGCACGCAATATGGCTACACCTAGTATATGGCATTGGGATGTCGTGAAGGTTATCATGAGGTACCTGAAGGGCACAACAACTATGTGCATATATTATGGTAGCTAGGATATAGGAGTCATGGGGTACACTGACTTTCATAAATAGGACATGCAAACAATAGGAAGTCCATCTCTAGCTATGTCCTTACATTTGTTGGAGGTGTTGTTTCTTGGATGTCCAAGGTGTAAAAATACATGGCCCCTCTACTACCAAGGTTGAGTATGTTGCAGCCATTGGTGGCATGATTGATGTGGTCTCTACACTACATTTAGATTCTATGAGTGTTATTTAGTTGGCTAAGAATCTGTGGGTCTTCCATGTGAAGATGAAACACATTGAGGTGTGTTACCACTTCATCAAAGAGGTCGTTTCCCTTCAACCTTCAACCTCCATACCCGACTCTCCCTTTAACTTTGGTTTCGTGCAATAGTGACAATGTCTCCTCTAAAATCCTCCACCATCCTTGCTATCTCCGATCGAGATGTGGGACTAATTCCTTATTATAATCGACTCAAAAGCTTCTTTGTACTAGATCGTACACCATGGGACTTTCCAATAAATGCATGCCATTTCGCACTTTGTACTAGATCACTCGCCAAATCATTAACACATGCATTATACAAGTTGATAGACCCTTTGAATCCCTCCTTGGTCAATCAACTTGCATACATTGACTTTGCTAGATTTGCAGTTGGCATATGAGTAGTATCCTCTACCATCCACACAAATACTAGCAAAAGAGTGTATGGATCATGAGAAAACATTTGCTTAGCATATCACATCATACTCTTATGGATCAGTATTACCTTGAAAAAGTATTAGCTCCAACATGGATATTTGATATGCCATGACTAAGCCAACAATCCATTGCCAAAAAATTGCAATCTGCAACTTTGCTTGAGGCCCACCAGGCCTAAATGAATTGCTATTGCACTTTAGCATCATCTTTCGTGGCTACACACCTCCACATGCAGCACAAACGCTTATGTTCATCTTGGAAATTCTTTTGCACATATTGTGATGTGTGCATTTGGAGACATTGTTCCCAATGAAATAAGCAAGATTTCTCTCTTCCTTGCATTATGTTGTCTGGACTACCATTGAACATTGTATGGATGGTACTCTCCATCCATTCATTCAACTTTGACTAGAATAGGACTTGTGCATTTGTATCCTCTTCCTTTATCTTGCATATTGCCATAGTCATCAACTCTTGTGCACTGTTCAAAAAACAAGGTAGTAATTGAAGGTCGAGGAGCACTATGTTCATTATGTTCACATTGTGATGGTAAAATCGTGTAAGAGAAAGTACCTTGCGTCATATACATATACTATCATGGTGGTTCAATCATTAATACACATATGGTTAAAGCATATCCAACATTGCGTATGTTCCTGGTGCCATTCCTTTACATATGATTCTAAGTCACCCTTGAGGCTAGCCCAGTTGTTGACTTTTTGAATATAAAGCATATGCTATCATCACTTGCTAGGGAAATAGGCTACCAAGGAAAAATTTGTATGCATAACATTACTTTAACTTTAGAAGACGAGATTCCATACCTTGATTGATCTCAACACATGCTATACAAACCATATGTTTGAACCTATGAGCATGGAATATTAAACATCGTATATTGGACTTTTTCATTATATTTACGGTATGACTAGTTTTTGTGAATGGAATAATATATTACCGGTTCTTGTAAATGTGGTTGGAGCTCCTTGAGTATTGTTGAGAGTTCAATGTCAGACATGGAAATACCATGCTTGTGAAGCATGACACTTGTCACTAGTCTTCTAGCCACAATCACTTACAAGTGTCGAGAACTAGTTGCACTAAAGCCTATTACCTTTTCATATATGATTTTTTGCACCTCTTTGAAATTTGCTTTGCAGGTGCCTCTTTGCACCTCATGTTTATCTATACCGTGATGGATGAATAGTCTTCATATTGTGCTTGTCGACATCACACAATACACTACATATTCACACTTGGAGAGAAAGATGTGGGGGTGCTTGCAATAGAATCATCTAAGGCTTTCGAGACCATCAGATATTCCAATAGTCGATATGTTGGTATTAAGTTTCCCTACATGGCATGATATGAGTGTTAATCCATAGAATTTACTCATAATGGGTATAAAAGCCAAGACATGCTATCCCAATATGACTTTAGAGACTTTGCAAATGAAGAGTCTTATACTTGTCCATGCCACTTGGTTTAGTGGACTAGAAATTGAGCACCTAGTGCAAATTTCTATTTGGACACTCTAGTTCTCCAATGCAATTGCTTCGATGAACGGTGTTGTGATGCCATGCATTCATACCTGAAAAACCTAGGTTGTGAAGTTTAAATAAGTGGAATCACTCTTGTATCTTTAGTTACTTCTTTCCATTTGCCTTTATTATTTCATTAGCTAATGAAAAAGAGGTATAAGGTGGTTGGGTGTTGTGCAGAATGATAGAATGTCTTCATGCTAGAATAAAGTGGAGTTTATGTTGCCATGCATCAAGTGATAAAGTGGAAGTAATTATGAGACGATCAAGCTAATGCATGGACATATTATCATTTGTTATGGTGTAAATTCATTATTGTTGGCATTGTTAGGGTCAAAAGATGAACGATAGACTTTAACCACACACTTATGCATTGCAATAAACAAAGTTTATGTGTGGAGTGGAAGAATAATAACAAAGTGTTAGTTTATATTGCTAGCATTTGGGACACACCTTATGATGACTGCATGCTTTGAGTGTGCTTACATGAGGAGAAATAAGTGTCGACTTTTTGAGTTAGGGAAAGCAATTAAGGGGACGAAAAATGAAAGGGTCTCATGTAGAAAGCCTTTTTTGGGGGGAATAAAGGTTGGAGTGGGAGGACCAATTGAGGCATCATATTCTTTATAAAGGATCTTTTCAATCTTCTTGGAAACAATAGGAAAACAAAAACACTATGTTACACTACATTTTGGGGGACATTAAGGCTTGCTTTTAGTAGAGAAAGGGCTAGGGTGGAGAGAAGAGGATCATCAATCAAGGGCTACCTTAGAAGGAGAAGGCCATAAAGCCATCTAGGTGAGGCTCTCATAAGGGGGCAAAAGACTAAAATCAACTTACTTGTTCTTCATGGCCGTGATGATAGCATGACTGCAACAATGTTTACATCGTAGATTGAAGATGTGAATAAAGGCAAGAGTTGGTGCTACAATGCACTTATCACATGAGTTGTTGTGATAGAATAGAAACAAGAAAGGATTTTGAATAATACAATTTTGACGGCAAAGTTAAATTCATGATGCCATTCAAATATGAGACAAGTTGGACTACTCAAAGGGAGCTAATTGAAGCTAGAGAAGATGAATACATCAAGCATGTCGACATGACGAACACTGAAGTTGAACACCTCTCAATGATTACCCATAGTCGAGAATGCACTAGAAGCCACGTGGGATGACTGACTATAGCTGACACTATGTCTCATATTCAATCTCATGCAATGCTAAAAGTATCATAGCATCGATAAGCCTAATATCATCAAAGGAGATCAAGAGATGCTACTCAGGGACATGAAGTAGACGTGTAACATAGACTTGCAACATTAACAAAACTCATGTGATATTGTACTTTTTCCTTAACCTTCACATCTTCATCTCATCTCCTTACTATCCATCTACCAAATTTGGAGCATTGCTTTTTCTCTCTATAGTGTCCCTTAAGAACTTCATCTTGAGTTCTTGAAACTCCATGATGAAGTCCTCCCACATAACCATTTACAATACTTGAAGGCCCAATTCATGTGTTTCTCTAACAGCATAAGGAAGCTTATCTCCTTTGTTATTTAAAAAGCTTCTCATTTTATCCAGCTTAGCTTCATATCTATGATGTGGTTATCATATGCTTAAAGCTTATGGACTCTTTACATATCAACATCTTCGAGGCTTGTCCACAAGTACCAAAATTGTCAAAGGTGAGACTTCTTCCATCTTGCAAAGTTCTTGCCATCCATGGATTTATGGCTTGACACAATCATCCTTTGACAAGCCACAAATCCATAGAGGATCAGGAACTTTGCAAGATGGAAGAAGTCTCACCTTTGATAGTTTTTGTACTCATGGACAATCCTTGAAGATGTTGATACATAAGGAGTCCATTAGCTTTAAGCACATGATAACCACATCATGGATATGAAGTTGAGCTGGATAAAAGGAGAAGCTTCTTAAATAACAAAGGAGATAAGCTTCCTTATGATGCTAGAGAAACACATGAATTGGGTCTTCAAGTATTGCAAATGGTTATGTGGGAGGACTTAATCATGATGGAGTTTAGAGAACTCAAGATGAAGCTCATAAGGGACACAATAGAGAGAAAAAGCAATGCTTCGAATTTGGGAGATGGATAGTAAGGATGTGAGATGAAGATATAAAGGTAAAGGAATAAGTACAATATCACATGAGTTTCTTAATGTTTCAAGTCTCTATTACATGTCTATTTCATGTCCTCAAGGAATATCTGTTGATCTCCTTTGATGATGTTAGGCTTATTGACATTGTGATGCTTTTAACCTCGCATGAGATCAAAGATGAGACATACTGAGTCTTCCCACGTGGCTTCTACTACATTTGATCGTAGGTCATCAATGAGAGGTGTTCAGCTTCAGTGTTCATCAAGTCGGCATGCTTGATGCGCTTTTCTTCTTTGGCTTCAGTTAGCCCCCTCTAATAGTCTAGCTTTCGGACAGCATCATCCATTTAACTTTGTCGTCAAGCCTAGACTGTATTCAAATCCTTTATTGTTTTTGATCTATCACAAAAATTCCTATGACAATTGCATTGCAACGCCAACTCTTAGCTTTGTTCATGTCTTCTTCAATCTATGATGTAAACATTGTTGTAGTCACGCTATCATCACATCCACAAAGAACATGTAAATTGATTCTAGTCTTTTTCCCCTTATGAGAGCCTCACATAGATGGATTTATGGCCTTCTCCTCCTCAGGTATCCCTTAATTGGTGATCCTCTTCTCTCCTCCATAGCTCTTTCTTTTCTAAAGGCAAGCCTTGATGGTCCTTTCAAAAATGCAAATGGAAAGAACTAACTAAAGACACAAGAGCAACGCCGCCTTATTCGAACTTCAATACCTAGGTTTTTCAGGTATGGATGTGTGGCATTATGACATGCATCCCCTCTAAACTTGCTCATCTCTCAAATGACCCACATCTACATATCCTATCTCATTTGAGCTCTAAAACAACTCCAACTCCTCATCCTCAACATCCAATGAAGGGGAGCTACGGAGCTCTACCCCGAGACCTATGGATTGCTTATTGGTCAAGCATTTCAAGCCGAGCGGGTGTAATGAGCTTACCTTGATGGTTGATTGAGTTTCCTCCTCTCTCTTGCATGTCGGTAGCTCCACGATCCTTGAGGCAAGCTCAAGCAACCTCAAGCCCTCTCCCTCAAGCTCCATCCTCCATAGCCGTGCGAGAGAAGAGAAGAGAAGAGAAGAAGAGAAGATGAAGAGAGAAGATGGGGAGCTTATTCTCCACGATCCCTCACTCTCACACACTCACTCCCTCACTCCCTCACACTCCCTCAATCCCTCACTCAAGCACAAGCAAGAAGGCAAGAAACAAAAGAAGAAGAAGAAGAAGCTTTGCCCACGCACAAGAATGAGCTTCTCATTCACTTTTGAACTTTATATACATGCCCTACTTTTTGGGCGGTCGTCCCCACTTTTTACATGGTCGGCCATTAGCCTAGGCCCTCTTTTCCTATTTCCCACCGTTCTAACTTATCCCATTCCCAACTAGTGAATACAATTTGCACAGGAGTGAGCCTGGCACTCCTTTACAAGGATTTGGGAGCGCGTTCACAATTAATGGTGCGCTTTTACTCTTTTCTTTTCTTAAGGCAACATTGAGGCCTTCTAGAGAGGTCATCATTCAAATTTTTCAGGGTCTGACTTCCATCCGGGGCGCCTTTTCCTTCCTTTGTCGTGTGCCCTTTCAGTTATCTCCTTCTTCCATTTTCCCTCTCCTTTGTGCTGCGATCAACATCCAAAGAAACATCATCCTTGGCTACATCATCCACTGCATTCTCATCAAGCTCTCTAGCCATCGGATCATCTTCTATCAAGCTCTCTATTTATATAGGTATCTTTTTCTCTCCTCTTGAAGATTTTGATCCTTTTTCCCACAATAGGTACTTTCAAGGCTGTCCCATCAAGCTTAATTAGCTCATAAGTAGTATTGTCATATGCATGCCTCACCCTATAAGGCCCAAACCACCTTCTTTCCATCTTGCGAATAATGCTATGCCAATTGTCCAAGTTGTTTATCATACACTAATACCCAATCTCACTCTTCCATTGCTCTAGGTCATAGCCTATGCTTGCTATTTATCAAACATATCCTTACTTTGTAGCCTACCTTCTTTGAGCTTTTGCACTACACATTGTATGTCCTTTGTCCTTCGCTCAAGTTGGTGAATGCAAAGAACTAAGAGTAAAACACTCCAAGTAACTGCACAAGCCTCTATCGGCATAACTAGCTTTTGTCCACACATCAACTCTAAATGCATATAACCTACGGTAACACTATGAGTAGTGTGATCCACCCAAAGAGGATAGGCTAACATCCTCAACCAATCTCCAATCCTTCCACCACAAGCTATTGGAAAGCCTTCACTATAAGTGGATGACCTCTCTTACTCTTCCCATTTCCTTTTGGATTATGTGTAGAAGTTAAAGCCAATTCAATATTATGCTTAGAGAAGAATTCCCTAGCCTCATATACATCTAACTCTCCATGATCTACAATAGTCTTCCCCACACAACAATACCTACAAAAGATCTCCTGAAGTAAAAACTTGCATATGACACTAGTAGCCTTTATTCCTTAATGCTTTTCCTTCAACCTGATTGGTAAGAGCCTCCCTTGCAAGTACTATATATCTCATTTGGCAAAGCCCAATCAGAATAGTAATCAAATAAACAACCCACTTGTAGTGCATACAAAGTGGATATGTCACATACAACTCATCCCTATGCCACATTGAAGAGTACAATTGACACTCCCAACATGTCTCCACAAAGTGTCATACATCCTTATACATATTTTTCCACCAATAATGCTCTTTTATCTTTTCATAGGTAGCACATACTCCTCTATGTCCAGCCCATAAACTTTCATGAAACTTATGCATCACCTGCAATTGCATAGCTTTGTCATACACAACATGTAAGGACATTCCACCTCTCTCCTTAGGATGCTTCTACAACAACCCATCGTGCAAGAAATAGCCATAGGCATTATGCCTAATCTTCCAATACTCTACATCAGACCAATCAAAAATTTTAGTGAGTGTACTCAAATACCATCCAAACTGCAAGCCACTCACATAACTTAAGCTCCTTTGAAAAAGCCTTAAAAGAAGACACATGGCAATAGTGATCAACCTTGATTGAAATTTCCGTTGCTTCATCCTCTGCAAGTGTTTACCGCAGCACAGAGGAGCGAGAAATGGAAAAAAGGAAAATAGCAAAAGGCGCAGGACAAGGAAAAAAAAGGCGCCTTAACCGGTAACCAGACCCTGAAAAAATTAAAAGCACGAGCATGACTCGCAGGAAGTCTTAGAGTCGCCCAAGGAAAGTAAAAGAGTAAAAAGCACACCACTAAGTGTGAAAGCGCTCCCGAATCCTTGTAAAAGAGCGCCAGGCTCACTCTTATGCAAATTGTATGCATTACTTGGGAATAGGATAGATTAGAACGATGGGAAATGAGAAATGGGCCTAGGCTAATGGCCGGCCATGTAAAAAAGGGGATGGCCGCCCATGAAAAGTAGGGCATGTATATAAAGTTCAAAAAGTGAATGAGAAGATCATTCTTGTGTGTGGCCAAAGCTTCTTCTTCTTCTTCTCTTGTTCCTTGCCTTCTTGCTTGTGCTTGAGAGAGGGATTGAGAGAGTGTGAGGGAGTGATTGTGTGAGAGTGAGGGATCTTGGAGAAGAAGCTCTCCATCTTCTCTCTTTATCTTCCCCTCCTCTCTTCTCTTCTCTTGTCTTACGTGTGGCTATGGAGGATGAAGCTCATGGGAGAGGGATTGAGGTTGCTTGAGCTTGCCTCAAGGATCGTGGAGCTACTGGTGTGCAAGAAAGAGGAGGGTACTTGATCGAGCATCAAGGTAAGCTCACTACACTCGTAAGGTAGGCATTGCGCGTCGGCTATGTGAGAGGTAGCCATGGCCACTCGGTTCGAAACACTTGAGCAATAAGTGGTCCGTAGGTCTCGGGGTAGAGCTTGTAGCTCCCCTTCATTTTGGTTCCATTGCCGGGACCGACGAAATCGAGCCTCGAGTGCCGCGCGCATCAAATCGAGCATAGAAGTAGGGCTTGCAGCCCAAACCAGTGCTCGAGATAGCTAGGAGATTTAGGAGGTTTTAATCTGTGAAACAAGTAAGTGTTTTGGTTTGTTGGAAGCATTAGTGTAGGACTACCATTCTGCATCTCTGTTTTGCATTTTGGCTGCACTAGATTAAGGTTAGATTAGGTTAAAAAAAGAGAAAACAGAAGGTTTTGGCTCTGCTGGAAATAGGGAAACAGGGGACCAGATTCAAGGATTTTGGGTGCCATCGATTTGTGCTACTCTAGGTGAGTCTGGTGCTTCTTAGTAGTGCCCTAATCATATCTGGAAAGTCTCTTGTGATTGGGTGTAGCAGGCGTCAAGTGGGATCGAAACGCGTCGAAATCACGCCTGCCACCAGATGCAGTCGGACCAGGTCTCAGTGGTCCGATTCCTAGAATCGGACCATCCGAGTCTTGAAGTCAGACCGTGCGATTCCAAGAATCGGATCGTCTGACTAAGAGAGTCGGACTGCGTGCTAGTCGGACCATCCAACATTCGGATCGAACCAAACAATTTTAGAATCGGACCCCACTACCGGATCGGACAGTCCGATCGGACGTGCCACATGGCACTCGGACCATCAGACTTTAGGAATCGGACCTGACCTATCCTACTGTTGGACTCGGACCACTCTGTCCGATTGCAAGAATCGGACCGTCCGACCGCAAGAATCGGACCGTCGGACTACTAGAGTCAGACCAACCCTGTCCGATTCCTAGAATCAGACAGTCCGATTCTGGGAATCGGATCATCCTGCTAGAAGGAAAAATAAGGATCTTTAGTTGACCCTGCCACCACAGACTTGACCCCCAGGACACAACCCTGAACACCCCCAAGACCCAGTTTGACCATCAGAACCTCAGAGACTAATCGAACTTAGAGCAGAATAGAAAACGCAACACAGACCTTCAGAAAGACCATAGAATAGCCGGGAACCGAGCTTAGAACTCAAATCAAGCTAAGAATGTGGAGAGAAACAGAGTGGAGTTCGCATTAAACGCTTTCTGCATTAGCGCTTCACTCTTGTGTTCCACTAAGTTTGCACTGCAAGAAAAGAGAAAAGCCTATTTTCGCACCAAGCACCACGAAAGCACTAAGCATAACAGACTTAGACAGGTGCATGAGTGCCCTACTAGTAGGACCGGGAGAAGACACGAAGACACGGAAAGCAACAATATAGAGGATTGGACGCTGCCAGAGCTGCTTGGATTTATTGACAACCTTGTGGAGCTGGAAGCAAAAACAATGTCAGGATCAAGAGGTGAACGAGGAGAGGACCAATTAGACTTAGGAGAATTTCCAACCTCAGTCCAGGAACTGGTCCACAACCACGATCTACTCACTAGGACCGTGATGCAGGGCAGACATATAGAGGAAGTGGTAGAAAACCTGGAAGAAGAGAGAAGAGCAATCAAGAGAGCGCTAGAAGGCATAATTGCCTACAATCATGAGCAAAAGGCTAGAAGGCTACAGCAAGACATAGATATGTACGAGGCAGACGAGTGCTAGACCTAGCTGGAGTGGCCAAATCTGGACCGAATGTAGAGAGGGAACGGGCAATAGAGGTTGACATGACATTGAGTGAACTAGTAGCAAAGCGACTCTTGGATAATATGTCCGTTGAACAGAGCGCTACTGCCCTAGCCACCGTGCTACTATCGGGATTGAAAGTCACGCAAGGGGCTAAAGGGCAGGCTAGAATCCCCATCTTAGCAAAACAACTAGCTAGATACGAACCTAGTAGTGACTCGTACAGCTTCATGGAGCAGTTCGAGCAAGTATGTGAGGCAAACGGTCTTACTGACCCTGCACAGCGAGCTCAAGCTTTCGGCCTATGCTTAGGCGATAAGGGGAGGACCTGGTATTCTAGTCTAGATGACGCAGAATGTACGAACTTTGTTCGCCTTAAGGGCCTCTTCATCAAGAGGTTTTCAGAGGCAGGGTATTCGGATAACCTCATCGTTAGGTTGATGAATATCAGTCAAAGGGAGAAGGAAGACGTTAGGGATTACGTCACTTAGGTGCGTAGCCTCTACAAGAGAATCCCTGCCAATGAGCGACCTACCGAGAGGGCAGTGTCTACAGTGTTCATGAACGAGATTCAGAGTGAGGAGCTCTACAAGGCTTTAGCCAGTAACTCCACCTTGCAATGAGACATGCTAGCTAGAGTTTTTGAGGAGACAATACGCGTAGATGATCAACTCAGGGAATGCAGCATGAGGACTACCAATCGAGAGAGTGCAAGCCAGAGGGACCCTGAGAGATTAACTACTTCGAGGAAAAAAGAAACTGCTAGTGTGCAGGATAAGGGAAAGAGTGTAGACCACGACTAGGGGATGGCAAAAATGAGAATGGAGATTACACGGTTGCAAGACTGGTAAGGAAGCATGTGAGATCGCATGTACAATGTTTATACTACAGTGGCAATCACCTCCCAGTTGAGTGCCAAGATCCTAGATCTCGGCCGTGCTCAAATTGCGATAGATTTGGGCATGATGCAGTGCATTGCAGAATGTCGAGGAGATTCCCATACGTGCAGCAGTACAACCCTCCATACTTAGGTAATGGGCCACCCAATTTCTTTGGGAGGGGAGCCTAGTTAGCTCTCCCAGCATCGACTGACTCAAGACCTGTCGTACCTAGGCTGGAGATGAACCCAACTAGTATACCCAGACCACCAGGGCCTTTTGTAACCCACCCATCTAGCAATGCTCCTGTTCACTTTGTGGAGGAGCCTAATGAGGAAGAAATATAATGTCAACCCGTACATATCCTATGACGAGGAGGGCAACCCAGTCCTAATGGACTATCGGCCGGTGCCGGTGATGGCTTTAGGAAGAGGAAGAGGCAGAGGCTTTGGAGGGCCAAGCCAAGATCCAGTCACATGCTGGACTTGTGGCCACCCACGCCACATTTCATCACGCTGCCTAGAATGAGAACAAGCTAATAAGGACAAAGCGGATCTCTGATGCACAGAGTGTGGAATCACACATCTGTTTCTTGACTGTCCTAGGCAGAAGCCATCAACCAACTCTGCCAACATGCCATCGGTGCCTTTGGGGCTTTTTGGAGTGGAAACCTTTGACAGTGAGGATACACCCATCCCACTACATGTTATGATGTGAGCTCAAACAAATCAGGCATGCATCTCTTTGCCAAGGCCAAGTAACCTTGATGCAACCTCAATAGGAAAGAAAAGCCGAAGGAGATGGAAAAAGAGAACTGATGCAAAGATAACTCTTAAAACCGAGGAAGCGACTATGTTAGTAATGGGAAAGAGAGTCACAGACGTAGAAGTGGAGACCTCAGCTCCTAAGATAGCCGAGCTAGGGAGTGTTAAGGTAGGGGAATATCCCCATCCCAAACAGCAGCTCGAGGCTATAGCTAAGGTCAAGGAGAGGGTCAAGGACACCCAAAAGCACCTCAAGGATGCTGAACCCATATTAGAAGATCCTATTGACGATTTCTCCAGCGTGAGCACACCAGTCTCACCTTCAAAACCACAAGCTGCAAGCATACCTGCACCACTGGGGGCAACTCATCAGCAAGGCCAAGGGGAAACTTGCCAGGGCAGATAGAACGCATGGCCTAGAAATGCTAGCCTCAGGGGAAGACAAGAGCCCAGTAGCCTCCTCACAACCTTGTTGTCTACTCCAGTAACTCTAAGCTTGGAAGACCTGCTTAGGCAGATTCATTCCTTATGGCAGGAGTTAAAAGACTTGATGGAGGGACACACAGGACTTGCAGGTGCTGATCCGCAAGATCATGATGCGGTTACACAGATCCCAAGTCTAACTCTACACTCGACTCCTAAGTCTTTGCACATCAATGCTTTTTGGGAAGGCACTGAAATGCATGCAGTTTTACCTGTCCTAGCCTTAGGAGATATGATGCGAAAATGAATTGTAGACACAGGTGCAAGTGTTAGCGTACTAAGCCATGCAGTCTTAGAGGCATGGGGAAACCCTCCTGTAGAGACTGCCAGGTTTAACGTCACGTTAGCAAATGGAATGAAGGTAAGACCATTCGGGGTCTTAAAGAATTGGCCAGTAAAGATTGCCGGTGTGCAGTTTTCCGTAAACTTCATTGTCATGAAGGGAGTGGATTACGACATACTATTAGGCTGACCTTGGATGAGGAATGCGTGTGTCATTGAGGACTGGGGTAATGGTTTGATTTTCCTAGGGAACAGAACTAGTGCAGTAAAGGTAGAGATGGACACTTGGAAGACGACCCTTGTTAACCTAGATGCCATCTCACCTATGCTGAAAGGCGATACTCAAACGTCCAAACCCTATGGATCACTCACTAAATATATTCCTTGCCCTGAGGATGAGATGGATTGGATGCACGTTTTGGCAACCATTGACCTACCATTCTCGGATGAGGAAGAACTATATCGGCAGGCTGCTAAAGCCGCAACCATGCCAATTGAGGAGCCAATTGTACCACTCTGCATGATGGCAGGAAGCTCACTCAACCTAGGCAAACCAGCTTCGTTCCATATCCCCAACAACAAACTAGAGCTTCAGGAAATCGTAGAGTATTTGACCAACAAATTGGAAGGCAACTTGGCTGCTAACTTAAAACCTCTACATGATCTATTAGCTAAGCCAGAATGGAAATGGACAAAGGTCCACGACCTGAATTTGTTATATAACTGGGCTTTAGTTACTGATGACAAGGAGACTGGAGAGGAAAGCTTAGGTGATGATGAGCAGTCAGAAGGACAGGAATTTGATGACGAGGAGTATGAGGATTGTCGCTCTACGGGAGAGGAGAGTGAAGAAGAGATAGATACAATGGAGTACGACATGGAAGGAAAAGTGATAGAACAAATCAGGGCAGACTTGAGGCCTAGGAGAGGAAGGACCAGTTAGAACAAAAAAGGAGTCATACGAATGGAGTGTGACAGATCCTGGCTAGAACACATAGGAGCCGTGGATTACGAGCAAGCCGGAGTGGCACGACCATGGGTAATCCCAGTGCTAAAGACTAATGCACCTACTGAACTACGACCCCTTGGGGAAATACCTTCCTCAAGTGAGGGATGCGAGTTTAACTCAGAGTCAGAAGTCAGCACTGAGAGTGATCCCGAGATACCACAACCTTCTAAAGTCAAATGCACCAAGGGAGACTTGCCAGTCCACCTAAGGCGCAGGAGGCTAAAGGAGGAGGCCAGGAAGCAAGAAAAGGACTCAAAAAAGCAGAAAGGCAAAAGAAACCGTAGGATCTACCCAAACGGTTTACAAAATTTAAAAAGGGTGACAGAGTGGTGATTCTACTAGGTGCGAAAAGGCAAGGCCAAACTAGTGAACCGATCGAGGGACCCGCCAAAGTCAAGGAAGTTAACTTGGCTAGGGAAGGTGAAAAGCCAAGACCTGTATTCATTGCAGATGACTTGACGGAGGATGAGGAGACAAAACTTGTTGCACTCTTACAAGAGTACATTGATGTATTTGCCTGGACATTGGAGAACTTAAGGGAGTTGACCCTAGGGTTGTGACTCATAATATCCCAATGGTCCCTGATGCAGTGCCAACGAAACAATGACCTTACCCCATGAATCCCAAACACACCCATGCAATAAAAGAGGAGATTGATAAAATCATGAGGGCAGGATTCATATATGAGATCGAGTACACGGACTGGGTATCACCTATCGTGATTGTCATGAAGAAAAATGGAAAAATTCGAGTGTGCATGAACTACAAGAAAGTGAATGCCGCTACAAAGAGGGATAACTATCCTTTACCTTACACCGAGCACATGCTTGAGAGGGTAGCAGGTAAAGAAGCCTATAGTTTTCTGGATGGTTTCTCAAGCTATAATCAAGTGCAAGTGCACCTCGACGACAGGCAGAAGATTGCCTTTGCCACGGAATGGGGTGTATTCGCCTAATTGTCATGCCTTTTGGGCTAATGAAAGCACCTGCGACTTTTCAACGCCTAATGTGCACTATCTTTAAGGACATGCTTAGGCGCGAACTGGAAGTGTTTGTAGACGACTTATGCATACACTCTAGTTGGGCCGAACACTTAGAGAAATTGAGAGCTGTCTTTGAAAGGTGTAGGTTGTACCACCTCTCGTTGAACCCCTTAAAGTGCCAGTTCTGGGTGAAACATGGATGCATCTTAGGGCACGTAGTGTCAAGGAACGGCATTGCCACTGACTTTTCTAAAGTCAGAGTCATTGTTGACTTACCGCCACCCGATAACTACAAGGGAGTTCAATGCTTCTTAGGACACGCTGGATATTATCGACGCTTTGTACTTAATTACGCACTAATTGCTAGACCATTGTACAAGATGTTGATAGTGTTCAGTGGATTGAGGAATGCCAGCGCGCATATGAGGAGTTGAAAAAGGCTCTTACTACTGCACCAATCTTACGAGCCCCAGACTCGAACATAACGTTTCATGTACACATAGACGCCTCTAAGTTCGCTATTGGAGTTGTGCTATGCCAGCCTGGTGAACATAACTTAGATTACCCTGTGAGTTTTGCCAGCAAGCAGCTCACAGAGACCGAGATGAACTATTCCACGACAGAAAGGGAGGGGTTGGCCATGGTATTTGTGGTAAAGAAATTTAGGCATTACCTGTTGGCCACTCCCTTTGTCTTCTTTGTTGACCATCAAGCCTTGCTATATCTTGTGAACAAGCCTTGCGCTACGGGATGCATAGCTAGATGGTTACTCCTTCTACTGGAGTTTGACTTCTCTGTGGTTGTACGCAAAGGAAAGCAGCATTACATGGCTGATCACATGTCCCCCATACCCACAGGAGAAGCCGCTGGACAAGGCATACCTAACGATTTACCGGATGCTCATCTCTTTAACCTGTCTAGCGAGAGAGAATTGTTTAAAGCTAATCTGACGCCGTATTGGGCCAATGACATAGTGCAAGTGCTAGAGAGTGGACTACCTGAGAGACCCATTGAGAAGGCCAGGCTGATAAGACTTATCCTGAAAATTCAGCCATACCAACTGATAGCCGACCAACTCTACAGGTTGGGACAAGATGGTTTATTGCGCAAATGCGTATGTGAGCACGAGATGCACGATGCATTGAAAGAAGCACATGGCGGAATCGCTGGAGGACACTTTAGCGGGGACACAACAGCCCAAAAGGTGCTACAATCCCAACTATGGTGGCCCACCCTTTTCCGTGATGCAGCTAAATTCGTAAAGCACTGCGATGAGTGCCAAAGGACCAAAGTGCTTGTGCGGAAAGACAAGATGGAGTTGACCCCTGTCATAGCCCAACAACCCTTTGAAAAATGGGACATCGATTTTATTGGACCTATTAGTCTTGCGGCACAATATTACCAAGCTCGCTACATCATAGTGGCAACCGATTATCTAACGAAGTGGGTAGAGGCACGAACCACGAGGAAGAATGATGCTAGAACCACTGCAAAATTCTTGTGGGAGCAGTTCATTTCACGGTTTGGCTATCTAATCGAACTTGTAAGTGACCAAGACACGCACTTCATTAATGAGGTGATTTCCCACTTGCTCTCTACCTTCCTAATAATTCATCGGAAGTCCTCTCCCTATTACCCTCAAGCTAATGGCCAAGTCGAATCCACGAATAAAATCTTAGTCAACGTGCTTACAAAGGTAGTGTCTACTTCAAGAAGTGACTGGGACAACAAGCTAATGGCGGCCTTGTGGGCCTATCGCACAGCTTATAAAATGGCTGTAGGACAGACGCCTTTTAGGCTGACGTACGGAACTGAAGCCATTTTACCCTTAGAATTCTTCATCCCTAGCTTAAGGATAGCAGTCCAAGAGCGTTGGGAGGGAAGAGAGACTTGGACCAATCGCTTAGTGGAGTTAGAGCGCCTAACAGAGACCAGACTCCTCGCCACTCACTCTCTGATTTGTGAGAAGTCTCGACAAAAGATGTGGTTTGACAAGCATGTCAAACAACGAGACTTTGAACAAGGGGACCTTGTTTTGCTATACTCTGTAAAAGGACATAAACAGAAGATGAAGTTTCGAGGGCTAGGGCCTTTTAGAGTACGCATGATTGGTAGAATAGGGAATGTTGAGTTAGAGACACTTGAAGGCGAAGGAATAGGCTTTTTTAATGGTAGCCGCATAAAGAAGTACTATCCTCCTTCCCATCCATTACATGAGCCACCCATGCTAGAACCCCCAATGAACATCTGCATGGCTACTATAATTGACCTTATAGATCAAGACAAAGAAGCAGTGGCACCGGCGTATCTACGAATCACAGTCACATGAGCGACATATTCTTTCGATGCCTTGATTGATGAAGGTGCCGACTACAACATCTTGATGCATGACCATTGGACACGCATTGGTCAACCGAAACTACAGCCCACTAATGCCAAACTCACCCCGTTTGGGGGTAATGCTTATTCACTCCTAGGGAAGTGCAAGGTAGTCGTTTCTATCGAGTCTCAAAGTTTACCAGCTTTCTTCCATGTGTTGCGTAACACTAAAGGATCCGGTAATATGTCACTATTAGGTCATACTTTCAAGAAGCAAATGAACTGTAATGTGGATTACAACCTAAACCGCATTCATCTTGCTATAGGCAATGTGCGTATAGTGACGACTTTTAGCAAGGGCTGTCCTGACTCCTCCACCATTACGAAGCCACCGGTAGAAACCCCTATGACCAAGCTTCAACCCAAGTCTAAATAGAAGAAAACTAAGGCCTCATGCCAGGCTCTCGACCCTAGGCCCAAACCCACCAAGAGTGCTCACAAGGCCAAGGAGTCCAAGCTTATATGGGTGCCAAAATGGCAACGACCACATCCGGGTAGACCACCCAAACGTGATTCTAAATGCCAAAATAATAAGCCATCATGGCCTAAGAGGCAGTCTAGATGCTATCGACGTAGACACATAGCCACGCCGTGATGGATCCCCAAAGATCTCTTGCGAGCACAAGGATACTATGAGGGCAACCCCTGTATTTGGGTGCCTAAAAATGGCAAGTTTAAAAGCTCATCTACAAGCAATCTCACCCCAGTGAGGGAGGCTTGCACACATGGTGCCCAGGGCATAGTCAGCAAACCATTGCCCACTGTGGCTAGTAAGCCCTATCTCATCTATCGACCAAAGCAAACGCCACAAGCCTTAGACTTACCTAATCCAGAGAACTTAAATACCCCCATGACTGCTCACTCAGAACCTAGCACAACTCCCATGCCCCCAGAGCTTCCTACAGCACCTCAAAGTGCTTCGGAGTGCAAAGCCACACCTGTGACACCAATAATGGAGTCACCACTATCCAGTCCATTTGCAACATTCCCACCAGCAGGTCTTAAACCTTCCTACACGGTACAACCTTTCCTTTCCTTGGCTAAAGACCTCATCACGACTTCTGGGGATGACTTAGTAACCTGCATCAAGATGTTGGACAAAACTTTCACTACATTCGCTAGAAGTTATGAGAGGCTAGACCTAGGTCTTCTTGACAAAACACTTGCTTCGGATGTTCGTGCATTACCATGCACTTGGGAAGAATACGAACTTATGACCGGTAAATTCTCCAAAATTGCTGCTGAATTGATAGCAAACAACGAAATCTCAAAGGAGCAAGTTGCCCTTAAAAGACTGATCACTTCATATCGTAAGCCTCCTTGTTCTGTTCCTGAGCACGAGTTGCAAGAGCTCACGCAGATGGCAATCTCGCCTTCCACGTTCTTGCAACAGTGGTTTGTTATGAGAATCCAATGGGAGAAAAAAGGTTGCCGGATAATGACCAATGCTGAGCAACGCAGGGCAGTTAAAACCATCGAATATGACCCTACTTATGTGGCACCTATCTCGTTTAGGGTTTTTGCCATCGCTCGCAACCAGCATTTAGACGACCATGTGCTCGTTCACCCTTACATTGACCAATTCCTTACGGAAGAGGAATTACATGTTGCAAGCCGCCTTAATACTGGAGATCTCTTTCACGATGTCTTGACCTACATCTCCCAAGTCTCCATCCAACCATCTGCTCTTGATTGTCATGCCCAACTCGAATATAATCCAAGCTTCTATGATTGGTTATTGGCTAAGTAAGTCAATCCACGAAAAAAAGCATTTGCCTCGTACTTCCTGTGCTAATCCTAGGAAGGATTCCTTGAAAGATCCAAAGGGGGGGGGGAGCAATGTGAGCAAGAGCAGAGCAAAATGAGAGTCAGCAAAATGAGAGTCATGCTATCTAGCAGAATGTTATGATTAATTGAGTTTCAATGGAAGATACTGCAAAGGGAAAACAATAGCAATTGCTGCTGTGAGTCTGTCTCTAAAATTCAAGCCTCTAAGCAAGTATACCAATTTTTGACACATATATTTTTTCTCTCAAAATTGAGTTTTGTTAGAAATAAGCCGATTTTTAAGCATTAATGTTGGCATGGTGTGTTGACAGGTAACCACCATGGCAGGACAAGACAAAGGGGGCAAACTCCCATTTTCTAAAGAAGAGGTGACCAAGTGCATCAGTGTCGAGACACGAGGATTTAGTCAATTCACCTTCAAGCACACGCTAAACCTGGATGAGGCCATCTTGGAGGAACATGCAGTCAAAGAATTTGTGGACATATACCACCTCCACAAGTATGTGGAAAAGGTGGGGCAGGCCGTGGATTACAGCATGTGTGCTGAATTTCTGAGGAACTTTAATAAGGGCAGGAACTGTGGCACTGTCACAGTGAGGACAGGGGAGCAGGAAAGAAGAGTTGAAGTGCCCCTTAATGCGGCAATCGTAGAGAAGGCCTTGGGGCTCGTACCCAAGAAAGAGAGGTGGCCGAGAAGGGATGTTTACGCCATGCTGGGGGTAAAGAAAGAAGAGGTGCACATAGTGGATGGAATCAGCTTGGCTGACATACCAGATCCAACAGTGAAGGTGCAAGCAAAGATGATCCACACACTCTTCTCGGGCCAAAGGTACAATGCATTGATGAACAGGATCGGGGTCCCATTGTTAGAAAGCATCACAGCAAGAGTCCCTGAGGAGGTAGACTGAAATGGGTTTGTGCAGAAAACCATTCAAAGCTTAGCTGCCCTTCTCACTCCAGCGGAAGCACCAACAGGAGGAGAATCCCCTGCCTCAACAACACGCTCCACAAGGAAGAAACTTGCCTCAAAGGTGGCCACAATTAGATATGGTGGTGTTTTGACAGCCATCATAAATGAAGCAATAAGGGATGCTGGAGTCATGGAAGAGCAAGCTACACATCAAAGCCCACTTCACCACGAAGGAGAAGAATCAAGTGAAAGAACGATAAGTGACAAGGGAGAACAGGAGGTGCCGCCTACACAAGAAAGCAAACCACAAGGACAAAAGAAAGGGGACAGGAGACAGAAGGAAAGGAAAGAGGAATTAAGCAAAGAAGAACACTTCCTTCCTCTTTTGTGCCTGCAACGAACTGAAACCACGACTACAACCACCACACAACCCACACCTCCCCTCAACACGGCACAGCTAATGAACATGATGTAAATGCTAGTGAGCAAAGTGGTCGAGATCGTGCCAGGAATCGGATTGAAAAGGCCCGCTGCCGCAGATGCAGAGTCACGGCAAGACCCTAAAAGACAAAGGCTAGAGGCATCAACCACCACACCCCATACTCCCATGCCTATCGACACTGACTATGATGCATATGTGGTTGAGCTACTGGCACAACTAGACAAGGCGAAGGAAGAGAAGAAAGTGGCCTTGATGGAGCTAGAAAAAGAAAAAGAAACGTTAGCTGCTCTTAGGCTAGAAGTCTCAAGGCAGGGAGCCGACTGACGAAGAGAAATGAAGGCCCTGCAGGACCAACTAGTAGCAAAAGCAAAGGAAGCCCAGGACAACGAAAGCCACCTTAGACAAAGGGTGGAAGACGAAGAGCAGAACCTGGTGGCAGAGCAAAGGAGTCTAAAGCTACTAGTGCAGCAATACAATGATCTACAGCAAAAGGTCGCTCAAGTGGAAACGCTAAGATAGGAGGTTCAGGAAGGCGAAGCCAGTACACCACAATAACATACCATGGAGCTCTATTTGTGGCAGGAGCTAGAAGAACAAAATAGATTAATAAGTGAAATTGAGTTTCTGAAGAGTGAAGGGCCAGGAGTCTCAGCAGCAGAAGCAAAACGGCTACAAGATGAAGCGCAAAGATTACAAGATGCGTTGGAGACCTCCCAGGAAGATGTAGAGGCCCTCATGGCCATGGCTTTCAATAAAAAAAGGCTATTCCTTGCTAAGATCCAAAGCCAAGAGCAGCTGGTGCAGGAAAAATCAGAAGTTCTAGCTGAGGTGCAACAAAGGCTTAGCATTGTAGATCAAGCCAAAGGGATTGCTGAAGAGCAGCTGGCTCAGAAGTCAAGAGAAAGGAACCAGTTGTGGTTTTTAACAAATGAGCAGCAACATGTAGTGACCACCCTAGCGAGCCAACTGGAGGAAGAGAGAAAAAGGATGGAAGAAAGAGCTACGGACTGGGAAAGGAATAATTTTGACAGGGTGAGAGACTTGACCGAACGCTTGCCAGTGGCAGAATGCGAAAGGGTGCTTGCAGAAGCCAGGTTGAAGCTCCCGAAATAACTACTAAAACACAGTGGCAGGCCTTCTTCAACACGGTACTCCATGTCACACAAGCTGAGGGCGATGATCCAGTGGAAAAGGTGAAAAGAAAGTTGGAGCTGACCACCCGAGCTCTAAGATATGGTCTTCAAGAGCGGGAGCTCCCAATGAGTACATGGATCACTAAGGAGCAACAATTCCACTACTTACGCTGTACGGGCCTTTCCACTGCTGAGCTCAAGGAGCTAGGTTTTGAGGAGCATGAACAACCACCACCACCACCGCCAGTTATCCCATCTGTGGTTGAGCGACATGTCGAAGAGGGTCCGGATTTCGAGCAAGGTGATGAAGAAGAGCAACAAAGAATGATGAGTCTGCCTCAACCCGATCTCCCACAGGAAGAACCTGTAGATGCCCATCTGCCTGAGCGTATAGTTGCAGCAAGGAGGAGAAGAGAAGAATTAGATGAGGAGGCCCAACGCCGAGCACGCACAATTCCAAGACAACTTCCTGAAGAGCCCATGCCACTGAGAGGTGATGCACATCCTGTAGTCTGGCCCCAGGAGTTGGTCATCTGGCATCAGCAAGAGCTCCAGAAAAGGCCTTTTGAGCTCTCATTTGCTTTCCCACGCTCTCTGGACCGGGCCCTGCCTCTAGGAGTCTTAGCCAAGATAAAGGATTTGGCTAATGAACTTGCAAATAGGTGGATTGAAGAGAGGAGCTTGATAATAACTAGGTGGCGACAAGAACCACAGGATTACTGGGAAGATAAGGCCAATCTGGTTCTCAAAACCGTTCAAGGCTACGAGGCACAACCGAAATGGCGGAGGAGGATTTGGGACACCAATTTTGATGCATGGACCGCCTTTTGCAGTTCACTCCCCAAAGAGCGCAATGATCCTATCTACATGCCCTACCCTCGTAGGCATGGAGTGGACTATGATAGAGACTTGCATGGGGATTACGACTTCCCAAAAATATATAATGCAAATGCTAGGAGCCCTGAGGAATGCTTAGTATTTAGGTTAGAAGATATACTTCCTTCTATAAATCATTTCCTTGCAGACTTCTCTTCCTGCCCAGATCCAACGTTTTTGACCACTTGTAATTACCTCCGACTTATCAAATTCCTACTACTCCAAAAACCCACAGCAGAGGAAGCCCATCTCCCCCCACTCTTCTTTAATATCAACCTAGGAATAGATAGTAGAGCTATGACTAGGTTAATGATGCAGGCTACTCTCCTTCCTTCCTTCTGTCTAGAGCTCTTAGAAAATATGAGTGACACCCGCTTCACAAGGTGTAATCACCCTTTCTTGTCAACCACTCCTCTGAGAGCTAAGGCCGATATTAAAGAATATCTATAAAGTCGCGCATTCTTATCTCAATGCCTGCGACGCCCTGTGATTAAATGGGTGTGATATACCTTGACAATTGTACTCCCTCTCTCATTCTCAAAAAAAGAAAAGAAAAGAAAAGAAAAGAAAGCAAAGAGAGAAAAAGCCACGGAAACAAAGACAAGGTGGCTGGAGAGAAAGACGTGCAAAAAATAGCAAAGTTGAAAGATGAGTCTACTACTAAGCAAGTTAACAAGGAGAACACTTCACATGTGCTTGCAGTCTCCCTTCATTGTTATTGTGCACCATACTCACTGCATCTAGGATTCTCCCTAGCCCCTTCCCCACTTCACACTTAGGGCACATCAAGGACATGACTTTCAGACCTGTCACCCTAAGTTTTGCACCGCACCTCCAATGACGCACAAACTGGGTCCTCAAGTGTGGGACATTACCAAGGGCTTGCCCAAGGTTAGACCCATCTCCCAGTTCCACTGGCACGAGCACCATGCACTACACTGTGAGACAGACACACCCCCTAGGAAGTGCACAACTTTTCTTGCATGTTATGTTCGTGTTTCAAGAACTGGTTGCTTGGATGAAGAAGATCATCCACTACATCCTCCAATGATAAGGAATTTTTACATGAGTCGGACATGAGTCCATTACTGCAACTTCAGGAGCTTCGCTGCGAAGGTTCAAATGGCTCAACAGATTTCATGTTGCCAATCATCCACCTATTGATGGATGGCTGCCATGAATGAACCAAATCAAGTAGAAGGAAAACCTAGTGATGGATCTACCATTGGCTTAGATTTTGGAACCTCATCTTCCAAAGATGCATGCCTACCGCCTCAAGATCTACGGATCGCTTATTGATTCCACAAGCCTGAAGATTTTCAATGCAAGGTTCAAGATCTTCAGCTCAGCAATGAAGATCTTGAAATCAAACCTGAAGATCTTGAAATCAAAGCTGAAGATCTTCAAATCGAAGACAAGGATCCTTAGGATAACAAGATCTTCAAAACAAGGACAAAGATCTTCCATGCAAAGACAAAGCAAACCTTTGTCAAGACAAAGTTCAGGGGGGTTTCTCCAAGATAAATCCCTCCAACACCATTCTCCTAAGGGATTGCTTATTGATCAAGCGTTTTTGTTGACCAAAGGATAACCGGCTACCTATTTTCCACCAGCCAATTGGAATCTCTATCAGCCATCGCAGAATGGGAGCCACAACTGTGTGTGGAATCCCGAGCATTTTCATGAAGTTTAAAGCAAGCCGGAATCTCTCCTGGTCATCGTCATCAAACTCCATCACCTCTCATTCACAAGCATCAGTGTCATCTACCCACCAGTTCCACCTAGCAATAGCATCATCTATCCCACTACTTCCCACCATAGTGCCATGGGACTGGCATTTGGCTAGGAGGGGGGTAATGTTTACCGTAGCACAGAGGAGCAGGAAATGGAAAAAAGAAAAATAGGAAAAGGCATAGGACAAAAGGAAGAAAAAGGCGCCTTAACCAGTAACCAGATCCTGAAAAAATTAAAAGCATAAGCATGACCCTCAGGAAGTCTTAGAGTCGCCCAAGGAGAGTAAAAGAGTAAAAAGCGCACCACTAAGTGTGAAAGCGCTCCCGAATCCTTGTAAAAGAGCGCCAGGCTTACTCCTGTGCAAATTGTATGCATTAGTTGGGAATAGGATAGATTAGAACGGTGGGAAATGAGAAATGGGCCTAGTAGGCTAATTGCCGGCCATGTAAAAAAGGGGATGACCGCCCATGAAAAGTAGGGCATGTATATAAAGTTCAAAAAGTGAATGAGAAGATCATTCTTGTGTGTGGCCAAAGCTTCTTCTTCTTTTTCTCTTGTTCCTTGCCTTCTTGCTTGTGCTTGAGAGAGGGATTGAGAGAGTGTGAGGGAGTGATTGTGTGAGAGTGAGGGATCTTGGAGAAGAAGCTCTCCATCTTCTCTCTTCAACTTCCGCTCCTCTCTTCTCTTCTCTTGTCTCGCGCGTGGCTATGGAGGATGAAGCTCATGGGAGAGGGATTGAGGTTGCTTGAGCTTGCCTCAAGGATCGTGGAGCTATCGGTGTGCAAGAAAGAGGAGGGTACTCGATCGAGCATCAAGGTAAGCTCACTACACCCGTAAGGTAGGCATTGCGTGTCAGCTATGTAAGAGGTAGCCATGGCCGGTCGGTTCGAAACACTTGAGCAATAAGTGGTCCGTAGGTCTCGGGGTAGAGCTTGTAGCTCCCCTTCAGCACAAGAAGTAATTTCTCATCCTCAAACTTGGCTCTCAAAAGCATGTTAGCTACTGGGTTCTCTCTTCTTGTAATGTATCTGAACTCTGGATTCATTGAGTTGATATATGAAATCCAACGAAGCATTGCTATATTAGGTGTAGAACAACTAGTAATCATCCCCAATAGAGGCAAGCAATAGGTCTCCATAACCACTGAAGCACCAATAAAATACTCAGTATCACATTCAAGAGTAGTCGCAATACCACAAAGCTCTCACTTAATTTGTGGGTACTTGCGCTACCTCCCATTTAAGACCTTTGCTCCAAATCAAATTGCATGCATGTGTGCTTCCTCATCATCTTGGCCAACAACCCATCCTATCCCAATAGGACTAGTGTCAACGGTAATCACAATAGGTCTTCCATAACATAATCTGCCTTCTTGAGGGTTGGAGCAAGTTGCAATAATTGTTTGAGCTTTTCCATAGCTTTAGCATGCCTTTCATCATAAAAGAATTTTTGCCCCTTGCAAAGCAATTGATACAATACATCTACTTTATGAGCAAAATGCAAAATCCATATCATATAAAACACACATGCTCCAAGAAATCTCCTCACCTCAGAAATTGATGGGCAAAACTTTGCAATCTTCTTAATGGCATCCACCTTAGTGAGAGATGGCTTCTTGCCATAATAACCACACATGTGTCCAACAATAAGCACTTCATTTACTCCAAAAATAGGCTTCAGTCCTGATAAGGTCAATTTTACCACCTCCAACTTAGTTCACTTCTTGTCACAATTTATAATATGGTCAATAGCAAAGCCTTAGCAACTAGAAGCATCCAAAGACTCATCTTTTTCCTCCTTTGTGCAGCCTTTAATAGACACATAATAAAGGTAATTCTTAAAGTGATTACTCTTTGACCAAGTGTTAGTGCTTATTATTATCTTTGGCTCACTTCTAATAAACTCCTTGTATGTCCCATTACATGAATTGTTGAGGAATTGATTTTCTCAATTTAATGATTTGTTGTGATCAAATGCTATAGGTAAAGGCTTCCTTTGCAATTTCACTTACATCAAAGATGCACAACAATAATAATATGTAGGTAAGAATGAAGTCAGTCAAGACCTTGTTTATAGCATTCATCATATGAGCAAATGAATTTGTGGTTCCCCATGGTAAAGTGCACATCTGAACAAGGCCCAATAATGTCTTCATGATGGTGGTCAAGTCTCTACTTTCTAATGCAAGCTAAATTGATCATATCTAGAATACTGATCACTAAGAGAATAAATATCCTGACCAAAAAAGCCTAAGCAAAATTGTCCACAATTGGACTAACACCAACATTTCTGCTCATCACTTTATTTATTGGATTGCAAATCTTGTATGAACCTCAGAGAACCATTCTTTTTAGATACGATAAACCAACGATTTGAATAGGGCACTAAAGATGGCTCAAGAATGCCCATTCAAATTTTCTTATTGAGTAACTCTATCAACTTTGGTAGGTGTGCCTTTGGCACTAGAATGGGTCGAAGATTCTAGGGAATATGGGGAATAGTAAAAATAACCATCGGAACCATTATTGCTAGATCAACACACCCAATCTCCTTTGAATAAAAAGAAAATGCCCTACCATGCTTTTCTAGGAAGCAAAAAATCATCATTCCCAATTTTCAACTTTGCTAATATCTCTATTGAGAGCATGTGACCAATCTGTGCAAGATCTCGCAAACTTGGCTACCCCTGCAACCTTCCTCATCTACTAATCACTATCTAAGGGTAGTGGACCTACAATTGGTTTAACGTTCTTGTCCACATTCTTATACTTAGTGTACACCCTAGTCTTTATATGCTCTTTTGATCTCAAATCCTACTACATATGCATCACATACAACTCTGTAGACTAAAAATAATCGGCCCTATGCTTTATCGGTTGAGATACCTTAGCCCTCTCTCCTTTTTTATGAATGTTTTTAGCACTTATCTTTAGTTGCTGCTCGGATACGTCAGCCTCTAATTGCATAAAGGCAGTAATCACAGAGTACATTGCCAAAGGAATGCAGTGAGACAATACTAGAACAATCCAAGTCCTCAGTTTTTAGCATGGACTCAAGTTGTGCCACTATATCTACACAAGTCAAGACATAAAACATTCCATCTGTATCTTCATCATCATGCAAAAGACCTAATTCCCTAGATACCTTTCTCCTCTTTTGCATGTACTACATGGCATTTCTTGGCATATCTAAAACCCTCTAATAAGAAAGTGAACTATCTACACAAAAACCAATGAATCTCAAAGAAAACACCCCATTTCTAGGAGGTGAGAAGTGATCCCACCCCATAAACCCATTGTCTTTGTAGGACAAAGGTAGTTAACAAACATCCGTATTTGCATTGGTAAAGGAATATCCTATAGAGAGTCTCTATTTCTCAAATGGTTGACACACATTATCATAAATCAACTACCCTCATCCCATCTCTACTACGGACTTGCACATAAGTGGAGCCATCATCCATCACCTTAGTCTCCACATGGGGCTCTATAATGCATGGTTGCCCCAGTATGACATCATAAGAACAAGTGTCCTACTCAAAGAAATGAAAATCCTCATGTATGCAACCTATGGATACTTTAATATTAGAACATGCAACATACAAATCCCCTATCGTGTTATTGACAGCTCTCATGCTCTAACTGTGATCCACATTAGCTGGCCATCTCTCACTTTTATAAATTCTGTGCACAACCACATTAATTTCAGATTTGTGGTCAAGCAAAGTAATGCATGGAGTAGCCTTCTCACCAATTTTGACCATTGTCTCCACAGTGGCATGAGCCCAATGAGGCCTAGAAAAGTGACAATGAGACACCATGATATGCGTATCACTCTCCTCTTAATGTATTGGCTATGCATGTTGAACAACATCTAAGTATATAGGAGCACTCTCCTCATGAGACTCATCCCTACTTTCATTAAGTAACTCTTCAATCTGAATTCCTTGTCCCTCTAGAGTCTACACAATTTGTCTCTTTTGCTTTATGATATTGATAATCTCTTCATGAAATTTCCTCTTAGCGGTTCCCAAGATCTCACCAAGAGTAAACACCACTTTACTATTTAGAATCTGGTCCTCAAGCACCCTCTTGAGGTTTGTAGCATTCTCAATGTTTGAAAAGAATTTACAACCATGTTGCTTTTTAGGCAGTGCATCCTCCTTCGTCTCCTTAGGTTGTACATACCCTATAACTTACTTAGGAGCTAGCCTAGAAGGAAGACCAAAATACTCACCCCCTCTAGTCTTCTTTGACATGCTAGGAACCTCATTATCTTGTCTCTTGTTCTCCTCAACCTGTACTTTAGTTCCCTGGGTCTTCACCAAGTACGCATAGACAAAATAAGTATCCACAGGCATATCCTAACTAGTCTCTCTTTGTATGCTCTGACTTGCATTAGATAACTTTTGACTGCTGCATCTTTCCTTTGTGAGTTGTATCCAAGGAAAAAGTCCATAGCACTGACTTACTATGTAAACTCCACTCAATCGCCCCTAACCACAAAAGAACTCCGTCCATTCATCTCCTGAAGAGTCCGCTTCGTCGCTCCATTTCCAAAATTGGGCTTTATAGATAAGCTAGTCTCTCTTAGGCATATTTTATTTTCAAGCCCCCAAAATACCAAATTCTATCTTCTTGCTTTCTTGAAAAATGCACAATCCTTATGCCTGTGCTCAAGACTATCACACCAAATACATCTCTTGACATTATCTCTTCTTGGAGCTGCTTGTGTCTCGGGCCCTATTCTTTCAGGTGTAGTAGCTGTCCCTATAAGACTAGAAAAATCAAGCCTTAAATATTTTAAAGTTTGAATTACCTCATCCATGACATTATTTTTGAGTGACGGAGGTGCATGAGTTGGTGGTACAATCATAAGTACATGCACTAGAATAGGCATAGGTGTAGAGATGGGTGCAGTAGAAGTAGGCAAGTAAGGTGTAGGAAGATTAGCCGTGAGCACAATAGAGGGAGATATAGTGGTAGGTGTAGGCAAAGAGATAGGAACTAAGGATGGAGTAGTTGAAAGCATGGTAATAGGAGTGATTATAGGTGACACAATACCATTATGTAGTCATGACTTCCATATATAACGCTTCACCAAAGTGGTAACAATATCCTTCACATAATGCCAATTCGTCTTTAGGCCCATAGGTTGCATCGTGTCCTCTAAAAGCTCTCCTAGTTACACTTGTATCATAGGATTCACCACTTATAAGAATAACTCCACCTCCTCGGGCTCTAAGTCTGCTCGATCTACAACATCTATCTCATTGAATCTAGATCCTAACTCCCATAGTGGTGCGCAGATCGGATGCTGTATGCTCGCGTAGTGAATGCCGGAAGGTCCCCAAGAACAATGGAACTCTACTTTTTGCACAAATTTCAAGGTAAAAAGCATGAACGACAAGAGCAAGAGACCAATTGGGTGCAATCTCCCCCCATGCCTTGTGTGAGCGCTCCACAAAGCATATATTTTATGTATATTTCATCTTTATGCTCAAATAATAGCCCAATTTACAAAAATATAGCAAGCTTTTAGCTTTTGAGTTTGCTTTTACACAAAAATAGGAATAAAGCTAATGGACGGTGCCCAAAGAGTCTGACACGCCCAATACAATGTCCAAATAGAAATAACATAACCGTGCGCCCATGCGCATACAAAATAATAATAAATAATCAATGCCTCAATAAATAGGCATGACAAAATATAGGCGTGGCGTCTATCAAAATATAATCCATAAATCGAATACTCGCTATCCTCCAATTCTTTCCTTTGCCACTACTGCTATCTCTACACATCAACTGAAGCATTCGCAATCATTAGTAAAATAATACAATTAAATCGACAAAAGTGAATACCTAGTAGTCTTTAGCTACATAAATAAATCAACTGGTTAGAAATAAATCCTAACCTTAATTTATTATGAGTGCGCACTCTAAACTCATAAACGTTTATTAATTTAATATGCATTTTGCAGAATCACCCGCTATGGAATCACCCATGTACACACTAAATTAATGAAACGCTCGAAAAGGACAGGCGTCCCCATCAACTTCTCGCACAAAGAATCCACTTTGTGTATGAGACCCGGTCATCAAAGTTTACGGAATCCACCGTGAAATATGCCTCCTGGCATCACATAGAAGCTCAATCGTTATCAAGCCCTTGTTTGGCTTTGTGAATTCAATCACAAAAGCTATGACTTGTATCCATCTCCCAATCTCCTCTAGGAAGTATTCTTCTTTCAAGGCTTTCTTGAAGGTAGGCCAAATAGGACTAATAGTATATAGCTCATTGATGCGTGACTTCAAAGAAGAGGTAACCAACCACACAAAAAGTTGCTCATCATGTACATAGGCATGCCAAGGAACTCCATTAGCTTCAAGTAGTTTGTATCATTGCAACCATCAAAGAGCTTCCTCTCACTTTTAGCTACCTCCATAGTCTTCATAGTTGTAGCCTTGTATTGCGCATTGGCTTGTAGCTACATTTGTTGTAGCATTTGTTGTTGATGGTGTAGCTGTTGTTATTGCATGAGCGCATTGAATGTATGAAGAAGCTACTTCACATTTTTAGACTCAGATCTACCTGTAGAAAAGGATGATTCTTCTATCTTGCCAACAATCAAGACATGCTTTCACATCGAGTTCACCATCAATGTGAAAAGACCATTGTGTTAAGTTACAAATCTGCGGGGTCAAGAACTTTGGAAGATGGAAGAAGTCTCACCTTTGATAGTTTTTATACTCTTGGGCAAGCCTAAAAGATGTTGATACATAAAGAGTCCATAAGCTTTAAGCACATGATAACAACATCATGGATATGAAGCTGAGCTAGATAAAAGGAGAAGCTTCTTAAATAACAAAAGAGATAAGCTTTCTTATGATGCTAGAGGAACACATGAATTGGGCCTTCAAGAATTGTAAATGACTATGTGGGAGGACTTAATCATAATGGAGTTTAAGAAACTCAAGGCGAAGCTCATAAGGGACACGATAGAGAGAAAAAGCAATGCTTCGAATTTGGTAGATGGATAGTAAGGATGTGAGATGACGATATGAAGCTTAAGGAAAAAGTACAATATCACATGAGTTTCTTAATGTTGCAAGTTTGTGTTGCACGTCTACTTCACGTCCTTAAGCAACATCTCTTGATCTCTTGTGATGATTTAGGCTTATTGACACTGTGATACTTTTAACATTGCATGATATTGAAGAGGAGACGTAGTGTCAATTGCAGTTAGAGTCTTCCCATGTGGCTTCGACCACATTTGAGTGCAGGTCATCATTGAGATGTGTTCAACTGAGTGCGCGCGAGAAGTCATCTTTTGGAGCAAGCCTTTTTTGGCAACCTCAAGTTTTATTCCACATAGTCCACTTGGTTCTCTTTTTCTTTTGGGCATATAGATCCTAGCTCCTGCATTGCCACCACCACCACCACCACATCTTACTCTCCCCGTTTGCCCTTAGGAAACATATAGATCAATGTCAACATCATTAGCTTTACTAAACAAATAAGCAATGATTTGGTACAACGTGTTTCCCTTGGATTTGGTAATGCCCATCCCCCATGACAAAATCGAAAGTGTTTCCTTGATAGCTATGAAAGTAGAGCTTCCTCAAGATCATTATTCCATTCTTTGCATAATAGCATATCACTTTTTGCTTAATCATGTCTTGCGAATGCATATTTATAAGCTTGAATTTCACTTTCTATTCCCTAAGTTTAAGAGATCTAAATCTTTTTACCAATTCTACATTGTATGCCTCACTTTCACATACAAACCAATCATCTTGGCTAATGGAAATTCAAGCTTTATTGCTACACAATTTTGATTTTTTTAAACTTGTGTGCTTTGTGGATATATTGCACTTGTGTAGGAATACATTTGTGTTTGGTTGTGTAGTGCACTCAAAGCTAGCACAATCAACCCAATATGCACAAAAAATTTATAGAGTCAATATTGATCAAAATATGTCTCTAGAGTTAGAATAGGCCTTGAAATAATCCTTGGAATAATGATTGGTATAAATGCATGAGATCCTTAATATTGCAACAAAAAGTGTCCTTGCAAATAGATATGCCCACTTTTGTGGAAGTGCTTAGATTTCCAATGTATATGTAGTACTTATGATAGTGTTGTAACACAATCTTCTCAATATTACAATGCCAAAGGCTATTCTAAAGTTGCTTAGTTGTTATCGTTATTATGAGTGCTATTGGTATTGGTAAATTTGGTCAAGTTTGTAAATGATCCTTATTGAAAAATGACCTTTCTTGTTTCCAAGTGTTGGAAATGGTCACCTACTTATCCCATTCTATAGGTAGAGATAGACACTAAAGGAGTGCTCGACTCATTTGATTATCTTTATGTCTCTTTTTGTTTTGATATCATGACGTTTGTTTGTTCCTTTGACATCATTACCTTTGTCATGAAGCTCAATGGAACACTATTGGATGCATGAGATCTCTTGGTCACTACCCACATAATGAATGAGTTATCCTACCTTGATAACGTAAAAGGCCTATATGGATAAGCAAAAAGTTACTTGTGGGCACATGTCAACTTTGTTCCATGCATGTGAGTAGTTTGTGCTTCCTAAGTTCTAACCAAGAAGCATGTGATTTTTCTACTTGTAGTGCCATGTGTAGCATTTGACGCGGCTATTTTCGTCGATAGCCATGCGATGAACAACTTTGTAAAAAGCTTGAAATGTTGTACCAACACATGCTTTACTTGTTCCTTCTTTACCAATCATGTGGACATTATATAGTGAGAATAATTAGAGAAGCTTATGGCATACATACATACAATTAAGCGTATGTACCAAGGGGGAGGACAGGTGTCCTTGTGCTGTGGTAGCCAAGAAGACAAGCAACCTCTCGGGTGGTGTGGTTCTCGAGGGGTGTTTCTTGGAGGGGTGCCTTCATTCGTGAGTTCACACGAGGAAGTCTGCATGTTCACACGCCGAAGTCAAGAGCAGACGAGAACCTCTATAAAACCTTCTCTCTCTCTCTCTCTCTCTCTCTCTCCCCCTCGGGAAGACGATGATATCGGTGACGATTACGACGATGATCATGATCGAGATGGCTGCTTTATACATTCATATAGTAGACGCTCGCTCTAATGTAATCACAAGGTTCATGCCTCATCAACTTATCTTACCACCCCATGCCCCTTCACTTCTTCTATTCTTCTTCCTTTACCCTAGTAATAACAAGGGTAAAGTATTAATTACTAGGGTAAAGGGGCCAATAGAGTGTTATGTGACAATCTTCCATCATAACTTTTCTTGGGGTGTCACTTTATTGACCCCCTTACCCTACCAGCCTTAGTAAAGTGCTTTCTTGAGAATCATATACTTAGGACCTATTCTCTTGTAGTTTTTTTAAATTTTAAAAAATGTTTTTAAAGGATAACTGGAAACCCCTCTAGGTCACATGGGGAGGTTCTATGTTTTGTTAAAGGACCACTAATTTTTCAAAAGACACACAAGGGGTGGTATTTCTCCCAAAAACCAACCACAAAACAAAAAAATGTACACTATTGTTATACTTTCTCATAATTGAATATGTCCAACATAATCTTTTCTCATTTCAAGCTAGAGTTGAGCTTTTTGGATAATTGGATACTCCCATTTGTTCACATGAGTAAACATTTAGTACGAGTGCACAATTAAGGCTTTGTCTTCACTTTTTTGTGTGTATTGGCTTCATAGCTTTCAAATGGGCACATTGTGGATTATGCCCATATCAAAGATCAACCTAGTTTCCACTCTAGTTCCCAAGAGAAAGTGCTAAGACTCATAAACTTGATTCGCCTAGTGAGTTTTGGACCATATTTTTCTTATCATTTGTATAAATATTTTATTAAAGCCTCACTTAAAACAAGAATTCAAGAGAAAAATTTCATTTTTTGTCACCTTGGACTTCTTTCTTATTAGAAAACATGAATGAATTTAACAACTTTGTTTAATAAGTAGGATGAGAAAATTGCACATCAACCATGCTTGAATCCTCTTTTCTTGTTGTGAAAGTTTATTTAGAAGGAAACATAGTGTAATAGAGAGGGCAACTCAAAGAGAGACAAAACTAGGAGAGTGAGTGTGAAGACCATTAATTGCAATCAGGAAGGGTGTCATCTACATTAACTACCATTAAGGGCCACCAACCACCCTGACAAGTGGTAGCAACCCATGTAGGAAATTAGTGTGGGGAAAAGGTATGGAATTGAGCAGGAAGGCTTCTTGGAATGAAGAAGCCATGGATTTGAAATATCTTGCAAATTGCTACCAAGCCGCTTGAGCTTGACATGAGTGAGGTGGAGAAACAATGCATCAAAACATTCATAAGTTCTTTGTGAGACACCACAAAGTGGTCGAGGAGAAGGGGGCCAAGATGTTGTGAGCTCCAATCGCTCTTTCACTCCAAAAGGTCAAGAAAAGATATGCCGACCTCATCTCCTGTAGCCTATTCTTCTACTTCATGGGAAAGATACAAAGAGAGGAAACATTTGCTAGATTATTTATGTAGACATACCATGGGAGGGTGATGCTACAACAATACAAATTCGTGGGGAAGGGATTCTATTTCACTTTGGTCAATATGCATTAGGAGTGAAAGTGGATGGTTGCTTCAACAGTCGTGTTTAAAGGAAATTGCATCTATGCATTGCCATGGTCACCCAACTTCAGCCGTGATGACTCCCTCTAGTAGGAATGCCATGTATAGGACATCTACCATGGCTTGCTAGATTGGCTCGACGAATAGGTCAACACCTTGTCATTAGCACTGGGACGAGTGCTATATGTGTCAAAGGCAACGAATGGGATCATCATACCAGATAAAAAGGCATGCATACCATGGGATAGATAGAAAGAGATCCCTAACTTCTTGGAGGTTTTTGATCCACAAGGCATTGAGGCATATGTTGAGGTTAAATTCAATAGGTTCCTAGATGCATGCTTTGTCCTACCACCAAACTGGCCATTTTGCAAGAGATTGCAAATAGAAGGAAATTCATAGAGGGGGGGCCAAGTGGGGAGAATGGGAAGCCAAAATAAGATGGATCATCCAAGCCAATTGAAGTGCAAGAGCAAGATCAGAAGGGCAAGGGGAAATAATTGCCATAGAAAGAGGCTAAGGAGATACAAACAAAACCCCACACTCCTATTAACGCTAGATAGAAAGTCAACAAACCAAAGGAGCCATCTAAAGAGAAGCCCAAGCTTGCAGGGTTGGGGAATAAGGAGAATAAACATTAGAGCAATAAGACAAATAATGAAAGGAAGGACAACATATCACTCAAGAAGTTGGCATGAAAGCCACTTATGGATAGAAATGTGTATGCCCCTCTTGTAGAGGAGAACGAGAAATTCGAAGAGTTCTACTACAATTCACCTAAGCTAAATATAATATCCTAGAATATTTGAGGACTTTACCTAGATAGGAGGAAGGCTATATATAGATGCATGTTGAAGAGAAGGAAGGTTGGTATCTTTGCACTACAAGAAATCAAGCTGAGCTCTAAGGATGTAGAAGGGTTGAAGGTGTGGATGAATACAAGATCTTGTTAAGAGAAGGGTTAAGAGGAGGCACATGTGGGACATTAATTCTAGCTAAGAACGGGATGCAACCTCAACTCCTATGGAAAGAGCTAGATGGACCAATGATTGGAATCAAAGTCAATTCCATGGGGAGCACAATCCACATATGGACTATCTATGGCCTAAATGCATCCAAAAATTTGAACAAGGCTATGGGAAGCACTCCACTTGGAGTTAAAGTAGGAAGCAGCAATCATGATTAGATATTGGAACATGAAAACCACACATCTAGATCGATCACACAAGGGAGGGGCAATGATGGTGGTAGAAAGGTACAAAGACTACAAAGCAATGTGGTCGCTCTAGAGCTAAGGCTAGGCAAATGAATGTGGATGCGACTATCAAATCCAAAACATGCTTACTAGTTCTTGCCTAGTGTCCTCATGATAGGTATATGATCTGGTTGTCGCAAGGAATTGAGGATTTCATTAAGATGGTGGAGAAGAGGAGAACTGTTGTTGTACAAATGCAATTGAGAGGGGACTATTACCTCAAAAGGGATGCTCCATCATGGAGCTTCTTCAAAGTACTCCAACTTAAGCAAAAAAGGGAAACAATTGCAGTAATTGAGGATGCATAAGGGAGGATTCACAAGAATGATTGTTATGGCCTCTCAAGACCACAATAGGAATACATGATACATCAATTTGCCTAAAAACAGTCCCACAACAACTAATTTGATGAATCCATCTGCGGCCATTATTGTCATTTAATATTGAAGAACACTACACAATAAGAAATACATATTATGATTATTCATGTGATACCATTCTCTTGAAAGATAAATGACAGTTTACAACCATCATGACTACTACTGATCACATAACTCAAAGTAGACAACATAGATATTTTGGAAATAGTGACTTGCTCTCATCTGGCACAACAAGAAGCACAAAACCAAGCTATTGAGCGGCAAAGTATATGCTTGGAGCTTTGCTCCTCACCATGAAACCTGCAAACACACCTCTCTTGCCACACACACACACACACACACACACACACACACACACACACACACACACACACACACACACACACACACACACACACACACACACACACACACACAAAGACCCAAGACACACCCTCTCACCAATCAAGAAACAAGATCAAGACCAAGAATCCATAGTTGCAGCACAGAGGTGGAGCAAGAAGAAAAATTGACAAAGTTGCCTCCTCTCTCGCACACTCTGATAGCTCCACGATCCAAGTGCAAGCTCGATCCTCCTGCTCCAAGCTCTAAGCTCCATCGCCGTGAGCAAGATAAGAGAAGAGAAGAGAAGAGAAGAAGAGAGGAGAAGATGGAGAGCTTCTCCACCCCACGGTCCCTCACCCTCACACTTCACTCCCTCACACTCTCACACTCCCTCTCTCAAGCACAAGCTCAAGCAAGCAAGAACAAGAAGAAGAAGAAGAGGAGGAGAGCTACTTTTGGCCACACACAAGAATGAGCTTCTCATTCACTCTTCAACTTTATATACAAAACCCTAAATCCCTTTTGGGCGGTCATCCCCTTTTTTACATGGCCAGCCGTAGCCTAGGCCCTTTTTCCAATTTTCCTTCTATCTTCCTAGCTTCCTTTCCACCGCATGTATACATTTACAAATTGCACAGGTGAGAGCCCGGCACTCCTTCAATTAAACCATGATTCACTTGCACTCCTTTACAAAAGTTTTGACTTGCGCTTTTGCTTGTGCGCCTTTCTCCCTTATTTAGGACTCTTCTCCTTGTGCGTCTTTGTCTTCCATTTCTCTTTGCCTTGGCCTTTGTCTTTGTCTTCTACTTTAGCTTTTCTGGATTTTCCACCTTCGTTCGTTTGAGGGTTAACAACTAGCTATTCATTTAATCAAAAACAACATCCCTACTTATTCTTAGCTCATGTGTAACAGGATTATAATATCTATATCCCTTCTGTTCAAGAGAATATCCAACAAATACACATTTTTCTACTTTGGGATCTAATTTACTATACAACTAATCAAGAATATGCACATAAGCAATACATCCAAATACTTTCAGATGGGACAGATTTGGCTTTCTACTCGTAAACTTCTCTTCAGGTATCATACCATATACAATAATAGTGGGTAATTTGTTCATAATGTATACAATAGTAGCAATTGCTTCAATCCAATAGTAATGAGGTAAGCTTTTGACATAATGCATGAGCCATCTCTATAATATGCCTATTTTTCTACTCAGTGACTCCATTTTGTTGCAAAGTATATCTACATATATACTATCTATGTATATCATTTTCTTTTTGCAAAAATATCAAAAAACTCATTAGAGAGATATTCGTAGCCATGATGTTATCTATGACATTAATAGACAGCCAATTCATGACTTTACTCTGTGTTTGCTTCCAACCTTTCTTAGCTTGTACCTATTTTTCATAAGCATTTTGTATAGGAACTTTAGGTGCTACTGCCATGTCTCCCTCAATGCAATTCCAAATACCTTTGTTCTTTAAAAGTTTGGCATCCTAAAATCTTGTGTAGGATAATTATATTTATCAAGCTTCTCCACACTAACAATCTAGTTGAAATTCTCAGACATTTTAACAAAATAGAAAACCTTGCAAAAATTTACAATATGCTCAAACAAGTTGATACACACCACAACTAAACACATAATCTTTTTCGTTGATTGCATAACATTAACTATAGTATGCAATCTTTATGCAATTCTTTCGTGTTTTCATCAGCAGCCTAGGAAACAACTGAAACCTTACAAATTCAAAATCTATAACTTGTGCACATGTAAATGATAGACATAGTTAAAACTATAGTATACCCAAAAACTACTTTTGGCACTACTTACAAGTCTAGAATGGAGGTTGAAATGACCTTAGATGCCAAAATTCACAGTGGGAAATCTCTTAAGATCTCATCTACGGAAAAACATATTCAAGAATTTGGAAATTTTCATAAATTTTGGGAATTCATCATGTGACATATATTTGGACACATGGTCAAATCTTATCCCGTTACTTGAAGGTGAAATTTTTTCTAGATACTATGTAAGTAATCCCCCCAAGTCCCACTCTCAAATATGGGGTTACGATTTAGCCACTTAGTCAAATCTTTACTCCTTATTTGAAAGTGAAACTTGGGAGATTCCCAAATTTTCTAATATGGCATTGGTATGTACACCATTCTTTTTTCTCATCAAGTTTCACTGCAATCAAAGACTGTATACTTGTGAGCCTCAGAAGCCTCCTATAGCTATAATCTAAGGAAAATTGAGCAAGATGGAAGAGCTTCTTATCCATTGCTTGCTTTTGTGCTCCATGGCTTTCACCTCAGCCTTCAATTAAGCTCCACCTAGCCATAGGATGGCTTTGATACTATGAAAATAGACAAGAGAGGAGAGAGGTGAAATAGCCAAGAGCACACACATGCAGAAGCAAAGCAAACTTGAGAACACAGAGAGGTAGCGTTGCAATCTACTTCTTCTTCTTTCTTCTTTATTTACACAAAAGAACTAAATCTATAACATGATAAAATACTAATATGAAGGTACCACAATGTGTATGTACACTTGATTACTAAGTGTGAACTTGCTAGGAGAGAAGAGGTGGCACAATATATATGCCACAATGAAGGATTGACTATGTGGGTGTAGTCCAGCTATAGAATCACTCGTGTATCCTCATGTTAATCACCTAACATGCTAGTGAATAATATCCCACCACATCACCAAGGGACGTAGTGGATGCCAACTCATGTAGAGCTTGACATCTCAACAATTGTACTTCATGGTTCCATACTATTTGACTTGCTATTGTACACCATGTATTACTCTACTTCATGCAATCATAGGTATTTCTCCTATAGTAAACATGATGTATCTTGTGAGGAATTGGTTGCTTTTTTAGTCTTAGCATGTGACACTATTGATTTGTTGTAACAAATTCATGCATGGGTATGGTGCCGAAGGCATGATCGTTTTGGTAGCTCCTCGGTTAGCTTTGGTATAGCATATACTATGTATCTAAGATTGATTCCTTGTCCTATGGCTTTGACTAATATCTAGATTCAATAGATGAGCTTTGGGAAAATGATTTGTTATCCTAAGACTCTACTCCCATGAAGCTCAATGCAATGCTAATACGATATTTCCATTTCACCTCATCTTATTTAACTTCTCGTTTGTCTAGTAAATATGAGTTATGGTTGATCCCTCAAAACCTCTATGGCCTTAAGTATTATTGTATCACATGTTTTCAATTTGGTTGACACTTGTCTTGATAACTTAAGGTTGTGCATGGATACTCTCTTTCAAAATGCAAATAAATGCCCGCCGTCCCATGGACTCCTTATGAGAACACTACAAGCAACATTCATTGCAACTCTTTCTAGCATTTTGCCTTGCGACAATAATAGCTATTCCAAATAGCCTAAAGTATGGTGATTGGATATTGAAAAAACTTTTGAAGTCTATGTAGAATTGGATCAATATACACTTATGGCATACATATGCTCTCCAATGCTACATTTATTGATGATGGGAGTTCTACTTTGCACTACTTATGGTGGTGCCTCCATACAAGATATACATACTAATATTTTTTCAATATCTTGGATATTGATGGTAACATTACATTGAATTTATAGGAGTGAAAACACAATAACTATGAACCATCACCGTAACCTTGTAATATTGTTGGTTGTGAAATGGCACAACTCCATCTTTTTTGTAACAAAATCTTTGGCAACTAGCATTGAAGACAAGTTGAGTAATGACACTTGCACTTGCTACAATTGGTGGGTACCATGGGACTACCTCTATGTAGGCAGGTGGTCCCCTTTGGTTCCACCTCCCACAAGGCACATATAACTTATATACAAAGATACAAAACATGTGGTGGGTCTACTCTTTCTATATGCAATGGTTTTTAGGATCATATCCTAGTAGTCCTAGCCATGGCACTTATCTTGGTAAAAGCACAACTTAAGCCATACATCTTATAGTGTTTGGGATTTTTTATTGGATATGGAACTTGCCTCAAAAATATCATGGTAGAACCCATATCCATCTTTTATTGATTGGGAAATTCTATTGGCAATGCATTCTTCACTTTCACGAATACATATGAATTAGCTCTAATGATAGTTGTCACATCTTGCTTACTAGAAAATGGCCTTTTAAGGTTTACATATGATAACAAGGTGCCACTATTATTGTAGCTTGACTAGGCACTTCTCCTTTAATGGTGCTGATGATGCGCAGACTCCTAGAGTACTATTACTACTCTACTTTTGCAATTTATCTTGCAAATTAGGACCACACTTAGGTGGTATATTATGACTAGCACATGGGTTACATGTGGGCATGAATTATTAACTTATAGCTTGACTAGGCACTTCTCCTTTAATGGTGCTGATGATAACTCCAAGAGTACTATTATTACTCTACATTTGCAATTTATCTAACACATTAGCACCACACTTAGGTGGTTTATTATGACCATCACATGGGTTACATGTGGGCATGTTTAATGAACTTGGAGGCTTTTACTCCCTACAATGCTTATCCATCACTCACCTAATGCTACTTCCTTTATGCCATTGCTCTTGGATGACCTCTATGACATGAGAACCAAGATCTCGTTCACCTCATAAGTTTGGCATGATTGTAGAGCTACATTGCTATCTTGATGCTCAACAAGTGTGGATAGCACTAGCTTTGTTGATGTCCTATAAATGCATATAGGCAGTTGGCAACATAGTCTTGTGCTCAAATCTATGCTTTCCGTGCATGAAGCCTAACAAAGCAAGCCTACTACAGGTTGCACTGCAATAATTTGTAGCACAGAGCTAGACTTAATGCATGTGGTGCCTATAAAAGCAAGCATAATAGAGGTTGTATATGCTCCGAGGATCCTGAGAAGGCAAGCCTACTACAAGTTACTCTGTAGTAATTGATAGCACCAATCTAAGCTCAACGTGCATGGGGCTTGGCATAGCAAGCTATCTACAGGTTGCATTATAATGGCACCTCCCTTTTGCTAGGTAAGTATAGGTGCTTAGTTATGTGCAATGATCATGCATTGTTGTGGATGATAAGTATGGCAAGATGATTGCCATCTTCCATAATGATAGCATGCCTTTTTTTGTTTTCTAAGGCATATTATACATCCCATTGTCCTTTTGATGATTGCTCTTATGAAAATAATGGTATTTTTGTCTACACAACCTATGATGGATGCCTCATGGCATACTTGGAGCTAATGTTATGGTGATGGAGTATCATCGCCCCCCTACCATAACATATTTATGATAAGGATGCAATATCTAACCTTGATGGTAATCATTTCCATTTCTTCCTAGATTTGAAAAGCTCAATGCATACTTTGTCTATGTGAAACTACTATGGGAAAATCATACTAGAATTACATTGCTTTCTTTTGAATGTAATCTCTCTTTCTTAGCATCATGACCTCTTCAACAACCTTGGTCTAAAATCTGCCTCCTATGACACTACTTGTATAGCATGCAATTTTAAGCAATCCTATAAGCCGCTCTATGCTACAAACTTGAAGGAAACCTTCTCTATACCTCTACAAATGCAAACAAGGTAAAGGAGGTTGATGGGTTAAAATAATCAGGAATAAGGTACTTAATTGGACATGGTGAGGGGGATAACAACAAGGTTGTGCTATCAACACTTGAAATATGCATTAGTAGAATGGTTCTAACCTCCTTCTTTCATATGGATGCACATAATATGCACAACCTCCCCATGTCTTTTTATGTATTATGTTTCTTCAACATCTTTATAATTGATATTTGTACTTCATGGTACCATGCTATTTGCCCTCTTATTGTACACCATGTATTGCTCTAGTTTATGCAATAAAAGGCATTTCTTCTGTATTAAACATGTTGTATCTTGTGAGTAATTGGTTGGCTTTTAATCTTAGTATGTGACACTATTGGTTTGTTGTCACACACATGCCCACATACACACACATGGTGATGATTGTCTTTGCGTGTGTGGATACACACATGTGTATCTGTATGTTTAATTAAAATTTTCCCTCCAAGAATTCAATCATTTATGATTATTGAAAAGTAATTATCCAAATCCAATTTAAAGAAAACCATAAGGATATGCACTTAAATATATAAGATTATCTTTCAAAATTAAACTAATAAGGAGAAACACCTACAAATTATACTCGAGCCAAATCATTTCCTCACCAAAAAAAAAAAATTTGAAATAGACATCAATATACAAAAAGTTTGAATTTGGTCAACGGTAACACCTAGGGGTGGACTTTTCCTAGCCTTAATAAGTGAACAGTCTAATTATTACCTACATCCATTAAAAGACAAATAGGTGTCATCCTCAAGGGGTTCACTTTATATATATCCTCTATACCATGTGTGTTCAAGGCCTACTTATAAATACCTATATTTTTGCAAATTCTCCTTGACTAAAAGACATCCTTTTTAATTTAATCTACAAATAACCCCTTTATATGGCTAATCATTCAGTATGGCTGATCATATAATTAGATGTACCTAAATCAACATACCATACATCATCATGTGTCCCCTTTCTTGTAACAATATTCATCATATGTTACATAATAAACAAAGACATTTTTATCTTCATTATGTTGTATAGTTTTCTTATTGTAATTTACCATTATGAATATCAACCTTCTTAGCATAGCATTGGGCTACAATATGACCTATTTCGCCACAATAATAAATCAAGGCATAACTATGTTCTCTAAGTTACTCTTCATCATAGTTAGTTTTCATGCTCTCAGATAGTTAGCTACATGCTTGTGGGTTGGAGTTCTAATTGTCCCAATCATCCACTAGGTTGTGCCAAGTATTAGGGCTTGAATTCCATCATCTATTTAGTACTATTTCATACCTTAGTACTTATATGCATGTAGGCTTTTGGGATCATCATGTGTAAAGTGACTTTAGCTTTTATACGATGTTTCACCTAAAAGTCAGGTGCAAGTCCTAAATGTTAGGAAGTTATATTTGATCAGATGTCGTATGATAAGGAACGATATTTTCTTCACGACAATGCCATGAGATGGTCCTTGATGTTTATCCTACTTATCTGTGTCTATTTGATAGCCCCCAATTTTGTCATTAAAAATGATAAAAGATTTGGGGGTAATTATTCACTTTATCAAAAATGTTTGTGCTATTGCATCTAAGTTGTACTTTATTGTCAAATTTTATGGTGTGTTGTAAATGCTTGGCTTGGAGCTATAAAAGCAATTGCACATGTTTATTTATTTTAAAACCTTATGAATCTTGCCTAGAATGCATGCAACACATAAGGCTCCTACCTTAGTCTTTATATATGCTCAAAAATATATTTGATTTAATAAAGGTGTAAAAGGTGCAATTGGGGTTCTTGGGAAAAAGTGGTTGAGGATGTTGGAGCATGACAGATTGTGGTGTCTCTTTAACTTCCTTCTTCCCTCTTTTCCAAACTCTCTTTGTCCATTTTTCTTCTAAGCTCACTACACTCATAGGATCGACAGCGTGTCGGCTAGGTGAGAGATAGCCATTAGAGCTCGCTTGAAACTCTTGAAGCAATAAGCGGTTCGTGGGTCCTGGCGGTTGAGCGTGAGCTCCCACCACATTTTGGTTCCATTGCCAAGACCAACTGATTCAAGCTTCAGCACTTGCGCGCCTCATATCGAGCATTGAAGTAAGGGATTCATCCCCAAAACAGAGCTTGAGATAGATAGGAAGTTTGGGTGTTTTTGATCTTCAAAACAAGTAAGTATTTTGGGATATTTTGTTTGTTTGATGATTGGGAAACATGAAGAAATTATTTCAATTTTTTGCTTTCGATTCTTATTGCATTTAGCGTAGGTTAGGATTAGGAAATCACACTGGAGAAGGGTAGGGTTTACTGTTGCAAAACATGGCAAAAATCATTCAAAAAATGGTAAAAATCTCGTTTGTGATGCCTAAGATCGGCAAGTGAGTGATCGGGGGCATCAACACCATACTCGGGGAGGGGTATAAGAGCCAAGAGGCCAAGGGAGAGCTCATTTGTGACCATTTCAGAGAGAGGGAGGGAGGGAGGGAGGGAGGGAGGGAGGGAGGGAGGGAGGGAGGGAGGGAGGGAGAGAGAGAGAGAGAGAGAGAGAGAGAGAGAGAGAGAGAGAGAGAGAGAGAGAGAGAGAGAGAGAGAGAGAGCCATTGCACGATTCGATCCTATCTCACCATCGACAAGCCTACCGCTCTATTTAGGTATATGAATCCCTTCCCCTATTCCCCTAGATAGGATTTGGAGGTTTATGCTTACTATGATTGATTAAATCGCAAGAATCGAGCAAAATTGACCTCTCGCTATAGTCGTCATGCCGCGCTCGACCCGTTCGAGTAGTCGCTTTTGGGCCAATTCCCAGAATCAGCCCTCGACCCTCGGCCCTCTTTCGTTTGGCCCACTCGGTCCGAAATCCTAATCGGCACTCGACTCAGACCTACTCGGCCCGTCCGAGTCGACCATTCGGACCATTGACTAATTCGGTCCTCGGCCATGTGTCATATTCGACCGTTGACCTCGTCCGAGTGACCTCGTCCGAATTGACCATTCAGCCCGTCCAAGACAACCTGTCCGAGCGACTTTGTTCGAGTCTGTGCCTCGGCCCGTCCGAGTCTACCCTGTTTGAGTCACGAATTCGGCCCTTGGCCCATGTACCTCGGCCTGTCCGAGTGACCCACTCGGACCCTACAATTCAGACCAGCTGGGCCGAGTGTAAATTTTTATCAAATTCTCAGAAATTTGACATGACTTGGCTAGAGCTCAGTAGCGTAAACTATCAAAAGTCCTTCTGATTGTCAGAACTTGATTCTGGCACACGAAATAGACGAAATCGTAGGGAGCAGCCGCTTAGCAGCTTGAAGTAGGCAGCAGTGAGACCCAGAGATCTAGATGCAAAGCGCTGAGCAGTTAGAACTTGATTGGCCAAAAACAAATGAGGCAACATGTTAGAAAAACCTTGAACCCTGTCAAGGCGGCCAGAAAATTGGCCAACAAGCCTATCAGGCCTGAAACAAAGTGAGAGTACGTAAGACGCTTCGAGATTATTTGCTGCACTCACCTTGAATTTCCACACTCAAATGCACTTAAGGAAATTGAAAGCCCGATTGAGCATAAGTGCATGAGAAGCGACACACACACACTGAGTGACCATAAATTGAGGATTGTATTCAATAACTGAAGGAACTCACTCAGATAAACCACCCAGAGTCGGACCACCCAGGATCGGACCACGCAGGATTAGACCACCTAGAATCGGGCCATTGCAAGAATCGGACGTGACCAAAATTGGACCATTGGGCAGATCGGACCAACCCAAAATTGGACGTCCGATTCTGATAATCGGACTCTTGAAGATCGGACATCTGAGAATCAGACAGAAAACTGTCAAAATCGGACAGGTATCTAAAACACAAATTTTGACGCATCTGAACCCCGAAATTGACCCCAAAGGCTACATAGAGCTAAAGCCACATCAGAGATCCATCACTGGGCTGGAACTTAGAGCAAGTAGTTCAAAATTTGGCTAAACGGTCCTCCAAATTGCGCATGGTGTTTATCGTAACGGCCCTACGGGCTGGGAAAGACTGCCTCCCCCGAACCCTCATAGAGGGGGCCCTCTCTGCACCTCCCCCTAGTAGATTGGAGAGAAAATGCGTGCCGTGACAGGTCTTCCAAATTAGACCCTAGTGTAGTAATGGCTCTACACAAACATGGATTCTCATTGACAAAAGAGCAACCAAAAGCCCATACCCGAACCGAGAGAAATAGAGACCCTAGAACCTCAATGGGCCAATCTAGCCAACAAGGGCAAAAAAGGCCACACTGCAAAAACACATACATGTTGCCTCCGGACTGCATCTAGTCAAAGCGAAAAGTAACAACATCAAGCTACAATAGCGAGAATGACTAGATATGACAGTCCTGATAATAGATGCTCCTTGAATAGTACTGCACTGACGAACCAAGACATCAGTGGAGAATCCACATTTGGTTGTGCAGTTGGGGACTCAAGGGTATTTGTCAGAAGGCTTAAATTTACAAGCCAAGACCCGAAAGATGAAGACATAGTACCACCTGCTTATCTTAGGGTCAAACTCACCGCGAAAAGAGAGCATACTATCCATGATCTGATGAGCAGATTTTAATGTCTTGACCTATGAGGCATGGACCCTACTAGACCAACCAAATCTGACACCGACTAATGCAACTCTTAGCCCTTATGGGGGACCTCCACAAGCACTCATAGGAAAGTGCAATATCCTTGCAACAATTGAAACTGAAAGCTTGCCTATCCTATTTCATGTTTCTCCAAATAGTGCTAAATATGGTAAGGAAACCCTCATGGGAAGACCCTTCAAAAGGGCGACCAAATGTGAGGCTGACTATGTAGCACAGAGGATACACCTGACACTACTGGGTGTGAGGATAGTCACAACCTTTAGCAAGGGTGACCTCATCGAACCTCAAGGGAAAGGCAAGGAAGGTGCTGATGTAACAGTCAAACCTACTAACGAGAGCAAGGAGTTGTTGGAAGAGTTGATACAAGCACAGGTCGAGCAACGAGAACCAGTGAGGCCATGCTTGAAACAAGAAGGTCAAGAGACAATGCCAAGGACGGGCTTTGGACTTACAAATATTGTAGAAGACCCCAAAAGAAGCCCAAGCCTTATAAACGAAGGCATCGATGGAGGGTTAGCACAATGCCGCGATGGATATCCAAAGCGTTGCTATGTGCTCAAGGGTATTACGCAGGTAATCGATGGATTTGGGTACCAAAATCCCCCACTAAACCATCTCTATCAGCTGAAGGCAAGATTGCATCAAAAGCAACGAAGTACAGGGGGAAATCTAAGAGAAGCTCTGGGTCTCGAGACAAGAAACCAGACATGAGTGTTCAAAAGAAAGAGCCTCAGCCTAGCATGCTTAATAAGCAGATGTCATATGTAGCCATTGAGCGTGCACAAAAGCCATTAGTGCCCAAAGAGCCTTTGATTTTCCAAGAGGATAACAGGCATCATAGGCACAACATTGCTCATGGCAAGGCTGATTGCTCAACAAAGCAAATGGCACAATCGTCTAATAGCCTTGAGCAAATCATTCAGCCAAGTCCACCTAAGAGTCCTAGATCTCCGACATCCTCTTTTTCCAAACGAACATAGGAAGCACAACAATGGTTGTCAATGGCAGCTGCTCACTTCCAATCTCTATCTCCATCAAAGCTTCCAAATATCCAAGAGGGGGGACATGACACTAGCCGTAGGTGTCGGCCCAAGGATATGCATGTGCAACCCAATGTGACCAGATAAACTAATGCTCGATCTACATAGATGAATGCTCAAAGGGCAATAAAAGACGCGACCACTTTCGATGACCCTAGGGACCTGACACCGCAATCCACCAAAAGTAGCCAGTCCACTAGACTAGCCGCTACTACTTCTAATCAGGGATCACAATAGTCATAGTCCTTGGTTGTGACAATGCCCCTTGCGGAACGTGTCCTTAGCAATTTACTTATGAAGGAGGTGTCGCAACCAACTTCCTTGACAACTCCAACACTTCCAAAGTGCCTAAAGCCTAGGCTGGAGGAGTTAAACACATGGGAATTGGTTGAAGAGCTAGATTCTCCCAAAAGGGAGACAGTTGTACCCTCACAACCTGGCCAAGCTATTTAGCAGGCCACGGTTATGTCCCATGAGGACACACTAGAGAAAGGAAATGCTGAGGCCCAACCAAGCACATCAACGGTTGATCTAGTCCAAGGTCCTGGGTCGTTGAGAGATGCACCTTCACTAACCAAGAAAAAGAGGAGAAAACAATGAAAAAAAAAACAGTTGTAGGTGGTTGTGGACCCCAAGAACATTGAGACAAAGAGCGCTGGAGAGCTGATGAATAAAGCATCGAGTCCATCCACCAATGAACCCATTGATGCCTCTCCTAATAACGGTGAAACCTTAGACACATCTATGTGCTCTGAAAAATCAAAGCAGTCGTTACCCCATCAATGGCTGCTTGCAACACTCAATCCACTGACAATAGAGCTTGCATTGACCAATCAAGAGTGGATATAACGTTGTCACAACAGGATGACAAACCTATACTAGTCACATCCAAGGAGAACCATGACGCAATAACGAAGCCTCAGGAGAAACATGGAAACCCCAAGAGCATAAGAAATCCTAGCATTGGCCAAACTTGCGCATCTAGGCCTGAGCCCCCAGCTACGCTAAAGCCCAGGAAAACTCCTAAAACCTTGCATGAGATGGCAACCGAGCAAGCCCTCGTTGAACATAGAAGTGTCATAGAGTGCTTAACTGATTTGGATGCTAAGCTCAAAGTGTTCGCACGTGTCTATATCCTGGAAGACATGCGCATTCCCTAAAGAGCTGCTTGAAGAATACTTGCCATTTCCCTTATCTTGGGAAGAGCAAGAACACCTTGATGAGCACTATAACAGGCTCTTGTATGAATGCATGCAACTCATCTCTGGTGAGGAAGCCGATTAACTGCGCTTAATTGTCACATTCAATGATGCGCTCTGCCAACCAAATCTCTTAGAGATAGAGCAACTAAAGCGACTATCAGAGGGACGAAGTCAATTTGAATAGCGTTGGTGTGAAAACCACGTTGCAATGGCCGAACTAGGAGCCCAGATCATGACAGTCTCAGAGGAGAGATTGGCCAAATGGCAGTCTCAAAGAGACCCAACCTATGTGGTACCAACTTCCCTTTGAGTGCTGACTACCATTCGGGGCACAGACTTAGCTGAACCTAGCCAAGAAAACTCTCTGTTTGATAAAGTTCTCACTGAGGAGGAGTTACACGTTGCCAGTAGACTTGGATAAGGTTCCATGCTACTTGATGTTGCAAAATATCTATCGGTATTGAGTAAGCTGCCACAAGTACTAGATGTGTGTGCCACACTCCAGTACAATCCAGGGTTCTACAATTGGCTTTTATCCTCATGAAGTGACATGGATTCATGGATATGTATGTAAATAAACAATGACTTTTGTGACCTTGTATAGACACTATCAACACACACAAGCAATAATAGTTAAGCACAGGGAGAAAAGTTGGGGTCAATAGGCTAAGCTCGTCAGGTCCTCCTCTCACCACATATTTAGAAGTTGTGTGACCATTTCCACCTCTGGGCGGAGGGCATGCACCCCTCATTACCACCATAGGAAGCCCTGACCAACATATCTGATGGTGTAGATAGGGTGCAGTCCCTTTCTATACACCTTTTTCCCTTTCCAGTCTATCCTTCTGAGGATGAGCCCTGCCCCCACCAGTCTGTGTAACTTAGCATGAGCCAAGATTTGCTAATGGCGGGAGGCTAAATGAACATAATCATGGGAGCCATCCCTCTACAACAAGCACTGCATGCCTCACCCCTCCCCTTCTCGTCATATGCACTTGATAACCCACACTATAATCCCTTACATGCAAATGGTTTTATCCTCTATCAAGGCCTAATCCTTGGTTCGCATCTTGCAGGTCCCCCTATGAGGAAGACATGGAGCACCTAGGGCAACTGGCTTGCAAATACGCTTTTCGCTGTTGACGGGAACATGCAGCACATGCCCCTCTGCCAGTGCGCTACGTGCCTACCCTCAAAAGGTATGCAAAGAAATGAGGTCCCAAGAGACACCACCCCGGACGTAGGCCAAAGAATCCCTAGGTCAGGGGAGTAGAAGCTCAAAGAAGCACACAAGGTGTGGCAACACTGGTTGTGCAAGCCCCCAACATGCGCTCAGGCACCAGGTGCTTAAAGACTGAAAGGGTAGCTCGAGACAAGGAAGAATTCGATGCATTGTTCAAAAGCATCTTGGAAACGGTCGCGGCCAAAGACTACACCATTCAGGTCCCGGCCGACATCTTCCCTGTCCAACCTCACAAGAGCTCCTCACCAGCAGAGCCTCAGTTGCCTAACCACCTGGACTCAACCCGCCTTGTGCAAATCGAGTAGCCCCTATGATATACAAGTAGCCTAACAAGCCATCCTACCATAACTTTTTGTCTTTTGATGATTAAAGGGGCAGGCTCCCCACTTGTACACACTTTCTTTACCTATCATTAATATATGCCACGTCTTTAACAAGCACTGGAATAGGCATTGCAATCAACATCATAGCATTTTGAAAAGTTATATCTTGACATGATTGCATTTATTTGTTGTACTTGACGCATGCGACTTGCATATACTCTCATGAAGTGACAAGTGGATGCAGGATGACACATGTCTTCGTGCAAATGTGTTCAATGCCCAAGTCACCGCAAGACCACCAACCACACAAAGAACCGCAACAAAGCCACGCTGCCGAACGCGAAAAATCACCCTTGCGAGTGCCCACATTGCACGAACCAAAGCATAGTCATGGGCTAGCCTCTCTTCTTGGGTCAAGCTCTACAGTGAGCTCACGATGGTTGTTACCTCAATCGTACAAACATTGCAACAACGGCTTCTCTAACAACGAGGCTAGGGCACAATCATCACTGTCATATCCATTTCCTGAGCCTTCGAAGCTTGACATTTCCCAACCCATTGAAAGGCTGATAGCCTCAACATATTGCAATGGTTGTACTCAGGCAAGTCAAAAAAAAGAAAAGAAAAGAAAAGAAAAGAAAGAAAAGAAAACAAAAGAACAAAAAGATAAGAAGCACCCACGATCACAGCACCGCACTTAGGGGTCCTCAAATTAGGTATATCCCCAATGACCTTGGTCGGCTGGCTCCATCCCTAGTCCTCTAGCCCCCTAGCATCACCCACAATAGTTCAGGGCACATCAAGGGCAGGACAGACCTAGGGAGCTTGTCTTGCCTATGGTTAGACCTGTCACCCTGACCCATTCACACAATTCCCTCTTGCACTCTCCCTTAATACCATTGCAATTAATTGTGGTAAGCATTGCACGAATGGCCATGAAAAGTACGTTGTCCTCATTGCACATGCCCAATGTTTACCAGCTACCGATAGCGCAATATCCTTGTGTTCTATTATGTTACGTTGTGCAATCACAATGCATAGGATGTCGCATGCACCTTCACGTGTACTTCTTCCCACCATGGACGACTTTGCTTCATCCACACGTTACCAGCCCGCGGTCTTCTACCTACGTAATATCTAAGTATGCATGAGCACTCACATAACATCTGCACTGAAGTATATACACAGTTTGGGTCCTCAAGTGCATGACAATACTCTCAGCTTGCTTAGAGTTCGATCTGTCTCCCAAACTAATTAAACTATGTCTTGTGCACGATAAAGAAGACTAGCACTACCCCTAGGGAGAAATCACCTATGAGAGATTTTCAATTGCAGGTATCGAAGACTCCAACGAAGGTGTCCTTCGCTCTTCATCAACACTCAACTCTGAATTCCTATTCTTATCACCCTGTAAGCCTGCCAAGAATCATCATGTATAGAATCCCCAACAAACCACCACTTGTACTCCATCAGTGCAACCCCCTCCCCCAAAGAAGAGCCCTACCACCAACTCCCATTGCCCTACCACCTACCACTTCACCCACCAACGTGCTTCCAATGACCTTCCTCCCCACCACTACCAACACTCCGCCATGGCAACCACAGATGTCCTTGCCACCCACGTCTTCGGTGCATGCTAACGCTTGCTACCTATGACGGTGAGTGCCATGGGACTGGGACTCGTCTAGGGGGGGGGGGGGGGGTAATGTTAACCCTCAAACGAACGAAGGTGGAAAATCCGAAAAAGCTAAAGCAGAAGACAAAGATAAAGGCCAAGGAAAAGAGAAACGGAAGACAAAGACGCATAAGGAGAAGAGTCCTAAATAAGGGAGAAAGGCGCACAAGGAAAAACGCAAGTCAAAACTTTTGTAAAAGAGTGCAAGCGCATCATAGTTTAATTCAAAGAGTGTCGGGCTCTCACCTGTGCAATTTGTAAATGTAGACGGGCGGTGGAAAGGAAGCTAGGAAGATAGAAGAACAATGGGAAAAAGTGCCTAGGCTACGGTCGGCCATGTAAAAAAGGGAAAAAGGAGATGACCGCCCAAAAGGGATTTAGGGCTTTGTATATAAAGTTGAAAAGTAAATGGGAAGCTCATTCTTGTGTGTGGCCAAAAGTAGCTCTCCTCTTCTTCTTCTTCTTCTTGTTCTTAAAGAGTATATCTAGGAATTGGAAGTGGAAGGGTAAGTCCCTTGGTAAGCTATATAGCTTGAATGTGTTAAGGTAATATATCCATTCTCTAGATACATCAATATCCATTCTTTGAAGTTTGGGTTTGAGTCTACTTTGCTCATCTCCTTGTTACAGTTTAGTGTGTTGATGCTCTAGAGTCATTTTGCTAGTGATGGGACACCAAGGTTATGGATGGCTTCATAGCAATGTTGGTGGGATCTGCTTGGGCTATGGGTGGGTAAGGTTACATCTAGTTTCTTAAATATGCATACTAGTTTGATTATAAAAGTCCTAGTGCAATTTTTAACATGTGCAAGGAAACATTAATAATCATATCCTTGGAATATTGTCCAAAAGAACTCATATCAACCTATACAACACATAATATTGGATTTACGCCTGTCAAGTCACTTTTATTGCATATTGCTGTATGTTAAATATGTGTAAATATGATCGAGCTACTACGAGAAGATAAATGTTCAAAGGATGCCCAATCTAGTAGGGATCTTGTCAATCATTCGCACCCTCATCATGGATTGTGACCATAAGACATTTCACAATATTTGTGGTATGGCAGAGCATTGTTTCCTCCGCCTGGCATTTCAACCATTTTTTGATATGATACAACATTTAGAACATGTATACTTATAAAGTGGTTTGGAGCTATAACATAGATGCTACATTCAATAGCCTCAAACACTATCTGAATGAGATAGATGTGAGAGCATCTTTTACTGTCTTGGAATGTGGTTCTTCATTTTGTGCTGAGAAGTGCAAACGGTTGATGGAGGGATGAATGGGTTGGTAAGTTGCGTATGTTTAGTAGACGCAAGAGGGTTCGCGGCAGCTCCGGGACCTCCGTAGAAGAACCAAGGGCGGAGGTAGGAGGATGGGAGGGTGAATATTTCAGGGGTGTTATGGCAACTCGGGTGATCGATGAAGGATGCAAGCATGGAAGGATCGAACGTGTGTAGGTTTCCGCCTGCATCGTAGTACCTGGGTTGCTCAAAGACGGCGGCCCATGGATATATAGATAGCCACCACTTGCGGCGATCGACGCCGCCGCTCCCCATGCCAGTTGTCGAGGATCGCCAGCACTTGCGGCGACGCCGCTCCCCCTATGCCACTTGTCCAGGATGCGCCACCTAAGGTTTTTAACTTTCTTGTTTAAACTTTAAAAGTTTTTTTTTTCTCAAATTTTTGCAATTCATCTTACACTAAACCTTGGCTTTTCCAGAACACTACCCCTACTCGTAGAAAAACGCCTTTCTCAAACCAATGAAAATGAGTGTAAGTTTTCGTCGTAGCTTGTTTTTTTGTATTAAAAAATTTATATATCTAAAATTCTAGCTCTATCACTAAAATACTTAGAAAACTTGTTGCTATTTTTAAGCATGTTTCAAAATTCCAATCGACATTTCAGAATTCTAGCCGGTGTGAGTACACTAAAATGCCATTTTTTTAAAAGCACTGGAGTCATACGCCTACACGTATATAAGTTTCATACCTTGATTATGGAGTGCACACATTAAAATAATAGGGTACCTTCTATAAGGTTTTTGTGTACCCATATTGCCCGCCTCCTAGAATAATAGCATAGGTAGTCCCACGTATTACCTAAAACATATTTGTTGCTTGTGTGGACATACCCAAGGCAATCCATGTTGTAACAAATTGTTTTAACACTATCATCCTATTGTTGGGGGTAAAGGTGTCTCTGACTAGTTGCCCATGTATTACTATACTAACAGTACCCGTCACTGCACATTGCAGGTGGCGGGCGCCCATCACTATCACTTTATTCTTTATTCTTTTAGTGACAATTTGAATAAAGGAAGGCCCGGTCACACATTATGACTTTTGGAGTTCCCATTTTATGTCTCTCTCTTTCTTGCTCTTGCTCTCCCACCATAACTATTCCAAGTAAGCTTTGATCCTTCTCACCTTTCAATTGGTATTAGAGCATGGTTGCTTGAGCATTCTGACTTGGTTCGTGACTCTTTCAGCTTTCTATTGATTACCTACACTCATTGGGTCTCCTTCCCAACAGCCATAGCCGACTCTCTCGAGCTCCTGTCACTTCTCTCGGCTTCCCGAGCACCCTCCTGATCCCCTTGGACATCCTTCAGGGCATTCCAACAAAGGTATTCATTCACTTGCTTCAAGGTTTCATTGAAGTTTACAAGTACAACAGGGTTTGCAAGATCAGGGGCAGCCATAGCTCTTACCATTGGAGCTTATTCACATCATACCATGCCTCAAGCCTTTGTAGGCTATCTTGGGCTTGCACTAGGCCTTCATTGGCTCATGATTGAGCCCCCTTTCACCTTGTATAGCCCCAGTAGGAGCAGTAGAAGCCATCAGCAACTTAGTGTGAATTTGGCCTGTTCCTGGCAGCCCCTGGATAGCTCCTTTTCAACTTGTTGATGATCATGGCATACTTCTAATCATTGTGGCACCCTTGGCAATGATGCTTGACATGCTTTGAAGCCTCCCGAGCCTTAAACATTGATCTGAGGCTCTATAGTATTGTTTTGAATCGGTTTACAATAGCTTACAAACACTAAATGTCAATACTACACTAGTAGTTGATGCTTATGCTTGTTTGGAGCTTCCCAGTTAAGCGGTTTGATGCGTATTGATGACCGATTGTTGGGGGATGCAAGGTATATGTATTGTAATGATCTTGGATTGATTTTTGGGCTGAAAAATCACAATTTTCAATAGTAAATCATTGCTATACAACAGTGGGCTGAAGCCTATTACTTCATGTTTGCCTATGCCTCTTGGAATCGGGACATGCTTTGGAGATATACTTTGACGTATTGATCATCAGGGATCGACTTTGAGCTTGATCTTGCTTCGGATCATTGGTTGAGCTTGAGCTCCACTTTGTAGCACTTGAATCTCCATCTTTGGATGCATTTTGGTATGTACCTCACTATGTTTGACCGGTCTTGACATGCTTGGCCTATATCACTGTTACATACTAGTTACATTGTCTTGGAGTTGATTGCTACTATGGCTTACTTGGGCTTGATATTTGATTGCCCAGAGCTTACTTTGGCTATTTCTTGGCTTGCCAGAGTTATAGTTTGGATGTACTTGATGTCTATGGATGCTATGAAGCCTATATGCTTGGGATGTCTCATTGATGCTTGATCTTGGACACTTGTCACTGGTGCACTCTTATATGATTTGTTCGAGCTTTCTTGCTTGATATTTACGGCTTTTGTGCTAGTAGGAGCGTCTTGATACGCTTGACAGATATAGAGCAGGTGGGTTTATGCTACTTGAGCATTCGGATACTTGAGACTGGGATCTTCACTTGGATGTTGCATGGTTGATATGCCATGGTCCTAACAGATATACTTAGGCTAATTTGGGCTTTGCACTCCCTGAGCATACACCTATTTGTGTCAGGTCTTGCCAATGTTGTGTACACTTTGTCCTATTACACAAGGGGTGTGCCGGCTTATTGACGAATTCACTTGACATGCTTGGGTGTTTGCTCGATGTCCATATGACTATCACATGCTGATTTATGCTTGCTTGATGTTGGTTACTCTTTGATAGTCAGTGGTTGACTTGGTGCATTCATTTTGCTTATCGTTTGCTCTCATTATACTTGGTGCATTCATTTTGATTACCATTTGCTCTCATTATACCTGGTTGTAATTTATTACAAAAAGTAGTTATGCATGGACTGTGATGTATTTTTCATGCTGAATCATCCTGATTTTATGTACTTTTGATCATACTTGGTGGGTAGCATCATTAGCTATTAGTTCGTGGTCATTTTGCCTTTGTTTGGTGGTATTTTGATTGTTTACAACAGTTTATAGCAAGCAATTTCGAACAGTCTGCACCGTTTTGGATTGCAATATGGCATCTTCTTCCACTGACAGTGATATCTTCAACATTACTAAGCTTGATAGTACAAATTATGCCTATTGGAAGAGCCAAGTTTGGCAGGTATTGGTGCAGAAATCATAGATAAAACCATTAAGGTTGCATGGAGAGCAGCCTGGAACCATGATTGATGACAAATAGATGGAGCTTGATGAGTTATGCAAGTCCACCCTCATCTTGTCTCTCACTGAACAGGTGCATAACAATGTGGTTGAGGAAGCATAGAGTGCTTGACAGCTTTGGGATAAGATAAAAAACCTCTATGACAAGAAAAGACCAGTAAGTCAGATGTATTGGCTAAAGCAACTTATGGACCTGTACATGAAGGAGAATGTCACTAAATTGATCGCTTATTACACATTCTCTATTTAATAAATTCATTAATGACTCACTTTTCTTTAAGTGTTGATGATGATCTAGTATGGTCATGAGACCATTTAGAGACCGGTATTCCTAGTGCATCACTTAATGGGGTGATCAGAGCACTTTGTTGGGGATATCTGGTACATGCAGTACAACTTATGAAGGGGAAAAGAAGTGTCTGCCAAGTGTAAGAGTTTACACAAGAACCAAGGAGTTACACATAAATGAAGATGGATTGAGTTCTAAGAAGAGAAAGTGCATTAGCATTGTATATATGTATTTATGTGTACATCTAGGGATACCTGGGAATGTTTACTTGTGTGTAATGAGCATTGTATTCATTTGGGGTCACCCTCTCCCCTACAAGTCAAGGTTTAAGGTCTTTTCTTTTGATTATTAAAGACGAGAGAGGGAATTCTCTCACTAAGAAAGACGAGAGACGTGATCCTATAGAAATGAGGAGAGAGGTGATTTTCTTTTTCTAAGGTCTAAAATGACACAAGCTTTTGTGTGGAATTTAATCTTAAGGTTGAGGCCCAAGGCAATCTAATGAACTCTCCTTATCAATGACTCAAGGTGGTTGCATGGACCACAAGTTAAGAGTATAGTTTAAAAAGCTGTTTTTTGGAAAATTGATTTTTAAAATATCTCGCAATAGAAAAACGATCTCTAAAAACAAGCCACCAAGGTTATCGGAAACAGTAAGATCTACAACTTTCGTGTTGGACATTTTTTCATCCAAACAATGCACAAAAAGATATCTCGAAATTAGTGCTGCAGAGTGGAACAACCACATCTTGCATGAAGATCAACTCAACTCTCTCTCCAAGAAGAGAAGCTCTTGAAAGCCTATAAAAGAGGAGGCTCTCCTTGGATGTAAGGGAGAGGTGAAGGAAGCATCACTTTGTATGTATCCAAGAGGAGAAGAGAAGGTGCAAGTGCTGCGGAAGCACTGCTGAAATCAAGTGCTATAGAAGCCCTGCTGAAATCAAGTTCCAAGAGGAGAAGAGAAGGTGCAAGTGCTGCGGAAGCTCTGCTGAAATCAAGTGCCAAGAGGAGAGCCCTACATATATTGTGTAGGAGAAAAGGAGACTCAAGAATGGTCAAAAGGTGCCAACTTCCAAGTTGTGCAAGTGTTAGCCAGCTGTATATTATGCAAGGAATCGTGATCTTGTTTCCAAGATCTACAAGTAAGAACTGGCTTATCTGTAACGGAGGAGCTTGCTCCTTGTCAATAATATAACTCCACAAGGGGGGGGAGGGGACTAGCCCATCTTCCAGTCCCTAGTGTGTTGCCAATTTTTCTTATCTCTCTCTCTATATCTTTCTTTTCTCTCATCTATTCTCCCTCTGTGCCAACATAATATTCGCCATATATATTTTAAGTATATAAGAAATTTAAGCTTATATCTCAGATTCTATAACAGAGAATATGACGATGTCTGCTCATTTGAGCCAATTCCATACTATTCTCAAGAATTTGACTTTGCAGGGCATTACCTTCAATGATGAGGTTACTCCATTGTTTTTGCTTGGGACTCTGAGTGAGTCATGGGATGCATTCCACATTGCCTTATGTGCTCCTGCTACTACTTTGAACTTTCCTAATGTAGAGAGTGCTCTTTAGGAAGAGATCAACCATAAGAATTTGGAGGCCTCTCGTGTGTCGCATACTTTGACTGTTAGAGGCAGAGATGGTAATGGAAATATCTTGGAGTTTTTTCCTATAGCACCCTAGAGCCTTTCAAGCTCATCCCACTTCTCCTTGGTAGTGGAGAGTTGGTCAACCGTGGAAATGGACGTGGCAGAGACTCTTAGAAGTCTAGGTCTAAGTCGCGTGGTAAGTCACGTAGCAAGTCTCATGGGAGAAATGCTAATGTGACATATCATCATTGCGACAAGAAGGGTCATATACGCCCATAGTATCATGAGTTGCGCAATGAGAAGCACAAAGAGAAGGGGAAAGACAAAGTACAAGAAAAGTCCTTTGATCGCAGCATGGTGCCTGCGAAATCCAGTGTGAAAATCGAGAAAATAAATATCATGCACATTGAGGACTTTGATGGGGAGTACATGTAGCTAGTTCTTGTGATGCTATGCCATTGACCAAGGATCACTCTATGTATACGCAGTGTTGGCTTTTGGATTTTGGTGTTTTATTTCATGTTGCACCATGTTGTGAGTGGTTTCACTCCTATCACATTGTCTGTGGATCAGTTTGCTGGGGTGATGATAGGTTACTTGCTATTATTGGCATTGGAGATGTACGGCTGTAGCTCTCTACTGGCAATACTTTTCTGTTACAAAATGTACGTCATGTACCTGCGCCTACACACAATCTTATGTCTGCAGCAAGGCAGCTTGATGATGCTGGGTTTCATGTCTCTTTTGGGGATTCTGCCTAGAAGATCACACGTGGTAGACTTGTGCTTACTAGAGGTGCTAAGGCTAGCAGTCTCTATGCTCTTGTAGTTGACGGATCCTCTATTGATCATGTTTTGCCTGTGGGCTCCATCCCACATGTATCTCTCTGGCGTTAGCATTTGAGCCATATGTCCTTAAAGGGAATGAAAATGCTTTTTGGTTTGCAGTACTTACCGCCCCTTGACTATGTATGTTTTGATTCATGTGAGCATTGTCTTTATGGCAGACAAACTAGGAATATGCATAAGAAGTCTGGTAGGACATGCATGAGTGAGCCCTTGGCATGGGTACATTTGGATGTCTGTGGGCCTATGCCCTGTCAGTCTATGGGTGGTGCAAAGTATTTTGTGACGTTTATTGACGATTTTTTGCGTAAAGTCCGGGCTTATCCCATTAAACTTAAGTAAGATGTCTTGGATGTATTTCAGAGATGGCTTGCATTGGTTGAGAACCAAACTGGGCATAGGCGGAAATGCCTTAGGATTGACAATGGGGGAGAATATGTGTCATGTGCCTTTGAGCAGCTATGTGACAAGAGGGGTATTATGTGTCAGTTGACCGCCCCCTATACCCCACCCAAGAATGGTTTGGCTGAGCGAATAAATAGAACCATCCAGGATCATGTACACAGTATGCTTAGTCATATAGGGCTACCATAGAGCTTTTGGACTGAGACAATTATTACAACTATGCATATAATAAATAGATCACCTTCTAGTGGTTTGGAATTCCAGGTTACAGAGGAGGTATGGACTGGGAAACCTCTGTCTTATGAGCACCTCCGGGTCTTTTGGATGTGAGGCATTCTACCATGTGCCCAATGATAAGCATAGTAAGTTGTTGGATCTTAAAAGTGTCAAATGCATTTTCCTTGGCTATGGAGATGCAGACGAGATGGGTTATCGCCTTTGGGATCCGCAAGTGCGAAAAGTAATCTGTAGCCATGATATAGTCTTCCATGAAGACAAGATGCATAGGCAGCCTGAGAAGGTGGTAGAGATATACAAGGTTATATTCCAGGAGGAGCCACGTGCTCCTGCACAGCCCATTGGACATCCTATAGTAGCAGTTGGTATACATGGCCGGGGTGTTGGACAAGATGTTGGACATAAAACAAAGCTTGCAATGCGACGGTCTACTAGAGCTAGATGTTCGCCTAATAGATTTGAGCCCTCGATGCATTATGTCTTGGTTATAGATGCATGAGAGCCTCTCACCTATGATAAGGCTTTGCGCAGGGGTAACAGCCACTCCTGGGAGAGGGCTATGCAGTCTGAGATGGACTCCTTGCATAAGAATATGAATTAGAATTTGGTTGCATTGCCTAAGGGCAAGAAGACTTTGCCATGCAAATGGGTGTACAAGCTAAAAAGTACCCTTGGAAACCCCAAGTCGGCTTATAAGGCAAGACTTGTTGCTAAGGGTTTTAAATAGGAGCATGGAGTTGACTTTGATGAAGTTTTTTCTCCTGTAGTCAAGATGACCACCGTATGCTTGGTTTTGGCCTTCATCATGCAGCTTGACTTGGACATGTATCAGATGGATGTTAAGAATGCATACTTGCATGGGCATTTGCATGATGAGATTTACATGGAGTAGCCTAAGGGATTTGTAAAACCTAGCAAGGAGCACCTAGTGTGTAAGTTGAAGAAAATTCTTTATGGCTTAAAGTAGGAACCTAGGGAGTGGTATCATAAGTTTGATGCCTTTATGCAGTCATAGGGCTACATTATGAGTGCTATGGATCTGTGTCTTTACACGAAGAAAGCCCGTGATGACTCATTGCTTATTTTGGTACTTTGTGTGGATGATATGCTGAGCAGGGAAAGCTCATGATGAGCTGGATGCTCTTAAATCTTAGTTGAAGAAGAGCTTTGAGATGAAGGATTTGGGACTGGCCTCTCACATTCTTGGTATGTGCATTAAGCACGACATGCATCAAGGACTACTCTACCTCTCATAGAGGGAGTACATTCATAAAGTCCTTGAGCGTTTCCGTATGCAGGACATGAAGCCTATTGGCTGTCCATCACCTTTTTATGTGAAGGTCTCACAGGCTGATTTTTTGTAGAGACAGATGAGCAGAGGGTCGAGATGGCCAAGATCCCTTATGCATCAGCCGCGGCAGTTTGATGTATGCCATGATAGCCACTCGTCCAGATATTGCCTTTGTAGTTGGTGTTGTGGCACATTATATGGCTACACCTGGCAAGAAACATTGTGATGCTGTGAAGGGTATCATGAGGTACCTGAAGGGCACTGCAGATATGTGTATTTGCTATGGTAGCCAGGATACATGAGTTGTGGGATACATAGACTCTGATTATACAGGACATGCAGATAGTAGGAAGTCCATTTTTGGCTATGTATTCACCTATGCTGGAGGTGCTGTCTCTTGAATGTCCAGGGTTCAGAAGTGTATGACTCTCTCTACCACTAAGGCCGAGTATGTTGCAACCACTGAGGCTTGCAAGGAGGCCATATGGTTGGGACATTTGGTTCATGACATTGGGATTGATGCTATACCTACGCTGCATTTGGATTCTATTAGTGCTATTCAACTAGCCAAGAATCTGGTCTTCCATGCAAAGACGAAACACATTGAGGTGAGGTATCACTTCATACGTGGGGTCATGGAGGATAAGTTTGTTGACCTTGCCAAGATCTCCACTGATGAAAATCCTATAGATCTGCTCACAAAAAATCTCACTACTGAGCGCTTTGCCTTCCTTAGGAGATTGATGGGTGTTGGATGAGATGACGTTTTTCCTCATCCTGTTGTACATGTGTACATTGTATTGTCTTTTCTTTTTCTTTTCACTCCTCACTGGGGCAGATTTACCTTTAAGTGGGAGGTTGTTGGGGGTAAAGGTACCTTCGCCTAGCCACCCGTGTATTACTACACTAACAGTACTTGCCATTGCACACTGCAGGCGGGGGGCATCCGTTTCACCGTCACTTTATTCTTTATTCTTTTAGTGATAGTTTGAATAAAGGAAGGCTCGGTCACACATTGTGACTGTTGGAGTTCCCATTTTGTGTCTCTCCGTTTCTTGCTCTTGCTCTCTCGCCATAGCTCTTCCAAGAAAGCTTCAATCCTTCTCACCTTTTACCTATGACAAATATGTGAAAAAAAACATACTCAATTAGTTGAGATCCTAACTTTTTGTATAATATTTCATGTCCAATCAAACTTCTACTAATATCGAAATAAGAAGGATTTATAATATCATCATATCAAGAAATCAAAATCCCTTTACATTGCAAACAACCCCTCGGCTTTTCTTGTTTTGAAAGCTATGCCTATACAATTAATGGCCTATATTATCTATTAAGTACACTTCAAGTCACCTAGAGAAAGAGGATAATATCACTTCACGAGCTTCTTACATAGTTTCACTTTTTAAAGATCCTCTAAATTTTTCTAACATGATGAATGATATTGATAAACTTTCTAACTTTTTGACCTTATGTTGTTGAAGTTATTTCAAGTTTCAACTTTCTTCTTTTAATTCTTTTGGTGATGAGAGAGAGAGAGAGAGAGAGAGAGAGAGAGAGAGAGAGAGAGAGAGAGAGAGAGAGAGAGAGAGAGAGAGAGAGAGAGAGAGAGAGAGAGAGAGAGAGAGAGAGAGAGAGAGAGAGAGAGAGAGAGAGAGAGAGAGAGAGAGTCTTGCCATGTGGGAGCCTTCTACATTAATTTGAGTTCAAGATCTTGAGGGTGATGCTAGGTTCATTAAGTAACACATTACCTGAGAAATTTATTGTCATTTGCTAAATGTAGGATGGATGTGAATCTCATGGTATGAGTTTTTAAATTTGTTTGTAAGATTAATGATTCTATGTAACATGCAAGTGGTCAGTGATGATGACCAAATGGTTTCATGCAAAAAAAAGAGACAACAAATAATACTTTCTCATACTTGGATATTGTTAAGTTCTTTGATTGAATCCATAAAAGCCATCAAAGCTCACTTACGCTCTATAATTTCAAGAAAATAAAATCGCATGTAATGACAAAAAACAAAAACTTTGTGTGATAATAATAAATAATAGGAACTCATGGCAAGTCTAATGAACACACAATATCAATCTTCTACTAGTGGATTTGTAGAGTAATGCATGGAGCATAGCCCTAAACTAGGGTAGTAATTAGGTTTGCAATGGTAAAAGGCACATCTCCTTTGGCATAAGTTCTTAAAGACAATTATGTTACTTCTCCACCATATACACAACATGGTACTTACATGGTGTAGCATATCCGTTGAGTTTTCTTTTTTGAACCATAATCCACTTTCACTCCTTCTAATTGAAGGTGTTTTAATGTTGTGGCAATGAGAAAAGTGACAATATAAGCAACAAGTAAAAATTGCATGATAAGCACAACTTTTCTTGAAGCACTTGCAAAGATTTTTATCCTATAGGATGAAACAAATTCTTATCTCTCCATTCTTGCATCACTTTAAACAAGATGCCATGTTCACGCACAAGTCCGTGAAAGTCACTTGAATAAAAGGTTGACCAAGCATGCTAATTGTAATGTAATTATCATGTTAGAATGTTGCTTCTTTGGCCTTAAAATCTATTTTGGTAACTTCTTGTCTTCATTATGTTGCACGTTCACTTGATTCTAGAATTTTTAGAAAAATGATCTACTTTCATGAGCCATGAATTTTTCTCATTTTAAACATCAATAAAAAAGGGATGTTAATGTGTTATATTATAGATTTTGAAAAAATATATGCAATGAGTTCTTGTACCGTATAGAAAACAAATAAATGGGGATACTAATCTCCATACAGATCTTGTTCAACTTGAAAGTATAATAGTGTGAAACAAATCTTAGTTCTGGAAAAAACATTTGAAAAGTACTAAGTATACACACATATATCCCTTTAAAAAACAACTATTCATCTAGCCACTATATTCTAGCTAGATGACTAGTAACTATTACAATAAAGAATAAATAGATTGTGCAATGTATTGAATAAATTATATTACATAAATTACAATGACCTTTTTCTTCCAAATAATATTTGATGTTATTATGGAATATGATGATACCTAAAAGAAAATATTCCTCAATGAAGAACCAATTTAGAATAAACCTCAAATCCATTACTTATGTTCAAAGAGACATTGAAAAACAATAAGAAATTAGAAGATAAAGAAAAGTTTTAAATCCTCATTTCATAGCTTTTAAGCCAAAAAAGAAATCCTTTATGGTACTTATGTCTATCGATTTCCCTTTGTGTGCCACATTATTATTCTAATTTTGCTTGAATCCCACAATAGAATCTTAAAATAGAATACCAAAAGTTATGCTTTCCATTTCATTGATTACCAAAGTCGTTGATAATTTTACCAACACTTTCATATATTTTGGTATTGTACTTTGATATAGGAATATGTTGTGAAATTACTTAAAAGATGAGAAAATTATGGATTTCTATAGACTGATATGGTGCCATTTTATTCTTCATAATAAGGGACCTTTGATCTTGAATCACAATAATACTTCTCCATTTACAAAATAGTGGGATTACAACATAAATGACAAAAAGGCCTATTGGAAATTGGCAATAAAATGGCTTTAGCTAGAAACGAAGGTGCAAATAATGACATTGCATTGTACAACAAATTTCATTTCACTTAGATGTGTGAACTATATCTACAAAATCTTACCTTCCTCCCAAAAATCCTAGAGCTTTACACACAAGTTTATCACACTCAAAACAATTGTGATTGTTGGTTTCACCTTTGTTGGAGCAAGTGTTCGAGTAGCACTTATTTGTAGCCAAGCCTCATGGAACAACATGGAAAAGATGCTAAGGGACTAGTTATGGTCCAAGCAAAATAATTGGGCCTAGTAGTACATTGCATGGGACTTGATTACCTTTGACCTTGTTATGTGGGGCATCACTTGATCACCTTGACCTTGTTGCATGGGCCATCTAGATTTTAAAAGCTCAAAGAAAAGGAAAGTACTTTGGTCCTCTCTCTTGTCAATAGATTAGGGTCACCAATTCAACCACAATGCTAATTATGAAGCACAAGGCTATGGCCATTATGACAAATGGTGGGCATCTTAGGTGGGACAATATACTACTAATCATGAACCATGAAATCATACTTAAGACTATGATGGGTAGGCTGACTCATCTCTTTCAAAAGGCATCTAGTTTTCCCTAATCCCTATGATCCTCCACACCATCCTCACAAGAACTAAAATTTTCAACATATATTGCTAATAAGGGCTTATGATGATAGGCAAGTCTAAGTTATAGTCAATCAAGAGAGACTAAGTTCATGGAGGAAAAGTAAAAAGGGATTAAAATTAACCAATAGAGAGGACCATTGGTTATAGCATTGTGGTTTCTTGCAAGAAATATAGATGGCATTCATGCACAATAGTCAATGACAACTATTTTACAAAAGTTCCTAGAGGATAAAACTAACAAAAAATTTGGCATTTCCAAAAGTATGCAAATTCTCCTTTCTTCTTTACCCATAAAGAGAGGTGGAAGAAGAGGTTCCCTCTTACCATTGTCTCCAATTGCCATGTAGAAGAATCAGAAATTCGTGAAAGCCACACCTTCAATGAAGGTAGACTTTATCATGTGGAGAATTATCACCAAGATTTTTCCAAAATTCAAGGTAAAAGCTTGCAAAAGTCATCCCTATCTCCCTTTGTGTATCCTTTGTACTCAAGGACTAGTTCAATACATGTAAAGTCTCTATATCATGTGCATTTAAGGCCTATTTAAAAATACCCATATTTGCAAATTTTCTCTAAATGAAACACACCCTTTTCTATTCAATCTATGAACAAACCCTTTTTATGGCACCTTTACATATATCTAAAAAGTAAAAAATGTGTTTCTAAAATCCCTTCTTTTGAACCCATGTAATCTACTTACATTTTTATGAGTGTGCACCCCAACCTTTGTAATAACAAGAAGAAGGAGGGAGTTGACCACCCATATGTTCCAAATTCTAGAAGAGAGTACTAATAGTGTCTATTTAAATGCAACCAAAACCTCTTCTAGGACTACCCCAAATATTCATCAATGCTTACTTCCAACCTAAGACCATACATTGGGGTGCCACCGAGCAACCAATATCTAACATGTTTAACATCTTGCTGATGTATTAGACACTACAACCGGAGCTAGAGGTGCTCGCACTAGCAGTTCATCTATTTGCATCACTAGAATATAGACCCTTGTGAGTAAGAAGGGGTTGCAAAACCAAATCAAATTCAGGGTGTAAACCTAAATCGGCTTGTTCCCATACCTGTGCCTTAGGCAAAATGCACAGAAAGGTAAAAATCCAAATGCAAAGGTAAGGAGCGTTGAGTTGTAATGCAATTGGGAGCGGCTCGATAGAAGCCGAAGGGAGAGAAAGAGAGAGGGAGGGAGAGTCTAGAGAGATGAATACATATGTGTGGAAGATAGAGAGACGCTAGAGAGATTGAGACATGTACTATGAGTTGAGAGAGAGAAAGTGGGGATTTAATGCAACGATGCCCCCATAGGCCACATCATCATATCCTAAATCTTGCCTCCCAAGCTTATACCCACCCCATCCCTTATTTCTACAGTTTGGAAAAATATTAGTGGGGGCATATCCCTACTATATATGCTTATGATATCTTCAAAAATACCCCCTTCCCTTGCACTTACAAGATTGCGTAAGTTATCCACCATGATGAACCTCTCAGAGCTGTAATATTTCCGCAATGAAATATTAACAACTCTAGACCTTGCGCAAAAGCAGTTCAAAGTAATCTCCCGCAACAGAAAAACCTTGGGCTAAGTGCTCCATCCTCATGCACTAACAAACACTAGTCCCGCGTTGTGTATAGGAAGCCGTTCAAGGGAAAGAGGATAAAGGATTATTTGCAATTTTTTTTAAAAACTCCCTCCCCTTCAGCCGTTGCATGGCGGGGAGAGGGAGTATGAGCTGGAGTTGTGGAGGGGCATGAGGGGGAGGGCATGCACCCTGCCACTTGTGTGGTCACCCCCCTTCACCCCATATAAGTCCCCCCTCCCATGCTTGGGAGGGGCATGGTGTGTGTTGCCCGCAGCTGCCGCCGCTGTGAGAAGCTGCCCGCCGCCAGAGAGCTGCCGCCACCAGGCTGCCACTATTGCCGTCGTCACCACCACCACCACCACCACCACCACCACCACCACCACCACCACCACCACCACCACCACCACCATCATCATCATCATCATCATCATCAACATCATCATCTTCATCTCCATCGTCATCCTCTCCATCATCATCTCCAATCATCTTCTCCACGTCATCTCCATGTTTCTCCTAGAAGACTTGAGAAGCTTTTATTGAAGCTTCTCTAGGCCAAGTTTACCCGTGCCTCTCAGTTTTTTTAAAAAACCGTGTCTCGCAAGGCCTATGTCCTGTGCAGAGAAGGAAGTCTCGGGCAATAGCAGCTCGGAAACCTGTAAGAGGTGCCAAGGGGGAGTTCGTTGAGTCAAAGTCTACTGCGTCAATGGCTCCCAAGCAAAAGTCGAGAGGAGCACATGCGGGAGCTTCCACCCAAAGTACGAGAGTGGACAACGCCCCGATAATGAATTCCCAGGTTCCAAATAATATTCCCGTATGGAAAGGTTGCACAAAGCATGTTTTAATTATCGCAGGGAAGTTTAAATGCATTGGGAAATTTATATACTCATTCGATCTACAAAGTTTAGTTGCATGTCGAGTACTTGCATTTGCTTGCACTTTCGTGGTCAAGGGTAGTGGCATTTTTGAATGTATGATGCATAAGTTAAAAGACGGAATTGTGCAAAGGCGTCCTTGTTGCTTCATGCAAAGGACAGGGTTTATGACACATAATGCACTTATGAAATAAATTCCTGGTTGTGACTCATGTAGAAGATAATCGTAGACGGTCATTAAATGATGTCCGAATAGTTGCAATGCATGGAAAGCATTTATGAACTTTGCAAATCGCATGCGATGATAGTTACATTCTAGGTTGGGTTAAGTGTTAAAGGAAGGATTAAATCAATGATGGATTCATTGGCATCTGGTCATGAAAGAATGGTGCATCCATGCATTGAGTTCTTTTATCAAAGTTTGAATTTGGAAAAGAATGCATCTTCATTAAAATACTAGAGCTTGAATTTGATGCATCAACGTAGGGTTTATAAGAATAGCTCTAAATGTCAATCAATGTCGCATAAGGCAAGGAAAAGAAAGATCACTATAGATTCTATAGTTGCATAAAGGCAAAAGGTCTATGGTCTTGATATTGCATATTCGCATGGAATGATATAACTCATACATCTTGCAGTTACTTACATCTTTTAGGGAAAGTATTTGCATCTCTAAGGGAAAGATCACCTTTAATCGTAAGACAATTAGATCAATTAGGTGGATCACATGTAATCGTGTAACTCACATGAGATTCATAAAGGCGTGAATAGTTAGCATACAATGAACACCTCAATGTGTTGGGTTAGGTTAAGTTACGTTAAAATTCTGCCTAGTATCGCACTTAGGATGCCGATCTAATATTTCCGATCTCAAAGGCCCTACCCACATTCTCGAAATGTTAGGATTATTTTAAACGCCGTGCAAGAACGATCTAGGGTTCTCACCCTAAGGATCAGTTGACCAAATACTAGACCTCCGCAAGAATTTAGGAACCCTAGGGCCAAAACATTTATCAAGGCTAGTAGGGTTAGGGTTTTGGATTGGGTCAATTAGGACTCCCAAACCCTACATCTTGATCAAGAAATACCGTACGAAGAAAGATATAGTCCTCCAAGTTAAGTATTGACACCTATCTCATGCAACAAGTTGAACCGTCTTATGCTCTTGCGTCTAAATCACAAGTCGGTACCTCTACACCTTAGACCAAGGTTGGTGAGTTCTAATTACAAACTAGCTTCTCTGAGAATTGAGTAGTTGGTCTGCTATAACACTCTTCCTTGGGACTGATTTGCCAAGCCAGGGTAGTAATGAATTGCCAAGAAAGCTATTGACCAACCAAGTTAGGGCGACGAGGTTACCTAGGATTTATTGTCTAAGGAAACCTAAGGTAGAGACAATTTGGGTCAACAAGGTATAAACCTTTATCGAAGGAAAAAGGGTAGACAAGCAACTTAGCTTACAAAACCCTTAGGATCTTGCCATCTTGGATTGAATATTGGAAGTATTCGGGGAGAAGGAATCACACCTTAGCAGTTGGCTGTACAAACGACCACTGGAATGTTCTTGATTGTATACTTAGGTGCATTGCTTGTACTTCTTTGCTCAAGGAACTAATTCAGGAAAAACAACTAATCCTTCGGGTTGAAAGCCGGGAGGGAGAGGCAGTTTCAGTTACCTCCGACTGTTTGCCTGACCCTATCCAAGGGGGTTGTAGCCGGGCTGGGTACGTGGACCGAACCCGCTGCAAGAGGTCTCTCCGTGGGTGCTACTTGGAGCAGGAGGATGCTTGGGTGCTAAGGGAGGCTCTGGCCATAAATCCCTTGCCTCCGGATCCTGCACAAGAGGTCGACGTGACTCGAGATGGGATCTCGAGGCCCGCATACTAGTCAACGGGCGGAACTTGGAATAGCGATCCCTGAGGATTGCTGGAATAGCCTTTGGGCAGGTTTATTTGATGTATTCCAAAGACTGATAAATAAAGATCAAATGTTGAAAAATGAACTTTCTTGACATTGTTTTTTTGTGTCAGTACCTAAGTTAGGTGAAGGAACTAGTGTTTAATTGGTTAATTAAGGAAGCTGTTTTTGCTTGTCAAACTAAATGTGGTAGGTAATTAGATAACTAAAGCAACCCAACGAAAGTGCGGTGGACGTGACTCTGGGTCCATCCTACGGAAGGGTGGTCCCGATTGGCTGGGAACTTTCCTCAAAGGAATTGACAGTGATGTAACAATGACCTAGAATCTATAGAGCTAGAGCCCCGATTTGTATTGTTTTAGGGAAACGGAATGGAACTATGCCTTACGGGCGGGCAGAGAGGTCAAGCTTCGCCCCTCTCATTTCCCATTCTCCTTGAACCAAGTGCAGTATAAATTTGCTTTGACCTTGATGTTCTACGCAAAGTGGTTCGTCTGGGGGGGCTCGACACTAGCTACCTCCTAGGAACTTGACCATTAGGAAACCCTGATTCAAGTCGGTCCTAAGTGGGAACAGTCAGAATGCTTCCACTTTGTGGCAGACCCGGGAAGACCTAGATCGCAAACCCCGTGACATTTCTTGTGAGAGTGTCGGGTGTCACTTTCTAGACTCTCTTCCCGTCAATGGGCTACTAAGACGTGTCCTATAAGTGGACAGGGGACATGTTACAAGAGCCATCAAACACCTTTGTTCATAACTTGAAGACAAAAGAGAGCTCTCGGATTAAAAATTACATCAGATTGATGATGCACAATCGAGGCACGATCAGAGTAGGAACTTGTGCTATGCCTATACTTGTTGATGCTTGGAAGTTTGATTCAACTACAAAAATTGAGTCAATCTACCATCACTTTAAGATTGAGCCTTTGCTAGCCTACTTCTTCTTTGACTTTTGTATCTTCAAAACCTTCTTCTCAAGATTTTGCTCCTCCACAAGAAAGGTGTGAATAATTATCTCTTGAATTGCCTCTACAGAAAGTGTATCACCGTAAGCTCTAATAATCGTCTTCCTATGTTTACTAAGATGAGAGGATCTATTACAACAAGACGCAAATGTGGAACTTGATGTATGTGCTTGCCAGTTATAGCACACTTGGGATCAAAGGCACATTTCTTGGCATATTGAAGAGCATGCCTCCTTCTTGGAGTTTTTACAATGCTCATTTGATTGACTTGGTGGCATAGTTGTGGTATTGATGGTAGATGAGAGGCTACACCATGATTCCTGCTTGTGAAAACTCTGATTGACTTGGTGGCATAGTTGTGGTACTGATGGTAGATGAGATGCTACACCATGATTCCTGCTTGTGAAAACTCTTTGTGACTCTTGCACCAGTTCCCATGGACAAATGCAATGCTAAAATACACACCTCCTCTCTCTCTCTCTCTCTCTCTCTCTCTCTCTCTCTCTCTCTCGTGTGTGTGTGATTTCACTTTGATATTGACAATCTTGAGATGCTTTAGTCAAAACCTTATACCCCAAAATTCAAATGCAACATCAACACCCCCCCCCCCCCCCCCCCCCCCCCCCCCCCTCTTGATGCACTAATCCCATGTACTAGGGGCAAGATGTTCCAAGTCTTGTTGAATATCTATAGAATGGGACTAAAGGCAAGATATTTTGGAGAACACCAATAAAAAGTTAGGACATGGGAGTTCCCCTTGTACAAGATAATTATTTATCTTAAAGATATCCTTCGTGCAGAGCTTGGCCTTGTGCTCATGCTTGGACTTTTGGGTGAGATTTCTTCCTCTCTCTGATGTACTCAAGCTTGGATTTGAACTCATGCTTGGACCTCAAGGTGAGATTGTTTCCTCTCTTTGATACACTCAAGCCCTACACTAGGGGCAATATGCTTCTTCTTGAGTATCTCTAGCATGGTAGTGAGTGCAAGATAGTTTAGAGAAAATCAATACAAATTAAGGACATGGGAGTTCCCCTTGTGCAAGATAGTTATCTCTCTCTTGGAGATCTCCTTGGTGCAAAGCTTGGCCCTAGGCTCATGTCTAAACCTAAGGGTGAGATTGTTTCCTCTCTTTGCTGCACTCAAGCCTTGCACAAGAAGGGGCAATATGTTCCAAGTCTTGTTGGATATCTCTAGCCTAGCACTTGAGTGCAATATAGTTTATAGAAGACTGAGATAAATTAAAGACATGGGAGTTCTCCTTGTGCAAGGTAGTTATCTCTCTCTTGGAGATGTCCTTGGTGTAAAGCTTGGCCTTGCAGTCATGCCTAGACCTAAGGGTGAGCCTTGTTTCCTCTCTTTACTACACAAACTTGGTGCTATGCTTATGTTGGACTTGAGGGTGAGATTGTTTTGTCTCTTTGATGCAGTTAAGCTTGGCACTATAGCCAAGATATTCCAAGTATTTTTTGATATCTCAAGTTGAGCATTGAATGCAATATAGTCTAGAGAGAATACCAATACATATTCAAGACATGGGAGTTCTCTTAGTACAAGACAGTTCTATCTCTTGGAGATCCCTTTCATGTAGAGCTTGGTCCTATGCTCATTCATGGATTGAGAGTGAGTTTTTACCTCTCTTTAATGCAGGAGCTTGACCTTTCACTCATGCGATGACCTATTGAAGGCTTTTTCCTCTCTTTCATGTACTCAAGGCATTCACTAGGGACAAGATGTTCCAAGTCTTGTTGAATATCTCTAGCATGGCACTAAGTGCAATGTACTTTAGAGAACACCAATACAAATTCAAAATATGGAAATTCCCCTTGTGCAAGCTAGTTATCTCTCTCTTGAAGATCTCCTTGTGTAGAGCTTGGCATTTCGCTCATGCTTGGATCACAGGGTGAGATTGTTTCATCTCTTTGATGCATTCAAGATTGGCACTAGGGGCTAGATTTTCCATAGCTTGTTAGATATCTCTAACCTAACATTGAGTGCAAGATAGTTTAGAGAAGACCAATAAAAATTTAGGACATGGGAGTTCTGCTTGTGGAAGATAGTCATCTCTCTCTTGGACATCTCCTTGGTGTAGAGCTTGGCTTTGTGCTCATGCATGGACCTAAGGGTGAGATTGTTACCTCTCTTTCATGCACTCAAGAGTAGGACTAGGGGGAAGAAGTTCCAAGTGTTGTTGGAGATATCTAGATTGTCACAGAGTGTAAGATATTTTAGAGAATACAAACACAAATTCAAAACATAGGAGTTCCCCTTGTGCAAGATAGTTTTCTCTCTCTTGGAGATTTTCTTGGTGTAGAGATTGGCCCTATGCTGATGCCTTGAATTGAGGGCAACATTTTTTTGCTCTCTTTCATACATGAGCTTGGACCAAAAATCATGCCTTACATGAGGGTGAGATTGTTTCCTCTTTGTCACTGACTCAAGCCTCACATTAGGGGCAAGATGCGCAAAGTCTTATTGGATATCTCTAACCTAGCACCAAGTGTAATATAGTCTAGGAGTAGATCTTGGTCCTATTCTAATTCCTAGTATTAAGATGAAATTAGTTTAGAGAACAACAATATACTTCTACACTCTCATCATGATCTCATTGAGATATGCCTCTTTCTACTATTTGGGAGTAGAGCTTGGCCCTATGCTCAAGCCAAGCATGGAGAGTTTTGAGTCACACATAAAGATAATTTACATCATCTAATGAAGATTCTTTGTGCTCTATCTTGGAGCTCTTGGAGTAGAACTTTACTCTCTACTCATGCCTCTCAAGCCTGGCACTAAGGGCGAGACGTTCCGAGTCATACTTGATATTTGTAGCCTGACATTGAGTGCAGGATAGTTTAGAGAACACTAATATACATTTAGGACATGGAAGTTCTCCTTGTGAAAATAGTTATTTCTCTCTTGGAGATATCCTTGGTGTAGAGATTGGCCCTACGCTCATGCCTAGACCTGAGGGCAAGATTCTCTCCTCTCTTTGATGCACTCAAGATTGGTACTACAGAAAAAATGTCCTAGGTCTCGTTGGATATCTCTAGCCTAGCAATAAGTGGAAGATAGCTTAGGAAATAACAAAAAAAATTCAGAACATGGGAGTTCTCCTCGTACAAGATAGTTATCTTTCTCCTAAAGATCTCGTTGGTAGAGCCTAGCCCTGTGCTCATGCATGGACTTGAGTGTGAGATTGTTTCCTCTCTTTCACCCACTCAACTCTAGCACTAGGGGCAACACGTTTGAAGTTTTGTTGGATATCTCTAGCCTAGCATTGAGTGCAAGGTAGTTTAGAGAACATCGATACAAATTTTGGACATACGGTTGCTTCTTGTAAAAGATTTATGTATCACTATGAGATCTCCTTGGTGTTTAACTTGGCCTCGCAATCATGCATGGAAATGAGGTTGAGATTGTTTCTTCTCTCTGATGCACTCAAGCCTTGCACCAAGGGCAATATATTTGAGATCTTTTGACATATCTCTGGCCTAGCACTGAGTGCAAGATAGATTGGAGAACACCAATACAAATTCATGAGATTGAAGCTCTCCTTGTGCAAGATAATTATCTCTCTCTTAGAGATCTCATTGGTGTAAAGCTTGGCCCTTCACTCATATCTAGACCTCAGGGCAAGATTATTTCCTCTCTTTGAGGCACTCAAGCCCTGCACTAGGGGCAAGATGTTCCAAGTATCGTTGAATATCTCTAGCATGGCACTAAGTGCAAGATAGTTTGGAGAAAACCAATACAAATTCAAGACATGGGAGTTTCCCTTGTGTAAGACCGTTATCTCTCTCTTGGAGATATCCTTCATGCAGAGCTTGTCCCTATGCTCATGTTTGGACTTGAGGGTGAGATTTTTTCCTCTCTTTGATATGCTCTAACTTGGCCCTGCACTTATGACCATACCTAAGGGTGAGATTGTTTCCTCTCTTTGATGCATTTAAGCCCCCACACTAGGGGCAATATGTTCTAAGTCTTGTTGAATGTCTTTAGCATGGCACTAAGTGCAAGATAGTTTACATAACACCAATACAAATTGAGGACATGGGAGTTCCTCTTGTGCAAGATAATCATCTCTCTCTTGGAGATATTCTTGGGGTAGATCTTGGCCCTAGGCTCATGCTTGGACCTAAGGGTGAGATTGTTTCCTCTCTTTGATGCACTCAAGCCCTGCACTAGGGGCAAGATGTTCCAAGTCTTGTTGGATAAATCTAGTCTAGCACTAAGTGCAAAATAGTTTAGAGAATATCAGGACAAATTCAAGACATGGTAGTTCTCCTTATGCTAGATAGTTATCTCTCTATTGGAGATATCCTTAGTATAGAACTTGGCCTTGCACTCATTCCTAGAATTGAGGGTGAGCATGTTTCCTCTCTTTGATGTAGCACTTCGAACTACACTTGTGTTTGAAATTTAGGGTGAAATTTCTTGCTCTCTTTGATGTATGCAAGCCTAGCACTAGGGGCAAGATGTTCCAAGTATTGCTGGATATCCCTAGCCCGACACTAAGTGCAAGACAGTATAGAGAATATTGATACAAATTTGAGACATGGGAGTTCTCTTAGTGCAACATAGGTATCTCTTTCATGTATCTCTTTTTAAGAGGGAGAATTTTTCCTCTCTTTAATGCACGAGTGGCACCTTATGGGGGTGGGGCATTGAGCATATCTAACACCCCCCTCTATGTCCACCCATAGATGAACTACATTCTTGGCCCAATGCCAAGTCTTTGAAGATGAATTTAAAGGAGATCCTTCATATAAGATTTGGTGAAGATACTTGCTTCATTCTCCTCTATTGGATAGTAGACCACCAGCTCTACTATCCCATCCTCGATCAAGTCATATACACAGTTATATTGGATCTCAATGTATTTGATGCATGCATGAAAAATTGGATTTTTGGCAATGGCGATGAAAATTTGATTGTCACATCTTAGCACTCTTGAATCTTCATCCTGTACTCCCATATACTATAGGAGCCTCCTTAACCAAATTGCTTCAGATGTAGCAAATCAAGCTGCCTTGTACTTTTCTTTGATAGAAGACAATGCCACAGTTGGTTGTTTCTTACTAATCCAAAAGAAAATTCTTGAACCTAAAGAAACCATATCTAGAAATTGATTACTAGAATCATTGTCACGTGCCCAATCTAAGTTACAGTTTTTTATAAGAGCACTTCCAAAACTGTATATGATACCATAGTCAAGAGTTCCCTTCAAGTATCTAAGCATCCACATCCCAACTTTTCGATGACATTCTCATGGTTTATTTGAGGACATTCTCAATTGAGTCATGCCAAATGCTTTAAAGATCTCCCATGTATACTTCTTTTAAGAGATGAAGATTTTGCTAGACACTTACCACACTTCAATCCCTGAACAATAGTACAACAAGCCCAAGCCTATCATTTCAAACTCAGAGCTCAAAGCCTTTTGATTTTGATGGATCATATCCTTATAGTCACCTGCAATAAGAAGATCATCCACATATAGGACAATCACTATAGACTTTTCACTATCCTTGTAAATATGCAAATTAGCATTTGAGGCATATCTTTTGAAATTCAAACCTAAATTTGTTTAATCTATCTATTGGTACCATGCTTTCGGGACTTGTTTTAGCCCATACAATGCATTCTTTAGCTTACAAAATTTGTTCTCAGAATGTGGGGTCTCAAACCTTGGTGGCTAAGCCACATACACCTCCTCCTTGAGATTGTCATTCAAGAATGCTAGTTTGACATCCATTTGGTAAACCGGTCACTTCTTATGAGCAGCCTCTGCAAGTACTGTGCAAAGAGTGGTCATTCTACTAGTTGGAAATGATTCTTGAAAATCAAATTCTTCAACTTGTGAAAATCCATGTGCAACTAATCTAGCTTTATACTTTTGTAAGCTGCCATCAGCCTTATACTTTACCTTCTAAACCCACTTGGTGCTAATAATCTTCTTCTTTTTGGGCTGATCCACTAGCTTCCAAGTGTCATTTTTCATGATGTTGTCATACTTAGCTTGCATAGCTACTCTCCATGCTAGATAAGCAAGTGCTTCTTCTAAGCTTGTTGGCTTGTTTTCTTTCCTTATAATCTTGGCCATCAAGGCCATATTGACTATGTGAGCAAAAGCCTTTCTTTGCTCCTCTATTCTTAGTGACCTCCTTGGTCAATTTTCCCTTTCCTTAGTTGTGGTAGGCATAGGATTGTTGCAATCATATAGATGCTTCACCCATTGTGGAAATGGTTTTTCTGATAGTGTGATTGTAAGTTAGTGAACTTTGTCCTCATCATTCGAAGATGATGCTTCCTCCTCCTTGAGAGTAGCGACAACTCATGGGATAGGTTTATAGTGGAGTTCTTCTTTGCTAAGATGATAAAGTGGAAGAACTTCCATTCTCCTCCTCCACTATATGTGGCTTCTCCTTAAACACCACACCACGGCTCGCTATGATATTCTTTGCTTCTTAGCCATACAATTTGTAAGCCTTTTGCTCATCACTATAACCTAAGAAGGTACATTTTGTGCTTTTTGGATTTAACTTGTTTCTCTTATCCTTTGGAACATGTGCATACCATTCACATCCAAAAGTTCTAAAATGTGAGACATAAATAGTTTCTTACCAGAATAGGCCTCATGAAAAGTTTTACCCTTAAGAGCTTTTGCATAACTTTGATTGATAATGTAGATTGCAATATTAATGGCTTCTACCCAAAATTGGTTAGGCAATCTCTTGCCCTTAAGCATCACCTTGCCATTTCCATAATGGTGCAATTTCTGGCATCCAACAATACCATTTTGGAGAGGTGTATGATGCATCGTCAATTGACTCTTAATCCCTTTTCTCTTGCAAAAGTCTTCAAACTCCTTTGAATTGAACTCACCACCACCATTTGTTCTAAACTTCTTCACACTTTGCCCTGTTTTATTCTCAATAAGTTTTAGCTATTCTTTGAACTTACCAAAAGCCTAAGCCTTATCACAAAGGAAGTACATCCACATGTTCCTACTATAGTCATCGATGATCAACATAAAATAAGAAGATCTTCCCAAAGATTTTGTAGGCATTTTATTGCATAAGTTAGCATGCACCAACTCTAGAGGAGCCTTTGCTATGTTCTTGCTTTCTTGTGGAGATGCCTTTTCCTATTGCTTGCCCATCATACAAGCTTCACATGGTTCCTTCATTTCAGTTACTATAGGTAGATGAGCAACCATACATTGCTTATGTATCTCCTTTAACATTGCAAAACCAATGTGACCAAATCTTTGATGCCAAAGCTTACTTGTGTCCACACCAGCAATGGTTGTAAGCACACTTAGGTCATACATGTTGTTCCTCCTTTCTCGTTTGCCAATAGATTTGCCAGCATTGCCGATAAATTTTTCACTTGTCTTAGTGAACCTCACCTTATGGACAAGATCAATTATAGAAGCAACTGATAGTAGATTTCTCTTAATCTCTGGAACCTACAACACATTTGAAAGATTCTTGAGTTCACCATTTACATTAACAAAGAAAATAGTATCTGTACCCTCAGCAAGGCATTTTGTATCATTCCCAACCATCATAGTGATGGATTCTTGCAGAGGCTTCATAGAACTATATAGACATTTCTTGTTGGTCATGTGAGAGAAGGCACCACTATCCAATACCCATAAGTCAATGTTAGATATTTCTTGCACTGAGGTTCACTCTTCCTTAGTGGTCACCATAAATAACTTCAACTTTGCTTCCGATGTATTGGTTGTCCCCCTCCCTTTAGTTTTCAGGGTGCCATTCTTTTCATATGCCTTCTTGATATGACAATCTGCAATTGCATGTCTTTTCTTCTTGCATTAGAAGCACTCTCCTTGAAACTTTTTCTTACCACCCTTCTTCTTTTTGTCACCATTGGTAGAGGAACCACCTTTGCCTTTCTCATTGGCGGAGAATGAAAAATCTCCACTGCTGTTACCTTCTTAGGATTTAAGCCTCAAGTCCTCCATTAGTAGTACACAAAATTCCTCAGATATCAAAGTTTGGGGTCTTACTTGAGTGTTTCAGGCCATTACTAATCCATCAAACTTTGGTGGACAAATCCGAAGATATTTTTGAGCTAGCTCCTCGCTAGTCTTTTGTATCCCAACACCAGCCATTTGGTTGTGCAGATTCTTGCTTCAAGTGATGAATACTTCAATTGTCTCTCCTTCGACAAACTTCTTTGTTGCCTAGTTGATTCTCTAAGTTGTGAATCCTTATTTGATTCAGTGTTTCATATTGACTACTCAATAGGTTCCAAGCCTCTGATGCTTTGGATGTGTGATGAATCAAGGTCAAAACACTATCAAAATAGCTTGTAACTAAGGAACACAATGCATCTACCTTCCTTCATTTCCAAGCTCATAGAAGATCTAAATTTGGAGGAATCATAACGCTCAAATTTGACAGGTCAAGAGTGAATTGGGGTTTTGGGTCAGTCCCAAGCACCATCTCTAGAAGCTTATAAGAATCAAGGATAATTGTGATTTTAAACTTCCACAAAGTATAGTTTGTGCCATCTAATTTGCCTTTGTTGAAGGATGGTGGATGAATCCTCAGTGTTTGAATTAGTGGTATAGTAGCACTACCATCTAATATGCCAACGTCACCACTTGATGTAGCAAAAGACATTTCATCTCTTTGTCGCCCTTGCCTCTTGCATAATCCACTCCTCAAAGCTCCCTAGGCTCTAATACCATGTAGAAATTGCATGGCATAATGGATAAAATTTGAGAAAGAAGTAGAGAGCACACAACAAATATTAGAAAAATAGAGATTGCTTTAATTTCAAATGAATTGGTACAAAGATGGCTCTATTCACTCATCCACTTCCACTGTGAAGCTTAGATAAGATCTAGACAAATGATAAATGAAGAGCTTAGGGTAGCTAGAAGAACTCTAACTTGGTAAAAGATAGATTGAGTATGGCTTTAGAGAGGTCTTCCTTTTATAGGTTGGGAAGGTAGTCTAGTTGGCAAGTCTGACCATATTATGAACCTTCCTTAGTTAACCAGAGAATATTCCCTTTTATTTTAGGTCATCAGGGATGTTGCTTGGGACCCCGGTCACAAGGGGGACTATTGGATCCCCTAAGACTCATGAGCTTTCATAGCCTATTGAAGTGGGGGACTCACACTCAACTGCCAAGACCCATGGACTGCTTATTGCTTCAAGCATTTCAAGCGAGCAACTAATGGCTGTCTCTCACCTAGCTATGCGCACTCTTGATCCTACAAATGTAGTGAGCTTACCTCGATGCCTGATAGAATAGCCTCCTCCCTCAAGAAATTTGGTAGCTCCACAATCCAAGATGTGAGCTCAAGCAAGATCAACCCTCTACATTGAAGCTCCATCCTCCATAACCGCATGCACAAGAAAAGAGCAGAGAATAGAAAATAAGAGAAAATAAAGGAGAAGATGGAGAACTTCTCTACCACGGTCCCTCACCCTCACTCACTCCCTCACACTCTCACACTTCCTCTCCCATACAGAAGCATAAGCACAAGAAAGAAGAAGAGAATAAGAGAGCTACTTTAGACACATACCAAGAATGAGCTCTTCCCTTTGGTTGGGCACCCATTCCCTTTTTACATGACCGGGCATCTTGTCAAGGTCATGTTTTCCTATTCCCTTCTATTTACATTATCCCTTTATCTATACTTGTATACTCTTTACAATTTGCACAGGAGGGAGCCTGGTGCTCTTTTACAAAATTTGGGGGCACCTCTGCATTTTAAAATGTGCCTTTCCCCTTTGCCTTCTTTGAGATTGCCTTTATCCCTTTTGCCTTTTCTTCTCTTGTTTCCTCTATAAGGTCCGCATTTTTGAATTTTCTTGGATTTATTTTTGCTTTCTTTTTCCTTGTCTTGCAGTGGGGTTAACATTACCCCCTCCTAGTCGAGTGCTAGTCCCATGGCACTTGTGGGTCTTTGGTGGTGAGGGCTCAGTGATTGAAGGATTGTCATATGGATGATGATGGGGTTGTTGCAAGGATTTAACATGGAGGAGAAGCATATCAAAATGGTCGAGGCTTTGGAGACCGAGGGTATATTGAGTGGTTGACGGGTCTCCAAGGTCAGTGATTGGTCACATTCATATTTACGTGAAAAGGAAAAGAAAAGTGCACTATCTAGGAGGTGTGTCTACCTTATCATGTGGTGCATTGTGTTTGTGCATGCTAATGAAACTTGGAGTTGGGTCTTGCAGGCAAACTTGGGGTGTTGTCCCAAACTTGAGGACCTAGTTCATGGATAGGTGCGAACTCCCTAGGTATGTCCTGCCCTTGATGTGCCCTAAGCGTGAAGTGGGGAATAAAAGGGGCTAGGGGGTTAGATATGGAGTTGCGACTGACCAAGCCACCAGACGTGACTAACTTGAGGACCCCTAGGTGTAGTGATTGTGGCACTCATCAAGCAAGGTGTGTTTTTCCATTTTCCATTTAATCTTCTTTTCCCTTCTTGCTCTTGTATTTCTTTTTTATATTTTCTTTTCTTTTTCTTTTTTGTGTTTTCTTATTCTTTCTCTCTTTTTTTAAAAAAATTATGTGTATGAGGAATGAATCCTCAAATTCTAGATTGTGAGAGGAGGAGGCTGGGGGCTTAAGCGATTTACTAAGGAAGTTCCTACTTTGCATGTAGTCTTTTAGATTTATTCGTACATTCAGAGGAGTTGTGGAAAAAAATGGATGACTACACCGAGAAGTAGGCGATTGCTTGAGAAAAACCCTAAGTAGCCTAAGGTAATTATAGGTTGTCATAAAGGCACGATCAAGGGGGAGGAGGAAAATTCATCAAGAAAGTGGGTGATTGAGGGTCGTAAGTTGGTTTCAGAGAATAAAAGAGCTACCTTCTTCGGCATAGGAGCATTTACATTGTAGATTTTAGGGAAGTCGTAGTGACCATGGATGTTGGGAGCGAAGTCCACCCCTACTCTTATTGGATATGGCATGTACACTGGGTTGTTTCTTTCATAGGGTAGGGTGCTGCAAAATGACATCCATGTGTCTACGTTCCCATCCTAGATTCTCCTCCTCCATTGCAGCTATTATTCGTAACCTTTGATAGTCATGAGACCTCCATGACCTTGTCTTCCTAGTAGTCATGTGCCTTTGCCCCCCACAATGTTGGAGTGCTTTAAAGGCACTCGTACAACACTTCCAGATTTTTAGTAATTTTTCCGTGCGCCTGTGCGAGTCAGGGAAGTTGCCGACTAGTGTGGGATGCCGAGACGGACGCCCAGGATTTTTTGGATTGTGAATCGAATGCCGGACGCGGGAGGTGCCAAAATTTGGCCAAATTTGAAAAGGCATGTATCTTGTGGCTAGTGCGGGGTGCCCATTGGAACCCCCCAACCCCCCATTTGATTTTCGTGTATGGCAGCACCTCGTGGCGCTGATTAGCGGGGCAAAAAAATTGACGCCCCCCCCAAAATCGATTTTGTGGGCTGCAAATAAGCCATAGCAATGATGCTACAGGGCTGATGCACAAGTCCTTCGCTTCGTATCGTCAGTCTTCACGCAGACAATGGTGGCCTGGTTGGAGAGAGAGAAAATCAGTCTTTCTCTCTCCCTCTCTCTCCTCTAAGGGGTGGTGCACGCGAGAAGAAGAAAGAAGAAGAAGGAATGGCGGACGTCAAAGATTGGATTGCTCCGTGGATGAAGAGGGGCTGGAGACGGAAATGCGGGGTCATGCTGAGCATTAAATGCATGCTGGAAATCAGTCCCATAATCAAGACCAAGAAACCGAGACCTGAAAATAAGCGGTAATGCTATTTTTATAAAGAAAAATGATCTTTTTATGCTATTTGCTTTATGAAATCTTGTTCATATGGGATCAAAGTTCATAATGATATTTTTTGCCATGAGTTTCAATTGTTTGCAACCTGAAAATAAAAAAATATAAGGCTACATGGCTGGAATTAATGTCAAAATACGTGTTTTAAGGGTAACATTGGGTTTTCTGCTATATAAATGAGAAATATGATATGTCACACCAACTAAATCTGAGTTTTTGTTGTCAATGAACCTAAGGGCCACATCCCATAATCAATTTTCATTTTCAATCATTATTTATTAAAGAAAAATATCCAAAAAATAGGAAAAATGGGTTTAAAATTGGGGAAAAATAGAAAATGGATCGAGAAAAATTAGGAAAAATTATATCTATGTTTGTGCAATGTATAATGATGGCAAAGCACGAGTTTGGCCTTGGTTTGTCCCCGTTTCTATGTTTTGTGTGTATTTATCGTTCTTCTAAAAGGAAAAATTGCATAGAAACCCTATCTACCCGATCAATGATGCAAACTGCTAAGAGTTAGATGACGAGGGGCTGAAATGCTGAAAGATAAAGAAAAGATTTGATTTATGCATTGCACTTGGCATATAGGAAATGGTTTAAATAAAGAGGATGGTAGCATGAGCATATGACTCGGTGCCTCCTTTCAATGCCGCACGCGTTAGTAAAATTCATGGAAGGAATGTTTTATGCACTATGCACGATGCTGATTTTTCTTTTGTCTGAGCACATAGTCACACACGATTTGCATTAAGCATAATAATTAAAAGGTATCAAAAAACCTCCTGGATGCATGGCACCTGTCTTTCGTAGGTTGTGACCAACGATGAGTGTGAGAGGATGTCCTAAGCTGTAGGTTAGTCATTGGGTTCTAAGGGGAAATTATAGTGAGGAATGGCACATCCTGGAACGTAAAATATTGGTACCTTGAGAGGATTTTGTGTTCGTTTGTGTTATATATTTAGCAGCGCATCAAAGGGCCAATCCCTGCAATGTAGGAGAGCTGTAGTGGGGCTCCGACTATTAGTCGATTATCACATCCAAGACGAGGGACATCTTATCATGTTCTTTAATATGACGTTAAAAGGAAGGGCTGCGGCATGGTATCACAGCATAGAGTCTGGAACCATAACCACCATTGATCAATTCTATGTAGCTTTCCGAGTGGAATATGCCCCTGAAAGAGGTGGCTAATATTGGTTGCGGGTCTTGAATGTAACACGCCAAGATCCTCATGAGAATGTGAAAGCATATATCAAGAAGTTGAAGGAAGTATTTTGTAAGTTGCAAACTTACATTCCCATTCCGTCGGCTGCCCAATTGCAATACTTTTTGCATGGGTTGGATTTTAATATCCAAGTACAATTGAGCAGTGTGGCCTTGGCAGATATAGACACTGCTATTACGCGGGCAGAGGGAGTAGAAGCACGATTACAAACACCCTACTCCTCTCAAATGAATGTTAATGGGGGTTTAGTACCTGGAGGCAATCCAACATTGATGAATGGAAGTCAAGGGATGCCTATGACTAACCCTAATGGGAGAGGGAGCGTGGTTCAGAATGTACCCTTGCTGCCAGCTCCTCCCAGTGTGACTATGTCTATGGCAAGTCAGTTGGCTCCACCAAATGTTGGAGGCCACATTTCAAATTCTAATGTTGTTCCTGTGGGTCAACAGCCAATGCCAAATCAGATTGTTAGGCCAATGGAATGATGGGTTGATGATCGAGGCTATGAGTCGAGTGCATCTAATGTCCTTGGCGAAGTCAAGGATATGATGAAGCATTATACCGATATGATTTCCGAACAATATCGACAAATAGCCATCGATGTTAATTTCTTGAAGAAGCAACAAAATCTGATAGGGAGTCGACGCCGTGAAGAGGGTGGACCCTCTAGATTCAGTTGTAAGTGGTATGGTGGACAGCACTTCCCCAGAAACTGTCCAAATGTGAAATGTGACATTTGTGGGAATTCGCGCCATTTAGCTGCTACCTGTTGGAGTAAGATTAGTTCTCTCCAACAAGGGAATAAACAGCCGGGCCCAGTGAATCATAGAGCGCAAGGAAATACCTGTTGGGGTAAAGGCGCCTCCGCCGTGCCGCCCCGTGTATTACTACACTGACAGTACCCGCCACTGCACACAGTAGGTGACGGGTGCCCATCATGTCACTTTATTCTTTACATTCATTTTTTAGTGACTAGTAAATAAAGGAAGGCCCGGTCACACATTGTGACTGTTGGAATTCCCATTTCTTGTCTCTCTCTTTCTTGCTCTTGCTCTCCCGCCATAGCTCATGTGCAAGCTTCGATCTTTCTCACCTTTCAACTGGTATCAGAGCTTGGCTTCCTCTTGCTCGAGCTCGACTCGGTGCTTCTTTACCTTCGCATCGACTCCCTTCATGCATTGGATCTCCATCCCGGCAGCCATATCCGATCTCCCCGAGCTCCCGTCACTCCTCGGCTTCCTGAGCACCTTCCCGGCCTATTGAGGCACCTTCAAGGCATTGATACTGAGGTATTTGATCATTCTTTTAAGTTTTTATTTCAGTCTACAGGTTGCAAACAACAAGGGTAGCCATGGCTTCAAACCCTTGAAGCTTATTCTCCTCATATTGTGCCTTACACCTATCAAGGCTCAAAGAGGCTTGTCATAGGCCTTTGATAGGCCCTTCTTGAGCCCCCCATTACCCCCTTTTCAGCCCATGTGGAGTAGTAGCAAGTTCAGTACCAATAGGACAGATTGCACCATTTTTTTCCAGGCTGTTAACACTCATCTACTTCAGCTCCACATTTGGCCATTGCTTCTTGCTCTCTACCTTGATTAGAGGGCTATAGACTTCATGTTTGATGTCATTCAAGCTTTGGGCATTGGTCTTGATCATTCAGGGTTGATTTCTTTAGATTTGGGACTGTCATAAACTGTCATAACAAGCTGAAAACAAGGCATCACCATTGGCATTAGCATTTGTTGCTTATACTCCATTCCGATTGTGCTATTTGATGCCCGTATGCGGTCTACATGATGCCTAGTGCCTTGGAAATGTATGCACATGATTATGCCATGATTTTGGCCTGAAATATTGGCTGATTTGGGACTGTTATTTACTGTTATACAGTGCTGGAAACAGGGCAGCCACACTTGGCATTGGCATTTGATGCTTATACTCTACTCTGGTTACCTTGTTTGATGCCTGTATGCGGTCTACATGATGCCTAATGTCTTGGGAATGTATGCATTCAATTTGCCCATGATTTGGCATTGTTTTTGGGCTGGAAATTGACAGTTTTGGGCTGTTTAGAGCTGTTGTACATGAGTGGGCTGAAGCTCATTTGTCACATGTATTGCTTCTCTATCGATACCGGATGTATGCTATGGGTTATGTCATGATGTATTACACTTTGGGGATCGACTTCGAACTCATGATCGTGATTCCGGAATGCTTTTGAGCATCTCATTTTCTCTGTTGTTATTGGTTTGTCATTGGCAATTTGGTCGACTTGATTGGCATTTGGGCCGCTTATGCCTATTGTCTATACTTGACGGATAAGCTCTATGCATTACATGCTTTGGTCCGTGGTTGATGCCTCTTAGTTCGTCCATGCTTGACAGATATTTTGGAGCTCCGATTTGGATGTTTTGAGCACTTTCGACTCACAGGGATATTGACTTTGGCTTGCTACTGGATGTATTGACTTGACAGAGATCTTGCCATTGGGATTATGTCTTGCATAGTGGTTGCTACATCAGTTGCTTCATGTATGTCATGCTCTTGGGAAGCGTATGACGCATTGACTTGGTCACTTGTCACTGGTACTTTGTCTTGGGTTGCTTGATTCCTTAACTCAATTGTACGCCTTTTGTGCCAGTGGGAGCATCTTGCATGCTTACTTGACCTTGAGCAGGGATTACATGCTATTGGAGCAGTCTATGTCATTGAGCAGTTATGGATGTATTGAGACTTTGGGATTATACTCTGACAATTGGATGTTGCATTGAGTATATGTCTTGGTTCACAGGATGCTTATGAGCTGAGTCTCAATTTTGGATCTGCTTTCTTTTGAGCAGACACCTATTTGTGTCAGGTTTTGGCAGTTGGTTCTACATTTTGCCTAGATTGTCTGGGGTGTGCCTCTTACTAGCAAATGCTATTTGACATCTCTCGGTGTTATGCTCATGTGTTTTCACTGTCATTTGGCTTTGCTTTGTCCTCTTTATGTTGGCTTTGGACCTAGCATTGTTTAGTTGACATTAGATCCAGTTTTGGGACAATTTGCTCTCATTATTACAATTCTGAAATTTATTACAACAAGCATTTATTGGTGGACTGAGCAGTATTTTTTATGTTGAAATATCCTGATTTGGTGTACCATACCTAGTACTAAGTGGGCAGCATCTTTTGGCACACTTTTCTCGCCATTTGGAGCTCATTTCAGTGGATTTTGGGCATTTTCTGCAGTAAAACAGCCAACAGTTTTACATTGTCTGTGCATTTCCAGCCTACATTATGGCATCCTCTGTGAGACTGATAATGCCATATTTAACATCACAAAGTTGGATGGTACCAACTACTCTTATTGGAAGAGTCAAATTTGGCAGGTCTTGGTGTAGAAATCTCATATTAAGCCACTTCGGTTGAGTGGGGAGCAGCCTGAAACTATGGACAATGACGACTGGCTTGAACTTGATGAGCTATGCAAGTCCACGATTGTATTGTCTCTCACTAAACAGGTACATTATAATGTATTTGAGGAAGCACAAAGTGCATGGGATCTATGGAATAAGATCAAGAATCTTTATGATAAGAAAAGTCCGACGAGTCAAATGTACTGGTTGAAGCAGCTTATGGATCTGTGCATGAAGGATAATGCGACTATGTCTGCTCACTTGAGCCAGTTCCATGCTATACTGAAGAACCTGACTTCACAACATATCACCTTTGGAGAGGAAGTAACTCCTCTTTTCTTGCTTGGGACTCTGAATGAGTCATGGGATGTATTCCGCACTGCCCTATGTGCCTCTAGTGCTACTCTAAAACTGAATGATGTTGAGAGTGCTCTTCTACAGGAAGAGGTTAATCGCAAAAACTTGGATGCCTCTCGTGTTTCACATGCTTTGACAATTAGAGGCAGGAATGACAGGAATGATTGTGGTAATAACCATGGCCGTGACTCGCAGAAGGGTCAGTCTAAATCTCGTGGAAAGTCACGTGGGCGCAACGCTAATGTCACTTGTCATCATTGTGGGAAAAAGGGCCATATCAGACCATAGTGTCATGAGTTGCGCAATGAGAAGCGCAAGGATAAGGGTAAAGAGAAAGTGGAGGAGAAGTCCTCTGATCGCAGCATAGTACCTGCGAAGTCCAACGTCAAGATTGAAGAAATTAATGTCATGTAGACCGAGGATTCCAATGGTACTGATGAGTTCATACTTGCAGCTAGTTCTTTTGATGCTTCACACTTGACTGAGACACCTAGTATGTATGCACAGTGTTGGTTATTGGATTCAGGTGCGTCGTTCCATGTGACGCCTTACCGTGAGTGGTTTCACTCTTACCGTACTGTATCTGGATCAGTCAGACTTGGAGATGACATGTCTCTTGATATTGTGGGCTGTGAAGATATTCAGTTGCAGTTTTCCACTGGTAGTTCCTTTTTGCTCAGGGATGTATGTCATGTACCTGCACTTACGCGCAGTCTTATGTCTGTAGGACAGTTGGATGATGCAGGGTTTCATGTTTGTTTTGGGGATTCTGCTTGGAAGATTACCAAAGGCAGACTTGTGCTTGCTAGAGGCACCAAGGCTCGCAGCCTCTATCCTCTTGTTGTATCTGGGTCTTCTGTAGACCATGTTTTGGCAGTGGGCTCTATTCCACATGTATCACTTTGGCATGCCCGTTTGGGGCATATGTCTTTAAAGGGAATGAAAATGTTATCTGGTTTGCAGTATCTTCCGCCTTTGGACTATGCACGTTTTGACTCGTGTGATCATTGTCTTTATGGTAAGCAGAATAGGTCTATGCATAAGAAATCGGGTAGGCCATGCATGAGTGAGCCCTTGGCTTTTGTGCATTCAGATGTTTGTGGGCCCATGCCGTGTATGTCTATGGGTGGTGCGAAGTACTTTGTTACCTTCATTGATGATTTTTCTAGGAAAGTGTGGGCTTATCCCATAAAGCAAAAGTCCGATGTCTTAGCAGTCTTTCAGCGTTGGCTTGCTCTTGTTGAGAACCAGACTGGGTATAGGCTGAAATGCCTTAGGACTGACAATGGGGGAGAATATGTCTCACATGCTTTTGAGCAGTTTTGTGATGACAGGGGTATTAAGCGTCAATTGACCGCCCCTTACACCCTCGCCCAAAATGGTTTGGTTGAGCGCATGAACATGACTATTCAGGAGCGTGTCTGCTCTATGCTTAGCCATGCAGGCCTACCATGGAGCTTCTGGGCTGAGGTAGTTAGTACGGCAGTGCATGTCATAAACTAATCGCCATCTAGTGGATTGGATTTCCAGGTTGCAGAGGAAGTTTGGGCTGGTAAGCCACCCTCTTATGCGCATCTCCGTGTCTTTGGATGTGAGGCATTCTGCCATGTGCCGAAGGACAAGAGGAGTAAGTTGGATCCAAAGAGCATTAAATGCATCTTTCTTGGTTATGGTGATTCAGGAGAGATGGGCTATCGCCTATGGGATCCGCAGGCGCGGAAAATAGTACGCAGCCATGATGTAGTCTTCCATGAAGACAAGATGCACAGGCAGCCTGAGAAAGTGGTTGAGATCTGCAGAGTGATCTTTCAGGAGGAGCCTAGAGCTCCTGCACAGCCACTTGGACAACCTACAGCTATAGCAAATGCTCATGGTCAGGGTGTTGGACAGGCAGCTGGGTAGGCAGCAGAGCCTGTAGTGTCTGCTAGAGACAGATGTCCACCTGATAGATTTCAGCCCTCTATGCATTATATTTTGGTTACAGATGCAGGAGAGCCTTTCACTTATGATGAGGCTATGCGCAGGGGTGACAGTCACTCTTGGGAGAGGGTTATGCAGTCTGAGATTGACTCCTTGCATAAGAATGAGACTTGGGATTTGGTTTCCTTGCCTAAGGGCAAGAAGGCTTTGCCATGCAAGTGGGTGTACAGGCTAAAAAGTACCCCTGGACACCCCAAGCCGGCATACAAGGCTAGATTGGTAGCAAAGGGTTTTAAGCAGGAGCACGGTGTAGACTTTGATGAGGTCTTTTCTCCTGTGGTTAAGATGACCACCCTACGCTTGGTCTTGGATTTGGTTGCTCAGCTTGACTTAGATCTATATCAGATGGATGTCAAGATGGCTTTCTTACATGGAGACTTGCATGATGAGATCTATATGGAGCAGCCTAAGGACTTTGCAAAACCTGGCAGGGAGCACCTAGTGTGCAAGTTGAAGAAAAGTCTTTATGGCTTGAAGCAGGCACCTAGGGAATGGTATCATAAGTTTGATACCTTTATGCAGTCACAGGACTACAGCAGGAGTGCTATGGATTCGTGTCTTTACACAAAGAAAGGCCGTGATGGTTCATTGCTTATTTTGGTACTCTATGTGGATGATATGCTGATAGCAGGGAAAGCTCATGATGAGCTAGATGCTCTTAAATCTTAGCTGAAGAAGAGCTTTGAGATGAAGGATTTGGGACAGGCCTCTCACATACTTGGTATGTGCATTAGACGCGACAGGCATCAGGGACTCCTCTACTTGTCACAAAGGGAGTATATTCATAAAGTCCTTGAGCGCTTCCGCATGCAGGACATAAAGCCTATTGGCTGTCCATTGCCTTGTTATGTGAAGGTATCACAGGCCGATTGTCTGCAGACAGATAAGCAGAGGGCCGAGATGGCCCAGATCCCTTATGCTTCAGCCGTGGGCAGTTTGATGTATGCCATGATAGCCACTCGTCCAGATATTGCCTTTGCAGTTGGTGTTGTGGCACGCTATATGGCTACACCTGGTAGGAAACATTGGGATGCCGTGAAGGGTATCATGAGGTACCTGAAGGGCACAACAGATATGTGTATTTGCTATGGCAGCCAGGATACAGGGGTCATGGGGTACACTGACTCCGATTATGCAGGACATGCAGATAGTAGGAAGTACACTTCTGGCTATGTATTCACCTATGCTGGAGGTGCTGTCTCTTGGATGTCCAGGGTTCAGAAGTGTACGGCTTTGTCTACCACTGAGGCCGAGTATGTTGCAGCCACTGAGGCTTGCAAGGAGGCCATATGGCTAGGCCGCCTAGTTGCTGACCTTGGGATTGATGCTATACCTACACTGCATTCGGATTCTATGAGTGCCATTCAGTTGGCTAAGAATTCGGTCTTCCATGCGAAGACAAAACACATTGAGGTGAGGTATCACTTCATACGTGGTGTCGTGGAGGACAAGTCTATTGACCTTGTCAAGATCTCCACTGACGAGAATCCTGCAGATTTGCTCACGAAAAGCCTCACTATTGAGCGCTTTGCCTTCCTCACGAGATTGATGGGCGTTGGATGAGATGTTGCCTTTCCTCATCCCTTGTACCTATGTACAGTTATACTGTCTTTTTTCTTTTCTTTCTCTCTCACTGGGGTAGATTTGCCTTTAAGTGGGAGGTTGTTGGGGTAAAGGCGCCTCCGCCGTGCCGCCCCGTGTATTACTACACTGACAGTACCCGCCACTACACATTGCAGGTGGCGGGCACCCATCACATCACTTTATTCTTTACATTCGTTTTTTAGTGACTAGTAAATAAAGGAAGGCCCGGTCACACATTGTGACTGTTAGAGTTCCCATTTCTTGTCTCTCTCTTTCTTGCTCTTGCTCTCCCGCCATAGCTCGTGTGCAAGCTTCGATCCTTCTCACCTTTCAACACCCTGCAGCAAAATGATGTACCAAGACAAATATTGCATAGGGAAAAAACCACTATAGAAGAGTTGCCACAAGGCAACAGAGTTAGCCTTATTGAGGATGTACGAGTCAATGATGCTGAAACCTCTAACTTAAGAGCCGTGACAACAAAGATAATGCAAAACCGGTCGAGAAAAACCCTAAACAAGGGGATAAGGGGACGCAAGTCCAGAATCCTAGCATGGAAGGGGGACTGCTAAGGCCGGTTGATAGAAAAGGCGACCCTAAGAAGGATGAGGAATGGCCAAAAAAGAAGGCAAGAGCCAAGAAAGAACCACCCAAACCAATCCAAAGACCAAAAGAGAGGATAGTTTGGCGGGAAAAGAGAGCTTTGGCTACTTATCATGACTTTGATTTAGCAAGTTCTCTTTGTGAAGTTAAACCAGATGTGAGTCTCTTGCAATTGATTAAATTATCTCCAGGAATACGCAAGGAATTTAAGAAGATCCTTCATATTGGGTATATTGTAGAACCTTTGGGCATAGCACGAGTAGAGGAAGATTGGTTTGATCATGCTGAAAAGAACTACCCTAGGGTTTCAGCTTATGTGGATGGAATATTAGTGGAATATGCTATTGTAGACACTAGATCCTCCGTCAATATCATGAGTTCAGAGTTGATGGAGAGGTTGGGTCTAGGCATCCAAAAGGATAGCTCCACCCTTCTTAGAATGAGTGATGATAGTCTAAGACAACCAAAAGGTTGCGTTACTAAGGTCCATGTTACAGTGGCAAGTGTAGAATGCTTCTTGGACTTTAGGGTGATAAGATTTGTAGGACATCCTAGCTATCGAGTTTTGCTAGATAGGCCTTGGATCTTACGAACAGACTGTCAAGTTGATATACCTGCCGGTCAAGTGGTTCTAGGTAGAGGTGCTAATCGAGTAGTAGTCGATGCTTATCATGAGTCTCCTCAAAGTGAGAGAGCTCCTTTAGCTTCTACTGAGTTAGAGACAGCAGATGATCCATCTGGTAGTGAGACATCATCCAGCGATGAATCTAAAGAGGGGTCCACTACAGAAGATATTTATCAGATAACTCTAAATGAGCTGATAGAGCTGCAAGATAGGATAAGAGATGCATATGTGATTGAGTTGGACCTTGGCACGTCGAATGATTTGCGGTCGATTAAATTAGGTTCCATGCTCAGTCCAGCAGAAAGGGAGGACTATGTGTCCTTGATTCAAGAATTAGGCGACATCTTTGCTTGGAGTTATGACAAGCTGAGAGGCATTTCTCCCAGCCTAGCTATTCATACTATTCCTGTAAAAGAAGGCAATCGTCCTGTGAGTCAGAAAGTAAGGCGTATGCCTTTTGAATTGAGGGACGGTCTGTTTCAAGAGTTACAGAAGTTAAGGAAAGCTAGTTTAATCTTTCCTATACAGCACACAGAATGGTGTTAACTAGTTGCTATCAGGAAGAAGAAAAATAACCAAATCCGATTATGTGTGGATTTTAGAGAGCTAAATAAGCAGACGGTTAAGGATTACTACCCGTTGCCATTTATTGACCGAATTTTGGATCAATTAGCAGGTAGGGAAATATACTCATTCATGGATTGCTTTGCAGGATATAACCAGATGGAAATTGCAGAAGAGGACAAGTTGAAAATGATTTTTATTACTGTCTTTGGTACTTTTGCGTACCATGTGATGGCCTTTGGTTTGTGCAATGCACTTGGATCATGGCAATGAACAGCAGACAAGACCTTTGGTGACATCTCCCCAGACGAGTTGAAAGTATTTATTGATGACCTAGGGGCAGCCACCATGAGGGAAAGGATGTTGGTTATCTTAAGAAAATGTTTTGAGCACTGCAGACAATTTTGTATCGCTCTTAATCCACGGAAGTGTGTCTTATGGGCTATTGTTAGGCTGCATAGTATCAGCTGCTTAGCCCAAATCTGGGAGGAAAAGTGGTATCATCCGATAGCTTTTGCTAGTCGAAAATTGGGCATTTCAGAGATTAATTATACCTACATGGAGAAGTTGTGTCTCACGATGGTCTTTGGGACTAAGAAATTCAGGGACTACATCCTCTATGAAAAGGTAGTGTTCTATACAAGGGCGGAAGGACTTAGATTGCTTATGAACAAGTTGCAGTCGCCTGATCATTTGGCAAAGTGGTTAATCACTTTGTAGGAGTTCGATTATGAGATTAAGAGTAAGCCACCGAGGTTGCAAGGTATTGTGGAATGCCTTGTGGATTTCGGGGAGCTGAAAGAGACTTTGGCTGAAGGAAATGATATTGAGGAAATGTTTAAAATTGATACAGCTTCTATTCCATCTTGGTATGCTGCTATTACGCATTATTTTTCAATAGGAGAGACTGGAGCTGGTCTATCAAAGTCGGAAAAGAGAAAAATCAAACAACAAGCTTTGAAGTTTTCTTTGATCGCAGGGACACTATATCGACAGGGTGTTGATGATATCTACCGCCGATGTGTGATGCCTGACGAGGTTCCTTTCATCTTGGAAGAGTGCCATGACTCTGCATGTAAAGGGCACTTCGCGGGACGATTGACGGCACAGAAAGCTTTAAGAGCTCGATACTGGTGACCGTCCATCTTCCAAGATTCCTTTGAGTATGTGAAGCAATGTGATACTTGTCAAATGCATGACAGCCGAGAGAATAGGAAATGCCCACTTACGCCTATCATGGCTATCCTTCCATTTGAGAAGTGGGGCATTGATTTTGTGGGTCCTATTACCCCGTTGTCTACTACCCAGAAGAGGTACATTATAGTAGCCACTGATTATTTCACAAAATGGTCAGAAGCGCAGGCGACGAGGTAGGACAATGCAAAAGAGACTGCAAGTTTCCTTTTAGAGCAGATTATCTACCATTTCGGTCCCCCAAAAGAATTAGTGTCGGACTGTGGAACCCATTTTTTGAACAAAGTGATCAAAAGCTTGACTGAGGCTTGGCAAATCAAGCACAATAAAACGACTCCTTATAATCCACAAGCAAATGGGCTGGTGGAAAGTACTAATAAGCAGCTTGTGGGTATCTTGTCTAAGATAGTCTCTGAGAAGAAACGAGACTGGGACAGGAAGTTGTATGTGGCAGTATGGGCATACAATACAATGTTCAAGCGAGCTACCAGCCATACTCCATTTAAATTGGTTTATGGGAAAGAGTGTGTGTTACCCCTCGAGATCGAGTTGCCAACCATAAGGTTTGCAATTAACCACTCCTTGGGAGATGAGGATTCCCTTTTTGAACGTTTCACGACCATAGCCCACCTGGATGAATTGAAATTGCAGAGCTTATTACACCAGGAGGTAGCTAAACGTCGGATGAAGCGGTTGCATGACCTCAGAGCGAAGAAATATACCTTTAAAAAAGGGCAATTAGTCCTATATTATTATGCGCGTAGGAAGCTATTTCCAGGGAAGCTGGAACCTAAATGGGATGGCCCCTACAAGATTGTTAGGTTAGGGAAAAATAGGTCTACGGCTCTATTAGCTGATCTACATGGAGTAGAGTTTAAAAATAAGAATAATCTTAATAAGATTAAACCTTATTATTTCTAAGTATGCTAATACAAAGAAAATGCATTGCAAGTCCATGCTAGGGATGATTTGAGACCTACAAAAGAGCTGAAATCCGGTTGATGGGGCGGTTAATTCCTTATTTGGAGTACCCATATTTGGAGCAAAGATACCATCGGGGGAAACTCATCTGCTGGAGCAAAGGATACAAAGTGATTGAGCAAGAAGACGGAACCTTTGTGTGGGAGATTAAAGTCTTCTGCCATCACTATTTACGACTGTTGACGAGTATCCCTATTGAGTTCAATGAAGAAGGTGGGATGGAGCCGTCAGTTCATCCTCTAAACATGCTAAATTTTGATTATCATAATTACGAGTAGAGGAGTTCGTGATGGCCGGTTGTGTAAACCCATTGTGGACGTACACATTATATTTTGACGGAGCGTCCAGGGGCCCTAATAAAAAAGGGAGTGTTGGAGTAGTAATCCGAGATCCCCGACGTAGAGTGACAATGAAGTTAGCTACTTATCTCGGGGTAGGATTCACTAACAATATGGTGGAGTATAAAGCCTTGATTATGGGACTACATATTGCCAAACAAGGTGGTATTTGTCGGTTGTTAGTAAAAGGGGATTCCTAGTTGATCCTGAATCAACTAGATGGGACGTACACAGTGCGGAATTCCATTCTTTGTATGTATCATCATACTGCGATGACCCTACTTGAGGAGTTTGAGAGAGTTTCTTTTCAGCTGATTCCACGTTATTGGAATCAGTTTGCGGATTCACTAGCAAATCTTACTTATGAAGAAGACCTTTTCTTTAATTGTGGTCCTAGTTTGGATATTGTTATCAATGATGAAACAGGACCCGGTCGCTTGTGGGGTATGTTATCAGAGCATGCAATATATGGCAGATGATGGTTGATATGGGTGATGCAAAGAGTAGCCGAGACCAATCTATCGTTATTATCCTGGACCCATAGGTTGATTAGACAACATGTTATGCGTATGCCCCTTGCTATATATGTAGGAGGAATGGGTCATAACCTTATGCATTTAGTTTAGGGCTACAAGCCTGTTTTCCCTCCTTGGAAAGGAGCTTATTATTGTATATCTGTACTATTTCGGGGAGGGATGTGTAGGTGCTATTCTGTTTGATCTCGTTAGGCCAAGAGGGCAAGTTTTGCGAGGTTTTGAATGGTTTATTTCATTAGGCCAAGAGGGCCGATCAGTTTTTGTAGTGATGTGCTTTATTTCATTAGGCCAAGAGGGCTAGTTGTCTGTTTAGTGCAAGTGCAGTTAATGGTTTCTTGTTTTAGTTTTGTGCCAGATAGGTTCGGAAGAAGAGCTTGGAAGGAGCCTTTTGTTGCGTGGAAGCTTCTTGTGGCCCTATCCAGGTGATATCTCTCCTTTATGAGTACCTTGTTTTTATGCTATATGTGTCTGTGTACTTGTTGGGGGATTTTTCTTTTCTTGTTGAGAACCGACGTCCAAGGCATGAAGTCCCAAGTTTAGGTTAGGTATGGCTGAGGGAGGTCTGAGTAGTTGTTGCCTCCTGAAAAGACATTGCCAAACATCAAAAGACCTGTTTTAGAAGGGCGTTTGAGTGACCCTCTTCCGCTAGCCTGCTAGGCAGCCGTTCTAGGAGTTCTTATTAGTTGTGAGGCAGTTAGAGAAGCTTGCCAGAAGAAAATAATAAAACAAAACCCTGAATATCTTAAAGGAAATAAAAATATACAAAGGTGTGTAAAAAGGGGTTTCTAACCCCTATAAAAATAGAAAAGAAATGAAATGAAAATTTATGAGCAGTTGATCATCGCCTTGCGGAGGCCTGGTAGGTTCCTGGGGACGAGTCAGACTCGGGGACAATGCCTTGTCTTCCTAGGGGTGGTATCTTGCTAGAAAAAAAAAAGTAAGGAAGGTTGGAGCGAAAATAAAAATGAGCGTCAGAAAAGGATTAAGTGTCGCCTTGCGAGGGCTTGGTAGGTTCTTTCGCAAGGCTTGGTAGGTTCTTGGGTACCAAGACAGGACCTGAGGCTGATGCTCTATTCTCCTTGGGTCACTACGCTTAGCTCCCTCCTTTTTACATTCCTGAGTATGGAATTAAAAAAACCTAAAAGAAGAAGACATGTGTTAAAAGAAAATACTTCTTCATCAAGCTATAGGAGTCCTCGCCTAGTAGGAGCTCCTAGTTGTGTTGTCCTTAGTTAGGTAGGTAGTTCAGACCACCACTTAGGGCAACCTCTTTTATAGTTCTTTTTAGTTTGGTCGTATTGAAGTAATTGGTTAGTGACTAGCTTCGGACCTTCTATTAGATTATGCTAGGCCTACTCCTTGTGAATGTCATGCCTTGGTTCTGTCAGGGGGTAGGGTGAGCATTGTGCTGTGTTTAGTATGTATTTATTTTGTATCATCTTGATGCTTCCTTTGGTTGTTTTGTGCAGATCTACTGTGGGATTCGACAGGTTGAGTCACCCTATCCCATGGTCGCCAATGAGAGAGGAGTTTTGATGCCGAGAAGTGCTTAAAAATTGCTAAAATTTACGAATATCAAGGGAAAAATATTCAACGTCGAAGGCGGCAGCTCGACCTAGGACAATTTTAAGTGTCAAGTGCTTTAAAGGCGCCCGTGAGACACTTCCAAAATTTTAGTAATTTTTTCATGCGCCTGTGCGAGTCACGGAGGCTGCCGACCAGTGTGGGATGCCGAGACGGATGCCCAGGATTTTTCGGATTGCGAATCGAACGCCCGACACGGGAGGTGCCAAAATTTGGCCAAATTTGAAAAGGCATGTATCTTGTGGCTAGTGGGGGGTGCCCTTTGGAACCCCCAACCCCCCATTTCATTTTCGTGTATGGTCGCACCTCGTGGCGCTGATCAGTAGGCAAAAAAATTGACGCCCCCCTCCCAAAATCGATTTGGTGGCTGCAAATAAGCCATAGCAATGATGTGTTGAGATATCGAGCTCCACTCGTGATACGCCAGGGTGACCGTTGTGTATTTATGTCACCGACTTGTCAGTTGCAGACGCGGTTGGTACACCGCCCATGAATAATAGCTACATGATAGCTATCCTTATCTACTCTAGTTCGTGGCTCAGTTAGTATGCCACCTTAGTTAGTTGAGTTTGGTTTGAGACCCATATATAGGGTTCTTCTATTTCTTTGTACTTGAGTTCTTTTGTCTTACATAACTAAGAAGAGGAAAACTATTTTCAGCCTCCACCTCTGTGTGTATTCCCCCATTGTGCAAGCAAGAAAGCTACAAGTGAGACTCCTTCCTTCTCTCCCACAATCTTGACATGGTATCAGAGCCTTGTTCATGGTAAGGAGCTTAAGAAAGCAAGCCAAGCTCGCGGTGTTCTAGTAAGAGGAGCAGTGTTGCTTTCATTTTTTGTTTTAGGAGCAGATCTCTGCAGGTAGCACAGCCGGAAAGTGCAGGAGTGCATTGTCTCAGGTTGAGATGCCCTTTGCGGTGAAGCAAGAGGGCAATATACGTTGCGGGGAAAGGCTTTAGCCCCTGGCGACCTTGTTTTTTTGATTTGAGGCCATTTCGGGGCCTGTTTTGGAGGTGGAAGTTTTCTGCACGCACTCAGGAAAAGACCCAGTTTTATGTTGTGCAGCCACTGTTCTACAGGTCGGTGAAAAGTTACTGTAGAAATTGCATCGTATGCTTGTGCGCAAAGACATTGGGAGTTACAGAATCATCCCTGTTGCCCGTTGATGCAAAATCGTCACTAGGAAGTGACTGTGTGGTCAAATACCACTTTCGTCAGTTTTGCAGATTTGCCTTTGTGAGGCTGAAGTTGTGTTCTTTGCAGTGACAGAATTTTTTATAGTGTTCTGTAATGGCGTCTGATTCTCTCTCACAGATTGTCACTGAAAAGCTTGACAAGAACAACTTCCAAGCATGGAAGTTTAGAATGACGAACTTCCTTATGGGAAAAGGATATTGGGAATTTGTTGCAAGAAATGAAGAAGAACCAGTTCTTCCTGATGTTCCCAATCAAGAGCAAATGCAGGCATTTAAAGCATGGCATGAGAGAGCCAGGAAAGTTATGTACTGGCTGTCTATCAGCATTTCAGACTCTATGATTGTGCATATTCAAGATGCAAGTACGCCAAAGGAGGCATGGGATACTTTGTCAAAAATGTATAGCACAAATATGCAAGGCAGGAAAATGTAGCTCAAGCAAGAGTTGCATAATGTGCAAAGAGAAAATATGAGCATCAATGACTACCACATGAAGGTGAAGAAGATTGTAGATGCACTTGCTTCCATTGGGTCGCCAGTGGAAGATGATGATTTAGTTTCTGTGACCTTGAATGGTCTAGGAAAGGATTATGCACAGTTCCGAACATCCATTTCCGTCCGTGAAAGATTTCCTGATTTTGAGGAGTTGATTGCTCTTCTAATTTCTGAGGAGCAAAGAAATGGTGGTGCATCTTCTTCAAGAGGAACATCAAAAGAAGCTGTCTTCTACTCAAATGCTAGAAGAGGTAGAGGCAGAGGTAGAGGAGGCCGATATGGAGGCCGTGGTAGAAATCAGAATATGCAGCAAACTCAAGAAACCCAGTCCTATGGAGGAGGACGTGGTAACTCTAGAGGCAGGGGGAGCCAAAGAGGTCGTGGTGGATGGCAAAGAGGCTAAAATGCAAATAGTAATGTTGAATGCTACTACTGTGGTAAAATGGATCATATGGCTAAAGACTGCTATAAAAAGCAGAATGACATCATGAATGGAAAACTTTAACAAGGGAATTATGCATCTTCTAGTAGACAGGGTGATGACAGAAATGAGCACTTGTTTATGGTGCAGCACATGAACAATTCTGTGACAAGTGCAGAAGAAAGCAATGATGTATGGTATGTTGACTTAGGTGCATCAAACCACATGAGAGGTCATGCAGAATGGATGGAGGATGCAAGAAAAATGGAAAAACCAAGATTTGTGGTGATGATACTGCACATCCTATTGTGTAGATTGGAAAAATTCATTTGTCAATGTAGGATGGGAAAAAGAAATACCTGTCCGATGTATTTCATGTCCCGAATATCACCAAGAATCTGGTTTCTGTTGGTTAAATGGTTGAGTAGGGCTTGCAGGTCAGATTTAATCCTCATGGATGCTTTGTTGAGGATATGAAAAATAAAGGTCGCTTGATAGCAAAAGGAAATAAGAAGGGCGGAATGTTTACATTGGATGCAAACATGTCTGAATTGAGTGCAGCAATGTTTGCACATGGGACCGGTGTAGTTGCAGATATTGATATCTGGCATAAACGCATTGGTCATGTTAATGTACATCAACTTAAATCAATGCAGGCCCAAAATATTGTTGCAGGTTTGCCTAAATTCAAGGTTGCAGAAATGCATAAGGTATGTGAAGCCTGTCAGTTTGGAAAACAGGCAAGGAAACCATTTCCTAGACATGTTCAAGAGAGTGAGAAGCCATTGGAATTAATCCACTTTGATGTGTGGACTACTAAAGCTGCATCTCTTCGAGGCTGTCATTATTTTGTCACTTTTATTGATGACTATAGCAGAAAAGTTTGGGTGTATTTTATGAAAAAGAAAAGTGAAGTTTTTGGGCATTTCAAAACCCTTAAAGCTATGGTTGAAAAAGAAACAGGCCTGTAAATAAAATGCCTAAGGTCAGATGGAGGGGGAGAGTACCTCTCAAATGAGTTTGCAAGGTTCTTGCAGGAGCATGGCATAAAGCAGCAATATTCATGCAGTCATACCCCACAACAAAATGGAATTGCAGAAAGAAAAAACAGGCATATTGGAGAGGTATCTCGTGCCATGCTCAATGAAAAAGACTTGCCAGATTTTTATTGGGCTGAAGCAGTTGCTACAACAGTCTACATAATGAACAGGACTCCCACTGCAGCAATACATGGAATGACTCCAGAGGAGAGGTATACTCGTAGGAAACCAGATATTTCTCATTTGAAAATTTTTGGTTGCATTGCCTATGTACATGTGCCAGATGAGTTGAGATTCAAGTTGGATCCAAAAGCTGAGAAGTGCATCTTTATTGGTTACTCTCTGCAGGCAAAAAGAGTATAGATGCTATAACCCTTCTACTCGTAAGTTTACAGTGAGCATAGATGTTGTTTTTGATGAGATGAGTAGCTGGTATAAACCAGTAAATGTGATTGATGATGTAGATGCACAAAATGGTAATGCTGCACAGAATTCACAGCAACAGTCACAAAATATTAGTGGACCTGGAGCGTCCTCTAGCAGTGGTTCATATTCTTCGCCATGGACAGACAGATTGAGATCAGGAGAATCTTCTCAAAGTAATGCAGATAGTGGTATGCAGGTATCATGAAAAGGAAAAGAGAAGGTTGATCAGCCCATGTTTGATGTGAATGCAGGTCACTCTTATGTGGATGGTGAATCCAGTGGCTTAGAACAGAGCATTGATGATGAGTTGGGTATTCCTTCTATTATTACACCTGGAGTAAGGAAGACCAGGGATGTTTTGAGAGCACCTAGGAGTGAACCTACTTTGCGCAGGTCTACGAGAGCTAGGTATCCTGTGGATAGGCTGAAATATGATGGATTTACAGCCATTCACTATGCATATATGGTCAAAGTGATACAGGAACCAGAACCCACTTCTTTTGAGCAAGCCATGGGAAAAGAAAAATGGGAGAAAGCCATGGATGAAGAAATGGATGCCTTGGAAGCAAATGCTACATGGGAATTGGTACCTTTGCCTAAAGGTAAAAATGCAATTGGCTGTAAGTGGGTTTATAAGGTAAAGCACAATGCAGATGGTTCTGTGAACAGATACAAGGCAAGATTAGTAGTCAAGGGGTATGCACAAACATATGGCATTGACTATGAAGAAACATTCAGTCCGGTTGCAAGGATGGCAACCGTAAGAGCAGTCATTGCTATGCCTGCATCAAAGGGATGGTCTTTACATCAGATGGATGTAAAGAATGCCTTCTTGCATGGTGATTTGCAAGAAGAGGTCTATATGGAGCAGCCACCAGGTTATGTGCATGCTGTTCATCCTGAGTTTGTTTGCAGGTTGAAGAAAGCCTTGTATGGCTTGAAGCAAGCACCTAGAGCATGGTCTGACAAGATAGGACAGTATCTTGTCACTATTGGCTTTCAGATTTCCAAGGCAAATTTCTCACTTTATGTGAGAAAAATAGAGAAATGTATTATGCTACTTGTTATTTATGTTGATGATTTGATTATGACAGGTGACAGTGATGAAGATATCCTTCATGTGAAAATGCTATTGAAGCAGAAGTTTGAGATGAAGGATTTGGGAGAGTTGCGTTATTTCTTGGGCATTGAGGTGATTAGATCACCAAGTGGGATACAGCTCTTGCAGAGGTAGTATGGATTGGACATGCTGTCCAAATATGGGATGACAGGCTGTAAGTCTATTTCAGTTCCTTTGGAGCAGAATGTGAAGCTGAGCACAGATGCAGGTGAGCTTCTAGAAGACCCTACTATGTACAGACGCATAGTAGGAAGTTTAATTTATATGACTATTATCAGGCCAGATTTGAGCTATGCTGTTGGATTGGTAAGTCAATTTATGCAGGCTCCAAGGAAACCACATTTGGATGCGGCTAGACGCATACTCAGGTATGTGAAGTCCACATTGCAGTATGGACTATTTTATGAGACTGGGGTTCAGATACAGTTGCATGGATACATTGATGCTGATTGGGCTGGTAGTATTTCTGATAGATGATCTACCAGTGGATATGTGTTCTCTTTTGGGAGTGCTGCAGTCACTTGGAGCAGCAAGAAACAGCCTACAGTTGCCTTGTCGAGCATAGAGGCTGAGTACAGAGGTGCAGCAATGGCTGCATGTGAGGTAGCTTGGTTGCATAAGCTACTTTATGATATGCATCAGTCTACAGATGGGCCAGTTTTCATTTATTGTGACAACATGAGTAGTATACACTTGGCAAATAACCCAGTCTATCATGCTAGAACAAAGCACATTGAGGTGCAATAGCACTATGTGCGAGAGAGGGTTTTACTAGGTCTTATTGATCTAGTTTATGTCAGCACAGAGGATCAGGTAGCTGACATATTCACGAAGGCATTGGGCGCAGAGAAGGTGCACAAGTTCAGAGACCTGCTTGGTGTGCAGGAATTGGGATTGAGCTCGAGGGGGAGTGTTGAGATATCTAGCTCCACTAGTGATACGCTAGGGTGACCGTTGTGTATTTATGTTACCGACTTGTCAATTGCAGACGTGGTTGGTACACCGCCCATAAATAATAGCTACATGATAGCTATCCTTATCTACTCTAGTTCGTGGCTCAGTTAGTATGCCACCTTAGTTAGTTGAGTTTGGTTTGAGACCCATATATAGGATTCTTCTATTTCTTTGTACTTGAGTTCTTTTGGCTTACACAACTAAGAAGAGGAAAACTATTTTCAGCCTCCACCTCTGTGTGTATTCCCCCATTGTGCAAGCAAGAAAGCTACAAGTGAGACTCCTTCCTTCTCTCCCACAATCTTAACATCATGCTACATGGCTGATGCACAAGTCCTTCACTTCGTATCGTCGGTCTTCACGCAGACAATGGTGGGTTGGTTGGAGAGAGAGAAAATCAGTCTTTCTCTCTCCTCCCTCTCTCTCCTCTAAGGGGTGGTGCATGCAGGAAGAAGAAATAAGAAGAAGGAATGGCGGATGCTCGTCGGGCAAAGATCGGATTGCTCCATGGATGAAGAGGGGCTGAAGACGGCAATGTGGGGTCATGCTGAGCATTAAATGCATACTGGAAATCAGTCCCATAATCAAGACCAAGAAACCGAGACCTGAAAATAAGTGGTATGATGGGACCTAAACCGAGCCGGCACTGGCTCATGCACTAGCCGGATCTCTATCATGCACTCAACAACCCCACAGCCTTGCGGCCAGGAGCGTGGATGATACATATATCATTTTCCTAAACATCTTGCGTTTGTATCACGTCTCGTAGTCCACCTCTAACCCAATTAACACTCCTCAGAGGGAGTCCCAACACATTGCCAAATAGCACGAAGTACAAACATAGGAGGTCCTCCCATGGCTGACTGCCGCTACCTCACTGCGACTCTCCTACACCTTGGGGATTGGCCCCTCGATGCGTCGCTAAACATATATTACACTTCATCGCACATATTTCCACTCAAGGTACCAATTGATCATATCCAGGAATGTATCATTCCTCACTTTACTTTCCCCTTAGACCCAACGCCTAGCCTATAGCTTGGACAACCTTACTTACTCAACGTTAGTCATATTCCTCTAGAAAGCAATTGCCATGCATCCAGAAGATATTGTCTGATACATTTTAAATTTCATGCTTCATGCAAATTGTGAATGTCCACATGCTCAAACAATTAAGAAAATCAGCATTGCTGCTTAGTGTAAAAGCATTCTTTCAATGAATTTGACTATTGCTGGTATGCACCGTTGCATGAACCTAGCACCGAGAAACCCTCGTGCTACTAGGTTCTTAATTTTTAATTAATGACTAACCTAAATGGTATGCATAAAAACCAGCAAGATTTTCATCATTTCATTCAGCATTTAAACACCTTTCATACACTCTATCCCCTCACCCGTTTAGGTTGTGCATCATGCATAGGTTTAGGGTTCATTTTCATGTCTTTTATTGTATAAAAAGCAATAAAAACTCACTAAAACATAGAGGTAGGGCTGAGCTGAGGCTAAACCTTATACTTCTGATCCCCCATACATCCACAAACATGAATCTTATTTTTCCTTAATTTTCGACACTCAAAATCCATTTTTCCCTTATTCTTAGTGGTTTTTCCCTATTTTTCTTGTATTTTTCACAATATTAAATGATTAAAAATTCAAAGTGAGTTGTGGGCTGTGGCCCTTAGGTTCATTTGCAGCAAAAACACAAGTTTAGTTGGTGTGTCTTATTACATTTTCCATTGATATCTCAAAAACACCCAATTTTTCCATATTTCACGTGTTTTACGGGTTTTACACTACTCGTTCCATCCACAACACTTATGATTTTCTAATTTTTTGATCATAAAGAGTTGAAAGACATTGCAAACAACATCATAATGCATAATCATCTCATAGGAACAAGTATTCATGAAGCAAATTGCATAAAAACACAATTTTCCTTTGTAAAAATGAGATTACCGTTCTTTGCGGGTTGCGGGTTTTTATTTGTCATATCTCGGGACTGATTTCCAGCCACCATTAATGCTCATGACAGTCCACAATCAGCAATCTTCCATCTTCTTACACCACGGAGCAATGCGGTCTTCATTGGACAAGTATCCATCATCAATTCTTCTTCTTCTTCTTCACTACATGAATCTGCCTTTAGGAGAGAGAGAGGGAGGAGAGAGAAAGACCGAAATCAAAATTCTTCATAGAGACTGCCATTGAAGGAGCGAAGCACGGCGAAATGATTGGCATCTAGGGGGGATTGAAGCCCCATGATCAATTGGGGGGTTGCTCATAGGCAGGAAGTTGCCTCCTCCAAGATTGGGCGCAAAAATCGGGCGCATCCAGACATCTCCCTCCCCACATTTTTTTGCTTCCTCTCTTTCTCCACGTTTTGATGTTTCATAAAATGCCACACCCCCCCAAAGGTCACTTACCATTTGGCCCAACTCATGCCCACCTTTTCAAATCTTGCCCACTTATTGGCTTCATCGCCGTCCAGACTCTGAATTGAGCTCTGAAAAATCCTGGGCGTTCGGTTCGGCATTTCGCATTGTCCGGTAACTCTTGCCAACCCGCGTGACAGTCTGAAAAATTATGAAAAATCACCAAGTGTCGCTCGGACGCCTTTAAAGCACTTTGACGCTTAAAATCGTCCTAGATCGAGCCGCCGCCTTCGACGTTGAATATTTTTCCCTTGATATTCATAATTTTTAGCTATTTTTAAGCACTTCTCGGCATCAAAACTCCGCTCTCATTGGAGACCATGGGATAGGGTGACTCAGCCCGTCGAATCCCGCAACAAATCTGCACAAAACAACCAAATGAAGCATCAAGCTGATACAAAATAGATACATATTAAACACAGCACAATGCTCACCCTACCCCCTGACAGAACCAAGGCATGACATCCACAAGGAGTAGGCCTAGCATAATCTGATAAAAAGTACGAAGCTAGTCACTAACCGACTGCTCCAACACGGCCAAATGAAAAAGAACTATCAAAGAGGTCACCCTAAGTGGTGGTCTGAACTACCTACCTAACTAAGGACAACACAACCAGGAGCTCCTACTAAGCGAGGACTCCTATAGCATGATCAAGAAGTATTTTCTTTCAACACATTTCTTCTTTTAGGGTTTTTATTTTTCCATACTCGGGCATGTAAAAAGAAGGGAGCTGAGCGTAGTGACCCAAGGAGAACAGGGCATCGGCCTCAGGGCCTATCTCAGTACCCAAGAACCTACCAAGCCCTTGCAAGGCGACACTTAATCCTTTTCTGACGCTCACTTTTATTTTCGCTCCAACCTTCCTTGTTTCCTTTTTTTAGCAAGATGCCACCCCTAGGAAGACAAGGTATCGGCCCTAGGTCTGACTCGTCCCCAGGAACCTACTAGGCCTTCGCAAGGCAATGATCAAATGCGTCTAAATTTTCCTTTCGTTCTTTTCTTTTCGATTTTTATAGGGGTTAGAACCCCTTTTTACACACCTTTGTATATTTTTATTGTTTTTAAGATATTCAGGGTTTCTTTCCTCTGATCATCTTTATTTTCTCTTCTGTAGGCTTCTCTAATGGCTCCACAACTAACAAGAACTCGTAGAATGGCCGCCTAGCAGGCTAGCAGAAAAGGGTCACTAGGACTTCCGTCTAAAACAAGTCTTTTGATGCTTGACAATGTCGTTATAGGAGGCAATGACTATGCAGACCTCCCTCAAACATACTAAACCTAAACCTCGGGACTTCATGCCTTGGACACCGGTCCCCAATAAGAAACGAAAAACCCCCCTTAACAAGTACACAACCACATATAACATAAAAACCACAGTACTCATATAGGATAGATATCACCTGGAAAGGGCCACAAGAAGCTTCCACGTAACAAAAGGCTCCTTCCAAGCTCTTCATCAAACCTGTCTAGCACAGAACTCAAACAAGAAACCATTAACCGCACCTGCTCTAAACAGACAACTGGCCCTCTTGGCCTAATGAAATAAAGCACTTCATCGCAAAACTTAATCGGCCCTCTTGGCCTAACGAAATGAAACAATAACACCTCGCAAAACAGGCCCTCTTGGCCTAATGAGATCAGACATAATAGCATCTACACATCCTTCCCTGGAATAGCATAGATATACAATAATAGGCTACCTTCCAAGGAGAAAAACACAAGGCTCGTAGCCCTAAACTAAATGCATAAGGTTATGACCCATCCCTCCTGCATATAGAACAAGAGACGTACGCATAATATGTTGTCTAATTAACCTATGGGTCCCGAATAATAATGGTAGATTGATCTCGGCCACTCTTTGCATCACCCATATCAACCATCGTCTGCCATATATTGCATGGTCTGATAACATCCCCCGCAAGCGACCGGGTCCTGTTTCATCATTGATCACAATATCCAAACTAGGACCACAATTAAAGAAGAGTTCTTCTTCATAAGCAAGATTTGCTAATGAATCTGCAAAAACTGATTGCAATAACGTGGAATCATTTGAAAAGACACTCTCTCAAACTCCTCTAGTAGGGTCATAGCAGTCCGATGATACATACAGAGAATGGGATTCCGCAGTGTGTATGTCCCATCTAGCTGATTCAGGATCAATTCCGAATCCCCATTTTACTAACAATCGACGAATACCACCTTGTTTGGCAATATGCAGTCTCATAATCAAGGCTTTATACTCTGCCATATTGTTAGTGAATCCTACCCTGAGATAAGCAGCTAAATTTATCGTAACTCTACGTCAGGGATCTTGGATTACTACTCCAATACTTCCCTTTTTATTAGGGCCCCTAAACGCTCCGTCAAAATATAATGTATACGTCCACAATGGGTTTACACAGATGGCCATCACAAACTCCTCTATTCATAATTATGATAATCAAAGTTTAGCATGTTGAGAGGATGAACTGACGGCTCCATCCCACCTTCTTCATTGAACTCAATAGGGATACTGGTCAACAGTCGTAAGCAATGATGGCAAAAGACTTTGATCTCGCACACAAAGGTTCCGTCTTCTTGCTCAATCACCTTATATCCTTTGCTCCACCAGATGAGTTTCCCCTAATGGTATCTTTGCTCCACATATGGGTGCTCCAAATAAGGGATTAACCGACCCATCAACCGTCTTTTAAACTCTTTCGCAGGTCTCAGCTCATTCCTAGCATAGACCTGCAATGCATTTTCTTTGTATTAGCAGACTTAGAAATAATAAGGTTTAATCTTATTAACATTAACCTTATTTTTAAACTCTACTCCCTATAGATCAGCTAATAGGGCCGTAGACCTATTTTTCCATAACCTGACAATCTTGTTGGGACCATTTCATTTAGGTTCCAGCTTCCCTGGAAACAGCTTCCTACGCGCATCGTAATAGAGGACTAATTGCCCTTTTTTAAAGGTGTATTTCTTTGCTCGAAGGTCATGCAACCACTTCATCCGACGTTTGGCTACCTCCTGGTGTAATAAGCTCTGCAACTTTAGCTCATCCAGGTGGGCTATAGTCGTGAAGCATTCAAACAGGAAATCCCTATCTCCCAAAGAATGGTTAATTGCAAACCGTATGGTCGACAATTCGATTTCGAGGGGTAACACACACTCTTCCCCATAAACCAATTTGAATGGAGTATGGCCGGTAGCTCGCTTGAACGTGGTATTGTACGCCCATATTGCCATATATAGCTTCTTGTCCCAGTCTCATTTCTTCTCAGAGACTATCTTAGACAAGATACCCACAAGCTATTTATTAGTACTTTCAACCTGCCCATTTGCCTGCGGATTATAAGGAGTCACTTTGTTGTGCTTGATTTGCCAAGTCTTTGTCAAGCTTTTGACCACCTTATTCAGGAAATGGGTTCCACGGTCCGACACCAATTCTCTTGGGGGACCAAAACGGCATATTATCTACTCTAAAAGGAAACTAGCAGTTTCTTTAGCATCATCTTTTCTTGTTGCACATGCTTCTGACAACTTTGTGAAGTAGTTAGTTGCTACAATAATATATCTCTTTAGCGTACTAGACGACGGGGTAATGGGACCCACAAAATCAATGCCCCACTTCTCAAATGGAAGGATAGCCATGATGGGCGTAAGTGGGCATTTTCTATTTTCTCTACTGCCATGTCTTTGACAGGTATCACAGTTCTTAACATACTCAAAAGAATCTTGGAAGATAGACGGCCACCAATATCAGGCTCTTAAAGCTTTCTGCGCTGTCAACCGTCCAACAAAAATGGCCTCCGCAAGCGGAATCATGGAACTCTTCCAAAATGAATGGCACCTCGTCAGGCATCACACATCGGCGATCGATGTCATCAACCCCTTGCCGATATAGTGTACCTGCGATCAAGGCAAACTTTAATGCCTGCTGCTTAATTTTCCTTCTCTCAGCTTTAGACAGTTTGGATCCAGCCTCTCTTGTCGATAAATAATGCGTTATTGCAGCATACCAGGAGGGAATAGACGTCGTATCTATCTTAAATAATGACTCCATGTCACTACCTTCAGCCACAGATTCTTTGGGCTCCCCAAAGTCCACAAGACATTCCACAATGCCTTGCAACCTTGGTGGCTTACTCTTGATCTCATAATCAAACTCTTGCAAAGTGATTAAGCACTTCGCTAGACGATCAGGCGGCTGCAGCTTATTCATCAATAATCGAAGCCCCTCCGCCTTCGTATAAAGCACAACTTTCTCATAGAGAATATAATGCTTAAATTTCTTGGTCCCAAAGACCATCGCAAGACACAACTTCTCCATGTAGGTATAATTGATCTCTAAAATGCCCAATTTTCGACTACCAAAGGCTATCGGATGATACCACTTTTCCTCCCAGATTTGGGCTAAACAGCACAGCTGAAACTATACATAGTGGCTGCTAAAAATATATAGAACACCTCACCTCTTTTAGGTGCTTTTAAAACGGGAGCTTTTACTAGTTCCTGCTTCACATCCTCGAAAGCTACCTTACAGGGATCACTCCATACAAAGAAATAGCTAAATGACAATAGATTTGTAAGCGGCAATGTTCTTTCTAACAAGGCGTTTATAAATCTACGGTAATAACCAACCGAAGATAGAAAGCTATGAACTTCTTTCGGAGTGCGTGGTGGACCCATGGCAACTATGACTTTGACCTTCTCGGGATCTGTCACAATTCCTACCGAACTCACCACATGGCCCAGCAATACCCCATAAGGTACACCAAAAACACACTTACGTGGGTTTAGAGCGATACAAAATTGTCTGCAACGCTCAAAGCACTTTCTCAAAATGATCAACTGCCTTTCTCTCACGGTGGCGGCCCCTAAGTCATCAATAAACACCTTCAACTCTTCAGGGGATATATCACCGAATGTCTTATTTGATGTTCGTTACCACAAACCAGGCGCATTGCATAAACCAAAGGCCATCACATGGTACGCAAAAGTACCAAAGACAGTAATAAAAGTTATTTTCAACTTATCCTCTTCTGCAATTGCCATCTGGTTATATCCTGCAAAGCAATCCATAGATGAATATATCTCCCTACCCGCTAATTGATCCAAAATCTGGTCAATGAATGGCAATGGGTAGTAATCCTTAACCGTATGCTTATTCAGCTCCCTAAAATTTACACATAATCGGATCTGGTTATTTTTCTTCTTTCTGAACACAACTGGTGAACACCATTCTGTGTGTTGACAAGGAAAGATCAAACCAGCTTTCCTTAGTTTTTGTAACTCTTCAAACAGCCCTTCTCTCAGTTCGAAAGGCATACACCTTACTTTCTAACGCACAGGACGATTGCCCTCCTTCAACGGAATTGTATGAATGGCGAAACTAGGAGGAATGCCTCTAAGTTTATCATAACTCCAGGTGAAAATATCACGAAACTCTTGAATCAAGGACACATAGTCCTCCCTTTCTGCTGAGCTGAGCATAGAACCTAATTTAATTGGCCGCGAATCATTTGGCGTGCCAAGGTCTAGCTCAATAACATCTGCATCTCTTATACGATCTTGGGCCTCTATTGGCTCATTCAAAGTGATCTGATAGATGTCTTCCGTGTGGTGGATCCCTCTTTAAACTCATCACTCGATGATGTCTCACCGGCAGATAAATCCTCTAATGTCTCCAATTCTGTAGAAGATAGAGGAGCTCTCTCACTCTGCGGAGACTCAGGATAGGCATCAATCACCACGCGCTGGGCACCTCTGCTATCAACCGACCCGCGGGTATATCCACTTCACAATCCGCTTGCAAGATCCAAGGTCGTCCAAGTAATACTTGGTAACTTGGACACCCTGCAAAATGAATCACCCTAAAGTCCAACAGGCATTCTACATTTGCAACAGTGACATGGACCTTAGTAATGCAGCCTTCCGGCTGTCTCAAACTATCATCCGCCATTCTGAGAATTGTGAAGGTATCTTTCTGGATTGCAAGACCCAACCTCTCCATCAGTTCAGAACTCATAATGTTAACAGATGATCCCCTGTCGACAATGGCATAATCTACTAATATCCCATGGACATAGGCTGCAATCTTTGGGCAATGCTTCTCAACATGCTCAAACCAGTCATCACCAACTCGCGCAATACCCAAAGGTTCTACGATATACCCGGTATGCAAGATCTTTCTAAATTCCTTGCGTACTCCTGGGGAAAGCTTAATAAGCTGTAAAAGGTTCACATATGGCTTGACTTCGCAAAGAGAGCTCGCCAAATCGAATTCATGATAGTTCGGTAGAGTTCACTTTTCACGCCAAACCATCCGCTCTTTAGGTCGCTGAACCAGCTTTATTGCTTCTTTTTTAACTTTCACCTTCTTCCTCGGTGGTTCCTTATCCTTCTTAACATCGACTTTACTCTCCACAGGCTTCAGAGGTCCCCCTTCCATGGCAGGATCTAGAACTTGCATTCCTTTGTCGCCTTGTTTAGGGTTTCCATCGACAGGCTTATCCTTGTCGGCCTCTCTATCCTTTTGACCTCTTGTAAGGACAGCTCACAGATTAGAGGTCTCAGCATCATTAATACGCACAGCCTCAATCAAACTAACCCCACTACCACTAGGAATCTCCTCCACTGTAGTCTTTGGTTATTAGAGTATTTGTTTAGGCCCGTCTTCTCGCTGGGAATCATTTCCTTGCGCACAATGATTAACATGCCCTGGTTGCTGACTACCTCGCTGGAGGGAACTAATCTTACTCCAACCAACTGGCTACTAAATGGCCAGATTTCCCATAGATGTCGCACTTGATATTTGGGCAATTTCGTGGAATATATTGCCCACCACACCATTTGCAGCTAAACCTTGAAGGTGCACCCTCATCCAGGTATCTACTTCCTATCAAATTTTGTTGTTTTTTAAGAAAGTTAACATCAACGGCTATTTGTCGATACTGCTCCGTAATCATGTCGGTATAATGCTTTGTCATGTCCTTAACCTCGCCAAGAACATTGAAAGCGCTTGACTCGTAGCCTTGATCATTACCCTGTCATTCCATCGATCTAGCAATTCAATTAGGCACTAGTTGTTGAACCACATTCATGGTATTAGGATTAACTGTCTAGCCTCCACCATTTGGAGCCATTTGATTGCCTATAGGCATCGACATGCTAGGGGGAGCTGGTAATAAAGGCACATTCTGCATCATGTTCCCTCTCCCATTAGGATTAGCCATCGCTATCCCTTGCCTACTACTGCCATTGGCTGTCACCATATTATTTCCCAATGCTAGACCCATATTCGAATTGCCTCGAGAGGCATAGGCTGCTTGCAGTCGGGATTCCACTTCTTGTGCTCGTGTAATGGCAGTATCTACATCCCCCAAAGGGACACTACTCAACTGCAATTGGATATTAAAGTCCAAACCATGTAGGAAATATTGCAATTGGGCAGCTGCGGGGATAGGAATAGAGGTGTCCAACTGACGAAAAACCTCTTTTATTTTCTTCGCATAAGCATGAATATCCTCGTGTGGTTCTTGGCAGGTCACGTTGAGTACACGCAACCAATATTGCCCACCCCTTTCAGAGGCAAACTCCCTTCGAAAAGCTCCATAAAATGCATCAATATTCAATTTGGACAACCTTACTCACTCAACGTTGGTCATATTCCTCTAGAAAGCAATTGCCATGCATCCAGGAGATATTGTCTGATACATTTTAAATTTCATGCTTCATGCAAATTGTGAATGTCCACGTGCTCAAACAATTAAGAAAATCAACATTGGTGCTTAGTGCAAAAGCATTCTTTCAATGAATTTGACTATTGCTCGTATGCAGCGTTGCATGAACCTAGCACCGAGAAACCCTCGTGCTACTAGGTTCTTAATTTTTAATTAATGACTAACCTAAATGGTATGCATAAAAACTAGCAAGCTTTTCATCATTTCATTCGATATTTAAACACCTTTCATACACTCTACCCCCTCACCCGCTTAGGTTGTGCATCGTGCATAGGTTTAGGGTTCATTTTCATGTCTTTTATTGTATAAAAAGCAATAAAAACTCACTAAAACATAGAGGTAGGGCTGAACTGAGGCTAAACCTCATACTTCTGACCCCCCATACATCCACAAACATAAATCTTATTTTTCCTTAATTTTTGGCACTCAAAATCCATTTTCCCTTATTTTTAGTAGTTTTTCCCTATTCTTCTTGTATTTTTCACAATATTAAATGACTAAAAATTCAAAGTGAGTTGTGGGATGTGGCCCTTAGGTTCATTTGCAGCAAAAACACAAGTTTAGTTGGTGTGTCTTATTACATTTTCCATTGATATCTCAAAAACACCCAATTTTTCCATATTTCACGTGTTTTACGGGTTTTACACTACTAATTCCATCCACAACACTTATGATTTTCTAATTTTTTGATCATAAAGAGTTGAAAGACATTGCAAACAACATCATAATGCATAATCATCTCATAGGAACAAGTATTCATGAAGCAAATTGCATAAAAACACCATTTTCCTTTGTAAAAATGAGATTAGCGTTCTTTGCGGGTTGCGGGTTTTTATTTGTCATATCTCGGGACTGATTTCCAGCTACCATTAATGCTCATGACAGTCCACAATCAGCAATCTTCCATCTTCTTACACCACGGAGCAATGCGGTCTTCATTGGACAAGTATCCATCATCCATTCTGCTTCTTCTTCTTCACCACATGAATCTGCCTTTAGGAGAGAGAGAGGGAGGAGAGAGAAAGACCAAAATCAGAATTCTTCATAGAGACCACCATTGGAGGAGCAAAGCACGGCGAAATGATTAGCATCCAGGGGGGATTGAAGCCCCATGATCAATTGGGGGGTTTGCTCACAGGCAGGAAGTTGCCTCCTCCAAGATTGGGCGCAAAAATCGGGCGCATCCAGACATCTCCCTCCCCAAGTTTTTTTGCTTCCTCTCTTTCTCCACGTTTTGATGTTTCATAAAATGCCACACCCCCCCAAAGGTCACTTAGCATTTGGCCAACTCATGCCCACCTTTTCAAATATTGCCCACTTATTGGCTCCATCGCCGTCCGGACTCCGAATTGGGCTCTGAAAAATCCTGGGCGTCCGGCTCGGCATCTCCCATTGTCCGGTAACTCTTGTCAACCCACACGACAGTCTAAAAAGTTATGAAAAATCACCAAGTATTGCTCGGATGCCTTTAAAGCACTTTGACGCTTAAAATCGTCCTAGATCGAGCAGCCGCCTTCAACGTTGAATATTTTTCCCTTGATATTCATAATTTTTAGCTATTTTTAAGCACTTCTCGACATCAAAACTCCGCTCTCATTGGCGACCAGAGGATAGGGCGACTCAGCCTATCGAATCCCACAACAGATCTGCACAAAACAACGAAAGGAAGCATCAAGCTGATACAAAATAGATACATATTAAACACAGCACAATGCTCACCCTACCCCCTGACAGAACCAAGGCATAACATCCACAAGGAGTAGGCCTAGCATAATCTGATAAAAAGTCCGAAGCTAGTCACTAACTGACTACTCCAACACGGCCAAACAAAAAAGAGCTATCAAAGAGGTCGCCCTAATTGGTGGTTTGAACTACCTATCTAACTAAGGACAACACAACCGGGAGCTCCTACTAGGCGAGGACTCCTATAGCCTGATCAAGAAGTATTTTTTTTCAACACATTTCTTCTTTTAGGGTTTTTATTTTTCCATACTCGGGCATGTAAAAAGGAGGGAGTTGAGCGTAGTGACCCAAGGAGGACAGGGCATCGGCATCAGGACCTGTCTTGGTACCCAAGAACCTACCAAGCCCTTGCAAGGCGACACTTAATCCTTTTCTGACGCTCACTTTTATTTTCGCTACAACCTTCCTTGTTTCCTTTTTTCAGCAAGATGCCACCCCTAGGAAGACAAGGTATCGGCCCCAGGTCTGACTTGTCCCCAGGAACCTACCAGGCCTTCTCAAGGCAATGATCAAATGCGTCTAAATTTTCCTTTTATTATTTTCTTTTCGATTTTTATAGGGGTTAGAACCCCTTTTTACACACCTTTGTATTTTTTAATTATTTTTAAGATATTCAGGGTTTCTTTCCTCTGATCATCTTTATTTTCTCTTCTGTAGGCTTCTCTAACGGCCCCACAACTGACAAGAACTCCTAGAATGGCTTCCTACCAGGCTAGTAGAACAGGGTCACTAGGACTTCCGTCTAAAACAAGTCTTTTGATGCTTGATAATGTCGTTATTACAGGAGGCAATGACTACGCAGACCTCCCTCAAACATACTGAACCTAAACCTCGGGACTTCATGCCTTGGACGCCGGTTCCCAATAAGAAACGAAAAACCCCCCTTAATAAGTACACAACCACATATAACATAAAAACCATAGTACTCATACAGGATAGATATCACCTGGAGAGGGCCACAAGAAGCTTCCACACAACAAAAGGCTCCTTCCAAGCTCTTCATCAAATCTGTCTAGCACAGAACTCAAACAAGAAACCATTAACCGCACCTGCACTAAACAGAAAACTGGCCCTCTTGGCCTAATGAAATAACCCACTTCACCACAAAACTTAATTGGCCCTCTTGGCCTAACGAAATGAAACAATAACACCTCGCAAAACAGGCCCTCTTGGTCTAATGAGAGTAGACAGAATAGCATCTACACATCCTTCCCTGGAATAGCATAGATATACAATAATAGGCTCCCTTCCAAGGAGGAAAACACAAGGCTCGTAGCCCTAAACTAAATGCATAAGGTTATGACCCATCCCTCCTGCATATAGAGCAAGAGACGTACGCATAATATGTTGTCTGATTAGCCTATGGGTCCCGGATAATAATGGTAGATTGATCTCGGCCACTCTTTGCATCACCCATATCAACCATCATCTGCCATATATTGCATGGTCTGATAACATCCCCCACAAGCGACCGGGTCCTGTTTCATCATTGATCACAATATCCAAACTAGGACCACAATTAAAGAAGAGATATGCTTCATAAGCAAGATTTGCTAATGAATCCGCAAAAACTTATTCTAGTAACGTGAAATCAGCTAAAAAGACACTCTCTCAAACTCCTCTAGTAGGGTCATAGCAGCGCGATGATACATACAGAGAATGGGATTCTGCACTGTGTATGTCCCATCTAGCTGATTTAGGATCAACTGGGAATCCCCTTTTACTAACAATCGACGAATACCACCTTGTTTGTCCCATAATCAAGGCTTTATACGCTGCCATATTTTTAGTGAATCCTACCCTGAGATAAGCAGCTAACTTTATCGTAACTCTACGTCGGGGATCTCGGATTACTACTCCAACACTTCCTTTTTTATTAGGGCCCCTAGACGCTCCGTCAAAATATAATGTATACGTCCACAATGGGTTTACACAGACGGCCATCACAAACTCCTCTATTCGTAATTATGATAATCAAAGTTTAGCATGTTGAGAGGATGAACTGACGGCTCCATCCCACCTTCTTCATTGAACTCAAGAGGGATACTGGTCAACAGTCGTAAGCAATGATGGCAGAAGACTTTGATCTCCCACACAAAGGTTCCGCCTTCTTGCTCAATCACCTTATATCCTTTGCTCCACCAGATGAGTTTCCCCTAATGGTATCTTTGCTCCACATATGGGTGCTCCAAATAAGGGATTAACCGACCCTTCAATCGTCTTTTAAACTCTTTCGTAGGTCTCAGCTCATTCCTAGCATAGACCTGCAATGCATTTTCTTTGTATTAGTAGACTTAGAAATAATAAGGTTTAATCTTATTAACATTAACCTTATTTTTAAACTCTACTCCCTGTAGATCATCTAATAGGGCAGTAGACCTATTTTTCCCTAACCTCACAATCTTGTAGGGACCATCCCATTTAGGTTCTAGCTTCCCTGGAAATAGCTCCCTACGTGCATCGTAATAGAGGACTAATTGCCCTTTTTTAAAGGTGTATTTCTTTGCTCGAAGGTCATGCAACTGCTTCATCCGACGTTTGGCTACCTCCTGGTGTAATAAGCCCTGCAACTTTAGCTCATCCAGGTGGGCTATAGTCGTAAAACGTTCAAACAGGAAATCCCTATCTCCCAAAGAATGGTTAATTGCAAACCGTATGGTCGGCAATTCGATTTCGAGGGGTAACACACACTCTTCCCCATAAACCAATTTGAATGGAGTATGGCCGGTAGCTCGCTTGAATGTGGTATTGTACGCCCATACTGGCACATACAGCTTCTTGTCCCAGTCTCGTTTCTTCTCAGAGACTATCTTAGACAAGATACCCACAAGCTATTTATTAGTACTTTCAACCTGCCCATTTGCCTGTGCGGATTATAAGGATCGTTTTGTTGTGCTTGATTTGCCAAGCCTCTGTCAAGCTTTTGATCACCTTATTTAGGAAATGGATTCCACGGTCCGACACCAATTCTCTTGAGGGACCAAAACGGCATATTATCTGCTCTAAAAGGAAACTAGCAGTTTCTTTAGCATCATCTTTCCTTGTTGCACGTGGTTCTGATCACTTTGTGAAGTAGTTAGTTGCTACAATAATACACCTCTTTGGCGTACTAGACGACGGGGTAATGGGACTCACAAAATCAATGCCCCACTTCTCAAATGGAAGGATAGCCATGATAGGCATAAGTGGGTGTTTTCTATTTTCTCTACTGTCATGTCTTTGACATGTATCACATTTCTTAACATACTCAAAAGAATCTTGGAAGATAGATGGCCACCAATATCCGGCTGTTAAAGCTTTCTGCGTTGTCAACCGTCCAGCAAAATGGCCTCCGCAAGCAGAATCATGGCACTCTTCCGAAATGAATGGCACCTCATCAAGCATCACACAACGGCGATAGATGTCATCAACCCCTTACCGATATAGTGTACCTGCGATCAAGGCAAACTTTAATGCTTGCTACTTAATTTTCCTTCTCTCAGCTTTAGATAGTTCGGATCCAGCCTCTCCTGTCGATAAATAATGCGTTATTGCAGCATACCAGGAGGGAATAGACGTCGTATCTATCTTAAATAATGACTCCATGTCACTACCTTCAGCCACAGATTCTTTCGGCTCCCCAAAGTCCACAAGACATTCCACAATGCCTTGCAACCTTGGTGGCTTACTCTTGATCTCATAATCAAACTCCTGCAAAGTGATTAACCACTTCGCTAGACGATCAGGCGGCTGCAGCTTATTCATCAATAATCAAAGCCCCTCCGCCTTCGTATAAAGCACAACTTTCTCATAGAGAATATAATGCTTAAATTTCTTGGTCCCAAAGACCATCGCAAGACACAACTTCTCCATGTAGGTATAATTGATCTTTGAAATGCTCAATTTTCGACTAGCAAAGCCTATCGGATGATACCACTTTTCCTCCCAAATTTGGGCTAAACAGCTCACCTCTTACATAGTGGCTGCTGAAAATATATAGAACACCTCACCTCTTTTAGGTGCTTTTAAAACGGGAGCTTTTACTAGTTCCTGCTTCACATCCTCGAAAGCTACCTTACAGGGATCACTCCATACAAAGAAATAGCTAAATGACAATAGATTTGTAAGCGGCAATGTTCTTTCTAACAAGGCGTTTATAAATCTACGGTAATAACCAACCGAAGACAGAAAGCTATGATCTTCTTTCGGAGTGCGTGGTGGACCCATGGCAACTATGACTTTGACCTTCTCGGGATCTGTCGCAATTCCTACCGAATTGACCACATGGCCTAGCAATAGCCCATAAGGTACACCAAAAACACACTTCCGTGGGTTGAGAGCGATACAAAATTTTCTGCAATGCTCAAAGCACTTTCTCAAAATGATCAACTGCCTTTCTCTCACGGTGGCGGCCCCTAAGTTATTAATAAACACCTTCAACTCTTCAGGGGATATGTCATCGAATGTCTTATTTGCTGTTCGTTGCCATGAACCAGGTGCATTGCATAAACCAAAGGCCATCACATGGTACGCAAAAGTACCAAAGACAGTAATAAAAGTTATTTTCAACTTGTCCTCTTCTGCAATTGCCATCTGGTTTTATCCTACAAAGCAATCCATAAACAAATATATCTCCCTACCTGCTAATTGATCCAAAATCAGGTCAATGAATGGCAACGGGTAGTAATCCTTAACTGTATGCTTATTCAGCTCCCTAAAATCTACACATAATCGGATCTGGTTATTTTTCTTCTTTCTGAACACAACTGGTGAACAACATTCTGTGTGTTGAACAGGAAAGATCAAACCAGCTTTCCTTAGTTTTTGTAACTCTTCAAACAGCCCGTCCCTCAATTCAAAAGGCATACGCCTTACTTTCTAATGCACAGGACGACTGCCCTCCTTCAACGGAATTGTATGAACGGCGAAACTAGGAGGAATGCCTCTAAGTTCATAATAACTCCAGGTGAAAATATCGTGGAACTCTTGAATCAAGGACACATAGTCCTCCCTTTCTGCTGAGCTGAGCATAGAACCTAATTTAATTGGCCGCGAATCATTTGGCATGCCAAGGTCTAGCTCGATAACATTTGCATCTCTTATACGATCTTGGGCCTCTATCAGCTCGTTCAAAGTGATCTGATAGATGTCTTCCATGGTGGATCCCTCTTTGGACTCATCACTCGACGATGTTCCACTGGCGGATAAATCCTCTAATGTCTCCAATTCTGTAGAAGATAGAGGAGCTCTCTCACTTTGCAGAGACTCAGGATAGGAATCAATCACCACGCGCTGGGCACCTCTGCCGAATATCAGCTGATCCACGGGTATATCCACTTCACAATCCGCTTGCAAGATCCAAGGTCATCCAAGTAATACTTGGTAACTTGGACGCCCTGCAAAACGAATCACCCTAAAGTCCAACAGGCATTCTACATTTGCAACAGTGACATGGACCTTAGTAATGCAGCCTTTCGGCTGTCTCAAACTATCATCCGCCATTTTGAGAATTGTGGAGGTATCTTTCTGGATCGCAAGACCCAACCTCTCCATCAGTTCAGAACTCATAATGTTAACAGATGATCCCCTGTCGACAATGGCATAATCTACTAATATCCCATGGACATAGGCTGCAACCCTTGGGCAATGCTTCTCAGCATGCTCAAACCAGTCATCACCAACTCGCGCAATACCCAAAGGTTCTATGATATACCCGGTACGCAGGATCTTTCTAAATTCCTTGCGTACTCCTGGGGAAAGCTTAATAAGCTGTAAAAGGTTCACATTCGGCTTGACTTCGCAAAGAGAGCTTGCCAAATGGAATTCATGATAGTTCGGTAGAGTTCGGCTTTCACGCCAAACCATCCGCTCTTTAGGTGGTTGAACCGGCAGTATTGCTTCTTTTTTAACTTTCACCTTCTTCCTCGGTGGTTCCTTATCCTTCTTAACATCAGCTTTACTCTCTACGGGCTTCAAAGGCCCCCCTTCCATGGCAGGATCCAGAACTTGTGCTCCTTTGTCGCCTTGTTTAGGGTTTCCATCGATAGGCTTATCCTTGTCGGCCCTCTACTCTTTTGACCTCTTGTAAGGACAGCTTGCAGATTAGAGGTCTCAACGGCATTAACACGCACAGCCTCAATCAAACTAACCCCACTACCACTAGGCAGCTCCTCCACTGTATTGTTTGGTGGTTGGAGTATTTGTTTAGGCCCGTCTTCTCGCTGGGAATCATTTCCTTGCGCACGATGATTAACAGGCCCTGGTTGCCGACTACCTCGCTGGAGGGAACTAATCTTACTCCAGCAAGTGGCTGCTAAATGGCCGGATTTCCCACAGATGTCGCACTTGACATTTGGGCAATTTCATGGATAATGTTACCCACCACACCATTTGTAGCTAAACCTTGAAGGTGCACCCTCATCCGGGTATCTACTTCCTATCAAATTTTGTTGTTTTTTAAGAAAGTTAACATCAATGGCTATTTGTCGATACTGCTCCGTAATCATGTTGGTATAATGCTTCATCATGTCCTTAACCTCGCCAAGAACATTGAAAGCGCTCGACTCGTAGCCTTGATCATTACCCTATCATTCCATCGGTCTAATAATTCAATTAGGCACTAGTTGTTGAACCACATTCATGGTATTAGGATTAACTGTCTAGCCTCCACCATTTGGAGCCATTTGATTGCCTATAGGCATCGACATGCTAGGGGGAGCTGGTAATAAAGGCACATTCTGCATCATGTTCCCTCTCCCATTAGGATTAGCCATCGCTATCCCTTGCCTACTACTGCCATTGGCTGTCACCATATTATTTCCCAATGCTAGACCCATATTCGAATTGCCTCGAGAGGCATAGGCTGCTTGCAGTCGGGATTCCACTTCTTGTGCTCGTGTAATGGCAGTATCTACATCCCCCAAAGGGACACTACTCAACTGCAATTGGATATTAAAGTCCAAACCATGTAGGAAATATTGCAATTGGGCAGCTGCGGGGATAGGAATAGAGGTGTCCAACTGACGAAAAACCTCTTTTATTTTCTTCGCATAAGCATGAATATCCTCGTGTGGTTCTTGGCAGGTCACGTTGAGTACACGCAACCAATATTGCCCACCCCTTTCAGAGGCAAACTCCCTTCGAAAAGCTCCATAAAATGCATCAATATTCAATATGGTTCCGGCTTCTAAACCATGATACCATATGGCAGCTCTTCCTTTGAGAGTCATGTTGAAGAACATCATTAAATGTCCTTCTTCTTGGATGCGACAGTTAAACATCAGCTTTTGAAACTCCCTGATGTGGAGTTCTGCATCTTCCTCAACTAGCCCATTAAAAATGGGTAGCGAGTAACCTAGAGCCGAAAAATCTGTCGTTCCTATAGGAATTGCAATAGGCTATGCCATGACGAAAATTGGATTTGCACTAGGAATGGGGGCGGTGAGGTTATACCTCTCGCACTTGATGTAGACTGGCTTATGGAAGAAGGGGGAGCACTAGAGCTTCCACCTTCTGCTAACTTATTGCTTGTGGCACCAAGACCACTAGATCCACTCCCTTGTAAGAGTTCAACACCACTACGGTTAGGGGAATACCTCCTAAGAATTTCAGCACGTCGCCTAGCTCTTCCGTCTCTCTCTTGCTTTTGGATTTCGGCTAGACGATGCTTATCGATGAATAACAGGTCAATCTCAGTATCCTTTGGCATAAACTGCTAACTCGTCCCTAGACAACTAGGATTCGAGGACCGCCACTTCTAAGCAGCTCCCGACAGATGCACCACTGATGGAATCTAAACCAGGCCAGCACTGGCTCATGCACTAGCCGGACCTCTATCATGTGCTCAACAACCCCACGGCCTCGCGGCCAGGAGCGTAGATGACACATACATCATCTTTCTAAACATCTTGCGTTTGTATCACGTCTCGTAGTCCAACTCTAACCCAATTAACACTCCTCAGAGGGAGTCCCAACACATTGCCAAATAGCACGAAGTACAAACATAGGAGGTCCTCCTACGACGGCTGACTGTCGCTACCTCACTGCAACTCTCCTACAGCTTGGGGATTGGCCCCTCGATGCGTCGCTAAACATATATAACACTTCATCGCACGTATTTCCACTCAAGGTACCAATTGATTGTATCCAGGAATGTACCATTCCTCACTTTAGTTTTCCCTTAGACCCAATGCCTAGCCTACAGCTTGGACAACCTTACTCACTCAACGTTGGTCATATTCCTCTAGAAAGCAATTGCCATGCATCCAGGAGATATTGTCTGATACATTTTAAATTTCATGCTTCATGCAAATTGTGAATGTCCACGTGCTCAAACAATTAAGAAAATCAGCATTGGTGCTTAGTGCAAAAGCATTCTTTCAATGAATTTGACTATTGCTCGTATGTAGCGTTGCATGAACCTAGCACCGAGAAACCCTCGTGCTACTAGGTTCTTAATTTTTAATTATCGAATAAGCTAAATGGTATGCATAAAAACCAACAATTTTTTCATCATTTCATTTAGCATTTAAACACCTTTCATACACTCTACCCCCTCACCCGTTTAGGTTGTGCATCGTGCATAGGTTTAGGGTTCATTTTCATGTCTTTTATTGTATAAAAAGCAATAAAAACTCACTAAAACATAGAGGTAGGGCTGAACTGAGGCTAAAACTCATACTTCTGACCCCCCATACATCCACAAACATGAATCTTAATTTTTCTTAATTTTTGGCACTCAAAATCTATTTTTTCCTAATTTTTGGTGGTTTTTTCCTATTCTTATTGTATTTTTCACAATATTAAATGACTAAAAATTCAAGGTGATTTGTGGGATGTGGCCCTTAGATTCATTTGCACCAAAAACACAAGTTTAGTTGGTGTGTCTTATTACATTTTCCATTGATATCTCAAAAACACCCAATTTTCCTATATTTCACGTGTTTTACGGGTTTTACACTACTAATTCCATCCACAACACTTATGATTTTCTAATTTTCTGATCATAAATAGTTGAAAGACATTGCAAACAACATCATAATGCATAATCATCTCATAGGAACAAGTATTCATGAAGCAAATTGCATAAAAACACCATTTTCATTTGTAAAAATGAGATTACCGTTCTTTGCGGGTTGCGGGTTTTTATTTGTCATATCTCGGGACTGATTTCTAGCCACCATTAATGCTCATGACAGTCCACAATCAGCGATGTTCCATCTTCTTATACCATGGAGCAATGCGGTCTTCATTAGACAAGCGTCCATAATCCATTCTTCTTCTTCTTCTTCACCACATGAATCTGCCTTTAGGAGAGAGAGAGAGGGAGGAGAGAGAAATACTGAAATCATAATTCTTCATAGAGACTGCCATTGGAGGAGCGAAGCACGGCGAAATGATTGGCATCCCGGGGGGATTGAAGCCCCATGATCAATTGGGGGGGTTGCTCACATGTAGGAAGTTGCCTCCTCCAAGATTGGGCGCAAAAATCGGGCACATCCAGACATCTCCCTCCCCACATTTTTTTGCTTCCTCTCTTTCTCCACGTTTTGATGTCTCATAAAATGCCACACCCCCCCAAAGGTCACTTACCATAGGAGGACGCTTGGGTTCCAGTGGGGGCTCTGGTTGTAAATCCCAATGCCTCTGGGCCCTACTCAAGTGTCCTACATGACTCGAGATGGGATCTCAAGGCCTTGATACTAGTTACAAGGTGGAATCTTGGTAGGATAAACCTTCGAGGTTTGTTGTTGAGAGACGGAAGGATTTTTCTACGGAGGCAAAAAGAAACACTTAATTATCATGTATGGACGGGAGACAAACATTAATTTGAAGATAAGTTAAGGAAGTGTTTGATCTTGTTTTATCCTGTTTTCGTGTCAATGCCCTAAATTACGTAAAGGAACCTGTGATTAACAGGTTAATTAAGGAAGTTTCTTGTATGTGTCAAGCATAATATGGTAGGTAATTAGATAACTAAAACAACCCTTGAGGGAAGCATGGTGGATGTGACCAATGGGTCTATCCTACGAAAGGGTGGTCTCAGTTAGCTTTCCTCAAAGGAAATGTTAATGAGGAATGTTAGGAAAGGTTGGACAGTGACCTTAGACAATGTTGGTTAGAATCCCTGATTCACACCATTTTAGGGGACCAGAATGGGACTATGCCCTACGTGCAGAGAGGTCGAGCGATGCATCCCTCTCATTTTCCATTTTCTTTGAACCTAGTGCTGTATGAGTCTGTTTTGGCCCAGTTGTGTCTGCACAAAGTGGATCAGTTGTAGACCGACACTAGAAGGCTGTTAGGAAGACCCGATTACAAGGAACCCGGACTTCAGGTCGATCCTAGTGGGAACGGCCAGATAAGTTCCATTGCGGGGTAGACTCGAGAGACCCTAGTTGGCAAACCCCGTCTCATTCCCTAGGAGTGTCGGGCGGCGTCTTCTAGATATATCTCTCGATGGACTGCTAAGATGTGTCCCGTAGTTTGAGGAGCGGGCGCGTTACAACAAGGCACTCCTCTGGGCAAAGAGATCCACTAATTCCATGGTAGGAAGCTAGGACCTTTGTTCGACAAATAGTACTGTAGTAATTCAAACTCAACATGGGGTATAAGGTAATCTTCCTCAGGCGTGGTAATTTGGTCCTACACTGCTATAATAGCATTCATGTATCTAAGCTTATAACATCATGCCTTTCATCCTCTACCATTGTCCAACGCACATCCTAGTAATCATAATCAATTAGGTCATCTATGAAATTATTGACTAGAATGGAGAATAACTCTTCTTCCTTCATTTCTAGGTATTGTAGTACATTTGATAGAAGCAACTACTATGAGCCATCTATTTCAATGGATGTTAAGGAGTCAAGGTTGTGCCTATCAACTTATGGCTCTTCTGAAGAGAATGTCACCATGAGAGCCAACCCTTGCTCCACCACCACCCAATGTTTCTCTTGAATAGTTATTAGCTATTTAAGTGGCTCTTCTCCCTTATATGCGATAGTATTAGACCTTTGGAATATGTCTTCATCACTCTCCTCCATTTTGGGTGTATCCAACACAAGGAAGTAGATTGCTAATGCATATTTACACTCTAGAAGCTCAAAAGTTTCTATTGTTATTTATTCAGAGAGGGAGAAAGAAACATAAACATAGAGCGAGCTAGGACAGCAAAGTACTCTCATACTTCTTCATTATTCATTCATTCAACTTACATAACTTACACTAGTGACGTAATAAAATGATAGGTCATACTAGATTTGACTCCTAACCATAGTTAGATCTTGACTCACTTATTGAAGCACATATGACTAATAGCTAACCTACAGCTATCAAGAGTAAATGAGATTGATTCTTCACACTCCCCCTCAAGCTCAAGTCACCTCCTATATCCTAAGCAACAATCTGAAATGAGTAAACTTATCTTTAGCAAGTGATTTGGTAAAATCCATGGTGCTCTAAGTTGTACGGCCCCCATTATGACGAGAAGCCATGTGTGAGCACAGATATTGGGTGGGTCCTAACTTGTATATCAAATGAGCTTTATACGATTAGATGGAAAAAATGTGACCTTTGTGGATCTGCCCTTTGGGTTAGATAGAGTAGTTATGATGGTAGCAACTCAAGACACAATACATCGAGTTATGTAGGGTGTGGGAGTTATCAAGAATCTCTATTGTGAGATTCGTAGGTGTTAACCCCAATGCAAGACAAGGAAAAAGGAAGAAAAAATAAATCCAAGAAAATTCAAAAATGCCCCAATGGAGGAAACAAGAGAAGAAAAGGCAAAAGGCGCAAAGGCAACCTCAAAGAAGGCAAAGTGGAAATACGCATTTTAAAATGCAAAGGCATCCCCCAAATTTTGTAAAAGAGCGCTAGGCTCCCTCTTGTGCAAATTGTAAAGAGTAGAAGGGTATAGGTGAAGGGATAATGTAAATAGAAGGGAATAGAAAAAGAGGACCTTGGCAAGATGCCCAATCATGTAAAAAGAGAATGGGTGCACAAAGGGATAAGGACATGTATAAAAGCCCAAAAAGTGAATGCAAAAGCTCATTCTTGGTGTGTGTCTAAAGTGGCTCTCTTCTTCTTGCTTGTGCTTGTGCTTGTATATGAGAGAGTGTATGTGAGAGTGTGAGGGAGTGAGTGAGGGTGAGGGACTGTGGTGGAGAAGCTCTCCATATTCTCCTCTCTTTTCTCTTCTTTTCTCTTGTCTTGAAGGCACGGCTATGTAGGTAGGAGATTTGGGAGTTCAATCCTCAAAGCAAAGTAAGTATTTTGAGTTTTTAATGAGTAGGAAAGTAGGTTAATTCATTTTAGTACTTAAGTTGTGATTTTTGTTGCATTTAGAATAGGATAGGACCAAGAAATCCAAGAGAATCAGTTTAGGGTGGTTGTTGTAAACAAGCCCATAACAGGGGAAAAACAAGGGAAAAAAGGGATTGGAGTCCATTGACAAGGCAAGAGCACGAATGGGGCAACACTCGACAAGGGGGTTTAAAACCCAAAGGGAAGGGGGGTGAAGGCTCATTTGCATTTGGAGCACTGAGAGAGGGAGGGAGGGAGAGATAGCTAGGTTTTCTTGTAGGTGTGGGAGATCACAAAAATCCCTACAATCTACAAGTCTTTGTCATCCTTGCTCTAGGTGAGCTACACTAGTCCCTAGGGTATAGGAGCTCAAACCTAGGTAGTGTTAGTAGGACAAGGAGCCATTGAATAAACAAATTGTCGAGTTTTTGTCTCGTCTGGTGAAAAACACCGCCACACTCAGCCTATTTAAGTCTAGGACTCGGACGAGCATAGTTGGTCGAACACTCTTGGACATTTGGCCGTTCGGCCACTTTGATTCAGCTACTCAAATGAGTACCCCATTTGAGTCAGGACACTCGCACACTTGGCCACTTGACACGTGTCATATGACTAGGTGATATTTGAACCACCTGTGTTCGGCCATTCGGCCTCGAATGTTGGACCTACTAGGACTCGAATCTATGCAACTTGGACCTCTGCAATTCAAACCACATGGGTCGAATGTGAATTTAAGAAAAATTGATATCCTCAAACCCTGACAAACCTTGAACCTAGCGTGACAGACCTTCGAAAGCCTTACTACAGATGATTTTAACAACTTTCAAATGCAAGGAACAGAAGAAACAGTGCCTTGACGACTTAGAAGTGACCACTAGCTAACCCATTAGTTGTCCACCCCCACATAGTGCCCCAAATTGACTTGCATGCCCCCCAATTACATCCTAACCAAGTCGGAGATGTAGTAGAGACCCTAATCAACCCTTGAAAGCAGGCAACAATTGTGCTTAGAGCTGTGTTTGGCCAAAATTGGAATGAGGGGAGAGTGAGAGCTACATTGTTCATCTAGTATTCGCATCTCACAGTGTATTTGACACTTGAACTGCACTCGAAATCTCAAAGCTTGATTTTTCACTGTGCACAAAAAAGAGCGCCATGCACGCATTGAATATGCTTAAGTTGAGGGCTATTTGCAATAAGAACGAACACACCAATACATAATTAGTGAATCAAACCCATTAATAGGAGACAACCCTTAGACTTAGATGGGTGACATACCCTAACCAAAAGGACCAAGAGAGAGTCGAGACACTGAAGGCTCAAGAGCATAGATGGACTGATACCATTGGATATGCATTGTTGCTGGAATTGATCAGACTAATCAATAGCCCAATGGATCAAGAAGCCACCGACATGTCAGGATCTAGCTCTAGCAATGACTAGCTCAATTTGGGAGATTTCCCAGTCGATATCCAATAAATGGTCAATAAATATGACTTACAAACCCAGATGGAGCACCATGGTAGGCCAGTCGAGGACATCATAGTGGACCTTGAGGAGGAGAGGAGATTAGCACGGCAAGCACCATAGCACATAGCAGTGTACAACCATGAGCAAAGGCCATGAGGTTGCAGCAAGACATAGAGATGTGGGAGGTCCAATGCATGTTGGCTCTAGCCTCAGATAGGACCTAATGCAGAAAGAGAGAGAGTGTGCTAGAATTAGACTTGACGTTGAGAGAGCTTCTTACAAAGTGGCTCATAGAAAACATAGACTTAGAGCAGAGCGCAGCAAATCTAGCAACCTCATTGCTCATAGGGTTAGGAATCAACTAAAGCTCCAAGAGCTAGTTGAAGATCCCCGCAATTGCAAAGTAATTAGAAAAATACTACTTGGGTACATCTTCGTAGAGAAGTTTGAGCAAGTTTGTGAGGCCAATGGCCTCATGGATCTTGTCCAACGCTCGCAAGTCTTTGGCCTTTGCCTAGGCAACAAGGGTAGGACATGGTACACTAGTTTAGACATGGTGGAATGGAATGACTTCAATGACCTCAAGGATCTCTTCATCAAGTGTTTCTTCGAGACTGGGTATTCCGACAACCTCATAGTACAACTGATGAACATCAAGAAAAATGATAAGGAGGACATTAGAGATTACATTACTCACATGCGGAGTCTCTTCAAGAGAATCCCATCTAATGAATGACCCAATGAAAGAGCGGTCTTCACAGTTTTATCAATGGAATTTACAATGAGGAACTCTACAAGACCTTAGCAAGCAACTCTAGCTCACAAAGAGACGTACTAGCTAGGGTCTTTGAATAGGCCATACGAGTGGACGATCAGCTCAAGCAGAGAAGTTCTAGGAGCTCAAACTAAGGTAATGCTAATTCTAGATCCTCAGAGAAGACCACATTACCTAGCAAACGGTCACACCCAAGCGCCCAAGACAAAGGGAAAAGCATTGAGATGAGAGCCAAGAGCTAGCAAAGATAACATTGGAGCTAGCTAGGCTATAGGAGATGGTGAGGAGACCTACATGCCCACAAATCCAATGCATATATTGTGACGGAAACCACCTTCTAGTAGCATAATGTCAGGACCCTCGGTCCCAACCTTGTACCAATTGTGGTAGGTTATGTTAACCATGATTCTATGCATTGAAAACTACCAACGAGACTTCCATATGCCTAGCCATACTTAGGGAATAGGCCACCCAACTTCTTTGGAAGGGACCTCTTGGCTCTTTCAATGCCTAATGACACGAAACCAGTCATCCCTAGAATGGAGATTAATCCCATGTGCGTATCTAGGCCACCAAGACCTTTCGTAACCAACCCACTGAGTGATGCCCCAATCCACTACGTGGAGGAGCCAAATGATGAGGAAGCATACATAAACCCTTACATCTTGCATGATGGGAGAGTAGACCTATTCTCATGGACTATCGACTAGTGCTGGTGATGGATTTAGGCAGAGGTAGGGGTAGAGGCTGCCCTAAGAGGGAGCAAGCCAATCGAGAGAACGATGACCTTAGATTCCTAGAATGTGGGATCACCCACCTATTTGTCGACTACCCTCGATGGAAACCACCCTCTAGTTTGGTGATCGTGCTATCAATACCATCAGGGCTATTCGAAGTTGAAACACTCGAGTAGAAGCTACATCTATCCCGTTGCATGTTATGGCCTAAGCACAAACAAAGTAGGCATATCATTGTCATGGCCTAGTAACCTAGATGCAGCCCTCAATCGGAAAAAGGAGCCATAGGCAAAGGAGGAAGAGAATCAAAGCAAAGGTCATGCTTAAAACAGAGAGTGCCACAATGCTAGCCACACGAGAAATGGTCACAAGGGAGAAGCAAAAGCATCCGCTCTAAAGACTATGAAAAAGGGGAGTGCTAAGACCTAAAGCATGAGCTTGAAGCCATAGATAAGGTCAAGGAGTAGGTGAGAGAAGCCCAAGAGCACTTGAAGGATGATGATCCCATCCTAGAAGATGAAATCGATGAGCTCTCTAGTGTGAGTGCATCGGTTTTACCTATACAACTAAAATCAAGAGACGCTTCTACACCTTGAGCAATGCCACATAGGCAAAGCTCAAGTGCCACATGCCAGCGAACCAACCAGGGCCATTGGCCAAGAAGCATAGAATCAGGAGGGAAGCAAGCAGTTGACACCCTTCTTGCAACACTAGTGATGACCCCTGTGACTTTGTGCTTTTAGGAGACCTACTTAGGCATCTCCCAATGTTGTGGCAAGAGTTGAAGCAGTGGTGGGTGGAAGGACCAATTGAGCAAGGGGTAGCTGACCTACATGAGCACGATGCACTAACTCAAATATCTAGCTTGGCATTGCACTCAGTGCCCAAGTCCTTACATGTTAATGCCTTCTAGAAAGACATAGAGATGCATGCAGTCTTGCTAGTCTTAGCGCTAGGAGACACCACGAGGAAAGGGATCGTGGACATGAGAGCTAGAGTCAATGTAATTAGCCACACAGTCCTCTAGGCTTGGGGTAACCCGTCTATTGAGAATGCTAGGTTTAATCTCACACTAGCCAATGGGACAAAAGTTAGGCCATTTGGAGTATTGAAGAATTGGCCGTTGAAGATCGTAGTAGTCTAGTTCTCAATTGACTTCATCATCATGAAGGGAGTTAAACTATGACATCCTGCTAGGCCAACCCTAGATGCAAAATGCACGACTTATGGAAGACTAGGGCAATAGTCTAATCTTCTTGCGCAACCAAATGGAAGTAGTGAGAGTGGAGACGAACACTTGGAAGACAAACCCATAGTCAACCTACACGCCATCTCCATTGTGCTGATGGGTAATGCTCAAGTTAGGAAATCTTCCAGGACACTAACGAAATATGTCCCTAGCCTTGAGGATGAGAAAGATTGGATACACATGCTAGCAACCATTGATTTGCTTTTCTCGGATGACGATGAGGAATACAAGCAAGCTATCAAGATAGCCGGTGAGCCCATGAATAAGCCCTATGTAGTACCATTATGCATGATGGCTAAAAGCTCTTGTAGTTGGCATACCCTTGCCATGTTCCCCGACTCAAACAATAAGCTAGAGGTCCACAGGATCTTAGAGTACTTGACGAATAAGCTTGCTGGTGACCCAACCACTAACCTTGAACCCCTCAAATATCTCATGGACAAACCTAAGTGGAAGTGGATCGAGGTACACGATCTAAACCTAATATACAATTGAGCCTTAGTCGTAGATGAGAAAGAAAAAAGACATAGAAACTTAGGAGATGACAAACAGTTAGATGAGGACAATTGGGATTACGAGTACGAAAACTATTGTTCCCCTAGTGAAGAGATCGATGGGCAGAATAGAGTATGACATTGATGGACACGTGATTGAGCAAATATGATTAGGTTCCAAACCGTGGAAGGGAAATATTGTTAAAATTGAGAGACGAATCATGTGAATGGGGTGCGATTGCATGTGCTTGGAACACTTAGGGGCAATTGATTATGAACAAGCAGGGCTCAACCAACCAAGTGTTGCACCTTTATTTAGAAGGGAATCACCTTCAAAGCTAAGACCACTAGGAGAGACTCCCTCTTCTAGTGAAAATAGAGAGTTCAATTTCGAGTCCGAAAGTAAGCTTAGATAGCGATCCTGAAATACCCCGACCACCTGAGACCAAACGCACCAAGGGGGATCTACCAATCCACCTAAGGCACAAACGGTTGAGGGAGGAGAGAAAGAGACAACTTAGGGAGTTCAAAGCTGAGGAGCTGAAAAAATTGCAAAATCTACCAAAGTGATTCACAAAGTTCAAGAAGGGCAATAGAGTAGTGATCTTGCTGGGCGCCAAGAGGCAAGGATAAGCGAACGAACCTGTAGAAGGGCCTACCAAAGTTAAGGAGGTTGATCTGGCTAGGGAAGAGGAGAATCCTTGACCTCTCTTCATAGCTGACGACTTGACCAAGCAGGAAGAAGAAAATCTTACCGCACTTCTAGGAGAGTACATAGACATATTCGCTTGGTCCCTCAACGAGCTAAAGGGAGTAGATTCGAGTGTAGTGACTCATAATCTTAAAGGGGGGGTCACTATGTCTAAAAATGTGTGTCATGTGAGTTCAAAAAAAGGGAATATTAAAAAAGATTAACTTGCAAATCTACATTCATAGAAGGGAATATTTTAAAATGTATAAATTTATTTATATAAGGGGTTTTATGTTTCATATATAGATTTCTTATAAAAGGTATTATTAATATCTAAAATCGACCTCATTTTTGTATAAAGGGATATAATGAATCTCAATGACTAACTGTATTACCCTTGTTTTTTAGGGTGTTATGCCAACTTTTCCAAGTTGCAATCTTATGGAGCCTAAGTAAACACACTTAGTTCAACTTGATAGTGTCAATATATACATGGTGATTTGACTTGCATATAAACATGCATAGAGAGAGAGAGAGAGAGAGAGAGAGAGAGAGAGAGAGAGAGAGAGAGAGAGAGAGAGAGAGAGAGAGAGAGAGAGAGAGAGAGAGAGAGAGAGAGAGAGAGAGAGAGAGAGAGAGAGAGAGAGAGAGAGAGAGAGAGAGAGAGAGAGAGAGAGAGAGAGAGAGAGAGAGAGAGAGAGAGAGAGAGAGAGAGAGAGAGAGAGAGAGAGAGAGAGAGAGAGAGAGAGAGAGAGAGAGAGAGAGAGAGAGATATATATAGGATTCACCATGGAAAATTTACAAAATCACATTAGTGTAGCAGAGGGGGATTTTTTCAAAAAGTACATAAGCCTGTATATTATGCTTAGGTATCCATTAATTTTCCCCCTAAGCTTAAAAACAAGGAAGGGGATGGAGTACAAGGTGGGGTGAAGGGGTGTGTGTGTGTGTGTGTGTGTTACATTGGTAGAAATTGATATAGTGCGCTTGGCTAGTTTGTTGTTGCATGCTACTATCTATGTAGTTGTCTTCTTCAATGTAGGCTATGACGGTGTATGGTAGCTAAGTGAGTTGGCTTGCTTCTTGTTCCTCTTTGAAGAGGAGCTACATTTTTTCTATGGATGTGGAGGGAAAGACACTAGCCATCACTAAGATGGAGAGGATACTTAGCTCGACCACAAAATCCAAACTAGAGTTTTCTCTCAGACACATGTGTTATTTAAGAGCTAGTGGCAAGGACCATAGTCCCTTTACACATTGGCAAGCATTACATTCTCAAGCCAAGAGGAAGGGCTTTCTTTCAAACATGTTTGTTGGAAGTGCCCCTATAAGCAAGCATCGACTTACCATGGAAGTTGAAAAGGTGTTGAACTAGTTGCCTAATCATGATGTTATTACACTTGCTGCAATGATTTTGGCTTATAGTTAATAGGAAAAACCAAACAATGGTCTAAAATTTTACTTCAAGCATGAGGAGGGCTACAATTAGATCAACAAGCATTTATTGAGCTCATTAACTCTTCTCTTCCATTACTTGCATTTTCTTGAGAACACAGTCATCAGAATGGCATATAACGACCTAGAGTTATTATGAAAGGAGCACTTGAGATATCCCTTTCAATTGTGGGCCAATTGGACCAACAAGAAGGTAAGCACGATGTGTTATGACTTTTCTCAACTTTATTTATTAAAGGTAAGAACTTTCAAACTTTGGATCACAATTCACAATGGGAACTTATGGAATCACATCAGTGCAAGGGAAGATACTTTGTTCAAGGGCATGAAAGTATACCCCTATTAATTTCTCTATTAACAATCCAAGAGGGGATGGGGTACTAGCTTTTTGGGGTTTTCTTTTTTTTTTTTGGGCGGGGGGGGGGGGGGGGCGCTGGTGAAGGGGCATTTGAATTTTGGGGCATAAGCTTTTGACTAAAGCATCTCAAGATTGTCAATATCAAAGTAAACACACACACACACACACACACACACACACACACACACACACACACACACACACACACACACACACACACACACACACACACACACACACACACACACACACACACACACACACACACACACACACACACACACACACACACACACACACACACACACACACACACACACACACACACACACACACACACACACACACACACACACACACACACACACACACACACACACACACACACACACACACACACACACACACACACACACACACACACACACACACACACACACACACACACACACACACACACACACACACACACACACACACACACACACACATGAGAGAGAGAGAGAGAGAGAGAGAGAGAGAGAGAGAGAGAGAGAGAGAGAGAGAGAGAGAGAGAGAGAGAGAGAGAGAGAGAGAGAGAGAGAGAGAGAGAGAGAGAGATTCACCATGGAAAATTTACAAAATCACATTAGTGTAGCAGAGGGGGATTTTTTCAAAAAGTACATAAGCCTGTATATTATGCTTAGGTATCCATTAATTTTCCCCCTAAGCTTAAAAACAAGGAAGGGGATGGAGTACAAGGTGGGGTGAAGGGGTGTGTGTGTGTGTGTGTGTGTTACATTGGTAGAAATTGATATAGTGCGCTTGGCTAGTTTGTTGTTGCATGCTACTATCTATGTAGTTGTCTTCTTCAATGTAGGGTATGACGGTGTATGGTAGCTAAGTGAGTTGGCTTGCTTCTTGTTCCTCTTTGAAGAGGAGCTACATTTTTTCTATGGATGTGGAGGGAAAGACACTAGCCATCACTAAGATGGAGAGGATACTTAGCTCGACCACAAAATCCAAACTAGAGTTTTCTCTCAGACACATGTGTTATTTAAGAGCTAGTGGCAAGGACCATAGTCCCTTTACACATTGGCAAGCATTACATTCTCAAGCCAAGAGGAAGGGCTTTCTTTCAAACATGTTTGTTGGAAGTGCCCCTATAAGCAAGCATCGACTTACCATGGAAGTTGAAAAGGTGTTGAACTAGTTGCCTAATCATGATGTTATTACACTTGCTGCAATGATTTTGGCTTATAGTTAATAGGAAAAACCAAACAATGGTCTAAAATTTTACTTCAAGCATGAGGAGGGCTACAATTAGATCAACAAGCATTTATTGAGCTCATTAACTCTTCTCTTCCATTACTTGCATTTTCTTGAGAACACAGTCATCAGAATGGCATATAACGACCTAGAGTTATTATGAAAGGAGCACTTGAGATATCCCTTTCAATTGTGGGCCAATTGGACCAACAAGAAGGTAAGCACGATGTGTTATGACTTTTCTCAACTTTATTTATTAAAGGTAAGAACTTTCAAACTTTGGATCACAATTCACAATGGGAACTTATGGAATCACATCAGTGCAAGGGAAGATACTTTGTTCAAGGGCATGAAAGTATACCCCTATTAATTTCTCTATTAACAATCCAAGAGGGGATGGGGTACTAGCTTTTTGGGGTTTTCTTTTTTTTTTTGGGCGGGGGGGGGGGGGGGGGCGCTGGTGAAGGGGCATTTGAATTTTGGGGCATAAGCTTTTGACTAAAGCATCTCAAGATTGTCAATATCAAAGTAAACACACACACACACACACACACACACACACACACACACACACACACACACACACACACACACACACACACACACACACACACACACACACACACACACACACACACACACACACACACACACACACACACACACACACACACACACACACACACACACACACACACACACACACACACACACACACACACACACACACACACACACACACACACACACACACACACACACACACACACACACACATGAGAGAGAGAGAGAGAGAGAGAGAGAGAGAGAGAGAGAGAGAGAGAGAGAGAGAGAGAGAGAGAGAGAGAGAGAGAGAGAGAGAGAGAGAGAGAGAGAGAGAGAGAGAGAGAGAGAGAGAGAGAGAGAGAGAGAGAGAGAGAGAGAGAGAGAGAGAGAGAGATATATATATATATATATATATATATATATATATATATATATATATATATATATATATATAGAGGATTCACCATGGAAAATTTACATAATCACATTAGTGTAGCAGAGGGGGATTTTTTCAAAAAGTACATAAGCCTGTATATTATGCTTAGGTATCCATTAATTTTCCCCCTAAGCTTAAAAACAAGGAAGGGGATGGAGTACAAGGTGGGGTGAAGGGGTGTGTGTGTGTGTGTGTGTGTTACATTGGTAGAAATTGATATAGTGCGCTTGGCTAGTTTGTTGTTGCATGCTACTATCTATGTAGTTGTCTTCTTCAATGTAGGCTATGACGGTGTATGGTAGCTAAGTGAGTTGGCTTGCTTCTTGTTCCTCTTTGAAGAGGAGCTACATTTTTTCTATGGATGTGGAGGGAAAGACACTAGCCATCACTAAGATGGAGAGGATACTTAGCTCGACCACAAAATCCAAACTAGAGTTTTCTCTCAGACACATGTGTTATTTAAGAGCTAGTGGCAAGGACCATAGTCCCTTTACACATTGGCAAGCATTACATTCTCAAGCCAAGAGGAAGGGCTTTCTTTCAAACATGTTTGTTGGAAGTGCCCCTATAAGCAAGCATCGACTTACCATGGAAGTTGAAAAGGTGTTGAACTAGTTGCCTAATCATGATGTTATTACACTTGCTGCAATGATTTTGGCTTATAGTTAATAGGAAAAACCAAACAATGGTCTAAAATTTTACTTCAAGCATGAGGAGGGCTACAATTAGATCAACAAGCATTTATTGAGCTCATTAACTCTTCTCTTCCATTACTTGCATTTTCTTGAGAACACAGTCATCAGAATGGCATATAACGACCTAGAGTTATTATGAAAGGAGCACTTGAGATATCCCTTTCAATTGTGGGCCAATTGGACCAACAAGAAGGTAAGCACGATGTGTTATGACTTTTCTCAACTTTATTTATTAAAGGTAAGAACTTTCAAACTTTGGATCACAATTCACAATGGGAACTTATGGAATCACATCAGTGCAAGGGAAGATACTTTGTTCAAGGGCATGAAAGTATACCCCTATTAATTTCTCTATTAACAATCCAAGAGGGGATGGGGTACTAGCTTTTTGGGGTTTTCTTTTTTTTTTTGGGCGGGGGGGGGGGGGGGGCGCTGGTGAAGGGGCATTTGAATTTTGGGGCATAAGCTTTTGACTAAAGCATCTCAAGATTGTCAATATCAAAGTACACACACACACACACACACACACACACACACACACACACACACACACACACACACACACACACACACACACACACACACACACACACACACACACACACACACACACACACACACACACACACACACACACACACACACACACACACACACACACACACACACACACACACACACACACACACACACACACACACACACACACACACACACACACACACACACACACACACACACACACACACACACACACACACACACACACACACACACACACACACACACACACACACACACACACACACACACACACACACACGAGAGAGAGAGAGAGAGAGAGGGGGAGAGAGAGAGAGAGAGAGAGAGAGAGAGAGAGAGAGAGAGAGAGAGAGAGAGAGAGAGAGAGAGAGAGAGAGAGAGAGAGAGAGAGAGAGAGAGAGAGAGAGAGAGAGAGAGAGAGAGAGAGAGAGAGAGAGAGAGAGAGAGAGGAGGTGTGTATTTTAGCATTTCATTTGTCCAAAAGAGCTGGTGGAGGAATCACGAAGAGTTTTCACATGCAAGAATCATGTGCAGCATCTCACTTGCCATCGGTACCACAATTATGTAACCAAGTCAATAAAATCAGCATTGTAAAAACTCCAAGAAGGAGGCATGCTCTTCAATATGCCAAGAAATGTGCCTCTGGTCCCAAGTGTGCTATAACTTGCAAATGCATACGTCATGTTCCACACTTGTGTCTTGTTGTATAGAAGCTCTCGCCTTAGTTAACACAAGAAGATGGTTAATAGATCTTATGGTGGTACACTTTTTGTTGAGGTAGTTCAGGAGAGAATTATCCATGCCTTTCTTGTGGAGGAGCAAAAGATTGAGAAGAATATTTTGAAGATATAAAAGTCAAAGAAGAAGTAGGCTAGCAAAGGCTCAATCTTAAAGTGATGGTAGATTGACTCAATTTTTGTAGTTGAATCGAACTTCCAAGCATCAACATGTATAGGCATAGCACAAGTTCCTACTCTGATCATGCCTCAATTGTGCATCATCAATATGCTATAATTTTTAATCTGAGAGCTCTCTTTTGTCTTCAAGTTCCACACAAATGTGTTTGATCACTCTGAGAGGTTCACAGTGGTGGATAACTTATGGAATCTTGTATGTGCAAGGGAAGGGGGTATTTTTGAAGATTTCATAAGCGTATATAGTAGGGATAGGCCCCCATTAATATTTTTCCAAATCATAGAAATAAGGGAGGGGGTGGGTATAAGCTTGGGAGGGGGGATCTATGCAATGGTGATGGGGGACTACATGGGCATCATTGCATTAAATCCCCACATTCTCCCTCTCAAATCATAGTACATGTCTCAGTCTCTCTAGACTCTCTCTATCTTCCACACGTGTGTATTCATCTCTCTAGATTCTCCCTCCCTATCTCTTTCTCTCCCTCTCACGTCTATCGAGCCACTCCCAATTACATTACAACTCAACACTCCTTACTTTTGCATTTGGAGTTTTACCTTTCTGTGCATTTTGCCTAAGGCGCAGGTTTGGGAACAAGCCAATTTAGGATTACACTCTGAATTCAATTTGTTTTGCATCCCCTTCTTACACACAAGGGTCTATATTCTAGTGGTATAAATAGATCAGCTGCTAGTGCGAGTAGCTCTAACTCCGGTTGTAGTGTCTGATACATTGTAAGATGTCCGACCTCTTAGATATTGGCTACTCAGTGGCACCCCAACATCTGGTCTTAGGTTGGAACTAATTATTTGTTGTGATGAAGCTAGTGAGATCCATTCTCTGAGAGATTATGGGAGCTATTGAGTAGCACCATGTCCATTATTTCTTCTGTTTGTGTGGATCACAAACTACAAGAGCCATGTGCAAGATTCTTGCCAGCCTCCCCAAGTTCTTGATTCTCCACCACCTCTAGGTTGTATTTTATGATGTCATGATAAGGAACAAAGCCTTGTCCAATGCGACAAAAGGCTTGATCAAAGCACTAAAGCTAGAAAATGTGAGTTGCAAGGCCTTGTGGTTGAACGCCAACATTATTATGATGCTTATGAATCGTAGGCGGCCTTAGCAGTGTGGGTGGTAGCAAAGTCTTTAGTGCATCTTCCTCACCTTCAATGTGTGGGCTTCACCAATTTCCTTGAATACCTTGGTGCAAAGTTGCACTACAAGCTCAAAGGATCATTATGTGAATTCACTATTGAAGGCACTATTAAGCTTGCAAGTGCAAGTTCGTATCTTTGAGCTTCTTTAGTACGGATTTGATCCATACACACTAGAGGAACTGCTTTCAAGGCCTCACATCCATGCAAGCTCACTCGATGGGGCCTTCATTCCCCTCATTTTCCTAAAGTTAGGAATCTAAATAGGCACTTTATCATTGTTGTGACTCATCAATTGTAGTGGTCTTGTGGCAAAAATGGATTGGATCAAGATGATATCCACCACGGTTGATGAGGTTGCAATTGGTGTGTGCACCATGGCCTAAGGGATGCTACCCTTACAACTTTTGGGAGAGGTCTCATTTTCTATGACCATCTAGAGGTTCTCTCATGAGCCCTTAAAATGGATGGAAATTTCTTTGATACCACACGCGATTGCCAATATGTCCCAATTCTATGGCCAGTAAGATGCTGGAGGTCATGGCTTCTACCTCTATGTACTACTTATTTGGCAAAGGAGAGCTTTAATTTATGTCCTTAGAATTACTTCTCTCAAACAGCCCTCCATCTATCCAAAAAACTATTATGGTTGGGTAATGTGTATTGTTAGATAGTAACATGATAGTAGGTATTTCATGTGTATAGTTCATGGAAATCAATGAAGATTCTTTGCAGCCAACTCTCAAGGACTTGGTAGACTCTTGGTCATTGATATCTCTTCACTTATTCATTTACATTAAAGGTATCTTTAAAAAAAAATAATCATTTGCATGACATTTTGTTCATCTAATAACCTAGCCACTTAGTCGTCAATATCATCACAATCACAACCTCCAAATGATGTACCGCTTGTTTAGGATTGGCATATGCCATCACTTATTTTTGTCATCACCATTGTTCCATTTAATCTATATCCTCTATTAATGGTCATCAATGATCTATGGATTTTGGTACAGCTTGCAATAAATTGAGAAGCGAGATTGAAACTCCACTACTATGTGATTTTGTGTATTTAGTGCACATTATAACAATCCATTTGCTCGGCATGTTTTTGCTCATGATATAGACTTGAAGCCCAAGATGGATATTGTTGATCTCTTAAGGAACATAGAGGAGTTGAATTTAGTAGAGAACATGATACTAGCAATGTCAATAAAGCTTGATATTATTGTGTGGTTGTGTGTTTTGAGTGCATGCCATGCACATTCTAGTACATATGCATGTGTATACAAAGTACTAACAGTCAAATTTACCAAATAGATGAGGAGTTATATCTAGAGGTAGATTTAAATCAATTAGGGCATTATGTTATCAGTATTAATAGAGCTCATTTATTTCTACATATAATTGTTTAAACAAGTTTGTATGAGTGATCTAGATTTATGGATTGTTACCCAAGTCCAAATCATTGTGGTAGAAAAGTTGAGTGAAATTGCAATTGGCCACAAAATTTGAGGAGACAAGTAAATTTTGTATAAATGAATAATTCATATTCACAAAGGAAACAATATGCTTATCTTGCATCCATGATTTCTTACATCTCAAACATACAACTCATTTATAGACCAATCAACGAAATTCAAGTGCAAAGGGAAATTAGTTTTTCTCACAAAAATCATCTACAAAGCAATCAATCATATTTGTTTATGAAGAGGAACCAATTTTTTGCATTATTGATGGTTTTATATTAGGGAATTTCTTCATTGAAGTGCCTATTCAAGATTCACATTCTATCTTTAGATGCAACTTAGTGTGTAATTTCTAGAAAGCTAGGAGTCATTGTATTACACATTTTTATTCTTCTAGTGCAATTTGATTTATGTTGACTTGTAGAACACATAGGGGTGGTTATTACAAAAAATTCATCTATAATGATTGGTTGTTTATGTTTGTTTTGAAGTGTGTCATTTTTGCACAATTGGAGGTTTTAAAAACACTGAAGTTAAAAGTGCTAGATAATTGGCATTTCCTTTTAATTATTATTTATTTTGATAGTTTAGTATGGAAACTTTTAGATGAGAATTTCCAATAGATAATAATGTCTTGATCTAGGGGCCTTGTTTATTTATTTGTTAGTTGCAGCTCTATCTAATCTTGGCTATTAGGGGATTGGTCTTGTTTATTAATTTGTTAGCTCTAGTAAGGAAAATTGCAAGCTCTATCTAATCTTAATTATTAGAGGCTTGCTAGTTCATTGTTAGAGACACTAATAAGAAGCTTTTGAACTTTATGTGAATTGAAGAAACATAATTGAAATTCTTATGTACCACTATAGCTAGCATGTTGAGTATGATAAAAAAAACCCCTTGTTTTCAAGTGTATAACTATAATAGTTTTCATGGTATAAGTATCCCATTTTTATTGCAAATATGTTAAGTGGTGATAAATTGTTATTACCATTTTATTTAGCATAAGACTTTTATATTATTATTTGTAGTTAAGAAAATATAGTCTTACTTAATTCATAATATAATAGAAAATATGTTTAGGTGTTACATATGATTGTACTAAAGTGAAAAATACTAAGCTATGCCAAAGTTCCCTGTACTTTTAAAGCCAAAAATACATAAGCTTAAAGCTTATACTTAAAAGTAACAATTTTTTAGCTTTGTGTGTGTCCCCAATAATATAATCAAATGAAATTTAATTATGTTTTGAGCTTAGTGTGTATATTCCTAGTCACGTAAGAAATTAGAGATTCTTTACAACCCTATTTTAATAGATGCAGCATCAATGGATAATAGAATCTAATATAAGCATTTGGAATATGTAAGTTAGCATTAGGCTGTAATCCAATCAAAGTATAACACGTGTAAAATTACTAATCTCCAATGCATAATGGTAGTGATATTGTACTACCCATACAAAAGCTAACATATAAGGAAGGGGTAAAAAATAAATGTATATTGTAAATGTGTAAATAGGGGTCATAGTACTCTTATATGAGTTATAAATAGGGGGTTTTCAAAGACTCTTTGCTCACAAGTGACATCTTCTCTTAATGAAGAGTCTATCCCTTAGGTTGATAGCTTTTTTGAATGATATGCTATTGGCATTGCCTTATTCATCGTTTTTGTAGAGATAGAGTGGTGGTGGTTATTCTATTTTTGCAAAAGTTTTCGAATATTGGATTGGTAGAGGGATGTTGCAAATATTGGCACTTTTAGATAAACAAATAGTGAGCCGTTGGATGCTTTTTGTCCATGTCAAGCTATATGCTTCTTGCTTGTGGCCTTCTTTATGTCCTCATGGGATTCCTCCGCATTGGCTTCCTTAAACATGCTAGATTATGTAGGATGAATTATTATTCTCAAGCTCTCTCAAGTTTCCTAAGGTGTTGAGGTTTGATGCAAGACCTCAAGGCCTGATGTGTAATTACTAACTCGACCGTAAGAGGGAGTCTATGAGGTGGGAAATAAGATTGATGTAGCAACAATTGACCTAATTGGCTAGTCTAATTAGGAGGGCAAGAGGTCATATGAGCTTTGCAACAAGGTGGCCAATCATTAGATATAGAAGGTGCATCCTCAGATTGTCATACTATCAAGAGGAAGGGACAAAAGTAGGGTGCATCACAAAAATACAAAAAGAAAACAGAGGACATGATTGGGGAATTGAGTGTTAATCACTAGTTCATGGCCTAGTCAATATTGCATGGAGTAATGAAGACAAACATGCATTCAATTCATAGTGTGACGAGTGAGGAGTAAATCAAGGAACATCATGACTACTTGGAGTATCAACAGCTATGTGGGTAGCCTTGACTTGTTGACCCTACTACCAAGATAGTTGGCATATGAAAAAAGAAGAAGCATAGAGGTGTTGCATGCAACCAAGCATCATCAAGAAGAAGAGCACAATGCTTGCTTGGGGGGGGGGGGTGTTCTATCGGACTACAAATGAGGATTGAAGAGAGCAACTTATGGCTACATGGAGGCCTTTTGTGTGGTGCTTCAAAGTGGATGCTTGTCAAGGCATCCATCACTATATGCATAGATTGAAGAATCCCATAGTTTATAGGATTATTCTTCCATGTTGAGGTATGAAGTAATACAGGAAAACTACAAATGAAAAACTCAAAAATATGCTTGGAATATGGAATCCAAGATAGTCGTGTACACAACAATAAGTCATTGATTGTAAGGGCATTGACATCAGATCTCTTTCTCCAATAGGACTTTCTTTGGAAGATTGCAAGTGAATGAGTGATTGAGGAGGAAGCCCAAGAATAAATAGGTAAAAAATATCCTAAAATTGGATCAAGTTGACCAACCTCAAAATAGCCAAAAATAATTGGTGAGCTAGATAATGTGAGGCAATTGAAATCAAAGGCAAATAGGTTACCATCCAGTTTTATCATATAATTAATAACAAACTATCTCTTAAGGTTCCATAAAAGAATTTTAGTAGTTTTAGTGAAGATAGATACAATCAGAGGACCTTGAACCTCCACTCTCCAAGATTGGGACAAAGGTGGCTAAATGCATTAGTGTGAATCTTACTTCCTGTCAAACCACTTTAGAGGTATGGGATAAGCTTTAAATGTTGTATGAGACAACATCAAGCAGCATGGGTGCAATGACTGTCTATGGACAACTCCAACAGATGAAGTTCAATCCTAAAGATATTGTTAAATCCTTCTTGCTTCATGCGATACGGGTATAGGATTAGCTTTGATATATACAATCGGCTCTTCCATGGACACATCTTTTGGGGATTGTACTTTACAATCTCTCTTTGGATTTTGATGAAGGACCCTTTAGCTACCATCTAGTGCAAGTGATGCAACCATCTCTCACAACTCTAGAGTGTTAGAGAGAGTGATGAGATGGGATAGATGAGCCTCATTTATAGAGGTATACAGATGCGAAGGATCTAGAGAGGAATGTCCCTTTCTCCACATAAAATGAGGTCTAGTAGGTTTCAATTTTTTGGAGCTAGGATTAACATCAAGGTTCACCATGGGCTATTTCTTAACCAAGAGTGGAATTGGATCCTAGTTTGAGCCCACCTAAGTGTACACTTTGGCAATCTTGTCAAAGGTAGGAAATCCATAGTGGTATAAAGTCACAGTAGGGTCAAGATAATGTCACAAAATAGGTTACATAAGGATATATAAAACATGCCATGAATGCACATTACATACAGGATTTATAGATAGTGACCCCTCCCCCCCCCTGAGCTCGTAATATCCCCATGACACCAAATGCAACATTGGTCAAGCAACGGCCCTATCCGATGAATCCCAAGCATGCTCACATGCTCATGTAGTCAAGGAGGAGATAGAAAAGTTATTAAGAGCTGGATTCATCTATGAAATTGAGCACACGGACTAGGTTTCACCCATCGTAATTGTCCTGAATAAGAGTGGAAAAATCATAGTGTGCATCAATTATAAGAAAGTCAACATTGCTACAAAGAGAGACAACTATCGACTGTCGTATACGAAGCATATGCTCAAGAGAGTGGCTAGCAAAGAAGCATACAATTTCCTAGATGACTTCTCAAGTTACAATCAAGTGCAAGTTCATCTTGATGATAGACATAAGACTGCATTCGCTACCGAGTGCCATGTTCCAATGGCTCATGTATACCATCTTCAAGGACATGCTTAGGCGCGAGCTAGAATTGTTCGTTGAAGATTTGTGTGTTCACTCAAGTTGGAGGGAACACCTAGACAAACTCCGTGCAATCTTTGAATAATGGAGATTGTATCGTCTCATTGAACCCCCTTAAGTGCCAATTTTGGGTGAGGCATGGATGCATGCTAGGGCACATGGTTTCCAAGAATGGCATTGCCACCGACTTCCCAAAAGTCAAGGTTATTATTGACCTTCCACCACCAACCAACTGCAAGGGAGTTCAGTGCTTCCTAGAACATACAAGGTACTATTGGCAATTCATGTTGACTATGCACTAATCGCTAGACCACTCTACGAACTGTTGGTAGTGTTCGAATGGATGGAGGAATGCCACCGCATATACGAAGAGTTGAAGAATTCTTTAACAACCACACCAATCCTAAGAGCCCTAGACTAGACCATAACCTTCCACTGACATATTGACGCCTCAACATTTGCCGTGGGAGCTATTTTGTGCCAGTCGGGTGAATGCAACCTAGACTATCTAGTGAGCTTTGCTAGCAGACAACTCACATATATCGAGATGAACTAATCCACAACTGAGAGAGAAGGGTTGGCCATGGTGTTTGCTATGAAGAAATGTTGGTATTATTTTTTAGCCATGCCTTTCACTTTCTTCTTAGACCATCAGGCTCTATTGTATCTCATAAACAAACCTTGCACTACAAGGGACACATAGCGAGGTGGCTACTACTTCTCCTAGAATTCAACTTCTCTATGGTTGTACACAAAGGAGAGCAGCACTACATGGGGCCAATCACATGTCTCGCATACCCATGGGAGAAACTGCAGGACATGATGTCATAGATGACTTACCAGACACGCATATTTTTAACCTATCTAGCAAGAAGGATTTATTTAGAACCAACTTGATGCCATATTGGGCAAATGACATAGTCCAAGTGCTAGAGCACAGACTATACCCAAAAGACCTATCGAGAAACTTACTGTGACAATGTGTATACTAACACGAGATGCATGATCCACTTGCAAAGGCACACGATGGAATCACTAGAGGACACTTCAATGGAGACAGATGTCATCCAAGGTGCTGCAATCTCAACTATGGTGACCTTTTCCATGATGTAGCATAATTTGTGAAGCATCGATGATGAGTGCCAATGGATCAAGGTCCCCCTTCGCAAGGATAGGATGAAACTAACCCCTATCATTGAAAGGCAACCATTCAAAAAATGGGTGATTGACTTCAATGGATTAGTCCTGCAACACAATACTTGTTGCAGGCCAAGTATATCATAGTCGCCAACACTAGACTACCTCACAAAGTGGGTAGAGGCACGAGCCACTAGGATAAATGACTCTAGGACCACGGCAAAGTTCCTTTGGGAGTAGGTGATCTCACAATTCGATTGCCCCATTGAACTAGTTAGTGACCAAGATACACACTTCATCAACGAAGTGATTGCCCACCTCCTGTCTACCTTCTTGATCATCCATGGGAAATCTTCACCCTACTACCCTCAAGTAAATGGCTAGGTGGAATCCACAAATAAGATCTTAGTAAACATCCTAACCAAGGTAGACTCTACCTCACATAGTGACTGGGATAACAAGCTAATGGCAGCCTTATGGGCCTATCGAACAACCTATAAAACGGCTATGGGGTAGACTCCCTTTAAGTTGACCTACGGCACTGAAGCCATTCTACCAGTGGAATTCTTTGTCCCTAGCCTGAGAGTCACTATCTAGGAGAGATGGGACAGAAATGAGGCATGGATGGAATTCCTAGTTGAACTAGAACGCCTATCAAAGACTCGATTTCTAGCTACCCATACACTAATTTGCAAAAAGGCATGGCGTAAGAGCTAGTTTGACAAGCATGTCAAGCAGTGAGACTTCAACCAGGGTGACCTAGTATTGTTATACTAAGTGAAAGGCCACAAACAAAAGATGAAGTTTAGGGGATTACGGTCTTTTAGAGTCTGCACCATCAACCACCGGCAATGTAGAGCTCAAGACCCTAAACAAAGAGGGCATAGGCTTCTTCAAGGCAACTGCATAAAGAAGTACCATCCTCCCATGCATCCACTGCACCAGCCTCCAATGCTAGAGTTCCTTGCAAATGTATGAGTTGTCACAATTACATAGATGGAGGATGAAGATGAGGAAGAAGTAGCACCTGCTTACCTATGTATAATGGTCATTGCCCAACAACCGCATACTTTCAACGTGTTGATCAATGAGGGGGCCGACTCTAATATCTTAACTCACGATCATTGGACTCTCCTTGGTCGACCACAACTAGAATCCATGAATGCTAAACTTAGCACGTTTGGGGGTCACTCATATGCACTCTTGGGAAAGTACAAGGTTGCAGTCTCTATCAAGTGAGCATACCCATGGTTTTTTATGTGTTTCCAAACACACAGGATGTTGGCAAGGAATTGTTGTTGGGACACGCATTTAAGAAGTAGGCACATTGTAATGTCAATCACAAGTCACAGAGCATTCACATTGCCATCATCGGCAATGTATGTATCATGACAGCTCTCAGGAAAGGCAACGTGGCTCCATCAAAGCCCGCGAAGCCACTAATAGAGATGAACCTACAACCTGGTCTAAGATGGGGAATCGTGACTTGTCACAACCCGCCAAGCCTCAAAACTCGCAAACCACCAAGCGTGTAATCAAGGCCAATGAACCCAAGTTCAAATGGGTGCCTAAGCACCAAGAACTGCCACCTAAAAATAAGCAAACATGACCTTGTGCTCATCTCACGCTGCTAGAAACTCATATTCGAGACATAGGAGGCAACGAAGACATTATAGGCATAGACAAACGGTCAAGCCACTATGGGTCCCCAAAACCCTCTTGCAAGAGCAAGGCTATTAAGAGGACAATACATGGATATGGGTACCTAAAGCCAAGAGTGCCAAGAGCACCACTCAAGTGCCACCCTCAAACTCGTTTACACAAGCCCGCACAATAGTTAAGGAATCAAAACCACAGGGAACTCAAGCTGCTAAGCCTCTAGAGTCCAAAATCACTAGGCATGTACAACCTCAACACGTCTATCAATAGAGACCCTAGCTTGTTGCTTCCAAACCACCTCAACCTAGTGCTAATTATGTCCCAGGGGCATCACAAGCATCTAACAACACAACATCAACACCGCAAACCATGCCTATTACACAAGAGGCTAAACCGTGCCTTCAGGATCAACTGAAGTCACAAACACCAATCGTTGAGCTGTCTAGCCCAATGAAACCCCAACCTCCTATAGGACCCTCTTATGAGCAATGATCCATCCTTACCTTGGCCTCTAACACTTAGCTGAAAATACGAGCAATGACTTGGTCACTTGCATTCGATGTTTGGATGCTACATTTACCATGCTTGCTAAAAGCTATGAGCCATTAGACTTAGGTCTTTTAGAAGAGCCTTTAGCAACAACAAAAGTGCATACACACTGCCTTGAACATGGGAGGAATCAGAATTCATGTTTGTTAAGGCCCCCACGACAATTGAAGCATTAATGACCAACAAAATTTCTCATGATCAAGCACACCAATAACGACTCATCACATCTTATGACAAGAGCATGGTCTTCACCACAAATCAAAAAATTGAATAGTTAAAAACCCTAGCCAACATTGACTTCTCCTTGCAAAAATGGTATGCTCTGTGGCTTCAATGGGAACAAGAGGGCTACCAAATTATGACCAATGCTGAGTAGAGATGCGAAGTCAAAACCTCTGAGTATGACCCAACTTATGTAGCTCTAACCTCCTATAGGGAAATCACCATTACTCACAACCGACCTCTAGAAGAGCATATCATGAGCCACCCCTATTTAGATCGCATCCTTATTACTAAAGAAGAGCTACATATTGCTAGAAAAATCAACTCCGATGACTTCCTAGCAGATGTCCTCACCTACATCACTCAAGTAGGCATCCAACCTTTTGACATGGACTGATATGCTAACTTGGAGTACAACATGTACTTCTACTCTTGGCTCATGAGAAAGTAAAGCACACCGAAGCAACGTTGAATACCCTCAACCCTTCAATCTATAATCCTCTGAAGGATTCATATAGTTCGTGAGGGGAAGGGGATAAGGTGAAAATCAATTGAAAATCAAAACAAGTGGAAATCAATTGAAAATCAAAACACAAAAAAAAAAAACAAAACAATAAGAGAATAGGAGACTTTTGATCTACGTTAAGGTTGTCCACGTGAGCTGCATCATCAAACTTCATTGACATCATGCTAGTCATGAAAACAAATTTGGAACTGCATGTTTAATGTATCCACATATCATGCTAGCTATGAAAACAAAATTGGAAGAGAATATTTAATGTATGCACACCCCCAGACATCATGCTTTCTTATCTTGAGGAAGGCAGGGCCACTTGTGTAGTGGACTTCTAAAACCACCTGCTCTTCTTGATCCTGATCCCAACCGATTTGATGACCCTGGGGTACATCGAGATGATGTAGTCCACGTGAGCTGCATCATCAAACTTCATTGACATCATGCTAGTCATGAAAAAAAATTTGCTGCGTGCTTAATGTATTCACACATCATGCTAGCTATGAAAACAAATTTGGAAGAGAATATTTAATGTATGCACACCCCTAGACATCATGCTTTCTTATCTTGAGGAAGGCAGGGCCACTTGTGTAGTGGACTTCAAGCTTGTAATTATCCATGATGTCATGTTGGAGATGGCCCTTCTGCATCCTGATTTACACCGGAGACTAAGACCAACCAATGGAGATTTTGTGGTTACATATTTTTAGCAATCCAGTAAGTACTATCGTAGCCTATTCCTAGATATGTGTTGTTATTGAGCTACAAGACCACTGATTCAACAATTCAGACTAGAATCATAGCTTGAACCTGGTGTGCTGCTTTGAAGGTGTGCTTCTCCCAAGCATTGAAGGTGTGCTGCATGATCAAGAGAAATTTTGATGGAGATTATGAAAGGGAGAGAAGGATCGAAGCTTGGACTCAAGAGCTATGGCACGAGAGCAAGAGCAAGAAAGAGAGAGACAAGAAATGGGAACTCCAATAGTCACAATGTGTGACCAGGCCTTCCTTTATTCAAACTGTCTAGTGAGGAGTGAAAAGAAAAAGAAAAAGATAGGTGCATTTACCCCCAACAACCTCCTACTTAAAGGTGAATCTGCCTAGTGAGGAGTGAAAAGAAAAAGAAAAAGATAGTATAACATATACACATGTATAACAGGATGAGGAAAGATATCATCTCATCCCACGCCCATCAACCTCCTAAGGAAGGCAAAGCACTCTGTAGAGAGGCTTTTCGTGAGCAGATTTGTAGGATTCTGGTCAGTTGAGATCTTGACAACATCAATAGACTTGTCCTCAAGGACCCCACGTATGAAGTGATACCTCACCTCAATGTGTTTCATCTTCGCATGGAAGACCGGATTCTTGGCTAATTGAATAGCACTCATAGAATCCGAATGCAGTGTAGGGATAGCATCAATACCAAGGTCCGCAACCAAACGACCCAACCAAATGGCCTCCTTGCAAGCCTCAGTGGCTGTAATATACTTAGCCTCTGTAGTAGAAAGGACCATGCATTTCTGCAACCTGGACATCCAAGAAACAACACCTCCAGCATATGCGAATACATAGCCAGAAGTGGACTTCCTACTATCTGCACGTCCTACATAATCAGAGTCAGTGTACCCCATGACTCTTGTATCCTGGCTACCATAGCATATGCACATATCTGCAGTGCCCTTCAGGTACCTCATGATACCCTTCATGGCATCCCAATTCTTCTTGCTTGGTGTAGCCATATAGCATGCCACAACACCAACTGCAAAGGGAATATCTGGACGAGTGGTTATCATGGCATACATAAGACTACCCACTGCGGATGCATAGGGAATCTTGGCCATCTCGGCCCTCTGCTCATTTGTCTGCGGACAATCAGCCTGTGATACCTTCACATAAGAAGACAATGGACAGCCAATAGGCTTTATGTCCTGCATGTGGAAGAGCTCAAGGACTTTATGAATGTACTCCCTCTGTGACAAATAGAGGAGTCCTTGATGCCTGTCGCGTCTAATGCGCATACCAAGTATGTGAGCGGCGTGTCCCAGATCTTTCATCTCAAAGCTCTTTTGGAGTTAAGCCTTAAGAGCATCTAGCTCATCATGAGCTTTCCCTGCTATCAGCATATTATCCACATAGAGTACCAAAATCAATAAAGAACCATCACGGGCTTTCTTCATGTAAAGACACAGATCCATAGCACTCCTACTATAGCCCTGTGACTTCATAAAGGCATCAAACTTATGATACCACTCCCTAGGTGCCTGTTTCAAGCCATAAAGACTTTTCTTCAATTGGCACACTAGGTGCTCCTTGCCAATTTCTGCAAAGCCCTTAGGCTGCTCCATATAAATCTCATCATGCAAGTCCCCATGTAAGAAAGCCATCTTGATATCCATCTGGTATAAATCCAAGTCAAGCTGAGCAACCAAAGCCAAGACTAAGCGCAAGGTGGTCATCTTAACCACAAGAGAAAAAACCTCATCAAAGTCCACACCATGCTCCTGCTTAAAACCCTTTACTACCAATCTAGCCTTGTATGCCGACTTGGGGTGTCCAGGGGTACTTTTCAGCTTGTATACCCACTTGCATGGCAAAGCCTTCTTGCCCGTAGGCAAGGAAACCAAATCCCAAGTGTCTCTCTTATGCAGGGAGTCTATCTCAGACTGCATAGCCCTCTCCCAGGAGTGGTGATTGTCACCCTTGCGCATAGCCTCATCATAAGTGAAAGGCTCTCCTGCATCTGTAACCAATACATAATGCATCGAGGGTTGAAATCTATCAGGTGGACGTTTGTCTCTAGTAGACCGTCTCATGGTAGGCTTTGTTGCCTGCTCAGCTGCCTATCAAATACCTTGACCATGAGCATCTGCTTGCAGCTGTAGGCTGTCCAACTGGCTGTGCGGGAGCTCTCGGCTCCTCCTGAAATATGACCCTACGGATCTCAACAACTCTCTCAGGCTGCCTATGCATCTTGTCTTCATGGAAGACTACATCATGACTGTGGATGACTTTTCATGTCTGCGGATCCCAGAGACGGTAACCCATCTTGCCTACTTCCCCATAACCAAGAAAAATGCATTTGACACTCTTAGGATCTAGCTTACTTCTCTTGTCCCTGGGCACATGGAAAAATGCCTCACATCCAAAGACATGGAGATGCGCATAAGAGGAAGGTTTTCCAGTCCATACCTCCTCTGCAACTTGGAAATCCAAATCACTAGAGGGTGATCTGTTTATGATATGCATAGCTGTACTAACTGCCTCAGTCCAAAAGCTCTGTGGTAGGCCTACATGGCTAAGCATACTGCGTACACGCTCTTGGATGGTTCTATTCATCTGCTTAGCCAAACCATTCTGGGGGAGGGGGTGTAGGGGGCGGTCAACTGACACTTAATACCCCTCTCATTACATAAGTACTCAAAAGCATGTGAGACATACTCACCCCCATTATCTGTCCGTAGGAATTTTAGCCTATACCTAGACTGGTTCTCAACCAATGCAAGCCATCTCTGAAACACAACCAAGACATCGGATTTCAGCTTAATGGGATAAGCCCAAACTCTCCGTGAAAACTCATCTATGAACATAAAAAAATACTTTGCACCACCCATAGATTGACAAGGCATGGGCCCATAGACATCCGAATGTACCAATGCCAAGGGCTCACTCATGCATGGCCTACTAGACTTCTTATGCGTAGACCTAGTCTGCTTGCCATAAAGATAATGCTCACATGAATCAAAACATGCATAATCAAGGGGCGGTAAGTACTGCAAACCAGAAAGCATTTTCATTCCTTCAAAGACATATGGCCCAAACGGCATGCCAAAGAGATACATGTGGGATAGAACCCACAGAAAAAACATGATCAAGGGAAGAAGCTGATACAATCAAGGGATAGAGACTGCTAGCCTTGGCACCTCTCACAATCACAAGTTTGCCACGAGTGATCTTCCATGTAGAGTCTCCAAAACATACATGATATTCTACGTCATCAAGCTATACAGCTAACAGGAGACTGCGTGTCAAAGCACGTACATGACGTACATCTTGCATAACAAAACTGCTGCCAGAAGGAAACTACAGCCTAACATCACCAATGTCCACAATATCAAGAGAGCTATCATCACCCGAGCGCACAGAACCCAAAACAGTATGATATGAATGAAACCACTCTCGGCAAGTTGTCACATGAAAGGACGCACCTGAGTCCAAGAGCCAACACTGTGCATACATAGAGTGTATCTCTATCATCTGCGAAGCACTAGAAGAAGCTGCAAGGATATACTCATCATCATCAACATCCTCAGGCTGTATAACATTGATCTCTTCAATTTTAACACTCGACTTTGCAGGCACTATGCTGCGATTAGAAGACTTATCTTGCACTTTGTCTTTCCCCTTATCTTTGCGCCTTTCATTGCGCAATTCATGGAATTGTGGCCTAATATGGTCCTTTTCCCCACAATGGTGACAAGTAACACTTGCATTCCTGCCACGGGATTTGCTACGTGATTTCCCACGAGACTTGGATCAAGATTTTTAAGAATCCCATCCACAGCCACAGCCACTGCCATGCTTTCCATACCCATCATTCCTGCCTCTAACTGTCATAGCATGCAACACACGAGAGGCATCCAAATTCTTACAGTTAACCTCTTCCTACAGAAGAGCACTCTCAATATCAGATAATTTCAAGGTAGCAGTAGAGGCACATAATGCAGTGCGGAATACATCCCATGACTCATTAAGAGTACCAAGCAAGAAAAGAGGAGTGACATCCTCTGCAAAAGTGATGTCCTGCGAAGTCAAGTTCTTGAGTATAGCATGGAACTGGCTCAAGTGAGCAGACATAGTCACATTCTCCTTCATGCGCAGATCCATAAGCTGCTTCAACCAATACATCAATAGTACAACTCGAACATGTAGGCGGTAGAGCATTCGTATGTAGGATCCATAAGCATGTAGGACATCAAATACATCCCAATCCAAACTTTGACAAGCCGAGTAACATCCAAGACAACTCTAGATAATCCAAAATGCATCCAAGGTATAGCTTCAACGAGCACTCAAGCTCAATGTATGCATAGAGTAATCAACCGTGACATGAGCATCAAGCCGTAGGGAATGGGTATGCATAAACCCAATGAGCATCACTGTCAAAGCATATACCACTGTCAAGCACGAACCATGTCAATGAGTGCATAATGTTAAATCTCTTCCAAAAGCATCTGGAATGAAATCCAAGCTCGAAGTCGTACCCCAAAGATCAATACCTCATGGCATATATCCAAGACATAGGCCGGAACCAATAGGCATAACCCAAAGCATGTAGAATAGCTTCAGCCCGCTTTTATTACAGCATGAAATGACTTTGAAAATTGAGAAATTTCAGTCCCAAATGAGTGCCAAATGGTTGCCAAACAATAGGCATACATTCCCTTAACATGTAGGCATCATACGGGACCAACCGGGCATCAACTGACAATGCCAGGCAAGCATAAGCATCAAATGTTAATGTAGCACTGTTATAAACTATTTGTGGACTGTTATGATAGTCCCAAAACAGTGCTAAATCAGACCAGAAGCAATGTCAATGCTCAGCCTTCAATACCAAGCATCAAAGCATGTGCAAATGCCTCAAATGAAGCTTGTGGAAGTGCCCAATGGCCTAGAGCTTGAGGAGTACCGGTGTGATGTAGATGGAGATAAGCTTGGAATCAGGCGCAAACATCATGACGCTGTGCTAGGGGGACTTGTAGCCCATGTGGCACAATTGGGGTGGAAGAGGGGCTCAAGTAGGTGCCCAAGAGGACACACACCAGGCCTCAAGGGGTCTGGAGCGGGCAATGTAGATATGAAGCAATGGAGCTTCAATGGTGGCTCTCCCAAACTATTCACAGCCTGTGTGACATGAGAACTGAAGTAAACCCTGAAGAAAATGATCAAATACCTCTGATATAATGTCCTGAAAGTGCCCAAAGGGGCCGGGAAGGTGCTCGGGAAGCCGTGGAGTGACGGGAGCTCGAAGGAGTCAGATATGGCTGCCGGGAAGGAGACCCAATGCGAGTAGGGAGTCGATGGGAATTTGAGAATGCCACGAACCAAGCTCAAGAGTCGGGAAGCCGAGCTTTGATACCAGTTGAAAGGGAGAGAAGGATCGAAGCTTGGACTCGAGAGCTATGGCGGGAGAGCAAGAGCAAGAAAGAGAGAGAAAAGAAATGGGAACTCCAACAGTCACAATGTGTGATCGGGCCTTCCTTTATTCAAAGTGTCACTAAAAGAATAAAGAATAAAGTGACAGTGAGACAGGCGCCCACCACCTGCAGTGTGCAGTGGTGGTAATTGCCAGTGTAGTAATACACGGGCGGCTAGGCAGAGGCGCATTTACCCCCAGTAGATTAACCACATGAGCTATAAGACCACAGATTCAACAATTTAATTAGAGCTTGAAAGAGATTCGGGCAAGGAGACAAGCAAATTTGCCCCATGTCTTTGCCTCTACACCCCTCTGTGATGCTGTGTGGCCTTGGGTGGACTTCTAGAACCACTTGCTCCTCCTGATCCTGATCCCAACTGATTTGATGACCTTGGGGTACAGCGAGATGATGCAAATTAATACAACTTGTGGCAGAGATAGTATAGTCACTGATCCTTGCTCCATCTGCATGCACAGGCAGCATGGTACATGAAGAATGGAGCCAATATGGAGTGCATCCCTCGGGGATTAATGGAGTCCAAAGACAATAAATGTAGAGCAGGGAGATGACCGAGCTGGAGAGGAGCCCCTTGCTGCATCCTGGTGCTCCTTCATGGTACAAAATTTGTGCAAAAGTTCTCTAGATTGATCATCATGATCTGTATCATGCAGAGATCGATCTTTTTGTATCATACGATACTGTAGTATTGCAATTGGGCAGAGTTGTCAAGCTCTTTTTGCAACTTGCCTTCTAGTCGAAGATGGTGGATCTGAAGATGCCCCTTTCTAGATACGTGTAGATCAATAGCATATCCTCAAAGGACTTGCACACCCTCACCCCTCGGGGATTAGGGGCTGGGACTTGTGCTTGGATCCATGCTTTGCAGGTAATTTTAATAACTGTGAACTGAGAGGCTAGTGGGCACACTTCTTGACCAGATTAGGTATTATTAGGAATTCTATGGAAATTATATGATTTGTATGGTTTTAACTTGTCAATAGACTTGGTATATGAGGCGATGCATGTGTTATCTCTAAATATATTTCAAAAATATATACGAGTGCTCATGAGAGCCATGTCCAATGAGAAGAAAAAGATGTTAGATTTTTGTTGTGAAAAGGCTTATAAGCTTTCTCCACCCTCTATTCGTCATGGACGGTGGCCTCGTAATCGAAGTAAGTACTATGAAAGCTTTAAGGCTGAAGAGAACCAAAATTTCATCCAATGGTGCCTACCATATATTTTATGTATAGTTGATGAGATACCGAAGTCAATTTGTGACCTATGTTTGTTGCTCATAGATATTGCACATGCCTTCTATAATTATAGTCAATGTATTGGTTGGTCAAAAGAATGTTTAGGTGTTGTACGCACTTTGTTTTCTACTTGGAGAGTTCGGAAGGAAGAAGCCTTTGGTGCTACTTCCTCCCTTAGAACATGTTGTAGGAAATGGAGAACTACTAGATGGCATATTGAGACATGGCTCACATGATGTCTATTGGTGTTGTGACTTTGAACGGATGGTAGCATTATATATAACGGTAAAGACTAATAATCGCTTTAACGAAATATCTTATGTAAATTGTTATAAGAGGACATTCTTTGCTTCAATATTTAAGTTATTAGTAACGGAAGTAGATGGGCTAATTTTGCCACATGAAAGAATGCTTATCCAAGTACATGCATGTCTTGTTTTACTTGATGGTTATGCTTTCATTGGTTACCTTATTCATTTCATGAGAATGGCATTGTGGAGGTTTCTTCAATCGAGAAGGCAAATGAGATATGGAAACTTTTTGAAAGAGATGATTCCTAATATCCTTGTAACATAATGATGCATGAAAAATGCATTTTAATCACAAAAAAGAGAAGAGACCGTAGGCCGCTTTCATCAAAAGAACAAAAATATGTTGAACAATTTCTTGGTCTCCAAGAGAATGCACTAGTAGGACATCTAGTTACCACATATAGAAGAATTCTTTATAAAGGAGAAACATACAAGATCGCAGATGACGTTGTGGTAAAAACAGACACTTTTTTGTAGAACGTTAGAAAATATGGTCATTCAAAAGCAAGACTCACTAATTTTTTTTCCATTCAATGGGATGGAGAGTATTACATCTTTTTTAGCAGAGAATATTACAAGCAATGTATAACTATAAAAGAAAATGAAGAATGCTTACTTATAGATCCAATCATGGGAATGAGTGTACTACAAACTCAACGACTTCCATTTACATGGGATTGCATAGGACCATTGAGTTCTTTATTGCATAAGTTTGTTCCTTTACCTTTACATAATAGACTTGTTGTATATGAGGTAAAAGATCTAATTCAAAGAATAAGATTATTACAAATAGGGGCAGTTGGTTGTATACCTCCTTGGTTAGAAAAATATGATATTGTGTTGGCAAGAAAACATGATGATGACATGGATGGGGAGTACATTCATGCAATGATAAGAGAGGTAAGTTATGAAGAAAAAATGTGCAAATTATCATGGTTGAAGTGCGATCATAATAGAGGTACATGGAGAATTGATAGTGATGAAGATATATGGAGGGATTGGAACTTGGGTAGCATGGTAATGTCAAACTTTGAAGTTATAAAGAGAAGGAGAGTAACATTATCAGTTGGAGATTCTATAGATGTTTCGACAGTCTGGAGATCACGTGATGTAACTTGATTGCTTTAGAGAGAGAGTGTGTGTTGCATGCTTGGAGATCCAAATGTGTGCTAGTAGCATTGGTCATAATGGACATCATTATCTGATCACCACTCTATTGTGTAGTTGGACCTTTGTGTGTGTGTGTGTGTGTGTGTGTGTGTGTTTGTGCATTTGTGATTATTGTTATATATTCTTATTAAAAATGAGATAATTTCTTGCTTGAAGAATATTAAAGTATGGATATAATCTTTTGTTTGAGGAATACTAGCATATAAAGTTTTAAATTTGATTTTAGCTTATCTCTTGTTTGATTTTAGCTTGTCTCATGGTTTGTATAGTTGTATATTGTATTGCTATATGGTGTTTTTCTATAAAACTTAAAAGCTCATTGAATTTTAAAAAATAATTTAGAGAGAGAGAGAGAGAAAAAGAGTGTATGATCATTTTTGTATCCTTTTTATATGATGGAATGATTTTTTATTTGTTGAATATTAACATAATTTTTTGATTTAATTTTAGCTTGTCTCATGGCCTCCCCAAGTCAACAAACTCTAGATTCAATGATGCAAACTATCATCACTCTACAAAAAAAAATTGAGGATCTGAAATCAAAGAATGATAGTTCGGAACAAACAGTGAGTATGAGTAAACCAGTTTCAATACAAGTAAAAGAATCCAGTTACCACCTCAAAAGCAAATCAAGAGTATACAAATAGGGGATGTGTCTCTGATGAAGACTCCTACATATGACTAGATTTTCAAATTGCCTAAAAGGATTAGTCAAGAAGACCAAGACGAGTTTGGAAAACCATTTTTACTGAAATACTATTGAGATACACAAAATGTTAGGTATTGTGCTAATCACAGAAAAGTGCACAATTGGGTCAAGAGCCATGAGATTGGCAAGGATTCGCAGTTTCATAATAATAAAGACGACAAACATAGGAATTTAGAGATCATAGATCAAAACTATGATCAAATTTTACCCCTTGAGTTTCCTGGTGCTACTTACCTTTGGAAAAAGAAGGATGTATATATGTACTATCTTTCTATTGCTCAAAATCTTAGAAAGAAACTCAAGAGGAAAATATCATCTTTGGTAGATAGGTCTTTGGTAAGCATATTTATTTATCAAAAGTTTCTCAGCATAGATTATATACATATGAAATTGGTATTGATTGGCACAACTATGTTTTTTTAGTAGGAGAATCCTAGCTTTGAGCAAGTAGATATGCAACAAAAAGTGGTAAGATTTACACTTTTTCATCTCAAGTGTTGCTTTTTCTATTGTATAATTTTTATTATCTTTATTATAATCATTTATCTTTAAGTTTCTTAGTTATATTTACATTTTGTTTTATTTTCTCTAAAATTTTAGGATACAAGTGACGAGGTGTATTATCCACAGCTTATGGTGGAAGATCAATGTATCTTTTCCGAGAATAGTACAACACATGTATGTACACCATTCACTCATTTAAATATTTTGGTAATTGAAAATTTTAGTTTTTGATATTGATTTTAATTTTCTTGCTTGTACTAGTTGGAATCACACAATGAGGTCTGCCTCTTGTTTCAATTTCAGCTTTCGACAAATATAAAAAAGATAATGAAATGGTTAGTATAACTTGGTTTGTAGTCTTTTTTCATTTGATTGTCTCTAACACTTAATCTATGTTTCAGGACTATTTAAATTCAGATCATGGTTTTATGGAGCTACTACAAGGAATTCATCTGTATGAGGAATATATACATATTTTCTTGATTTTTTAATACTTTTAAATTAAAAGATATTTCATTTTTTGAGTTTTACTTTTATTGTATTATAGGGTTCATGTAGTAGTGAACACTCTCTTCCTCAAGATACGATCCAAGATCCTGAGGAGGTTGAAGTTGCACGGAAAAGTCTTCGTGTACGAAAGGCATGCTTAGCCATCTCTTGATATTTTATTTTAATACATGCAATTAATAACTTGTATCTAATTACAAACTTCTTGTGATAAGATGAGCGAGAAAATGTAGCAAAGCAAGCAACAACAAAAGGAGAGTAAGGGCAAAATAAGAAAGTATCTAAGGTACTTCTTTGCATTTTCTTTTACTAAATGTGACATAATTTAATTTTGTTAACTTTATTTTCTTGTCTATACTATAGGCTCTTGACCATGTTGAGCCATCAAAAAGTGTGGATCCTTTTAATATAGAATTGCCATCAAGAACTTCATCGGTAACTCAATGTTATTAAATATTAAGACTATAGAGTAGCTAATTAACTTATGATGTAGTAGTACATTAATCTATATCGTATTTCTAAAATGCAGGTTGTTAATGCCTTTGAAGAGGAAGACCAAGAAACCATCCTCCTCAAATATTTAGACATCCAATCCATTGATGAGCTATATGCATCATTAAAATCTACATATGGTGTTATTAGGAGAGATCCTACTTTTTTAGGAGGACACAATGAGCAAATATTACTAGCCATGAGAAAGTCTCTTGTGGATTGGTTATTCTATAGAGAGAAAATTCATGTCACAAAAAATCACAGTAAACCTTTGAGTATTGAAGATATATGTATCTTGAATTGACCTCTTTATTAATGAAGATAACATCTTTTAATTCTTATATTATTTAAATTTGTACTTTTTACCATGATAGGAAATTTTAAAACAATCTAAATGATTGCAACTAGTTTTCTTATATAAAAAAAATACTATATCATTAGTTCTAGCTAGTTTGTTTATGTAGTAAAATTTTACTGCATTGATAACCAGAGAAATTTGAAATTCCTATATAGGAATATTTTACTATATCACTAACTTGTAAAGTGTTCCACTTTTGCTAGTTGAGAATTTTTCTAGATACTTTGATAAGTATCTAGAAAATTTCTCTTTTTTTGCTATATGGATAGGTGTCTAAATTTCCTTGTGAAGATAGCATTGGAACAGAATACATGGGCCTTTTATATAAGCTTTCTCTTCGGTTTCCAACAAAGCTATTAAAGCTCTTCCGCTTGCATGCGATGGCAGCAAGTAAAACAAAATCTCCTCCTAAGTGCAAGCTCCTTCGACCTCCTTCCCCAAGGGTCCTCATGCATGTTGAAACCATTCTCTCCAAAATAGCCACCTTTTTCCATACCCTTTTGTGAACACTGTAGTCCTTCCCTTTGTCATGCAGCAGAAGTAAACATTCCTACCCATATTTTCACCACTGTTCAATCACAAATTATCTTCAGGCTTTGCCGCAATTAGCTCCAGTATCTCCCTTTGTAGCTTGAATACCCCTCCTTATTATGGACCCTAGATATGTTTCCCCTGCCCTATCATTATTATAAACCTATATAGAACATTATGTATCTCCGTGCTTTTGTGTTATCCTCAAAGCACAAGTATCTATACACTAGATAGAATATGAATGTAGGCATAGGCATTGATCCTCAAACTACTCTCATGCTCTTCATGCTAAAGGTTTTCTCGTGGTGGACAAAAAGTTATATGATATCCACCCCCTCTAAACTTGCACATTCCTTGGATGTGCCATGATAGTAGCCACTAAGATCAAATACCATTATCAGCATCATCCAAAATATCATGCTCATAACCTTCCTACCACTTGGATCAAAAAGTCCAATTTCCTATCATCTTGATCACCACATAGTGAATACAAACATGCCCGCTTAGATAATTGGGCACCTCATACTCAAGAAATCCAACTAGTAGAGATCCCTTTGCATCCATATCCATGAATTTCATAGACCCACTAGGATCATACACTTCAAACTTTGTAGTCTCCATACACATGTACTCCAATGTTTCATGTACATGCATAGAAACAAGTCTTTCTTCTTTGCATAACTTGACTTCGACATTGTGACACATATTACCTACATTCACCACATCCAAAGCATCACTCTAAGTATCTAGTTTTCTAGCATCTTGAAACATTGTTTCATCGACTGCATCCCTTGCCAAAGCATAGGGAAAGACTAGTACATCCACATATATTGCATCCCTCACCACATTATCATCAATATGCATTTTTTGTTTGTCTAGTATATCATCAAAGATAATAGGTGCATCCAAAAAATCCATGAAGACTACAACAATAGCTACAAGTAGCATTGCAACTCCCTTTCTCATACCAACATCATCAATCACAACATCCATGGCATTTAGACCATGAAGCATGATATCCTTTATATCTTCTATAGTCACTGGCGATGCATGTAGATCTTGTGAACCCTCAACTACTATTTCCTTTGCAACCAAAGGTTTCAACCACACTCTCTATTGAAACATCTCTAGGATATTTTGTCACTATGGTAGCACCTATATTACATTGGGCAAGTCATGTGCACCTTTATAATCCACAGCTGCATCCCCAACATCACCAAGGTTCTCTAGCACACTCTTTTCCTCATGAAGCATTTCTTCTCATCCATAAGTAGCAATTGGAAGTGTTCACTTTTCTCTTCATTTTCATCAACTTTAAGCTTCAATGCCACCTTTTTTACATCTTTCTATTGTGATGTCGGCCCTCTTTTTATATTAGCATCTTCCAAAATATCCAAAAGACCATCATGTAGTGCAGAATTTGTTGCATGAACACACAATTCAATTTTGAACTCCTCAAGAGTCAGTTGCACTGACGTTGCACTCTTCTTGGCAATTGTGCATACCTATGCCTTGCAGTAACTCTAAGACAATTAACCCTTTATTATGTGTAGCAACCCAATTCAAGAAGGTTTCTTTGATCATCCGTCCCTATAAAAAAGCCATGTTTGAACCCTCACCCAGGCTGACTTCATGTCAGGTTCACCAAAGATGTTGCAGCATTGTGCGTGCAATGGCCAAAAAGATGCGAGGTCTCGTGAAGGAGGTATAGCAAGGCAGGAGTTAGGATGTGTGTAAAGTATGAAGGAAAGCTACAAAAACTCCAAAATGTACAACCTAACAGATCATATGAACAAATAACTCAGTACTCATTTGAATATTCTAAGCAATTAGTCTTTAACTCAATTTTTCTCCTGGAAATTAGCCCTCAAGGAGACTCTAACTCTGGTCTAGTCAAATATACCTCACCTTAGATAATAAAGAACCTAATAGTGCAAGATGATCTGATGTAATTCTTGATTTCCACCACATAGAGCTCACGACGAAACTCCTTAGCCTGTGACTAAGCTAATATGGCCTGGAAAACTTCCTCAGTTCTTTTACAAGATTGATGCTCAAAGTTCACACTCTTATATATTAGCAATCATAGGAAGCCGAAATAGTGATGACATAGAAACCTTTGAGTGTGTAAGTTTTAAGTTCTCCCTTTAGCTTTCACAAAGAGTTTTAGATTGTGTAGAGTGACTCCTTACAACTAACCTTTCTCTAATTCCAAAGAACATGTAACATCTTTGAGTAGGAAGCATCCTCCCAAGCGGTCCACATGTAAGAAATCATTTATAAAATATGTGTTCAAAGAATATTGAGAAATACATTTTCTTTACATGCTATAAGGCCTTAAAATGATCCCTTTTACTTTACTAAACTTACAATTTTCTTTACATGCTATAAGGCCTTAAAATGATCCCTTTTACTTTATTAAACTTACAATTTTTTTTCAAATTATAAGTAAAAAAACTTTTATAAATATAATCATGTAAATTTTACTAAATATAATACCATTTCTTTTAAACTTATGTGATATCTTACATATTCTATGAGGTAGAGTCCCCAAGGAAACATGTCTAACTTGAATACTAAGTGGAAAAGGCTTACAAGGAAGAAAGTAAAAAGGCTTTAGAAACACCGTCAAAAGATGCTTTCCCAAGAGAAGAGTATTAGGCGGAGACAAGAAATAGTTGTTAATGCTTTCATATGGTGAATGCAAAGAGACCGGTAGCAATTTTAAACATCCCTATTCGTACAAGGTTGTCGAATCACTCTTCATAATCGGTCAATAATGTTTGTAGCCTTTGGAGCTTCATAAAGGGTAAAGCGTCATCTACGTGGTCTTCCTAGCTGACGTTATTTCATGCAGGCACGATGGACTGCAGTTACGGGCATCTCGCTGGACATTATCACGCCTTCAGTACTACACGTTTCTTCATCAAACTCTTTAGCCTTCAGCAACACGCCCACCTATATATTTTTACTCGATTGCAGCAAATCATACGGTTTCAGCAGAGCTCAATTTTGACGAGGAATTCATGCTCAGCTTGTAGCAGAGCTTCCGCTTCTGCTTTTGCGATGCTACAGTTTCGTTACGGCGTCCTCGACTTGTGCATTACGCCCGGGAAACCAGACGCCGAGGCTCGTAACAAAGGAATCCTCTGACATAGCATTACTGCGCGTGAAGCAATCTTCTGATCTGATCCACCTCCTATGCAATAAGGCGGCGCAGGCGCCTCATAGCAATTATTCCTTCTTTTCATGTTGTCGTGAACGGCTCAGGCTAGATATCAAGTGGGGTTTTTTGTCCTATGTACACATTTGCAGTCAACAGGCCGACATGGACATGGGACATGCTGGTAAAAAATAATCATGGTAAAAAGAGGCTCCGCGTGTATCCATGCCCCATGGCCATGCATTCCATGAGAAGAGTCCCCCAAACCCTCTCTCTCTCTCTCTCTCTCTCTCTCTCTCTCTCTCTCTCTCGCATAGTGGAGAAGGAGATCTGCTTTGCATCTCTGAAGCAGAGCCGCCCCCCCATCTCTCTCTCTCTCTTGTGCGCATGGAGAAGGAGATCTGTGCGGCTCCTCTGAAAGCAGAGGCCCTCCCACCCTTTTCTTCGAGGCCCACGGCATCTGAATGAACGCCACTTGAAATCTATTGTGAGTCCTTGGTCTGTCTCTATTTCTTCTGCTGTAATCCCTAATTCCTTCACTTGAAGCTCGTGACAATCGGTTATGGCCCCGTTAACATTTGTGTGGCCTGCATCATCATCATCATCCTTTTCCGCTAGGTGCTACTGGATCTGCGCCTTCACAGCTTCACCAAAAACAGCACAAGGAACTTTCAATTGATCCCCATATAGGAAAAAAAGAGAATTCCCCATGGAATTCCCTAGTTGAAAATACATATAAGTGGGGAAAGTAAAAACTAGGGAAAATGGGGCATTTCCTAGTGAGAATAAGTAGGGAATCACATAAGACCTTTCCTATGTAGGAAATATTACCTACATAGGAAAATACAAAATTTTCTATGTAGGGAATAATTCCTATATAGGAAATATTTCATATATAGGAAAAATTTTCTAGAGGTGATTCCCTAGGTACTCTCACTAGTAAATCTCTCATTTTTCCTATTTTTTACATTCCCTACTTATATGTACTTTCAACTAGGGAATTCCGTGGAAATTCTCTTTTTTCCTTATCACTTTATCTACTTTGCCCTTCCTCTTAGACATGCTAATATCAAAGAAGAAATTGCACAATAAATTTTTAACCTTGAAATATCAGCTTGATTCACTTGATTCATGATATGTCCAGGTTGATCAGATGGATCAGAATCCTTTGTAGTCATGTTGGCCTTAATCTCGAGGAGGTTGCTACTGTTCAGGATATCTTGACCAAATTCGCCATGATTATCGCATGAAGTGACCAAATTCTTCATGATCTCTCTATTCCTGCAGCCTACAAATCAAATGTCAAGATGGAATATAGTCAATCACAAGAAGTTTCTTTGACATAATTTTCCCATGTGGAAAAGGGAACTGTTTACCCTTGGTTTCCCCTAATAGTGTTCAATAGCATGAGCTTCTGCTTGGGAGCCACCACATATCTAGCTAGTTGCCACTAGTTGCCATCGAGGGTAAGGGGCTCCTGGCCCCCACCCTAGGCTGGTAGCCAAAGACACTCCTCTCTCAGCCAACCATCACAACCTGCTCCAGGGGCTGCTATAGCCTATTCATTGCCCTCCACCTACTACTGATGACAGTCTACATGTGGTTCTATCTACTAGTTTTTCTCCTAATTCATCATCCTCACCTTAGCTATTACTGTTTGAGATCTTTCAAGTCAGCTACAACCAACATGACCTGTCGAGCTGCTGCATTTCCACTCCAGGCCTGCTGACCACTTATTGTGGACAGCCATGTAGCATCTCAATTGCTGCATTTCAGATCTGCCCTGCTTCATCTGCAAATTACATCACTTCATGATCCGTGTTTTGCTGTTTCAATACTTCATCATCTGTCTCCTTCAAGATTTTTATTATTTCTATATCTAACTCCATGAGTCATCTAAAATACAAAAATCAATATATCTTTGCTGTGGTCTTGGCAGAGTTACACTTCCTCTCATGATTTAAAGAGCATCTCATATTATTGAGATGCTATTTGTAAAGCCTTTAAGCAACAAGTGGCAATAAGCCTAATTTAAAGTCTTTAAAAGGGATCGATTTCTTGCTAATGTGCAACAAGTGCAGCATTGTACCTTGAACTACAATGGTAAAAAAAACTAGTCAACTCTTTCAAAGATGTCTTCTTTCTAGCTTGAGCAGAATCAAGTTTCATTTGCCAACTGTAGAATTCCTTACCTGGGGCGCTCCATCACACCATTCAATAATCCCACGAGCAATCACATTTTCCTACATGCAGAAAAATCAGACTATTAGCAACATCCTAATAGTGATAAGACATGTACAATTTATTGATCTGACCTATGCTTAAAAGCCACAAACCCAGATGGAAATAACATGAATTATAGCAAGGGCAGCATTGTATGATTCTGCTAACCTACATGGGAGAGGCAAACTATATTGTACCCATCCTGAAGCTCTGGCCCATTTGATTTAACACACCTCAAACAGCTCTATTGATAGGCAATAACCACTTGAGGATTCAAAAATATTTGGGCTGATCCATTCAACATAAACGTCCCTAATCTCATCAGTTGGTTAGCTAATCTTGGTGATCTCCAAATCAGTTCAGTTGATTAACGAGCGTCATAAGTCATCAGTTCAGTTTATGAAATGGACAATACAGAATGCCTTAATAGCAGACAGTTCAAAAACAAGTAGCAAAGAGGGAAACTTGGATTCACACTTGTAAAAATGCCATACCACCGCTCATCTGTAATAAAAGACGTTGCCCTTTCCACTGCACCCAAATAAACACCAGGTCCAACATTTGCAGGCAGTGGATGGAACATCTTCTGGTTGGGGTAGTCCAAATCAACCACAACATGTTGATTGTCAGAAACCCAACCTGACGAGTCCCTGTCCTACTCTGTACTATGGCTCCAAGTGTACTAAATGTCTCCTGACCTGCAACCTGTGAAATTCACCAGAGAGAGAAACGTATCAGAATTGTCAAACTAGTAATGATGCAACAATTATTTACATATATTGCAACTAAAAATCTGCCAATCTTCACCTCTACAGTGTAAAAAACACCATCAGTTGTTTAATTGATATATGATGAAGCATGTACACACTCTCAGCATTTCTCAAAGTTTATGGAAAGGAGGGGAAAAATGTGCGAAAAACATCTAATGACACCAAAAACACAGAAACACATGAGATTGTCATTTCTATTTTCTATACACAAATATGGACATCATCATGCTGCAATTGAGTATATCGGTAAACAAAATGATGATAGATTCGAGAGTGATGCCCCTCAAATATCAATGTAGACATATCAATCTGCCACTAAACTGTACACTATCATAATGCATCAAATGCCCTCATTTGATATGCTAGTTTATACAACTCAATTAAATAAAAAATACTAAACAGTTTGTTAGATCAATATAAGACATCAATCTTGATTACATAAAAAGGCCTATAGTTGATCCGAAAATTGAACTAAGACCACAAGCATGACATCAAAAGACTAGACACATCCAGATTATGACCATGCTCTAAGGCTATGCAACTGATCCTTGAGATAAAATTTAGAAACTTGGTTGTAAGATGCACACCTCCAAAACAAACGTAAAATTATAGAATGACTAAATTTCAAGACAAGCAGTTTGTATTCAAACTTTGAAGTTATTCACTAGCTTTTTACCTGAGATCCTGGAGCGATGGATGGGTCATTGCCCCTTAAACCTTCAGCCAGCTCTGTGTATACCTCTTGCTTAGGGGTTGCAGCGGATGGAATACCAAAATAAGAGAACTCTACCACCTCAACATCACACCATATGCCTCCAGCTGGTCAAACGTGAGAGTTAAAGAGGAAAAACTCTTCCTACAAAAGACATGTAGATGAGAGTTAAAGAGGACAAACTCATAGCAAGTTTGATGCTGTCAACCATGAAAGTATTTGATGTGGTGAGCCTTGATTTGGTCCTCCAATCATACTAAGAGAGATCAAAATTTTCCTACAAGCTTAAATAGAATTGTGGCTAAGTAGCTGCATACTGAAAAGAATCCCTGCTTTTGAAGATTCTTAGAGAATCTGATATTGAGTCCTACAACAACATGACAAGTGCAAGTAAGATGCTTCTCTACAACTTAGGGCCATCAACATGTACATTAGTATATGAATTTGTTGTGATGTATAATCAAAAAGTGTTTGTGTCCTTAAAAATGAATTCGAACATTTGGTACCTCTCATCATGGAGAATGCCCAACTCCTGCACCATCATGGAGAGTTGATGCCATAATCCACCCAACAAAATTTGCATTTCCTACACACTAGGAAACATCATTAGAAATTTATGGACTGCTCCTATTGATGAGTCTTGGGAGAGATCTTTTCAAATGATGCATCACCTTAAAAATCTTATAATCCACTACTTTTCAAGAGGTGCAAGCATTGATCAATGGCAAAGGCCAAAAGCACTATGTCAAAGCTGCCCTGATGTATCACAACCAAGAGAAACCCTGCCATTTTTAGTAAACAACCTTCCCTTTGATCTTGCAAGAGTGCAATCTCCCATAGCTCCATGGAAAAATCTGTGCTAGTGGTTGTACACTTCAGGCTTTGTAGTCCTATCCACCACAAGACAATTAAATAATGAAATGATATTAAAATTATTTGCTAATGAAACAATGGCTTCCAAAAGACTTTCACGAACTGCGTTTTTGTAATTGGCTGATATTCTTTTAGCTAGTATTAAAAAAAATTAAAATCAATAGAATCCCTTTAACTTTGCATCCCTTAAGCAGAGTTAATAAGACTTTGATTCAAGTAGCCCAAAAATAAAGATACTCTTAACTTTGAAGCTTTCTTGAGAAGAGCAGTACCTGAATTAGTGGGAGACCAGTGCCTTGCAGTAAGGTTCTTAAACTGTATACTTGCAACTTGACGTACAGAAATTTTTGCACTTGGTGTCACAACAACTTGAAGCAAACCCATGAGGTGACTAGGTACATGCTGATACTGAAAACTGATCATTAAAAGTCCAAATGTTTAGGTAGTCAATTACAAAGAATGACATCACTGACATATTGAACCATATACAATTAGCTTTAACATTCAAAACATGCCTAAGGTGGTACTTTAGGTATGCCATCTTATTATCTCTTCTGATTTAGCTGCATAAGGTAGGAGAAACTCTAAATGCTGTCTAGAACCAACTCCAAATCATCCAAAAAATTTAGTATTAAGACAATTTTAGAGTGGAAGTGAAAGACTTAAAAATGCAACATGGTGTGAGAATCATAAACCAGCTAAGTCATCATTGCTTAGTGCTCGTTAATGCCCATTCAAATGTGATTCTGTTTCAACTAGTAACTTCAGTAGAAGCTGACTCTACTGATCTATGAAGTACAATCATAGTAGTTGAATTCAGCCTGCACAATATGCTTGCAAGTTTTAAAAATGTGGCACCACTTGAAAATCATAAAGCAGCTAGGACACCAATGCTTAATGCTCCTTAGAAGGCGATCTAGATTTAGAGTAGCAAATTTAGTTGAATCCATTGATTTGTGAGGCATTATCTGAGCACATAAATTCAGCTTGCATAGTATGTTCAGAATGACATTACGGCTTTTTTTCTGACATTAACAGGGTTTCTTGTCTCTCAATGTATTGATTCTCATATTAAAATTGATCCTAACATTGCTTTGTGTAGCTAATGCAAACAGATTCTGACTGCAGCATAGAAGATTGCATGGAAACCATGAATTAACCGAGACATAGAGAAAATGATACTTATTCCAAATCAAGCGCCATGCCTATTACACTTTGTTCAGGAAAAATCAACAAAGATATGCGTGATCGGGAAAAGCAAGAGAGCATACCTGAGCGAGCGCAGCTTCAATAGCTTTGTGCTCCTCTGGATTAGGACTGAGGACTAGCTGAAGCACGGAAGCAGAGTAGGCGCACAGATCCATGCCCGCAATGCCGATAAAGGTCACCGATCCTTTTTATGCACCGCTGAGGCCTTCAATCAGAAGCTTCCTCTTGTGAACGTCGATGAGGAAGGAGGCTGCTTCTGTAATGATACCTTGTGATGTCGCCTGGCTATGGCGTCTCAAAGCAATTTACAGCCCGTAGATACGCAAAGCCTCATAAAGGTCTAACCATGGTTCGTTTAATCGCATTTCTCATCTAACCATGGTTCGGTTAATCGCTCCTTGCCCTTGCTTATAATTAAGGGTGAAAGAGGTAAAGTGCATGCATTGAAACATTTTTGAGAGGCACTTAGGGTAATAGATAGGACAAGACACACGCATGTAAATTGTACCTTCGCTAGCCTATGGAGTTGAATTTATAGCATGTGTGGCCAACACATTTTAAATAGTGCAACTTGTCAATCAACACGTATAGAGATGATGGAGTACCCTCTATAATTGAGGGTACCCCATGAACTTGGTGGAGTTCATAGAAGCTATCAATTGGAGATTTATCAATAAGAACTTCTCTATTCTCCTTTTGTGTTCTCTCTCTACACACAAAAGCTCTTGCCAAGTTGATGAATTTGGCTCAAGTGTTGTGACTATAAGGACCTAAAGCCCTCACAATACACCCACAACCCCATATCCTCGGGCACGACATGGCTCTAAGGGAGTTAATATAAATTTACTATCCCCTTTATTGCAACAATGCCATGGTACATCAAGCTAGATACATATGAGCCTTGTAGCAAAATTTCTATCCAAATTGGTTCTTACTAGCTTATATTTAACATCGCACAATAGCTAATCACTAAAACCAAACACCAATTTCTAAGGGGAGAAGCGTCGCCACATTTATTGTGGGTTTGGAAAACTTCTCTGAAAATGTTCGCCTAAGCAATGACTAACATCTAAGGCACACCCCCTTTGCTCTTCCTTCTACCACCTAGTGTGAATCTAGCCTTAGTTTGCATTTTTACCCATAACATGATTGACAAGGTCCCATATCAAATCGGTATTGTATGCCTTAGTGGAGGAACTTTCAAATTTGACTCTATTTTGTGTGTTCTAAAATGGGCTCCACATTGTAACTACTATGTGGTCTATTTTTTGTATAACATGATAGCTCTCCATCTTTTTATCTTTCCCTATTATTCATTTCAAGCTTTAAGTTTTTCCAACCTCACTTATGATTTGAAAAGTTGTGTGAAAGTAATTCACTCAATTCTTATGCAAGAGTTACAGGCTGTGGGGGAACCAATACAAGTCACAAACTCGGGCCCCCTTACTCTAATGGAGAGGGCTAAAAGGGAACTTGGGTAACTTCCAAGTTAGCCCATAAAAACAACTTTACAAAGCAGATGCAAAAACATTCAACTTAATGACTATCACTAAAAGAGTATTAAGCTAACTTCCAAGTTATGGAGTTTTTAATCTATTGAGTGCTTTGCAATTTACCATGTTTTTCGACTGTGTAGATAGGAACTTAAGACCTTATCATATGATTCCAAGCATCCTTCAATTATGGGTTGAATCCTTCCCTTTCTAGAGAGGAGGTGCTGAACCTAAACAGAGACTGGCTTCCATTTCTTTCTCCAACTAAACCGATCCTTCTTAGATGGACTTCCTAGGAACCTCACATTCCAAGAGATCATAGAGATTAGCTTTCGTCATTTACTAGAATTTCTTCAAACTATTTTGATAGAAAAAGATATAGATAATTGCATGTTAGGCTTTATATTTGCAAGCGTAATCACTATGTAAAGGGGGCCATTAAAGTTTTTTGTTGTTATATTAGGTAAATAATCTTGCTTTTGCTCGCATTGGTCACAACCCTAGATAGCTTTAGAAAACTTTCATCAAATACATCGACTAGTTGCTTCTCTACTTGCACAATATTGGTAAGTTATTGTTGGTAGCAAAGAATTGGGAGACCAAGTGTCTTCTTACTCCATGTTGCACCTTCAAATCCAAATTCCTAAGCAAAGGGTTGGTGATTATGGTGGCAAAGATTAATGGGACCATGGGACACCCTTTGGCATCGACATCTTTACCTCAAATGGACCTAAGCATAGACCATTTGCAAGAACATTCCAAAGAGATTGAAACATCCCTATATAAATTCCACGATTCCTCCTCCATCATCTATCATAGTGATGAACTCTTGTTGCTTATTTTGCTTCATCAATTCATAAAATTAATTGGTTGAAGAACCAGTCCCATAAGATACCATTTCCCTCAGACTAAATTTTGGCAACTTCACCTTTATGTTTTTGCAAATCCTCTATGTAATACTCCACTTCTTTGAGAAGTTGATAAAACATCCCATTAGTAGAACACTTAGAAAGAGTCATAATAATATAGTACTCCCTGCATTGCTAACTACTAACATGCAACCCTCTTTGAATCCAATCCTGATCTTTGCCATACATCTTGGTAATCTCAGTTATGATAGCTATGGATCTCATCTAGTTCTATGTTGGATTAGCCATTGGATTGTTGGTTTGTTTCCAAATATCCTTCAGCTATAGGTTGAATCCTTCCCTTTCTAGAAAGGAGGTGTTGAAAGAGAGGGGCTTCCATTTCTTTCTCCTACTAAACATATCCTTCTTGGATGGACTTCCTAGGCACCTCACAGTCCAAGAGATCATAGTGAGCCAGCTAATTAACATTATATCTTTGTTCGAACCTCCATAATCCAAAATAGCAAAATAGCCTTGTCAATAAAACATTTGCAAGAATCTTTTAAAGGGAAAGCTTTTATTTCTTACCTCCATTAGACTTCAAAGATTTTGGTGGTTGAAATTATTTCTTTCCATCCCTCTTTAACTTCAGCATCTCTAGGATCACGACTGATGATTAGGTTGCTCCTTAGGTTCCTCCTTTTGAGGCTTGTTTGTTTTCTTGAATTTACCCTTCTCAACCTATGTTTTTTCATTTTTGCTTCTTTTGAAGTTCTTGCTTATCTCCACTATTTTCTCCTTTGCTTCTTCTTATCTCAATTCCTTTTTGGGCATTCCTTTGCAAAGCACCCATCTTCTTTGCATTTGAAGCATGTATCCAAGAAGAGGGAGAATTTGACATCGACCAAAAACTCAATCCCATTAGGATCAAAAATCCAGAGCATCTCAAGGATCTTCTTCCTCTTATCCCAAAGTACGAGAGGCCACTTGCTCCACTAGTTGATATTATACAGAGCACTCTACCTAGCACTTCTCCATCTTGCAAAGTAGGAAGTCCATGAAAACTAGCCCATATTAGGCATTCAATTTGCAAAACCTCCTCAGGACACTACAAGATATAGACCTTATAGCGACGTTTAAAGCGACGAAAATACAAACAACAAAATTTGCCCCCGTCGTCGTAAAAAGCGTCGTTATTGACGACGCCATGGAATCGTCGCTATTTGCGTCGCTATATGCGTCGCTATTTGCGTCGCTATGCGTCGCAAATGCGACGCATATAGAGACGCAAATAGCGACGGTTACAGAGAATTTGCGACGCTGATAGCGACGACAATAGCGACGCCTGCAGTAAATTTGCGACACAAATAGCGACGGTAACAGAGGAAAAAAAAATTTTGTGGCAGGGCAGCAAGCTGCCCTGCCACATATAGCACTGTGTGCTGTATGAGAGCCATACAAAATAGTTTCTGCACTGCTGCATACAAAGCGTTTGCAAACAAAAAGAATCTATACTGAAATCATAAAACTGATAGATGAAATAAATACATGATATCGCATAAAATGCGATTGGTACAATCATAAAACAATATCACTAATACATATAAAATGTCTACATAGATCGGGCGACTAAAAACTAAAGGTATGTGAGCGCTAAGGATCCGAGGGCGAGCTACAAATCGTCGTCCCCCGAAAGCTCGTCCCTCTGCAAAGGAGCATCAAACGGATTCTGCAGAAAAAGAAACAACATATCAATCCACCATACAATAATGCATTCAAATATCTCATGGTAACTACGGACATGAAAGATGAGAGACTTACTGGGCCGCCGCGTCTGTACAATCGGTCGATCAATGATCTGAGACCGTGCCTCTCTGCATATTGAGTCTCAAGGCCTTGCGGATCACGATTTGTAATGGAGTGCTGCAAAGAAAACAAAATGCTAACTGTTAGAAATATGATTGTCAGTACAAATAATATCTCAAAAAAACAAATAAGCAAAACAAAAGAGAAACTTACAAAGTCCTCCAAATATGTCCTGTGGCCGCCACTCCCAAGATGATGTACCGATCCGGCCTCGATTCGTGCCCTCGCCGCCTCCCGCTGCTGACTCCAACGTCCTGGCGAATTTGTAGCCTCCTCCCTCAGTCGGCGCCAGTCCTCTACATCTAACCACTCGGGCTTTGGAGCCCCACTCTTGATTGCCTTGCGTGCGTCGGATCGTCTATGTGACATGTATGCACGCATGCAATCCATCATCCAGCCCGTAGAGAATCTATCCACTGCGGCTGGCACCGGGAACTCCTCATGCAAGGATGCTACTATGTACTCCTTGCTCCCCTCCGGTATGTTCCTCCAATGATCCAGGACGTTGTGCCGAAAAACTTGTTGGCACAACTCCCTCATGTGAGCTATCACCCTCCTCCCCTCATCATTCATGATGATAGCTCCTGACCTGCCATCCACTAGGTATCCATAATCCCTAGGAGTGTGCCTCGTATGGGCCCTCTCCCATCTCCGTCCACGCTCCTGGGCATATCCAGGAGACCCCTGAACATCCGGTGTACCGACGGGGGTACCCTCTCCCGGAGTGCCACTGAAAGGGGTGCCACCAGAGGGGGTGCCACCAAAAGGAGTGCCACCAGAGGGGGTGCCACCAAAAGAAGTGCCACCAAAAGGCGTGACATCTGCCGACGGCTGCGCAAAAGCCGGAGTAACTGGAGTGGACGTCCCCACAGGTGTGACAAATCCTGGAGGTGACCGAGCTCTAGCTGAACGACGAGACGGAGACACCGCGTCCGTGTCTCCACAGCAGCACCCCCCTGATCCTCCTGCAGTCGCAGTCCCTCCCTCTGGCCCAAGTCGCGAGCGTCGAGATCGTCTGCTCGAAGCTGAAGCATCTGATCGCACTGAAGCTGATCTAGCAGAGCGCCCTGACGAAGAACGAGACAGCTCCTGATCTGCTATCTCTCTGAATCTCGCGAGCTGATCTGGAGACATACGTGCCATCATCTCCTGAAACTCCTCATCGCTCATCCCTCGACTCATCCTGAAAATAAAGATACCTGCAGAGATAAAAAATAATGTTAGAATAATCAATTGAAACTATACAAAGCGCATTAATATAAATCATTTTTGAAAAATCCATCTTAAAATGCATATCTTATCTACCTTTATGGAAGATCTAAACAACGAATTGAGTAATACAATTCTCCAAGAATGAAGTATTCTATGGTCCCATGTTAATCTCCTGACATAACTCTGCATACACTGGAAGGTCGATAGACATGTCACCACAAAAGAACGAGTCTGCCTCGTTCTCAAAAAATTCTACGACTTCTGTATTTCCATCATTGTTAGCCGATGCGGGCTCCAAGCTTGCGGTGGCCTCCACCCCTTGTAATTTCGATCCCTCTATTTGCATATATTCTTCATCTATGCCTGGAACATCGCTTTGATCGTATACTCTCGCACCTCTAGGAGTTGAAGGTATAACATACCACCATCGAGGTTGTCGGGGATTTGGATAGAAGATTACCTGTTCACAAACACTTACAAACCGTCTTCAAATCATTGTGACATAAAGCATGTCGTATTACAATTAGCAAGCAAATGACTAGAAGATTACCTGTTCACAATGTGCCGGCAACACAAAGGTGTCGCGCAAATCCATCCATTTTTTTTCGGAATCTATTTCGAGAAATCCAGATGGACCTCGTCGAACCGTTGCGCCAGCTCCTCCAAGTACCACTTTGAACCACTGCACATCGAATATTATCATGGAGAAGCTACGGTAATCCACCGTAATAATACTTTGCAAATTCCCAAAATACTCCATCTCATCCACAACCGTGTTCGGATCCGTTGCTCGTCGCCGGCTCTCTTGCTCAAACCTTGCCATGACACCACAGTCCATTGTGGAGCGCATTTTGTCAATACGCTCCACCCAAAAATGCCGTCCGCGCGACCACGCTGCACTATATATTTTGTACTGCACATTGAAACACTCAAATTAGATGTAGCAAACAAATTCAGATACGACACATTCTAAACCCCTCATTACCTTTGGACTACATCCCCTCGAGAACTCCCACTCCTCCATTGAGACCTCTGCCCCTTCGCTGGATGCTGCGATCAAGGCTCCATGCAACCATCGTGTTGACATAAACCGCGGCATCTCCTCCATGCCTTCGGGATATCGAATCGGTCGGTGACGCGTACTGCGTCGGAATTCAGCTCGCGCTTCCTCTCGATCTTGCCTTGCAATCTGGTACTTGGCGAGCCACGTCTCCATGGAGGCATGGTGCAACATACAAAAGCGATTCACTTTCTCTTCCATTGAGGCATCCATTCTTTTTTCTACCCCATTTCCAACCAGCACATCTCCAGTCAGCCTGTCATCGTCCTTGAGCGTCCATAGCATTTCATTGTCTGGTTCCACCGTTGGTAGCCATTGTGAGATATGCACTAATGCCTCTGACACCAACCAACCCTCCGCCATGCTACCTTCCGGACGAGCTCGTTGTCGCACAAAGCCTTTCAGGGTTTTCATGAAGCGCTCCAGGAAGAACATCCATCGCGTATGGACAGGTCCGGCAATCTCCACTTCGTCCACAAGATGCACAAGAAGGTGAACTTGTATCGTGAGCATGCTAGTGGGCAGGTATTTCTCAAAGAGACAGACCGTCTCAACTGCTCCCCGCCTTGCGGATTCAATAGAGGACGTCTTAATCTCTTTCTGTGAGATCCATTGCACCAAAGTCGACAGCTTGTAAATGGCCCCGCGAATTTCTGGAGTTAGGCATCCCGCGATCGCGATCCACGACCTAGTGAATACTTGATTGAATGAAATAAAATATAGATATTACCGGCGTGAACAAAGGTCTGCTCACCTGAGCACTCTCCCAATCCCGGAAAGTCATGCATCGTCCACATGAGAATGGCTCGAATGTTGGCTGACCGCCGACCATCGCGCCTGCTCATATCTTGCACCGTGACCCCCTCCTCCCACAAAATCTTAAGCTCATCGACTAATGGACGAAGATACACGTCCATATTTTTTACTTTGTAGCGGCCCGGGACGAGCAAGCTAAGGATGAGATGTCCTTTCTTCGTAGAAAGCCATGGAGGAATGTTGTAGTTGACAAGCACTATAGGCCACACACTGTAAGAAGTCGAGCGCAGACCGAATGGGTTCACACCATCCATGGCGAGACCGAGCCGAAGATTCCTTGGCTCTCGCGCAAAGCCTGGGAAGGTAGAGTCAATGTGGCTCCATGCGCGCGAATCTGCTGATATTCGTTGCACTCCATCCGTAGACCTATTCTGCACATGCCACGTTGTCAAGCTTGCCATGGCAGACGTGCGAAACATGTGGTTTATGCGGGGGATGAGCGGAAAGTGTCTGAGGACTTTTTGAGGGATGGTCTGCCCTTGCAAGTCCTGTCGATACCTGTGAGCACCACACTTTGGACATGTCTCCATAGTCTCGTATTCATCTCGAAACAATATGCAGTCGTTGATACATGCATGGATGTTATTGTAGTCCATGCCAAGCTTCCGTAAAACATGTCGTGCATCATCACGAGACTCAGGCATGGTGTTTGCAGGTGGCAATATATGATATTTCAATAACCTGAAAACATCATAAAACACCTTGAAAAATCCATCCATATTTACAATAATACTGTTTTAAAAAAAAACAATGAAGTCTGTATGCAAGGCACCTGAATAACTCAGTCACACTCGTATCGCTCCAACCGTATTTCGCTTGCACACTTAAGAGTGCAAGCAATGTCTTCAACCGAGATACTCGGCACCCATCATATAATGGTATGGATGCTTCCTCTCTAAGCGGGTCAGATGTCTCAACATCCATGGGAATCAATGCATCGATCATTGCCTCCATCTCAGGCTCCAAGATTGTAGGCAAGTCGGGAAGGTTGTCTGTCTCCTCTGGCATTGACGATATAGATGGGCCTTGCGAGTGGTCTATTGGCTCCTGCCATCCATCCATCTCACGTCCACGAACTCTTCTAATTGGCCGCAAAGGGTGCACTCCCCCTTGGGTCGAGACATCACCCCCCTGGACACAAAATTTGCCAACAAGACCCAATCTTATTGTGTATGGTTTTCAATTAGCTTGAGAGTACAATGCATGAAAAATGCTAACTTGAAAATACCGTTTGCTGAAAATCTGCAATCGCCTGATCAATAATCTCAGGTTGAAACTCGCCAAATCGTCGTACGTGTTCTATAGACAATCGGCGTTTTCGTCTAATTGCCAACTTGCATTGAGAGCAAGGACATGGGACACGCTGATTAAGATACGACTCGCGGTCTTGAACAATAGGACCTTCTTCGTTTGCCATCTTATCTACATTACAGCAAACGAGGCTTAAATGGATAGCTTTTTGGAGATGTATGTCAACTTGCAAGTTGACCATAAACCTTGCATTGTATATAGTAGTCGAGAGATTTTCCGATGTTATATCTCGGCCTTGTATCATGCTCAACGATTTGTTTGTCCCGGTAGATAATTTTTTGTTATATCTCGGCTTTGAGTATAAGTAATCCATTTTAAAATTAATGCGCGCCATCTATGAAATTTTACAACTATAGTAATAAAATTTATTTCAATCAATTCTACTCATAGTCATAAGACCTGAGAGAAATTATCCTATACTCAATTTAAGGGATCTCCACTTCTATAACAATAATTTTGGGTTAATTTTGATGAAGTACGTGGCCGTATGCAAAGCACATTGCATATCATTATCGATACGTATATTATCTTAAATTTCATTCCCTTCCCTCTCCCTCTCCCTCTCCCTCACCCTCTCCCTCTCTTTCTCTCACCCTCTCCCTCACCCTCTCGTTCTCTTTCTCTCCCTCTCTCATTTCCTCCCTCCTCCTCCCTCTCCCTCTTTCTCCCTCTTTCTCCCTCTCCCTCTCCCTCACTCCCTCGCTCCCTCTCCCTCCCCCTCCCTCTTTCTCTCCCTCTCTCATTTCCTTCCCCTCCCCCTCCCTCTCCCTCTCCCTCTCCCTCTCCCTCTCTATCTCTCTTTCTCTCTCATTTCCTAAACAAGCAAAAAATAAAGTGATTTAAACATCCTCCAAGCAAAAGGGAGAGGGAGAGATACAATGCACTCTCCCTCTCTTTCTCTTTCTATCCCTCTCTCATTTCCTTCCCCTTCCTATCCCTCTCACTCTCTTTCTCTCTCATTTCCTCTCCTAAACAAGAAAAAAATAAAGTGATTCAAACATTAAACAAGCAAAAGGGAGAGGGAGGGAGAGAGAGAATGCACTCTCCCTCCTTCTCCCTCTCTTTTTCTTTCTCTCCCTCTCCTATTTCCTCCCCCTCCCTCTCCCTCTCCCTCTATTTCTCTTTCTCTTTCTTTCCCTTTCCCTCTCCCTCTCCCTCTCTTTCTCTCTTACTCTCTCATTTCCTCTCCTAAACAAGCAAAGAAGAAAGTAATTTAAACATTAAACAAGCAAAAGGGAGAGAGAGAGAGAGAGAATGCACTCTCACTCTCTTTCTCTCCCTCTCCCTCTCTTTCTCTCCCTCTCTCTCCCTCTCCCTCTCCTTCTCTTTCTTTTCCTATCCTAAATAAACAAAAGAGAACGATTTAAACCTTCAACAAGTAAAAGAAAGAGAGAGGGAGACTCACCAATGAGATATGGCGAGCGTGGGCGGCTTCTCTTTGCAACGAGGGCTCCTCCTCTCCTTCGCGAACAACGACGTTGGCGGTGGCGGCGGCGGCGGCGGCGGCAACAAGTCTCTTCCTCCTCTTCTTTCACAAAGCCTTGGCTCTCTCCCTCGCTCTCGCTCTCAAAAGGCGAAGAAAACAAAATGAAAACGGCGCTCTGGTTTCGGCCGCGCTTTTTTTCCCTGCGGCGTCGCTATATGCGTCGCTATTTGCGTCGCAAATGCGACGCAAATAGCGACGCATATAGCGACGCAAATAGCGACGCATATAGCGGCGCCAATAGCGACGCCGATAAACGCCGTCGCTAATCGGCGTCGCTATTGCCCCAGTCCCTTGTAGTGGGAATAAAATCATGATGCCATGGAAGCATGTAAACAAGGCTCACTTTAACCCAAACAAGTGAACCCAAAACCCAATCTCTTTTTGCTTTAGATGAAAGCAAGACCCAAAAGAAGTCTAATGGCAAGCAAAACAATGTGAGCACCACTTTGATCCATAGGTGAGCCAAAACAATCTAGCAAACTCATCCTCAAGGGGGACCTTCCCTTAAAATACATGTACATGTTGCATAGAGAATACTTAGCATTGCTTTGCCGAATGCATGGAAACAAGGATACCACTCATGCACATAGCACTTGCTCCCCAAATTCTATTGTGACTCTCTTTTAATTCTCATTGAAATATATTTGGTCACCCCACATCTTCTTCTCTAGCTCTTCCATGTTCATGCTAGCAATGACAATGTTAGCATAATCCATCTCCATCCTGTTGTCTTGCTTCTATTGCTTTATGTTTGTACTGTGTGTTCCATCATCTCTTTCTCCTTGTTCACCCCCTGAATATGCTACATGCATGAAAGTGGGAGTATATGCAGCATGTTGGTAGGAAATGGTACTTTTTTAATGAACTTAATACAGCTACCCTAGTTAATTGACCATGTGCCATGACTATCCATTGGGAGTTCCCCTCTTCAAGTTTCCGCATATTCAAGAGGTTCTACGTCTTTCATTTAAGGAAAAGGCTATTACAATTTGAATTGTTTCTATTTTGCTAATGGATGGATATGCTCCTTGTTTGTAAGGGGCTCAAATAGCTTTTGATAACTATTTGTGCTTGTATGGATGCTAGGTATATCCCACACTTCAGGGGGGATTTGAGGGGAATTTCAAGATTTAGAGCCATGGCATTGAGTTGAATTGAATGAGATTTTTCTTTGTTTTAATGTCACAAGAAAAAAATTTATATTGATAAAAATGATATTTTATTTGTGGATGTGTAAACTATTTGTGCTATGTAAGTAAGAATTAAAAGTTATCAAAATGCACAAATGTATCTTATAGCACATGTACATTTTGGATGCATACAAACATATCCATTACAAGTGTGTATTGACATTGTCTTATTTGAGATTGACTACATGGTTGATGGTTAGGCCTATCGATTGTGATGTGTATTACTTAACATGACTATATAAGCCTGACTATGTTAGATGTCCTATACAAATTTGTTTTGATTTACTGTGCATGCACATTATCCTATGATCCATAGCTTCATAATTTTATCCAATAAACATGGTTATATTAGGTGATATATAGAAATTTGCCTTGCTTTACCATATAGACACTTATTTTACTAGTTATAGCTTCAAATCTATCTAGTAAAATTAAAAACCTAGTTCCAATTTAAAAAACCCTAGTTACTAACTAGAAAAAATTGTGTATTTACTAGATATAAGGCTATCTACCATCTAGTTTAGTGTCTAAATTTCCTTGTGTCTATTTTAATATTGGCCTTGTTGAGCATGTTCTTAGCACAAAAAGCATGCTTTTCTTTTAGCTCTCTTATTTTTTCTCAAAAGATAAATTCAAAAATTTTCCAATCTTAATTTGTTCTTCTTTTCCTCTTGTGTTTTCCTTTTATTATGATGCACTTTCAATGTTCCATTGAGAATTTGCAAGAGCTTCTACATTGTTTGAATTATTTCACCTACCTTTGAGATTGGTGAGAATTTGATATGCTTCCATCGATACTTTTCTATGGAAATTTTCAACTTCAAACCCTAATAAAATGAGGATTTCTTTGTTTTGGAGCACTAGTTCTTTGTAAAGGTAATATACTTCCACCCTTGTAAGGCTATTTAGGTGTAGCTTTCTTGTTATTCAAGTCACCTCATAGTGAACCTTAAAGTAGCTTCCCATCTATCATGTTGCAAGCTTCCACATAGAGCTAGCTACAATAGTTGGCAATCACTAGAATCCTTGGTACTTATATTTTTGTGTTAAGACATGAAGTTTATAAGTTTAGTGCTAGTTTGAAAGGTGATAATATTTCATCATACAACTAGCAATGTAGTTTGCTTTATTTTCTATAGCCACATGTTTTGGGCAATGCAATTTAGCTTTTTCTCAATATGGCTACACACTTTGCCTTGGTGGTTCTTTTTTTCCATGTGCACTTCCATGACCAATATGGTCATGCACTTGGTAATGTGCTTTCCTTTTTAATATGGCTATCTAATTTTCATGATGGGGTATATAGGATTGTGTGGTTTTCTTGCCATGCACTTTGAATGTTTGCTCTTGTTGCTCATTTGGACAGTAGGGAATATGATGTTAGTGTGTGGAGTTTCTATTTAATCCATTGGTGCAATATGCTTTTTTCTCACTAATATAATCATGAGCTTTGCAATAAGATGGATGTCATGGCCATGATATATGCTTGGTCAATGTGGCCATGTACTTTGCTCAACATTGTAAGTGTTATTGTTGCTAAATGCAATGACTCTGTTGTTGGGACCACACAGTTTGTATTATTCATGTGTACTAAACATCTTTCTTTTAATTTTCTTTTTTGTTATTGTGATTACCTTTCAACAATTGTGGTCTTGCTTTTGTGTCAATGTGAAAAGCTTAGCCGTGAGTAAGTATTATACAAATGTAAATGTCTAATCAATGAATATTTATTTACTAACTATACCTAGAAAAATCATGAGTTCCAAGTTAACTTGATAGAATATCTATAATTCCCTAGTTAGAGGATAGTACTTGCTAGTTATGACTAGTAAAAAGTAAAATTTTCTAATTAGGTTGATATTATTACTAGTTATACAATAACTTGCTAGATAATGTTGCTAGATAGGGCTTCAATTTTCTAGATACTATCTAGGAAAATGATGTTACTTAGAAGAGACTAGCGATGGCAAAATTATCTAGTTATAACTAGAAAATTCTACATTCTTCCTAGTTTGGTTAGTAATCTTCCTAGTTATAATGTGAACTTTCTATATAGTAAGTGGTTTAGAGTTTCTTGTGACATTTGTCCTTACCTTCTCGAAACCAACATTATCAACTTGAATTGAGAAATAGAGAATTGTGATAAACATCATCTTTATCTTATCCTCATTGTACCTTTAATTCCCTATTACATAAAAGTAGGGAATCACATCCTTATAATTCCTTATGTAGGGATTTTCAAAGGAATGTGGGGAATGCTCTATATTCCCTATTATAAGATGTAGGGAACGTAGGGACTTTCAAAGGAATGTAGGGAATGCTCTATATTCCCTATTATAAGATGTAGGGAATGCAATTTCCTAGTTATAGATGGGGAATACGTACTTGTCTACATAGGAAATATTGGAGAATTTCCTATATTTCACCAAATTGCCTATGTGGGGAACGATTGAAAGTTCCTTGTGCAGGGTCGCATGCCTACTGTGGGAGAATCGCCGTCCATGCAGTTGATCTCGAGACCTCTCATCGAGAAAAGAGACCCTAGTTGGCTCGCGCTCTACTGCTAGTCGTGATGATCAGCACAGGGTTCTCCTCAGGATTAGGGGGACGATTAGGTGCTCTAGATCCCTCCGGAGGCTTGACTTTAGCTCCAACCTCCTCTCAACCTGCCTCCTCTCCTCCGCCTTCTCTAACCTCCCCTCCCTCCACTTCTTGACCTCAGCCACAACGCCTTCTCCGGTCCCCTACCCCCCGCAGATATGGCACATCCCTGCCTTGCGCACCCTCTACCTGCTCTCCCACCGGTGGCGAGAAACCCACCATGCAGGCACCACACGTCCCAAACGTCCTTCCCTTCTGCGCTACCCTAACCCACCTCAAGCTTGAGGCAATATCCTTCATCACACGCAACCTCATATTAACATCCCTGAGCCAATGTATGCAGTTGCAGATTCTTGTCCTGAACGAGACACCCCTGGCTAGCACTATCCCAGTTGAGGACTTTTAATAAGCTGCCGTCTCACAGTTCTAGCACTCATCTCGTCTCTAGGCCTTCCATTAGGCCTTCCACCACACAGAGGCCTTCCATTAGGCCCTCACCGAGGTCTTTGTCAAGGGTGGCAACCATGGCTTGCCCGTCTTCCACCCAAACACTTTGCTAGGCACAGTGGGAGAGCTCACAGCCGTCCCCACGCAGAGTCTCGGGCTGCGACTCCGCCCTCGACACTAGCCATCTCGCCTCCCAGCAAGCATCCTACTAGTCCAGCCAAGGCCTCTAGACTATAATTGTGTTGCATGTGAATACTGTCAATACAGCACACCTACTTCATTTTAATCGAAGGAGAGCTGTAGCCTGTGGGATATTCTGACTATGCAATTGTATCGCTTCATCAATGCATACAAGTGTATAGAAGTTACTGATCTGTGATCATTCCAAGCATCTTTGAATCATATATTCATCTTAAACAAGCTCAGATTCTTATCTCTTCATATGAAATATACTCAATGTTGTTGTGGGATGCTTCAAAGTATGCATATGATTGAAGAGATGAACTCACTACTCCCTCGCAATCATATGATGCAAACATCATCAAGCGGATAACCATGATACTTGGAGTCCATAAACACATATTGTTGATGTGACTTAGCTTTCAAATGTTCAATCGATTATTTCTTAGCTTGCTATCAAGCTACTCTTCAACTATGTGGATGAGTTGTGCCTTTTGATAAATAATGTGATCAAAGCCTTTATCATCATTTAGAATAAAGGAAAAAGACATTGTTACCTCATCCAAAAGCAAAGTCTGATCATTGCAATGCTCCAAAGAAGTGCATCTTACATGAGGAAGTGCAAGGAGATGAAGTCATCTCCTCTCAATGCTCAAGTATAGTCTTCAATATGGAAGATAATGTTGATATTTGATCATAGAGCTTCCTTCGATGAAAGATTTTGTTGCCAAACTGCAAGCAAAGACTATAAGTTCTTCCAAGATGCAAAATGGGACATGGGTGTACAAATGAGCAAGTTATTTATCCATCAATTGGTCTTAACATAATATGGTATATATCTCTAGTTTGACAAAGAACTAGAACATTGAGGGGAACATTCAAGGAAATAAGTATGGGCTAGATGTGTTTTGATGTGTATCCATTTATTTTATGTACATAGAAAAACTTCAAATAAGAAACAAGTTTAAAGAGGAAAAAGTGTGTCTTTTCCCCCTAAAAAATAAACACCCTAAAGTGACATGTAAATGCCAACTCAATATGATGGAAAGGATTAACCTAGTAGAAGTATTTGAACTTTAAGAATATTTCCTCCAAATACCCTTCAAGGGATCACAATATTGTATCTCCCTTGAAACAATCCCAAAAAAGAAGCATGGAAGAGCATTTCAGAAGAATCTCTCGAAAAAATGGAGGTGTGTCTTATTGACCTATAAAGAAAGATTGTAGTTAAAGCAATGACATCAAACAAATACATTAAAAGATAGAGTCAAATAGGAAAACAAAGGTCTAACAATGATAAAAAGGTCAAATGGATGTGTGTGTGTTATGCCAATAGGGTTGCTGGCATATCCACGGTAAGTGCAAACTATCATCTTTGTATATGTGTGTGTGGTGCAACTACTCTCTCTAGCTTTGTCATTTTCAAACACGTTGATCGAACTAGCTTCTCTATTGGAAAACCAAGGGCAATAGAATAATAATGAGCTATCTGCAAGTAATGATGTGATTGGCATTGACTCCAAGGAGATGGAGAGAGAATGATTCAAGAAATGGTGGATGTTGCAAGATCAAGCTCAACCAACTCTTACAATTGTAGGTTAGTTGTACCTCATATATGTTTATACATGAGTCAATAGGACCTAACTAGAATTAGTTACTAGGTTAGGTATTTACACAATGGTTAGTGTACTTTGGCTTTGGTGTGTCGAGTATAATGAATAATGAAGAAGATATAGAGTTGTATCTCATATAGAGTTGTATGCTTTATGAGATTGCCTCTTTCCATGTCTCTCTCTCCCCCTCTGCATCTTGAACATGGTATTAGAGCCATGAAGCCATGAGACCTTGAGAGCCTATGAGCTCAGCATTGGTATTGTAGGAGCTAGAGTCTGAAGATAGGAGTTGCATTTGACTTGCAAAGGTTCATTTGAAACCATAGCCATACTTGGATTGATTTGTGTCAGAGATTTGAAGACTTACACTGGAAGAGCTTGTGGAGGCTTACAAAGAGCAGTGAGCATTAGAGCTTGTTAATGTGAGCTTATCTAGGACCAATAGAGCAAGCAACAAACCAGCATGGACTAGGCATATTGTGCCTATTTTATTAATGAAAATGTGCTATTGCTACTATGAGTGCTATAAACTTATGCTCAAGTAAAGACATTGAGAAGACATGGGGTTTAACTTCAACACCTAAGTGTATGATGAGACATAGATGTAATTACATAGAGAGAGAGAGAGAGAGAGAGAGAGAGAGAGAGAGAGAGAGAGAGAGAGAGAGAGAGAGAGAGAGAGAGAGAGAGAGAGAGAGAGAGAGAGAGAGAGAGAGAGAGAGAGAGAGAGAGAGAGAGAGAGAGAGAGAGAGAGAGAGAGAGAGAGAGAGAGAGGGTCACTCCAAGGATAATGTAAAACATTATGAAAATACTAGAAAATTTCGACATCAAATGGTTGTGAAAACCAAACAAATTTAAATCCTCAAAAGTCAATGCCATGTAAAGATATGTCCACATGTGTTGATGCAAGCAAAATAGCCATTAACTTGAAGCTTGCCCTGTTGCTTCATCCTCACATGCCTTATCTAATTTGTCTTGCATTGTTTCCTTCACTTTTTTAGGAGGCTTTGGGAAAGAGGGAAGAACCCTTAATTGCTCTTTCCGCTTTAAAACTTTCTTACGGTAACCAAGCTCAAAGAATGGCTACGCTCTTGCTGGAGAATTTCCAAAGCCATCCTCAATAGGGTGCAACCTACTAAGTGGATGCACTAGTTGCAACTTTGATGCCTTTGCTTGTTTGATAGACATTTGCATTTGAAGAGCGAGACGCCGAGCAAACTCCAATAGCTCCAAATTACCATTTGCCAAGCACCCATTGTTTCAAGTTACCAATAATATCCATTGTAGATCAATGACAAAAATGATCATATCCAATACCTACCACATTGGGAAAGTGTCTCATCAACTACTATTTGGCATACTTGTGTAGCCTTATCGTTATGTGACATCGTTGATGTGCCTAGTAAATAACCACTTTCCATAAATGAATGTTAACTTGTAATAAATTGACAATTATGGTTTGGAGTCATCTATACTTGCAGTGACCCCATGGGGAAACATAGGAAGTGGCTCCTCAACATCAATAGGGTCAAATTGGCATAAGAATCCATGACTTGCAAAAATTTTCAAAGCATACTTGCTTCTCTATTTACCTTATAAACCAAAGCAAGGTAGTACTAGCAATATAATTATTCACATGGTATATCTTTGTTGGACAAGTTGTACAAGTCCATGGATGCCTTGATGACATGGGAAAAGTGTATGCCATTAATCATCATCACCTTGGCTTGATGTTTGCAAAGGTTGCCACGCATGGCCCATTCACAAGAGCAACATGCCCACTCGCAATTTGCATTCTCCACTTTGTGCCATAGATCGCTCTTGCTTTGGCTATTGACCAAGGCAACCGTATGCTCAACATCTAAGAACCTTACATTGTCATCAGAGATTTCTTGGGCACGTTGCACGAAGCTTGCAACAAGGTCCAATATATTTTTTAAAAAATTGAACCCAGCCTCCTTCAACATGTCTTCATACCAATAATGGGAATGACAAGGACCCAAAAGCTTTTGTAGGAGCCAATCTACTCTCCAACCATGGATTGTCTTACGACCAATAAGAAATCGTGATTTTAGAATACCATGACAGGACTCAATGCTACCATTTTTTTCCTGATTTGAGTGTGGTAGGTTGCCAAAAGTAAAGAAAAAAAAAGTAAAAGTTAGTCAAATAAGAGAGCCAAAAGTATTAGCTAAACTATAAACCATTACCTATTGATGCCATCCATTGGTCCTTAAAGTACTTGACAAAGTCCTCCTCTTCCTTATACGTATGCAAGAAATCATCCACCAAGTCCATAGCTTCTCGCTCAGTACTCACCTGATTGGTGCTAGCTTGGCTTCGCATATTCATTATTTGGCCTAGTGCTTTGAATAGGTTTGCCCGTTTTCGAGGCATTGGAAACCTTCTTGATCAAATTCTTTAACCAAGCCTGTCGAACATGCCAAATGCAAAGGTATATTGGCACACCAAAGGCCTCCCTATTGCCAACAAAATACAAAGAGTCCCCAAATAAACATCTAATTCCATACACAGTGCAACATAAAGTCCAGTAAAATAACACATTATATAGAGTAATTAATCTATGCATAGCTTACCTAATGGCTTGTATTTTTGCAAGGGCGTCGTCGACCATAAATGCATTAGGTTGCCATGATTTTTTGGCATCAAGCAATCAATTTCGAAAGGCCACCAACCACAATCAAATGTCAACCATGGCGCAAGAAGATGTAATAATCCAAGCAATAGGGATGCCATTCCGATGAGAGTCAAACACTAAGATTGTGTATAGTTGAAACTACAAAAGACCATTCTAGTCAACATTACTTAAAAAAATTTCAATGCACACAATAATTACAATATAATACCTTATATTTATTGGTGCCAAAGGTGGCATCCATTGCTAGCAACCCATTGTCCCCATGTGTTTTTGCCATCTCTAGTTGCTAATCGGTTTTCACACCAAGCACAAATGTATGCCCTTTTGCTTCATCAAAGATTTGATTAAAAAATTTTTGGCTCTTATTTGTGACGGCCCAATTGTGCACGCTACGTGCATCGTCTTGGTCCATTTGCAAGGTGATGGCTTCCAACTTGCTTGAAATATTTAGAATATCCTGCAATGTAAGAAAAGTATCTCTTGTGGTCTTCAAGCTACCATCTCTAGCACCCCTTTGTACTGTGTGTATGTGATGTTGCAATACCTGTTGCGGTGTGAACCCTTTGTGCAGCATGTCACAAATCCATGATCACACCCCCATCGACAACCATGGTGCAAAGGCCATCCTTGCACTAGTTTGTTTTGTGTACAGTGCACCATGGCACACATTTCCTTTTGCATCAACATGCTCATATTGAATATAATTCAAACGGCAAATTGTGGGCCAAAGGTATAGTTGCATAGCCACAAAATGACACTGACAGCCTACAGCATATGTTTGGGACTTAACTCTGTGTTTGCCTGCCTTCTTTTGGGCTTTCATTGTTGGTGGGTTATCATGAACATTAGTGGGGCCAAAGTTGCACTAATATATATATAATATAATGGAAAATTCAATAACATTGGAAAAATTACTCCACATTGGAAAAAAATGCTTAATTAGTGTATTTTACATTGTGCTTTGGAAGTATGAATTTACCTGATAAGTTGCATGTGACTTTCTGCTTGGATGTAATACTTTACCTGGTGCATTCTTTGATGTCCATTGCTTGGGAAAGCCAATAGGTGCATCCTCTCTTTGAGATTCACCACATATGAAATCATCCAATTGATCCCATGGAATGTAGGCAATGTTTTGGACATCAAACTTTGATGATGGATTGGTACGTGCCTCCCATTGAAGATTCGAGGCATTAAATGGACCAGATGAGGGTTTTGAACATTAATTTTTGGATTTGTGATAGTAGGGGTGGCATGTGTGATAGTGATGGGAATCATGAAGAATTGTGTAAACACATGCAAAAATAGCTTTAGGTGTGAAGGTAAACTTTGCTAAGACTTTCAAAAAAGGAAACTTGAAGAAAGGACTGCTTTAAAAATAGTAGAAGTGATAGCTTTGCAATGTTAAATGGGGAGGGGAAGAGCTTGTTGCTCAATGGAGAAGGGGAGGAGCTTGGAAAACTTGAAAAAGGGACTGCATAAAAAATGGAGAGGAATGGAGGAGCAAGGCATGTTGGTGGATGGAGGAGGGGAAGAGCTTGAAGAACCTTGAAGAACGAATCCTCTCATTAGAACGGTGAGGAATTTAAGTTATTCAGTTTTGGATTGGTAGATTTTAAATACGCTTGGTTTTAATTATTTAATATTTAGGCTCATTAAAAAGCACAACATCCTGAATTTCAGCCGAACTCTATCGGGACGTGGACCCCACCAGACTGAAGCTTGAGCCTTGTGATTGTGATGGCAGAGCCATGATCCGCATCATCCCATCGTGAATGGTGGGTGCTCCTTTCGTTTTACCTTGTGGGTCCTGCCTCTGCTACCTTCTCTCACTGAGCTGAGTGCTCCCTTCGTTTTACCCTGTGGGTCCTGCCTCTGCTACCTTCTCTCGCCGAGCTGTACGTGGGACAAAAAACCCCACTTGAAATCTATCGTGACGCGCCGTGAACGATTCTCCACTAGCCCAAGAGTCCTGCTCTCAACCAGTGTTCATGCTTAGGCAGGATGATAGCTAATCGGACTCTGGTAGGATGCAATCGGAGCTCAATATGTCGCTCATGGTAAGGTCAGCAACCAATTATGTAGTATGTTCAATTCTTCTACATTGGGACGATCTAAGGCAGTACTGGAACAGAATATGTGGGTCTTTCATATAAGCTTCTCTTCGGTTTCCAACAGAGCTAGTTAAGTTCTTCAGCATGCATGAGACATCGGTAAGTACTTCCCTTTGCCATGTCGCAGAAGCAGGCGTTTCTAGCCATGTTATTTTCACCACCGTTCAATCACAAACTATCTTCATGTTTTCCCACAATTAGCTCCCGTATCTCCCTTTGTGGCTTGAACACCCCTCCTTATTGTGATCGACCCTAGATATGCTAGCGCTGCCCTGTCATTATCATAAACCTCTATAAAGCATTTTGTATTTCCGAGCTTTTATGTTATCCTCAAAGCACAAGTGCCTATATGCCAAAGAGCATATGAATCCATGCATACACACGCCAATCCTCAAGCTACTCTCAAGCCCTTCATACTAGATGTTTTCTCATAGTGGACAAAAACATGCATGTCAATAGCTTTAGCCATTAGCATTTCAACAACCATCATTTCTCTAGCCAAGTATATTAGATATGCATCCACCATATTAGGTGCCTTAGGAGCAACTCTCATGCACCAAACTCAACAAGTTCAAAAACCACTAAGTTATGTATCTAGAAATAGTTTACAAACCAACAGCTTGCAATCACCTATCAAATAAACCCTACAAAAGAGGGTTGGTAAGTTGCAAATTTCCACAAACCCCAAGATAGGTGTAACACTTCGTTTCGCCACCAAATCATTCTTTGAATGTTCTAGCCACCGAGCTTAGAAGCCAATCCATAAACCACTTATATGAGTGTTGAAGGAAAATCATTGACCTTGAAAAATTCATATGATGTGGTGCATGATGCTATCCTCCAGCTAGGTATGTATCCTTCTCCTTTGTGTGCATATGTTGAAAGAGCATTATCCCAACGAGTAAAAAAAAAAAGGCATGCTGAGAGATTATGAATTGATGATTACAACAAGTTCTACAAATGGTTCTCCCTTTACCAAGAATTGAGATATTGAGCCACTATTTCCTTTATCAAGCATTGCTTCAACCATTGCAAAAGAATCGAGGGAAGGTTTTTCAAAACAAGGGCACAATCCAAAGACAATTGACTATTCAACCCTATACCCTTAAGACTCTTGCTCCATCATAGATATGACTATTGACCTCCTACTGCACATGTTGTCATAGATAATTGAGCTTGGTGTATCATCTCAACAGTGGAATCCGCCAATCATTTGTGCCTTGCTTTCAAGTCAATTACCACTACACTGATATTGTTGAGATATTTGCAATCATACCTATTGTAGCTTCTTTGTATGAGGCAATTTAGGCTAAGGATATGCAAGCTATTTTATCCCATAGTCACAGAGAGGGAGATTGCTACCCATCTAGCAACTATAAAGCATTGTACTTGACTACCACTTTTTAATATATGATGAATGCAATATCATGATGCTTTTCCATTTCAATTAGTGTCTTGGTCATTGTCAGTCTTATACACAAGATTGTGTTTATGAGTCCAAGTCTCAATCTTGGAACCTAATTCACTTGTGTAATAGGTCAAGTCTTTGTCTATGTCATCATGAGCTTAATCTTCATCTTCCATCCACCATAGCATCTACTATGCTCTAGATCCCATGTCTTTTGACGTGGTATCAAAGCTCATCTGAGCATGGCACTGCCTCTCCAGTCTCTTCTCACCTCTGATCATCTGTACCCAGCTCACATCTAGCTCATGCCTTCATTTTCAACTTCATCTTCATCTTGACCTTGCGTCTGCCATAGCCAGATAGGACCTGCTGTACTTAGAGCTTTCATATCCCATCATATAGGCCATATCTTTGGAAGCTTTCTTTTAGGGAAACATTCCTTAACTTAGGGCACTCATCTCCAGCACTTCAAGCATAGACATTGATGTACAACAGACTCGGCATTCTTAAAATCGTTGACTTCTGTCCCATTTGCACCTGTGTCAGTTCGTATTGTCCATGGTTCCTCTGCATGCAACAATCTGGCTCGAGTTGATAGGGCTTTGAAAATCCATGACTTAAGCTTCATTTCTATAAAAAAATTCTTGAAAATAATTCAGCCTACAGTTCACATAGAGCTAAAAACTAGTCACTTGTTGTAAACCCTAAGATGGGAAGCCATAGCTTTTCAACTTCAAGCTTTCAGTTTACCTCATCTTTATTTGCTTCCTACCCAGCTAAGGCCACTCTAATCCATTGATTTTTTGAAGTTTCAAACAAGATTCACCACTCAAATAATCAAGGAGGGGAAGTATTTTTGGAAGACTTGAAGCATCCATAGCTCACTTCCATAGCCACAAGCACCAAAGCTTCAAGTTTACTTCATTCTCTCATTCCTGCCACTTAGTCCAGGCTACCGCCACTCAAATCCACTTATTGCCCATCAAATTAGTGAGGAGGGGAGACCTTAGAAAATTTAAAGATTTAAAGACCTTCATCAAGAAAAAGATCAATATCAAGAATCATCATCTTCAACACTAGTATCTCTTGATACTACAGTGTGCCTTCACACTACTGTCTTGTGTCCTTTGACATATTCAAGAATCAACTCATTATTAGTCTGATCTCACTTACTTGATGCTGATGTCAATGACAAACAAGAAGATCTCTATGTGGATACACTTCATGAAGAGTAACATGACTTGTCTTGCTTATCTACAATACATAGAAGATTTTTGTGATCCACTTGCAAGAGGTCATGAAGCTATCTACACCAAAGAGCAATCAATGTAATCATTTGAAGAACTTGAAGACATGCCTACTACCTTGGAGAAAGTGCAAGAGTTTTAAGTCATTTCGACTGCCTCAAAGATGTTACCTTTGCTTGAGGGGGACATGAACATGACAATTGATGCAACTGTTGCAAGTAAAGTCAATGAAGAAGAAGACTAGAGGACCTAGAAGAAGAGGACCAAAAGATCAAAGGGGTGGATATTGAAGCTGCAAAGCAAAGTGAAGAATAAGTACAAGATCAAAAAAAGCAAGATGGACTACATCGACAAGAAGACCTACAATGAATTGAAGAACTATATCAAAAGAAATGTTGAAAACTTCAAGGACCTGCTGGCCCGGTCCTTGACCCAATTTTTACTAAACTTTTTAGCCTTGTAATACCTAGCCCTAATGCTTCTGACATAAGCTTGTAAACTCCTCATGTATCCTTGTACTACAGCCTCTGTACACTTTGTGAGACCCTTGTTATAGTGTCTGGATATCCATCATGCTTGTGGTACCCACACTTAACCTTTTCTATGATAGCCTCTCGTGTTTTGCCATGTTTATGTTGTGCCCACACTTTGCAGGTGTTGTTCTCACTAAAGCCTCTACACACTTTGTACTTTCTGGTTTTGATTGCGGAGGGGTGTTGAGATATTTGCAATCACACCTATTGTAGCCTCTTTGTTTGAGGCAATTTAGGCTAAGGATATACAAGCTACTTTATCCCATGGGCACAGAGAGGGGGACTGCTACCCATCTAGCAACTATAAAGCATTGTACTTGACTACCACTTTTTAATATATGATGAATGAAATATCATGATGCTTTTCCATTTCAATTAGTGTCTTGGTCATTGTTAGTCTTATACACAAGATTGTGTTTATGAGTCCAAGTCTCAATCTTGGAACCTAATTCACTTGTGTAACAGGCCAAGTTTTTGTCTATGTCATCATGAGCTTAATCTTTATCTTCCATCCGCCATAGCATCTACCATGCTCTAGATCCCGTATCTTTTGACATATATTTCCCTTGTTACCCCTACCATATGCAAGCTTCACTAGAAGGGCATCAATTGATTAGAGATTGGATTGGGTGAATCAACTCTAGGATCATACTTCCAAGGAAAACCAACATTACAAGATATAGGCCTCATATCGACATTCAAAGTGACATAAATGTTCATTAAAAAAATTGCCACCATCGTCGTCATTGAAATCGTTGCTATCTATGTTGCTAGAGGAACGTAGATAGCGATGGTTTGTGATGTACACAACAATGGCAATAGTGACACATGCAGAGAAATCAACAATGCTAATAATGATGGTTACATATGATTTTTTTAAAATGGTAAGGCAGCTGTGCTGTATAATATTATGCAAAGCAATTATATGTCATGCAAACCATCACTATTTGCATTGCAACAGCGACACAGATAAGTCCTATGGCTGCCACTCCCCAGATGATGCAATTGTGCCCTCACTGCCTCCTACTCTGTTTTCGCCATCGACTTGGAGAATCTATAGTTTCCTACCTAAGTCTTTGCCAATCATCTATATCTAGCCACTCAGGCTTTGAGGCCCCACTCTTGAGTGCCTTGCATGAGTTTGATCGCCTATGTGACCTGTATGCACACATACACTTCATCATCCACCCAGTGGAAAATCTCTCTACTACGGTAGGTATCGAAAAATCCTCATACAAAGATGCCACTATATAGTCCTTGCTCTCCTTCGATATATTCTTCCAATGGTCCAAAACATTGTGCCTAAATACTTATTGGTACAACTCTCTCATGCGAGACATCACTCTCCTTCCCTTATCGTTCATGATCACAGCACCTATCCTGTCATCTACAAGGTATCCACGTATGTCTAAGGTGTGTCCTCTTCCACCTGTGATCATGCTCCTAGACATAACCAAGAGACTGGAGTCATTGGAGTGGATATCCCTACAAGTGTGATAAATCTTGGAGGTGACAAGTATCCACCAAATCGACGAGATGGAGACACTGCATTGATGCCTCCACAACACCTACCTGAACCACCCTCTCTGTATAAGAGCAAGGAGTAGCACCCCTCTCTAGAACTGATGTGGGCTCACAACATCCACATCTCCGCAGTACCCCCCCAGAACCACTACCTCCATTTAGGGCTAGTCTAGAGTGTCGACCTCGAAGCATCAAAGTGTACCGAAGTAGATCTTACAGAACGGCCCGATGATGTCTAAGACAGCTCCTGGTCCACCACATCTCTAAATCGGGCCATTTAATATGGAAACATATGCGTGAATATCTCTTGCAACTCCTCAAATCGCTCATTCATCAACTCATCCTGCTCTCCAAGTATCATTGAAGGTAACCTACATATATAGAAAATGATGTTAGCATAATCAGTATAAAGATTTAGGTAAAGCACAATAATATAACTCTGAAAAAAGTGATGCTAATTAAAATGCATATTCTAAAGTACCCTTAAAAGTGAATCATCAATGAATTAAGTAGGCGGATGTAAATATGACTCGGCCTATGGCCCCATGTCAATCTCTTGGCCCAACTTTGCATACACTAGAAGATCTATAGATAGGTCACCATAGAAGGAGGAGTTCACTTCATTCTAAAAAAATTCTTGGTCTACTGTCTCTTCATCTACGTTACTCGTGTTTGCCTCCTCTACATGCTCCAAGCCCTCTTCGGCCACCACCCTTTGCAATATTGACCCCTCCACCTGCATACTCTCCTCGTCTATATTGGGAACATTGCTTTCATCATGCCCTCTCACACTCCGAGGAGTTGATGGCACAACATATCACCATCGAGGTTGTCTGGGATTTGGATTGAAGATTACCTATTCAATATCACATGTAAGAGTGAATCAACATTTGTGACTATTTTGTATCGTGAATTTTTTAAAAAAAGATAGGTCATGCACCTATTTACAATGGGCCGGTAGGACAAATGTGTTGTACAGATCTGTCCATCTTTTCTCAGAATCTATTTTCAAAAATCCAAATGGACCTCACTGAACGATTGCCCTAGCTCCTTCTAATACCACTTTGAACCAATGTATATCGAATATGATAATGGAGAAGCTACGGAAATTGACTGAGATAATACTTTTGCAAGTTCTCAAAATACTCCATCTCATCTACAATGCGGTGTTCAGATCCATGGCCCGCCATTAGCTCTCTTGCTTGAACTTTGCCATGACACCATAATCTGTTGTGGAGCGCATTTTGTAGATGTACTCAACATGAAAATGTCACCCACGTGACCACGCCACATTGTAAATTTTGTAATGTACAATAAAACAGTTAGATTAGTTGTCGCATATAAAATCTAGCTACGATAGCTTATAAAACATGCGATCACCTTCGGATTACATTCCCTCGAGAATTTCCACTCCTTTTAGTAGAGACCTCTACCCCTTCACGAGAAGCTACGATCAAAGCTCCATGTAACCACCATGTAGACATAAACCGTGGCATCTCCTCCATGCCCTTAGGATATTGAATCAGTAGATGGCGTCGAAATCCCGATCGCATTTCTTTTCGATCTTTTTTTTGGCCTGATCCTCGTATCTAGCGAGCCACTTCTCTATGGATGCATGATGCAACATACCAAAACGATTCACTTTCTTCTCCATTGCACTATCCATCCTTTTTTCTATTCCATTTCTAACCATCACATCTTCGGTCAGTCTATCATTGTCCTTCAGTGACCATAGCATACTATCGTCTAAATCCACCATTGGTAGTTGATTTGAAATATGCATTAATGCCTCCGACACCAGCCAACCTTTAGCCATGCTACCTTCTGGCCAAGCTCGTTGTTGCACACAAAGCTCTTCATGGTTTTCATGAAGCACTCCAAGAAGAATATCCATCTCGTATGGATGGGTCCCGTAATCTCCACTTCATCTACGAGATGCACCAGGAGGTGAGTTTATATTGTCAACATGCTGGTGGGTAAGTACTTCTCAAAAAGATAGATAATCTCCACCACTCCCCACCTTGCAGATTCAATAGAGGATGTCTTGATCTCCTTTCATGAGATTCATTTCACTAAATTTGACAACTTGTAAATTGCCTCACGTATTTTTGGAGTGAGGCATTCGGTGATCGCAATCGGTAGTACAAAAGTTCCACAAATGAAGAAGCATTATGAACATCGAGTAGACACTAAATAGCAAAATACGCATGCTACTTGCAACCAATGCCATGATAAACATGACATAACTTATGTGAATCATGGGATTTTAGCCCTGATAGTAGTTGGTCGTCTTTAGAGAAAGCGGACTTGAGGAAATGCATCATACCCACCAGGGTGTGGATAGACCTAATAATTTGGTTCGCAATGCACTCTTCTTTAGTGGAGAGGACCAAAGGAGCGCGATGTAGTTGCAAGCGACCATCAATCCTCGAATGTGGCCAAAGCACCTTCTTCTTGCCTACTTCCTTCAAATCCATTCGTGCCCCTACAATGTCTCTCTTTCTTGTGATATGGCTCTCTTTCTTGTGATATGGTCTCATAATAAGTTGCTAAAATTCTTGAAAATATGCATGGGATCCAACAAATGGTTGATTTGTAAGTGGGCCCAATATGACAACTTGTAGAGAATTGACAACCATCGCATTCTGTTTGGATGTGACTCCTTGTGGACCATTTTCAACTCATATCAGCTTTGGGCATTCATTCGTGCTAGAGGTCATCTAAGAAAACCTTCCCTTAGTTTATGACCCTCCGGCAAGAAAGCGACGTGTCCTTGATATACCATTTTCTTCATCATTCGTGACCTTCGAGAGTCTAACTGTGGCTCACATAATGGACATGCATGATAACCTGAGGTAACTAGACTTCTCACAATACCCCTATTTAGTCAACACAAACTTGAACAAGCTATCTTAAATATCACAAATGAGAACAAAAGCCCACTTATCTAAGCACTCCCGAATCTTGAAAAGTCATGCATGGTCCACATGAGAATGGCTCGTATGTTGGCGAACTGTTGACCATCATGATTGCTCATGTCTTCCACAATGACCTCCTCCTCCCATAAAATCTTGAGCTCATCAACTAATGGACGGAGGTTGTTAACCCCAACACGAAGAAAGCAAAAGAAAGTGGAAAAGACGCAGGGCAAAGGCGGAAAAAAAGTAGCCTGACTAAAGAAAGAAAAGGAGAAAAGGCCAAAAGTGCAAGGGCAACCTTACAAGTCCAAGGCAAATACAAAAGGGGAAAGGCGCATTTTTAAATAAAAAGGCGCACCCTAAAATCTTGTAAAAGAGCACCCGGGCTCTCACCCGTGCAATTTGTAAATGTAGATGGGCAGTGAAAAGGAAGCTAGGAAGATAGAAGGACAATGGAAAAAAGGGCCTAGGCTATGGCCGGCTATGTAAAAAGGGAAAAGGGGATGACCGCCCAAAAGGGATTTAGGGTTTTGTATATAGAGTTGAAAAGTGAATGAGAAGCTCATTCTTGTGTGTGGCCAAAAGTAGCTCTCCTCTTCTTCTTCTTCTTCTTGTTCTTGCTTGCTTGAGCTTGTGCTTGAGAGAGGGAGTGTGAGAGTGTGAGGGAGTGAGTGTGTGAGGGTGAGGGACCGAGGAGGAGAAGCTCTCCATCTTCTTCTCTCTTCTTCTCTTCTCTTCTCTTCTCTTCTCTTGTCTTGCTTGCGGCAATGGAGCTTGGAGTTTGGAGCTTGAGGATAGAGCTTGCTTGAAGCTTGCACCTGGATCGTGGAGCTACCGGAGTGTGCGGGAGAGGAGGTAACTCGAACGGCACGGAGGTAAGCTCACTATACCTGTAGATATGGATGGCACGTCAGTTATGTGAGAGGTAGCCATTAGTGCTCGGCTTGGAACGCTTGAAACAATAAGCGGCCCGAGGGTCTTGGCGGTCGAGCGAAAGCTCCCACATTTTGGTTCCGTTGCCGGGACCAACGGATTCAAGCCTTGAGCACTTGCGCGCTTCGAATCGAGCACTGGAGTAGGGTTTTCCCTGAACCGGTGCTTGAGGTAGATAGGTAGGAAGCGAGGGGGTTGAAGATTGTATTCGATCTCCTTGGCAAGTAGGTGTTTTGCTTTCTTGAGATTTGTGTTGTGGAATGAAGTAGTGTAGGAATTTACTTTATGATTGGATGCATTAGGATAGGAAAAAACAAAGAAAAAGAAACAAACAGTAGGGTTCTCTGTTGCTGTATAACAGGCTAAAACAGGGAAATAGGGGCACAGATCCTTGGAGTGTCGTTCGATTCGAGCACCACAGTGGTTCCAGGCATGTCTGGCATTCCCTTGTAGTGTCCTGCACCTATCTGGAAGGCGCTGGACGATTCGGTGTAGTAGACGTCAGCCTAGAGGCATCGTGTGCAACTCGCAGGCTATCGTCCGCGCCGTCGGACCAGGCCATCCGAGTCCCAGAATCGGACGTTCGATTTTGAGAATCGGATGTTCGGACAACCGTCCGATCGGACCAACCCGTCCGATTTTGAGAATCGGACACTCGGACCACTCGGACACTCGGACTTGGACCAACCTGTCCGATTTTGGAAATCGGACCACTTGGACTCAGACGCTCGGACAACCATTCGATCGAACCAACCCCGTCTGATCGGACCAACCCGTCAGACTCGGACACTCAGACACTTGGACCACCCAGAATCGAACCAGTCAGAATCGGACCAGTTCAGAATTGGACTACCCAGAATCGAACCAGTCAGAATCGGCAGTCAGAATCGAACTACCCTGTCCGATCCGATTCCCAGAATCGGACCAGTTTTTCGATCCGACTCCCAGAATTGGACGTGACTAAAATCAGACCACTGGGCCGATCGGATCAACCCAAAATTGGACGTCCGATTCTGATAATTGGACTCTTGAAAATTGGACATCTAAGAATCGGACCAAAAACTGTCAAAATCGGACAGGTATCTTGAACACAAATTCTGAAGCATCTAAACCCCAAAGTTAACCCAGGACCACGTAGAGCTAAAGGCACATCACAGATCCATCACTAGGCTGAAACTTAGAACAAGTAGTTCAAAATTTGGCTATAAACGGTCTTCCAAATTATGCATGGCTTTTACCGTGACGGCCCTGCGAGCCGGGGGGACTGCCCCCCCGGACCCCCGTAGAGGGGGCTCCTTCGCACCTCCCCCAAGTAGGTTGGAGAGACAACACACATTGTGATAGGTCCTCCAAATTGGGCCCTAGTGTAGTAATGGCTCTACATGAGCATGGATTCTCACTTGCAAAAGAGCAACCAAAAGCCCATACCCAGACAAAGAGAAACAGAGACCCTAGAACCTCAATGGGCCAATCTAGCCATCCAGGGCAAAAAGGCCACACCGCAAGAACACATGTACTTTGTGTTCAAACCGTGTCTAGTCAGAGCAAAATGCAACTTCAGCAAGCTACAAATGCGAAGATGACTAGACATGACACTCTTGACGAGAGATGTACCTTGAATAGCACTGCACTGACGATCCAAGACAACAGTGGAGAATCCACATCTGGTCGTGCAGTCGAAAACTCAAGGGCATCTGTCAGAAGGCTTAAATTTACAAGCCAGGACCCAGAAGATGAAGACATAGTACTACCTGCTTATCTTAGGGTCAAACTCACCGCGAAAAGAGAGCATACTATCGATGCTCTGATTGATGAAGGAGCAGGTTTTAACATCTTGACCTATGAATCATGGACCCTACTAGGCCAACCAGAGCTCACACCGACTAGTGCAACTCTTAGCCCTTATGGGGGACACCCACAAGCACTCATGGGGAAGTGCAAAATCCTTGCGACAATTGAAACGGAAAGCTTGCCTATCCTATTTCATGTTCCTCCAAAAAGTACTAGATACAGGAAAGAAACCCTCCTAGGAAGACCCTTCAAAAGGGCGACCAAGTGTGAGGCTGACTATGTAGCACAGAGGATACACCTGACACTATCGGGTGTGAGGATAGTCACCACCTTTAGCAAGGGTGACCTCATCAAACCTCAAGGGAAAGGCAAGGAAGGTGATGACATGACAGTCAAGCCTACAAACGAGGGCAAGGACTTAGTGGAGGAGTTGATACAAGCACATGTCGAACAATGGGAACCAGTGAGTGAGGCCATGCCGGAAACAAGAAGGTCAAGAGACAAGGCCAAGGACATGGTTTGGACTCACAAAAATCGTAGAAGACCACGAAAGAAGCCCAAGCCCTATAGGCGAAGGCATCGATGGAGAGCTAGCACAACGCTGCGATGGATATCCAAAGCGTTGCTTCGTGCTCAAGGGTATTATGCAGGCAACCAATGGATTTGGGTACCAAAACCTCGTGCTAAACCGCCTCTATTAGCTGAAGGCCAAAGTGCATCAAAAGCATGGCACATGAGGAAATCTAAGAGAAACTCTAGGTCTCAAGGCAAGGAACCAGACATGATTGTTTGAAGGAAAGAGCCCCAGCCTAGCATGCTAAATAGACAGATGTCATACGTAGCCATTGAGCAGGCACAAAAATCATTAGTGCCCAAGGAGCCTTTGATTTCCCAAGGGGAGAACAAGCATCATAGGCACAACATTGCTCAAAGCAAGGCTGATCGCTCAACAAAGCAAATGGCACAATCATCTAATAGCCTCAAGCACATCATTCAGCGGTGCCAAGTCCACCTAAGAGTCCTAGATCTCCTACGTCATTTTTTTCCAAACGGACACATGAAGCACAACAGCGGTTGTCAAGGGAAACTGCTCAATTCCAATCTCTATCTCCACCTAAGCTTCGAAATGTCCAAAAGGTGGGACATGGCTCCATCTGTAGCTCTCGACCCAGGGATATGCATGAGCAACCTAATGTGACCAGATCAACTCATGCTCGATCTACACAGATGAGTGCTCAAAGGCCAATAAAAGACACAACCACTTCTGATCGCCCTAGGGACTTGACACCGCAATCCACCAAGGGTAGCCAGCCCAGTAAACTAGCTGCTACTACTTCCAATCAGGGACCACAGCAGTCACAGCCCTTGGCTGTGACAATGCCCCTTGTGGAACATGTCCTTAGTAGCTTACGTGAGGAGGAGGTGTCGCAACCAAATCCCTTGACAACTCCAGCACTTTCAAAGTGCCTAAAGCCTAGGACGGAGAAGTCAAACGCAAGGGAGTTGGTTGAAAAGCTAGACTCTCCGAAAAGGGCAGCAGTTGTGCCCTCACAATTGTTGAGAAATAGACAAATGATGTATGCTCCAAGAGGAGCTGTCCTGAATCCCATATGCACAGTGAGGAGAGTGGAACAACTCAAAGCCTATAAAGCATTGAACTTGACTATGAAATGAACACAATATCATGATGCTTTGTACTTTCAGTTAAGTGTCTGTCATTGTTGATTCTACACAAGATTGTGTTTATGAGTCCAAGCTAATCTAACTTGGAACCTAATTCACTTGTGTAATAGTTTGTCTCTACTTGTCCATGCCATTATGAGCTTGGTTTACATCTTTGATCCGCCATAGCTTGTGTCATGTCCTAGATCCACATCATTTAACATGGTATCAGAGCCCAGTTGGGCATGGCACAGCTCACACTCTGAATCTCTAGTCTCCCTTCATCTTTGGTGATCTCTAACCAACCCACATTCAGCTCATATCTTCAGTTTCAACTTCAAATCTCAGTTGGACCTTGTGGTAGCCATAGCCAGCAGCACCCTGTCATCTTGAAGCTCCTGTATCTCACTCCACATACCAAATCTCTGTGAGCTTCCTTCTGGAAAGTTGTTCTTCACCTCACAAAGCTTCCCTGTATCACATCAATCCATGAGATTTGGCTATCTAGACCTCAGCATTGTCACTATTGTCAGTTGCTGCCATAGCCCCAGTTTGTGGCCTGTAGGACATACCTCACTTTGAGCTCTCATATCTCTCAAACCAAGCAATATTTCAGTGTGCTTTCTTCAGGAGGATTGTTTTTCTACTCAAGGAGCTTCTGCCTATCATATCTAAGCTTGACATTGGATACCTACAAGCCTGGCATTGCTGAAATTCGACGTCGCTGCCATAACTGTGCATGGTTACGTTTCACTGATATGCGCGCATACTGCTGTACCCGATCTTGATGATTATCATGGGGCTCTTGTAGAGCATGGAGTAAGCTACATTTCCATAAAAAAAGTTTTCAAAATGAGCAACTCTAGCTCTAGATATCTAGAAAAAACCAGGCCTGGGTCAAAACCCTAATCCAGGAAGCCATAGCCATCAAGGTGCAAGCTCATTTTTTCTTCAATTTCTCATTCCCTTCAACTTAGGGCACACACTGCCACTCTTCTCTGAGTTTGAACTCAGTTCCCAGCAAGATTAACACTTCAAATCAACAAGCAAGAAGAAGATCAAGCACCGACATTCAATACTAAGCTCAAGAATAGTATCTATTGATACTCAACTAGTGTCAGTTGACACTAACCTCCTTGTGACACTTCACAAATCCCCCTTGTTGGTCTTTTCTCAGTTAATTGGAGGTGCTCAACATGGCAGAACTTGAGCAAATAGCAAAGTTCAATGGAGAAGGCTTCCATGCCTGGAAGGAAAAGACCATGTACCACCTGATGCAAAAGGACTTATGGGACTTGTTTGAAGATGATGCAGATAACAAGAAGGAAGATGATGAAGACAGGTTCGTTGAAGAAGACCAGTTCAAATCCAAAGAATGGAAGAAGATGAATAATAAGGCACTAGGCATCATTGCTTGGGGATTAAGTGATGATGTGTTACATCATATATCTGGCATTAGAAATGCTAAAACCGCCTGGGAGGAACTTGATAAAATGTTTGGTACTCAAGCAAAGAATTCAAAGTTAAAACTTCTCATGCAGTTTTATAAACTGGATATCAAAGACAGTGCTTCTATGACCATACACATTAATAAGTTTAAGAGTTTAAAAACTCAACTTTCATCTCTTAAAAAGAATATTGAGGAAGATGAAGCAATAGCCGTACTGCTTGCAAGTGTAAACAAGGATCCATATGAAAATCTTATGTCCACCTTGAGTAATGTTCCAAGCCTCACACTTAAAGATATTGAGCACTCACTACTTGATGAAGAAGGCAAAGTAAAAACCAAGAATGCAAAAGACAATGTCTCATCATCTAGGGACAATCTTTTGTACACCAAAGGAGCTGCTGGACCTAAAGGAAGAGGTCGAGGATTCATCAACAACAATAACAAGGATCGGATTACATGTCACTATTGTGGTAAGACTGGCCAGTGAATGTTTCCACAAGAAGAGAGCCCAACAATTGCAAAGTGATCATCACCAGAACCAATACATGGAAGAAAGAGAAGAAGAAGAATATGCTTTCACTACCATCAACAACTCTGATAGATTGTTTTGAAGAACTTTCATTGTATCTTTCATATGTTTTTCCCATAGTGGATCTTTCTTTTCCTTAGTGAATTTGATTTGTACAACCCTTGCCAAGATGTAAAGTCTCAAGCTTTAACTTGACTAGGCTACCTATGAGGTAGTCTTCTGGGCCATGTTATCATGAAGGGGGGGCAAAAGCCAGCAAGTGTAGGGACTCATCATTTGAGGGGGGGTGTTGAGAAATAGACAAATGATGTATGCTCCAAGAGGAGCTGTCCTGAATCCCATATGCACAGTGAGGAGAGTGGAACAACTCAAAGCCTATAAAGCATTGTACTTGACTATGAAATGAACACAATATCATGATGCTTTGTACTTTCAGTTAAGTGTCTGTCATTGTCGATTCTACACAAGATTGTGTTTATGAATCCAAGCTAATCTATCTTGGAACCTAATTCACTTGTGTAATAGTTTGTCTCTACTTGTCCATGTCATTATGAACTTGGTTTACATCTTTGATCCACCATAGCTTGTATCATGTCCTAGATCCACATCGTTTAACAACCAGGCAAGGCTATTCAGCAAACCACGGCTATGTCCCATAAGGACACACTAGAGAAGGGAAATGCTAAGGCCCGACCAAGCACATCAACGGTCGATATAGCCCAGGGTCCTGAGTCGTTGAGAGAGGCACCTTCATTGACCAAGAAAAAGAGGAGAAAGCAGAGAAAACAGCAACAGCTGCAGGTGGTTGTGGACCCCAAGAACATTGAGACGAAGGGCGCGGGAGAGCTGATGAATAAAGCATCGAGTCCATCCACCAATGAACCCACTGATGCCTCTCCTAATAGCGGCGAACCCTCAGACACATCTATGTGCTCTGACAAACCAAAGCAATAGTTGCCATCAACAGTTGCTTGCAACACTCTATCCATTGACAATAGAACTCACATCGATCAATCAAGAGTGGATACAATGCTACCACAACAGGGTGACAAATCTACACCAGTCACATCCGAGAAGAACCATGACGAAATAACAGCGAAACCTCAGGAGAAATGTGAGAACCCCAAGAGCATAAGAAATGCTAGTGTTGACCAATCTTGCTCATCTAGGCCTGAGCCCCCAGCCATGCTAAAGCCTAAGGACACTCTTAGAACTTTGCATGAGATAGCAACTGAGCAAGCCCTCGTTGAACATAGAAGTGTCGCAGAATGCTTAACTGAGTTGGAGGCTAAGCTCAAAGTGGTCGCGCGTGTCTACGTCCTTGCGGACATGGGCACGATCCCCAAGGAGCAGCTTGGAGATTACTTGACCTTTCCTCTATCATGGGAAGAACAAGAACATCTTAACGGGCACTACGACAGGCTCCTGCATGAACAGATGCAACTCATCCCTGACGAGGAGGCTGACGAACTACGCTTAACCGTCACGTTCAATGAAGTGCTCTGTCGACCGAATCTCATAGACATAGAGCTACTAAAGCGACTGTCAGCAGGCCAGAGCCAATTTGAGCAGCGTTGGTGCGAAAGCCGCGTTGTAATGGCCGAACTAGGGGCTCAGATCATGACGGTCTAAGAAGAGTGATTGGCCAAATGGCGGTCTCAAAGAGACCCAACCTACATGGCACCAACTTCCCTTTGAGTGCTCACTGACATTCGGGGTGCGGATTTAGCTGGGACTAGGCTACATGGCCCTTTGATTGATAAGGTTCTCACTGAGGAGGAGTTACATATTGCCAGTAGACTCGGTCAAGGTTCCATGCCACTCAACGTGGCAAAATATCTATCAGTATTAAGTCAGTTGCCACGAATACTAGATGTGTGTGCCACGCTCTAGTACAACCCCGAGTTCTACACTTGGTTCTTATCCTTGTGAAGTGACATGGATTCATAGATATGTATATAAATAAACACTGATTTTTGTGTCACCATGTATAAACAATATCAACACACACAAGCAATGATAGTCAAGCGCAGGAAGAAGAGTTGGGTTTGACAGGCTAAGCTCCTCAGGTCCTCCTCTCATCACACTTTTAAAAGCCGTGCGACCAGCCCCACCTCCAAGTGAAGGGCATGCAACCCATATTGCCGCCATAGGAGGCCTTGACCAACAACTCTGATGGTGTAGACAGGGTGTAGTCCCTTCCTAGACACCTTCTTCCCTTTTTGGTCTATCCTTCCAAGGATGTACCCTGTCCCACTCCATGACAACCAGTCCACGTGACTTAGCATAAACTAATATCCGCTAATGACTGGAGGCAACGCGAACATCAGCATGGGGGCCATTCCTCTACAACAATCACTACATGCCTCACCCCTCCCCTTCTTGTCATATGCGCTTCATAAACCACACTAAAATCCCTTCCATGCAAATAGTTGTAGCCTGTATCAAGGTCTAAACCCTTGGATTGCGTCTTGCAGGTTTCCTATTGCAGCAAAACGCATGGAGAATCATGGAGATCTAGTATGCAAAGACGCTCTTCGCAGAAGGCGGGAGCATGTGGTACGCGCCCCTTCACTAGAGCGCTATGTGCCCACCATTAAAAGGTATGCCAAGAAGCGAGGCCCTAAGCCTCACCGTTAGTTTTCTTGAGTCAACTTCCACAAGGAGTTAGATAAACATACATGATATAGCCCTTAGAATGTGGAATGCTTAAAGTATAACATAGATTTTTACTTCAAGTAATCCATATGATTCAAAAATATTCATGCACTTTTTCCCATATTTCTTAGTTGTCATTTAAATATTGATTGATGTTTAAGGCATATTTTTTTTCTTATTTTTCAGTTTTCTTTTTATGTTGGTTTCCTTTCTATCCACGGGAGCCCCACACCAGCAGAGCCCCAATCACCCGGCCACCCAGACTCGCCTCGCCTCGTACAAATCGAGTAGCCCATAATGTGTAAAGGGCTTATCAAATGATAACTGGCCATGACTTTTTGTTTTTAAATGGTTAAGTGTTCCCGACTTGTTAAGTGTTGACATGTTCCTGACTTGTATGAACTTATCATATCTGCGTTTAATATATGTTACGCCTTCAGCAAAAGAAAAAGCTAAAGCACAGGGGATAAATGTCTAAGTCAACACCATAGAATTCAAATCAGTGATGTCTCCTTGCATTGCACTGGCTTATTATAGTTGCGGCATATGCCATACTTGTACTCTCATGAAGCGACAAGTGGATACAGGATGGGACAGATCTTCGGGCTAAAGTGTTCAATGCTCGATCACCGCAAAACCATTGACCCCCCAAGGAGCCGGCAAAACCACCTTGCCTAAATCACGAATCACCCTTGCCAACCACCCACATTGCATGGCCCAAAAAACATTCCTGGGCCATGCCCCTTTCTGGGTCATGCTCTATAGTTGGCTCACGGCAGTCGTTACCTCAATTGTACCCACATCGCAGGTGCCGTAAGGAGGGTTGCAATATCTCACGTGTATCTCCCCCTTTCGCCAACTGCTTCTCTAACAACGAGGCTAGGGCACCATCATCATTGTACTAGTCATTTTCTGAGCCTTCGAAGCTTGACATTTTCCAACCCATTGAAAGGCTGATAGCCTCAACATATTGTAATGGTTGTACTCAGGCAAATCAAAAAAAAAAAGAAGAAAAAAAAAGAAAAAGAAATGAATGGAAAGATAAGAAGCACCCACGATCACAGCACAACACCTAGGGGTCCTCAAATTAGGTACGTCTGGTGACCTTGGTCGACCGGCTTCGTCCCTAGTCCCCTAGCCCCTTACAATCACCCACAATTGTTCAGGGCACATCAAGGGCAGGATATACCTGGGGAGCTTGTCTCGCCTAGGGTTAGACTTGTCACCTTGACCCACTTGTACAATTTTCTTTTGCACACTGCCTTAGTACCATTACAATCAGTAGTGATAAGCACCGCACAATTGGCCATGAAAAGTACACCGTACTCATCAAGCAAGTCCAATGGTTTCCAGCTACTGAAAGCGCGGTGTCCTTGTATTCAATTATGCTACATCGTGCAGTCACAATGCAAAGGATGTCTCATATACCTTCACGTGTACTCCTTCTCCACATGGACAACTTTGCTTCACCCACGCATTGTTATGAGAAACTAGCCCACGGTCTTCTAACTATGTAATATCTAAGTCGGCACGAGCACTCACATAATATCTGCACCGAAGTATATTCACAGTTTGGGTCCTCAAGTGTAGGACAATACTCTAGGCTTGCTTAGAGTTCGACATGTCTCCCAAACTAATCAAAATATGTCTTGTGCACGATGAGAAGCCTAGCACTATCCCTTAAGGAGAGACCACATGTGAGGTTTTCCAATTGCAGGTATAAGGTGTTGTTCGCTCTTCATCAACACTCAACTTTGAATGCTTGTCCCTTACCATCGGACAAGCCCGCAAAGAATCGTCATGTGCAGAATCCCCAACAAACCAACACTTGTGCTGGCCATCAATGCAAACACAGCATAGCCCTACCACCACCTCCAACAACCTTCCACCAACCACCTTGGCCACCAACACGCCCCCGACCTTCTGCCACACCACCACCAATACTCCTTCCTTGTCACCCACGTCTTCGGTGCATGCTACAGCCTGCTACCTACGACGATGAGTGCCATGGGACTGGCACTCGTCTAGGAGGGAGGTAATGTTAACCCCAACACGAAGAAAGCAAAAGAAAGTGGAAAAGACGCAGGGCAAAGGTGGAAAAAAGGTAGCCCGACTGAAGAAAGAAAATGAGAAAAGGCCAAAAGCACAAGGGCAACCTTACAAGTCCAAGGCAAATACAAAAGGGGAAAGGCGCATTTCTAAATAAAAAGGTGCACCCTAAAATCTTGTAAAAGAGCGCCCGGGCTCTCACCCGTGCAATTTGTAAATGTAGATGGGCGGTGAAAAGGAAGCTAGGAAGATAGAAGGACAATGGAAAAAAGGGCCTAGGCTATGACCGGCCATGTAAAAAGGGAAAAGGGGATGACCGCCCAAAAGGGATTTAGGGTTTTGTATATAAAGTTGAAAAGTGAATGAGAAGCTCATTCTTGTGTGTGGCCAAAAGTAGCTCTCCTCTTCTTCTTCTTCTTCTTGTTCTTGCTTGCTTGAGCTTGTGCTTGAGAGAGGGAGTGTGAGAGTGTGAGGGAGTGAGTGTGTGAGGGTGAGGGACTGAGGAGGAGAAGCTCTCCATCTTCTCCTCTCTTCTTCTCTTCTCTTCTCTTCTCTTGTCTTGCTTGCGGCAATGGAGCTTGGAGTGTGGAGCTTGAGGATGGAGCTTGCTTGAAGCTTGCACTTGGATCGTGGAGCTACCGGAGTGTGCGAGAGAGGAGGTAACTCGAACGGCACGGAGGTAAGCTCACTACACCCATAGATATGGATGGCGCATCGGTTATGTGAGAGGTAGCCATTAGTGCTCGGCTTGGAACGCTTGAAACAATAAGCGGTCCAAGGGTCTTGGCGGTTGAGCGAAAGCTCCCACAGAGGTAGACGTCCATGTTCTTAACTTTGTAGTGCCTAGGAACGGGCAAGCTAAGGATTAGGTGTCCTTTTTTTATAGAAAGCCATGGCGAGATGTTGTAGTTATCAAGGACTATAGGCCACATATTGTAAGAAGTTGAGGGGAGACCAGATGGATTCACACCATCCATAGCAAGATCGAGTCATTAGATCTCGTGTAAAGCCTGGAAAGGTGGAGTCAATGTGGCTCCATGCACATGAATCTGCTTATATTTGTTGGACTCTATCTATGGATCTATTCTATGCATGCCACATTGTCAAGCTTGCCATCATGCTCCACATATGAAACATGTGACATATACATAGTACAAGTGGAAAGTATTTATAAGAACTTTTTGAGGGATGGTTTGCCCTTGCAAGTCCTGTTGATACCTGTGAGCACCACACTTTGGACATGTATCCCATTAGGAGAAATATGGACTCTCTTTTTTGCCCCTTAAGGGGTTTCTCTCACCTCTCTCTCTCTCTCTCTCTCTAAAAAGAGATTCCTAAATAATATTATAATAATAGATCTTCTACAATCAAACAAATCTTGTAATTGTATTTTCAATAGATTTCATCTATTATTTTATTCTCAAACTTTAGGATAATGTCACTTTTTCTCAAAATTCTCAAAATTAAAAAAATACAATTTTGTTTTCTCTAAAAACGGTGCTAATCATTAATATATGACTCTTTAATGCCCTCATGACTTTTCAACATGAAAACATATTAGAATCAGTCTCATTCTCGCTTCTTAAAAGGGAAGAAGTTAAAAAATGATCTAAAATAACGTACACATCATATTTTAAGATTATTTTTTACCTAGAGACACATTTTTGACTCAAGAATTTTCTTGTAAATTTTTATCTTTTTTAAGTAAATATATACATATTTTTGGGCATTTTTTAATTCCCTCTCAAAGCTCTATTTTTGCCCTAAATTTTGTGTACTCTTCTCCTTCCCTCCAGAATATGGTTTCTTACATATGAATTCTTCTGAAGCAGTACTATCTACAACACTCTCTACCTTGCTACAAGCAATCTCAGGAGTGGTTTCGATACCATTTACTAAAATCAAATAATCTCTATCTTTAACACTCTACTCTGCTACAAGCAATCTCCCTCTTAAGTACTAATGCTATAAGATATCTTCGTCTTCAACAGTATATTCTACAAGTAATCAAGTGATAATGGAGGTATATTTATTTTTTAAATCTCTGTGATGTTATTTTTCATAGTTGTTGTTTATTCCTTAATCATTAATTCATATATATATATATATATATATAGGGAGAAGGGAGGAAAAAGAGAGAGGTCTATGTGATATGAACTAAGAAAATAAGTGATAGAGTGACATAGAGTAAATTAGGGCAGAAGATAAGATGATATTATTGTTCTCCACTAGCCAAGCTTCTGTATAAATGTGTTTAAATATATTTGATCAATTCTTGTTGAGAGAGAGAGTATTTTGGATAGAACAGAAGATAAGATTTGATACTAATTAGAGGTAGATTAAAAGCTAAGATTACAGGATGATTAGGGGTTGATTAGGATCTATCATGATTGAAATCAAGAGAAAGAGACAAGATCCAATTGGGTAAAAAAGAACACATATAGTGAATCAAAGGGATGTAATTGTGTGATTTGAAAATTAATCCAAGTTAAAATTGGCATGTATTTTTCTTTGCAGAATGTTGGTGTAGGGCGCACCAAGAGAAAGAGAGATATTCACTTTTAATTGGAGGATGAATATTCACCAAAGTTTAAAAGAACTCTGGAAAGGGATAATGCAATAAGATACATGATGCAACAAGAAAGAAATGGAGGGAACAAATGTGGACCTTTGGGTTGATGGGTGCATTTATCCACCTGATCCAGCCACTCAAAGGCTACCACAATTTGAAGGGCTTACATAATTTGTAAAGTTTGTTTGTGAAGGTAATGAAGGATTGTATGGATACACATGCAGACTTGTTACACAAGGATTAGCAGGGGTTCATCAAGCCTTGACAAATATCGAGACAAGATTATAAGGGAATATGCAGTCTTTGATGGAAAATGATAGATTATTGGCTGAGAAGGATAGGGAGAACCAGAGCCTACAACAAGCAATGTCTGTCATTGAAGAGGCTATGCATGCTACGCATATGTAGAATATAGAATTATAGTCTAAAGTTATGGACTTGGAGAAGGAGAATCGAAACATAAAGAGGACGCTCTGGAGATTGGACCCACTTTAAAAAAGAAGCAAGTTGGTGCATCCGATTAGTTAATCCAATTCACCAATTAACCAAAGAAAGTTGACAATATCATAGAGGGATATATGCTCAATTTGCTACAATGAGAAATATGTTTCCTCATCATGCAGAGAATGATACTATTGCCAAAGTTCTAAGTAAGGATATGGTAAAAAATGCATTGGAAAATCATAAATTCAGGGACATTGTAGATGGTGTCGCAAGTGAACATCTTAGGGATGTGAGCAACTTATTTACTACTACAGATGCTTAGGGATTATGTGACAAGGTGGGAATGAGTTCTGAGTCATATAGTATGCTCTATCAACAATTGAATACAGGTTTTAAGCAAGCTTTCAAAACTAAGAGAGTAATGCCTCTACCAAAACCATTTCATGTGAAGAAGGCTAAAAAACAACTAAATGAGAAACTTTTAGAACTAATTGGTGATCCAATGCATCTAGAAAATACACACATATTGAAGTATGGTTCCAAAGAAGTTGCATTTTTATTGAATGCATCCAACAACTTTGTATTGGATGTATGTAGGGTTCATATTGCTATGGTCAAGTTCTACAATATGTCTATGGAAGATGTAGAGGCAAAGCTTAAGTTTTTCCTCAAACTTGATGAGAGTGAGATTATTAAGGGGCAAAAACATGAACGTGTGAATATAACACTTATGAATTGAGCACTGGATCCCAACATCAATGAAAACCATCCTTTATACTTCAGTGTATAATCAAAAAATGAAATATGGTGGCTTGCACCATTTGAAGTACCAAAGGAGGACCATGAAGTACTTAAAATTTTTTTTAACCTCACTAATATACCTAGTGTTATTCAACAGCAAAATAATGGAGCAATTTTACACATTAGGGGGTTTGGGGACTATCAAGTTGTAACGTGTCCACCTGTTATCCCGAGGACACATCTTAGCAGTTCATCGGAAAGTATATCTAGAAGGCTCTACCCGGCACTCCCATGGAATATTACGGGGTTTGCAATCTAGGGCACTCCGCGTCTGCCATGTAGCGGAAGTATTCCGGCCGTTCCCCAACCTGAATTAGGGTTTTCCTATTGGTCATTTCCTAACGGCAACTAACGTCGGACCTAAGCGAACTACTTTACGCAAAAACGCCAGGACCAAAGTGGATACGCGCTACACTTGGTTCAAGGTAATGGGAAACGAGAGGGATGCAAAGCTCAACCTCTCTGCCATAAGGCATAGTCCCATTCCGTTCCCCTAAAACAGCATAAATCGGGATCAATCATAACTCTAGGTCAATGCTTTTGTTGTTCGTATTCTTTGACGATCTTCCTGCTGTCCATTGTGATTTTGAGAAAAGTTCCCGGCCAACTGGGACTATCCATCCGTAGGACGGACTTATGGCCCATCCATCACACTTTCCTTGGGTTGTTTTAGTTATTTAATTATATAACACATTTAGTTGGACATGTATCAATCAGCTTCCTTAATTAGCCCGTTAGGCACTGGTTCCTTTACGTAACCATATCACTTGACATAGAAAAGCAATGTCAAACAAGTTCCTTTTTAACAGGTTATCATATTTATCTTTGAAATACATAAAGTCCAGCCCGTAGGCTTATTCACAATCCACCCGAAGGCTATCCAACAATCCACATGGATCAGTAATCCAAGATTCCGCCCATAGACTAGTATGCGGGCCTTGAGATCCAATCCCGAGTCACGTTAGCCTCTTGTGCAGGGCCCGGAAGGCGAGGGATTTACGGCCAGAGCCCCCTAGCACCCAAGCATCCTCCTGCTCCAAGTAGCGCTCAACGGAGAGACCTCTCGCTTCGGATTCGGTCCACCTTCCCAGCGCGGTTAACAACCCCCTTGGTTAGGGTCAGGCAGGCAGTCGGGGATAACTGAAGATGCCTCTCCCTTCAGGCCTTCAACTTGAAGTATTAGATATCCATTTATCCTTTAATTCATTGATCAAACAAAGCAAAACAGTGCTCTTAAATTTGTAACAAGCACAAACATTTCCATTGGTCGTTTATTGTTGGCCAATTGCTAAGGAGTGAATCCTTCTTTTCGAATGTATCCGCCACTCGAACCGGGATGACTTGCAACTTGGCAAGATCCCCTATATCCTGGGTTAGGGCCATACCCTATTAACCCGACTTGGTCAATACCTTAAGTTCATATGTTATTCCAATTTATTGGTTTGTCCTTTGCTCCAAGCAATTATCTTTACCTCAGAAAGATATATTATGACAATTATTCATCCTCTTGCAAGATAACTTGCGTAAGAAATTGCCAACCTCATTCCGAGAATTGGCCATTCCCTTGTGATCTAATCACAAGATCATATGACTCTGCACTTGTTGCACAAGTGTCGCATCGAACTATGGGACTATTCTACTCATCAAATGGAGTCACGAAATAATCTATTCTTGATTACATTAGATTGACATTGTTAGTCCTAGGGTTCCAAGTTCCATCTTTTTAGCGAAAGATTCTTAGGGACAAACCCTAGATCACTTCTCAAGTATGTTCTGCTGTCCCTACATTCGGTGAATGTGGCAAGCATTTAGGGTATAGGAGTTTCAGTTTTTGCAATACGTGCGACTAGGTCATGTATTAAATCCTAGTGAGTTCTTTGGAATTGAATTAACTCTTTCTAAAACGAGTACTCCGCGGATTTAGGTGTTTAGTTTTATGCCAATTTGTTTAATTCGTGAAGACAATTACGTTATCATTTCCATAAGCATATGACTCATTGTCTACGCGTAAATCGATTTTCAACCCTAACTTATCGATTTAAGATCAAGCATAGGTTAGGTTATAACCTAATTCCAATTAATCATCCTATAACTTCCGAACAAGATTCATGCTAAACAAGCAACCTTTTACTAATAATTATGAAGTTGAAAAACGATAATTGACTAGTTTATGCAACTTAGGAATCATTTCATGCCTTGCACTTTGTTATGGATTCTTAGCACTTCCCATGATGACTCATTGCGAAGAAGATATGGCTTAATAATGCGACATGCAGTTTATACTTCCATGCTTCAACGAAGTATACTATTTTAATTCCGTTTTGTAACAATGGACATTAATCTAATTTTAATTCATTGCAATGCATAAAACTATTTACTAGAAATGCACTTATGCTCACTTTATTTTGTTCGTTTTATTGAAAATACTAATGACTGAATTCCTCCGTCGTGAGCTAATTTTTCTAAAGCATTTAAGACGAAAAATGCATTCTATTTCCAAAAATCATCTACGCCCAATTGAATTATAATGATGTAAAAATTAGGAAGAAAAAACCTAGACTTGTGGTGAGATGTCCACGTGGATGCTAGGAGACGATCCTCGTGCGATGACTGCACCTTGGGCTTTCTTAGGAGCCATCGCAAATGTAGCCTTTTTGCCTTGGGCGCGGAGTTACGATCTTTTCCGTCTCCTTCGTATGCAAAAACAGAAAGGGATTTAGGTGGACTTCATGCGAAATTGGGTGGAAGAATCCTGAAGAGGAGGAAAAGAGAGGGTATGAAAGAGGTACACGAAGGGCTTTGGATTCCCAGGGCAAGGGGTGTTTTAGTAAGCCCACATGACCAGAGCTAGGAGGCTTTTCTTGAATCCCGAGGAGGGGATACCAACCCTCGTAGTTAAGGTTTTTGAACGAATCTTGGAAAGGGGAAAAATGGGTGTAGAAGACCCTTAAGAGTGGATTTTTGTGTGGGGGGGAACAAAGGGTATGAAGGGTTTTAAGAAGGACTTTTTGTATGGGAAAAAAAAACTTAAGGCCACATGAAGGCCCCTTCAAGTCGAACTTCGAGGGGAAAGGGGCTTATGGAGCCCTTGGGAGGAAACTTGTGGGGCGGGGTAGTCTTAAAGGCTATAGGAAGGGGCCTAAGGGGGCCCTTAGGGGGATTTAAAATACGAGGAGAAAAAAAAAACCTTTAAGGTAAAAAATTTTTGGGAGGGGGGAAAGGGGGCTTATAGAGCTTCCCCCTTAGAAGCTTTGGAAGCTTCTAGAAGCACCGAGGGGGGGGGGTGTAGAGGCAGTCGCGTCAAATGGCCATTTTGGCGGCGTGTAGGCAGATGGATGGTTGCAACCGACTTCGACAGTCCCACCTCTCCCTTACGGCATAGCATAACTGCTCTCCCTCCATCTCTCGTCAGCAGCATGGTGTTCTCTCCCTCACACTTGCCAGCTTATCGTCTCCTCTTCCTCACGGCTACTGTCCCTCAGCCGTGGTGTAATAATCATTTCTCTCTCTCTTATGATAGGCGGTGGCATCTTCTTCTCAATCTCTGGTGGCCTCTGCTCATCGTCCCACCATCCCGAATTAAATAGGGGAGGAGATAAGATCCTCCCTCCCCCATGCGTCGCTGCGCATGGGGCTTCTCTCCTCCAAGCTCCACCAAGGAGCTTAGTGTCCATCCTTCCCTCCCTCTCCCCTAGCTTGACAGTCGGCTCGAGGAAGGAGGGAATAATTTTTTTTTCGCCTAATTCATAAAATATCATCCCTATGATTATCCCTATGGCCCCTTCCTAAGAGGGAATTCATATGAGGAATGGGTATTTCTGTTACGGAGTCGTTACACAAGTTGAATGGCATCTTGCAGGTGATTTAAAAACATTGAAGTGTATGTTTGGTTTATCAAATGCAGCGAATGCAAAAGTTTCGTGCATATATTGCATACAAACTAGGAAGAAAGGGAAAGATGGAAAGAAAAAATGGCTTGCCAAGGAAGAATAACAAGGTGCTCCAACATGTGATCAACAAGTCATGAGAAATTGAAGTGGATCAAAACTGGCGCCCTATTTTGGAAATACCACTAACAAGGGTTCACTTTTGCACATTTCATTGTTTGGTTAGAATAATTGAGAAGGTAGTATATGAATATATATGATTTGCATACAAGATGTAGCCCATGTCAGAAGTTGATGCTACATGCAAGAAGGTAGAAAAAGTCATCTCTGAAGTTGGATTACATGGAGGCCAAGTAGAAATAAAAAAGGAGGGAAGAGTGGAAATATCCCTTGTAAATCATGCTTTGGCAGACCCAAGGCTAGGAAGTTTATATCTCCACCTCGAGATGAGGAAGGCAATATACTTGTAAAACAACTAGAGAAGTATGAAGCATGGAAAAAGTTGCACCTTGCTGTTCTTTGGATTGGAGCAGTGGGGGACGGACGAGGATTGCAAAGGCAAAAGTGTGGATACACCTAGATAGATTAGTATCTCCCTTAAAAAAATTGAGGTTTAGGGATAGTGATGCCAATACATTTAAAGAGATAGTTGCTAAATTTCATAAGTCCATGGTGGAGATATGGACTATAAACATCATAACACACTACATGGTTAGTATTGTCACCATTACAAAAAAAATCATCATTTCGAATTAGTTTGTGTTTCTAATCTCTCTTCTTATGTAGCATATACTTGAAGCACATGGTCCATACTTTGTAGATTAAGGAAGTTTGGCAATATGGTCAACTCAAGGCATGGAACGATTTCACTAGCAAGCTCACTATGCTTTTCAAAAGGAAACTAATCATGGAGGTGGCATCAATGATTCCAATTCTATGAGGCAATTATTACAATGGTGGTATAAGAGATCAGAGATATGATACGAGGAAAAAGAAAAGAAGTCTAAAACCTCTCAAGTAGAATTTATAAGTAGGGCAATATATGAAGTGAGAAATGGCAAGATATAAAAACAACATAGTGAAACAATGCCACACAGAATGGTTGGCAACCCAAGAGAGAGATGGCAAGAAATGGAGACCTGGATAAAGATAATAATTTTGATGCATTTTAAGTCCACGAGAGAGTACATGTACTAAGGATTTGACACATCAATACTCCTATCTTTAACGTGAGATGTTTTGAAAATTTTGTTTAAAATTTCGAAGGTTTGTCACTATATTATTCAAAGTTGAATTTGAACTATGTTTTTTAATTATGAAAATTTGATTTTGAAATTCTAAGACAAAGATATGAAAATTCAAAACCTTGGAACATTCTTTAGCCTAGAGAGAGAGGCATAAGGGGGGTGGTAGGAGACAGAGAGAGGTAAGGATGCGGTGGAGAAATGAAATGAAATGATAATTTTAAAGTTTATTTACACTAGAGTAAGTTTAAAAATTTCGTATTTAAGTCAAGCCTCTCCTTTCATTTTTTCCCATTACTCTTCACTCTACCCTCCACCTTTCTATCCTTCATCATCACAACCATGGCATGTTCCAAGCTTCCTATCAAGAAGGCACGTGCAAGAGTAAGAGCTCAACACTCTTCCAAATCTAGTGAGCGTACTATGAGTGACAAAGGTCCCTTGGTGGCTGACAACAGTGGCCCCACTACAGCTAATAATGGTGGCACTACTGTGGTCAACAATGGTGGCCCTAGTGTAGTCAATAATGCTGGCTCGCCATTGTCTAGAAAGGGTGGTCCACATACTCTAGTTGTTCCACCTCCCACTACTGCTCCAGCTGGTAATATATGTCCTCCAACACATAAGAAGAGAAGATGGAGACTAGGCACAGCTGTACTACGTGAGATAAGGAAATTCCAGAAGAATGCCAACTTGATTATTCCTAAGGCACCATTCTCTAGGTTGGTGCGAGAAATACTACAAGATCTGTAGTTAGGGCATCATCACAAGTTCTTTTCAATAAACTGGGCAAAGAATGTGGGGCGATGGTCAAGCCAAGCCTTGCTTGCTCTCTAAGAATCAGTTGAAAGTTACTTGATTGATCTAATGAGTGATTGTCAACTTTTAGCCATTCATGACTGACGTATCACTATTAAGCCCATAGATATGGTTCTTGTTCGTAAGATCCACAACAACAAGGATGCATTTAATCTTAATGTCAACAATATGCTTTGAGAAGTTGTTGGGAATAAAGGGCCATCGTGCCTTTTGTATGTACACGGGTGTGAATACACCCTTACCACATCTGTACTTTCATATATATCTATCTAAAACCTAAAGAGGTACACATGAAAAAATTGTACCCAAGAACATTATGCATCTCTCTCTCTCTGACTCTGATTCTCTACTCTTGCTCATGTTTTTCTCTCTACTTGACATTTTCATTGCAAGACATTGCATCGCCACTGCACATTGCTCACTTCAAACTAGTACCAGAGCATAAATTCAGATTTTTTGGGGAAATTTATGCCAAAAATTTGAGGATTTGTCTAAATTTGATGCCAACAAGACACAACAACGATATTTTTCTCAGAAATTGTAAGAATTTGTGACATTTTTTCTTCGACATTTGGGACTTTTCATGTACATGCAAGAATTGGGCTGAAAATCATGGTTGGCAGTAGCAATGATAGTAGTCATCTCATGCACATTAAGAAGCTTGAAGGAGCACATAACTTTGTAGTCTAGAAAAAACAATGCTATAATATCCTGTTGTAGAAAATTATGCAAAGCCGATTAAGACCAAAGGGGCAAAGCCTGCAGATATGGAACAGGAAGATTGAAATGAGTTAAATGAGCTTGCACGCTCAATCATCAAGCTATCTCTTGAGACATTTGCAATCACACCCATTATGGTCTCTTTGTATAAGGTAGTTCTGGGCTTAGGACATGTAGGCATACTGAATCCCATATGCACATAAATGAAAATTGCTACCCATCTGTTAACCCTCAAATGAACGAAGGTGGAAAATCCGAAAAAGCTAAAGCAGAAGACAAAGAAAAAGGCCAAGGCAAAGAGAAATGGAAGACAAAGATGCACAAGGAGAAAATTCTTAAATGAGGGAGAAAGGCACGCAAGGAAAAGCGCAAGTCAATACTTTAGTAAAAGAGTGCAAGTGCATCATGGTTTAATTCAAGGAGCGCTGGGCTCTCACCCATGCAATTTGTAAATGTAGACGGGCGGTTGGAAGGAAGCTAGGAAGATAGAAGGACAATGGGAAAAAGGGCCTAGGCCGGCCATGTAAAAAAGGGGATGATCGCCCAAAAGGGATTTAGGGTTTTGTATATAAAGTTGAAAAGTGAATGAGAAGCTCATTCTTGTGTGTGGCCAAAAGTGGCTCTCCTCTTCTTCTTCTTCTTCTTGTTCTTGCTTACTTGAGCTTGTGCTTGAGAGAGGGAGTGTGAGAGTGTGAGGTAGTGAGTGTATGAGGGTGAGGGACCAGGGAGGAGAAGCTCTCCATCTTCTCCTCTCTTCTTCTCTTCTCTTCTCTTCTTTTGTCTTGCTCGCGGCAATGGAGCTTGGAGCGTGGAGCTTACTTGAAGCTTGCACTTGGATCGTGGAGCTACCGGAGTGCGTGAGAGAGGATGTAACTCGATTGGCATGGAGTTAAGCTCACTACACCCGTAGATATGAATGGCACGTCGACTATGTGAGAGGTAGCCATTAGTGCTCGGTTTGGAATGCTTGAAACAATAAGCGGTCCGAGGGTCTTGGCGGTTGAGCAAAAGCTCCCACATTTTGGTTCCATTGCTGGGACCAACGGATTCAAGCCTTGAGCGCTTGCGCGCTTCTAATCGAGCATTGGAGTAGGGTTTTCCCCGAACCGGTACTTGAGGTAGATAGGTAGGAAGCGAGGGAGTTTGAAGAGATATTTGATCTTCTTAGCAAGTAGGTTTTTGATTTGTTGTTGAATATTAGAGTAGGACCATCCATCTCCATCTCCGGTTTTGATTTTTGTTGCATTAGGATAATGTTAGGATAGGAAAAAAGAAGGAAAACAGTAGGGTTTTCTATTGTTGTATAACAGGTTGAAACAGGGAAATAGGGGCACAAATTTGGATTTTTGGCTGGAAAAGCATAAGGGACTAATCTCTGAGGTCACAGAAGGCTAGGATGGGGCAATAAGAGGCCCAGGAAACCAGGACAGACCACATTTGATATTCTGCCCTCTGAGAAGAGAGTGAGCCTGAGAGCCAGGGAGAGAGAGAGAGACCTACGGGGAGATCGTCAGCGTGCTGGTTGATTCGAGCGCCACACCATTTTCAGGTACGCCAGGTGTTTCCCTCTGTGGCTTTTCATCTAATTAGGCGGCACGACACGATCGGTGAAGTAGACGTCAGCCTAGAGGTGTCTCGTGCAACTCGTGGGCCGTCGGCTATGCAGTCGGACCAGTTCATCCGAGTCCCAGAATAGGATTGCCCTATCTCTGGAGTTGGATTGTCCGACTCCGAAAATTAGACCTCTCCAAAAACCATTCGACTCCGAAAATCGAACCACCCTCCTGATCGGATTCCCACAGAATCGGACCAGTCCCAAATTCTTGATGAGTACTTGATGAGAGAATTAGCTGGTAACCCAGATGCAAACTTTAAGCCTCTTAAGAATCTCATAGAGAATCCAAAGTGGCAATGGACTAACTGCATCACCTAAATCTATTGTACAACTGGGCCCTCATTACGGATGAGAAAAGTCCTACAAACAAAAATCATGGGAATGATGAATAGTTTGAGTATGAGGATTTGGATGATGAGTGTGAAGATCAATGTCCCAATGGTGAGGAAAGTGAGGAAGAAACTGAAACTGCAAAATACTCTCCTCCCTAAAAACGTGCATGACTTACGCTCATTCCTTGGTCTTGCTAGTTTCTATAGGAAGTTTGTACGTAGTTTTTCATTACTTGCTTTACCACTAATCAAACTTCTGAAGAAAGGTATTGTCTATCATTGGTCCGAAAATCAACAGAAATCCTTTGACTTATTAAAACATGCATTAACCCATGCCCCTGTCCTATAGTTGCCTGATTTTAATAGACCATTCTTTCTAGTAGTGACCGATGCTAGTGGATCAGGAATAGAAGCTATACTTATGCAAGACAATCATCCTATAGCCTATTCTAGTTGTAAGGTGAAACCTTCTGAATTGAAATATTCCACATATGACAAAGAACTATTAGCAGTTGTACAAGCATTAAGACAGTGGAAACACTACTTAATGGGTTTAGAATTTATGATTAAGATCGATCAGCAAAGTATTAGACATTTACTTAGCCAACCCCAAATCTCTGACCATCATATCAAATGGGCCTCCTTTATTCAAAGTTTTCATCCTATCATTCAATACCAACTCGGAAAAGAAAATGTAGTGGCTGATGCATTAAGTAGAAGACCTACCATTCATAATATTTCTGTTATATCTTTTGATTCTTTGATTACTATGAAAAATACTTATCATCGGGATATTACTTTTCATGCTGATTGGAATAAATTAGTTCAAAATAATTTGATTCCTATTGATTCATTGTCATATAATGATGGATTTATGTTTTATGAAAAGAGATTGTGTGTTACAATTCCATTCCGATCTTTTGTTTTGAATGAAATTCATTGTCCCCCATATCAAGGTCACAGAGGTATCATATCTACTTTACGTACATTAACTGAAGATTTTTATTGGCCGCATATGGACACTGATGTATTTAACTTTGTTTCTGAATGTTTGATTTGTCAAAGAGTTAAGAGACATCATGGTAAACAGTATGGATTACTTATGCCTTTATCTATTCCATCTAAACCTTGGGAACAAATTTCTATGGATTTTATTACTGGTTTACCTAATACTAAATCTAACCATGATATGATTTGGATAGTAGTAGATAGATTTAGCAAACAAGCATATTTCATTCCATGTAAGAAAACTTTAACAGCATCACAAGCAGCACAACTGTTTTTTAAAACAGTTTTTACTAACCCTGGATTGCCAAAAGTTATTATTTCAGATCGTGATTCTAGATTTTGTAACAACTTTTGGATTACTCTGTTTGCTAACCTAGGCACAAAGATTGATTTCTCATCTACATTTCATCCTAAAACTAATGGACAAACAGAAGCCACTAACATCACAATTCTAGATCTTTTACGTGCATATACTATTTCTAAACCACAGATATGGGACACACATTTGCATTTATTACAGTTTGCATATAACAATACACCACACACATCTACAAAGAAAGCACCGTTTGAAGTGATTTATGGATATAGATTATCTACACCTGTTGCATCTTTGTCAAATAGAATTCAAAGTGCTGATGATATTGCTAGTATACATAATACTATTTTTTATGAGGTTAAAGATATGATTGCCAAAGCCCAGCAATCATATACCAAACAAGCCAACAAGAAAAGACAAGCAATGAATTTCAAAGTTGATGACTATGTTTGGTTGAGAATAGAAAAACGTAGACTACAAAGTGTAGATAGACACCCAGTTGTCAAATTAGCCCCTAGATTCTATGGACCATTTAGGATCATTCATAAAATTAATGACAATGCATTCAAGTTAGAATTACCACCTCACTGGAAAATTCACAACACATTTCACATTAGTTTATTGAGACCATTTAGAGGCCAATTACCTGTACACCCTTTTTTGAAAACCCACCTTTGTTAGAGAAAGAGACTGAAATACTTGAACCCGAAGCTATCATAGATACTGATTTTATGACCACTAGAACTGGCCGAAGATATTCTAGATATCTAGTTAAATTTAAGAACCATCCTGTAGAGGAAGCACAATGGATGCACGCTAGAGACTTAAATGCTTTCCCCACTCTGTTAGCTCCACATTGAGCTAATAGCAATTGAGGTCAATTGCTATCCCACCCCGGGGGTATGATGCCAGGAGGCATATTTCACGGTGGATTCCGTGAGGTTTTACGGTGGATTCCGTAAACTTTGATGACCGGGGCTCATACACAAAGTGGATTCTTTGTGCGAGAAGTTGATGGGGACGCTTGTCCTTTTCGAGCGTTTCATTAATTTAGTGTGTACATGGGTGATTCCATAGCGGGTGATTCTGCAAAATGTATATTAAATTAATAAACGTTTATGATTTTAGAGTGCGCACTCGTAATAAATTAAGGTTAGGATTTATTTCTAACTAGTTGATTTATTTATGTAGCTGAAGACTGCTATGTATTCACTTTTATCGGTTTAATTGTATTATTTTACTAACGATTGTGAATGCTTCAGTTGATGTGTAGAGATAGCAGTAGTGGCAGAGGAAAGCATTGGAGGATAGCAAGTATTCGATTTATGGATTATATTTTGATAGGCGCCACGCCTATATTTTGTCATGTCTATTTATTGAGGCATCGATTATTTATTATTATTTTGTATGTGTATGGACGCACGGTTATGTTATTTCTATTTGGACATTGTATTGGGCGTGCCAGACTCTTTGGGCACCGTCCATTAGCTTTATTCTTATTTTTGTGTTAAAGAAAACTCAAAAGCTAAAAGCTTGCTATTTTGTAAATTGGGCTATTATTTGAGCATGAAGATGAAATATACATAAAATACATGCTTTGTGGAGCGCTCACACAATGCATGGGGGGAGATTGCACCCAATTGGTCTCTTGCTCTTGTCATTCATGCTTTTTACCTTGTAATTTGTGCAAAAAGTAGAGTTCCATTATTCTTGGGGACCTTCCGACATTCACTACGTGAGCATACAACATCCGATCTGTGCACCAGTTGATTGCCCCTTACACCCCACCCCAAAATGGTATGGGTGAACGCATGAATAGGACCATTCAAGAAAGGGTCCATAGCATGCTTAGCCAAGTTGGCTTACTGCAGCACTTTTAGGCTGAGGCAGTTACTACTGCAGTGCATCTCATTAACAGGTCGCCTAGTAGTGGCATTGACTTTCAGGTTGCAAAGGAGGTATGGGTAGGTAAACCCCCCTCTTATGATCATTTGCGTGTCTTTGACTGTGAGGCATTCTGCCATGTGCCCAAGGACAAATGCAATAAGCTGGATCCTAAGAGTGTCAAATGCATTTTCATTGGCTATGGAGATGCAGGAGAGATGGGTTACTGTCTATGGGATTCATAGGTGCAAAAAGTGATCCGCAGCCATGATGTCATCTTTCATGAGGACAAAATGCATATGCAGCCTGAGAAAGTGGTTGAGGAACGTAGAGTTATCTTTCAAGAGGAGCCACTCGCTCCCATTCAGCTCGCCACTCCACGACTAGCTAGACCGCGTGCAATATCACATGATGCTCATGGCCCAGATGTTAGACATGCCGATGTTAGACAGGATGTCGATTAGGTAGCAGAGCCTGAATTGAGGCATTCTACTAGAGATAAACGACCTCCTGACCGTTTTGTGCCCTCTATGGATTATGTACTAGTTACAGATGTAGGAGAGCCTCTCACTTATGATGAGGCTATGCGCCGAGGTGATTGTCACTCTTGGGAGAGGGCTATGTAGTCTGAGCTTGACTCATTGCATAAGACTCAAAATTGGGATTTGGTTTCCTTGCCTCAAGGTAAAAAGGCTTCGCCATGCAAGTGGGTGTACAAGCTAAAAAGTAACCCTAGACACCCCAAGCCAGCATACAAGGCTCGATTGTTTGCTAAGGGTTTTAAGTAGGAGCATGGTGTTGAATTTGATGAAGTCTTTTCTCCTATGGTCAAGATGACCATCCTATGCTTAGTCTTGGCCTTGGTTGCACAGCTTGACCTAGACTTGTACCACATGGATGTCAAGACGGCTTTTCTACATGGGGACTTGCATGATGAGATTTACATGGAGCAGCCTAAGGGCTTTGCAGACCCTGGCAGGGAACACCTAGTGTGCAAGCTAAAGAAGAGTCTATATGGCTTAAAGCAGGCACCTAGGGAATGGTACCATAAGTTTGATGCATTCATGCAATCACAGGGCTACAGCCACAGTGCTATGGATCCGTGCTTGTACACAAAAAAAGTCAGTGACGGTTCTTTACTCATTTTGGTACTCTATGTGGATGACATGCTTTTAGTAAGGACAGCTCATGAGGAGCTCGATGCTCTTAAGGCTCAGCTCAAGAAGAGCTTTGAGATGAAAGATCTGGGACATGTCTCTCATATACTTGGTATGCGCATCACGTGCGATAGATCTCAGGGACTCCTCTATCTGTTATAGAGGGAGTACATACATAAAGCCCTTGAGCGCTTCCGCATACATGATGTTAAGCCTATTGGCTGTCCATTACCTTCTCATGTGAAGGTTTCACAGGCCGATTGTCCATAGACCAATGAGTAGAGGGCCGAGATGGCCAAGATTCCCTATGCATTAGCTGTGGGCAGTCTTATGTATGCCATGATAGCCACCCGTCCAGATATTGCTTTTGCAGTTGGGGTTGTGGCACGTTATATGGCTACACTTGGCAAGAAACATTGGGATGCTATGAAGGGTATCATGAGGTACCTAAAAGGCACAGCATATATGTGTCTTTGTTATGGCAGCCAGGATATAGGAGTCATGGGGTACATTGACTCTGATTATGCAGAACACGCAGATAGTAGAAAGTCCACTATGTAGATATGGAAGTTGAATGCTTGTACAAGCACATCTCACCATCAGTCTAGAAAACCTTGGACCAGACAATGCAACAAGATGCCACCACCATAGTAGGAGGAGCTTGCACCTAAGCTTGAATAATCTACTAATCTTGACACAGTCCAAAAGAAGTATACCTTGTAGAAGAAGTCTAAGGAGGAGGGCAAATATTGGCACACAGAGCTAAAAGAGACAAGTCAGCACACAGAGACAAAAGAGTGGAGCTTTACTTCAAATTATGTGCCAAAGTGGAGCAATTGAAAGGCCGATTGATATCATGCACTCAGAGGCCATAACATCCAAGCACATGATGCACATCTAATCTCTATAGGATGATGCTAACTAACAAGATGAGAAGATTGAGCATTCGCTATAGCATCTCCTAGTGGCAAGGGTGGAGCACAATCATCTCTAGCAAGTAGTGCGGATTAGCGCCTACTACTTGGAGATCCTAGTTGTCAAAATCTATGCTCATTGGATTCTATAGTGTCTGCACTAGAACAACATGGACCTATGGATTTAGCCAAACTACCTCCACTATTTCTCACTTTGACCCTTACCTCTGACATCTGCCAGACTATGCTCCACCCAAAACTAGCAACCCTTCCCATCCAATTCTACCCATTTTGTCCAATCTGCCACTATCAACTTCGTTGAATCCTAGTCCCAACCCACTGCCCATACAATTAGAAGCTACAGAGGATGCACTTGCTCCGAAAGATGAAGGTGCCATAGAAGAGTGACTCATGTGGATTGGACTTCTCCATGTGTGTCACGTGTCAGGCAGCATAGGAGGGCTTACTTGGTGGCCCAAAATAGCATTCATGGAATGATAGCTAAAAGAGGCCATAAGCATTGAGGCAAGCGACAGAAATGTTAGAAGTCAGTGAATTGGCTATATATTATGGTAGATGGACTTTATGAAACCATGGCCATCAAAAGCTATAAAAGGATTAGATAAGAAGTGTCGTGTTCCTCTCCTCTCTTCTTCTTCTCCGCTTTCCTATGCTCGACTAGCCATTATTTCTTCTTCCTCTTTACTTTCTCCTTCAATCCTATGTTTGGGTCCAAACCTTTCCCAAACTCTAAGATCACTCTTCACACTCCACACAATGCAATGTTGTGATGGTAGTCAAGATGCTCTAGTCCATTGTCATGTATTTCTTATGAGTAGTTGCCCCTTTAGGATGTACTCTGTATTCCAATGTCTATTGTTGAACCCTGCAAAATCCTAGTGGAATATATAAGCATTTCTTTTCCTCTAAATACTTTCCTCAATAGTGAAAATGGTAGTCTTTTCTTTTGGTATGCTCTATTGTTGAGTTCGCAATGCTAGCATAGCCTTGTGTTGGTTCCGAGTATGATAAAGCTCTACTATTTTGGAGAGCTTGTGTAGCGTATTTGCACTTGGTGACCACAATGGAAACTTGGACTCAATTACACGCAATAAGAAACAATCCACTATTGCACTATTGGGGCACATAGGCAAAGGTGTTGCTATGGTATTATGTGAGGTGGCTTGGATGCAATAGCTACTTGATGATTTAGAAATATAAATAGACCACTTGTATATTATGTGTGTTCTACTCTCTCTTTATTCTTAGTAGACTATTATAGTGAAGAAGAAGAAGAAGAAGAAGAAGAAAGACTCGGGTTTTCACCTTCCTATCTTGTGTGCATTCTTTGTGTGTTGTGTGTTTTGCAATAGCTTAAGCTCCCTCTCTCCCCTTGATCTTATCAGGTTACGACTACAAGAATATGCCACATAGAAGAAGAGGTGTATCTATTGCAATTGCAGCATGTCATGCCATGGAAAGGTGATTTGAAGGTGTTTTAAAAAAGTAAGAAATAAGGTTGTTGGGATACAAAAAAAATAACTTCAATCTCAAGATAATGTGTATCTTTTACAAGTTCTTTTCCATCTATAATTTGTAGTTGAATCTAGAGAATATTAGTCATTTTGACTATCATTCTTTGATGGAAATGAGCCTTTTCTTTCATAGTTTAAATGGCTTAGGGCAGAGTGGCATATTTCTATCAAAATCAATCTTTACCTTTAGTTCCTCAAGTATTGCATACACATTGTCCATTCCTTGACTAGCTTCTTCAATTTTCATTTTCCCTTTGTGATCTCTTTCTTAGGTTTCATGTTGTTGGAGTAGATTTTCCTCCTCTTGTTTTACCAACATAAGTCATTTTTAAATGTATCGAGAGGATCGCTTAACCAAATTTTGAAACAAATCTCTATTTCTATTAATCTAGATATTCCAAAGAAAGGTTCCTCTAATCCAATTTTAGATGCAAGGGGTAATCCCATAGATTTCACCCAGTAGTACTTCCTCCCAATTGAAGGATGTTGGGTGAGCTTGTTGAAATAGTACCTACATGTAGACCAACATATTATGATTAGTTTTATAGTTAATAAAGAGATGAGGATTTATTTTAGTTTCTTGTTTGCATCATACACACAATCCAATTTGTAACCCGTGTTCTATGCTCTTGCATTGGAAAATCGGGCTTTATGGATTATAAACCATTGCAAACAAGAGTCTTTCCCTTGGATTGATCTACTCAAAACATTTCGGAATCTATATTCCCATTTGTGGCCCATCCTAGATGTCATCTCTTGTTTAGCTTGTGAATAAGGTATATGTTCTTGGCCTCAAGGGGGGGACTAGAAGGAGAGGTGTATTTGTGTTCCAATAGAATCCCAAAAGGCTAAACTTGATATGCGTGCTAATTTCTTTCTTTAGATGCTGGTTTCATAGAGAGTCCTCTCATTGACCATTTCTAGTCTATGATCATTAAGGTGGAACCTAATTTTCATTTGTTCGAGTTCCATCTAGTCCCTTATTTCATGGTTCCATAAGTCCTCCCACCTTGTTATTCCCTTTTTGAATATTGTATAAGCAACCTAAAGCTACTCATACTCAACATGAGAGAGGAAACATCTAAACCAAAAAAAAATCTAGCCAACACTCGGGAAGATTTGATGTGTTGACATGGATAATAGAATTGAATATTTAAACCATGCAAACCAAATATTTTTGGAAAGTTGGAAGTAGTCCTTGACAAATAGAAGGGAATATTTAAACCATGCATGCCAAATATTTTGGAAAGTTGGAAGTAGTCCTTGACAAGAACTTTGACTGTACTAAAAACTATAGTTGGGTTGAGTGCTTTCCACCTAACTAGAGGTGCCCTCAACTTTGAAATGAGAAGAACTATGATGTAGCAATATTGCTAGTTTTCCTTATGGTATATGAAGCTCCTAGCAACCCACTTAGTATCCATCCTGTGGCTATTTGGTTTAGATCTAGAAAACCCAAATCCCCCCCCTTCTCCAAATTTTTTATTAATATAAATCTACTCTCGAAAACTTTAGGTAATTTAGAATTTTCATTATCTTTAGACTAGAGAAAGTTCCTAGAAAGATTGTCTAATTGTTTTAACCTAGAAGCAGCAAATGGTTTCCAAAAAGATAAAAAGTACAAAGTAGTTGGGATAACTACATGCTCTACATGCTCTAGGACTATTACCTATCCTACTAAGTTGAACTATAAACCTTTCCATATTTCAAGTTTTCTCTTAAGTTTTTCCATTACCTAATCCCATCTTTGTTTTAGAGAGACTCCAAACCCCACTAGAATCCCTAGGAGTCTAAAGATTTTTCCCTCCTCAATCTCTTTGTACCCCTCTTTTAGTAGCCATTCTATATGGTCCCTTGTTTGTGTTTTAATCCCCATTTTAGTAGAGCTTATTTTCAAAGTCACAAGCTAAACATAATGTTTTTAAACAATTTCAAAATTTGTTGATTGAAAGAGGATCATTCTTAACCATTCCATTGGTATCATTTGCAATCTCAGTAAGAATCATTTATTTGTTACCTAGTAGGAGAATACCTTTTATATTTCCTTTCCTCACCTCATCTTCAACAAACTAGCCTAATGTGTTAGCAACAATGGTGCCAAGGGGTCACCCTATTTGATCGATCTTCTCTATAAGAAGGTCCATCTGATTGATCTTCTAAGTGGTGCCAAGGGGTAACCCTATCTTATTGATCTTCTTAGTAGGAAGGTCTCAATATTCTCCATTCATTGCCACCCTTATTATTGCATTAGCAAAGAGGAAACTTACATATTTGATAAATCTTTTAGAAAGCCCCATATCGAATAAAGATTGGAAGATGAATGTATAGTCAGACATGTCATAAGCTTTGTCAAAATCACTTTTTTGAAAAATTTTGATGTGTTTTTTGGCCATGTTCAAATCATTCCCATGTGTTGATTATAGAATCCAAGATGTATTGTCTTTTAATAAACCCTTTTTGTTCACTATGAATCCAGTAATGCAAAAGTGGTTGGCAAGAAGCCTTACTAGTGTTTTTGCAAACACTTTGAATGCTGATGTCTGATGGGTCTCCAATTGTTTAGGATGCCTTTATCCTCTCTCTTATGTATCATTTTAATAACTCCATTGAAACTACTATGTAGAGCTTCAAATCTCATGGCTTCTTTCCATATGGCTAGCAAGGGTGAAATTAGGAATTCCTTGAATTCTTTAAAGAATTCTTTTGGGAGTCCATCTAATCCAAGGCTTCTTCCATTAGCAAGTGAGTCCATTGTATTTGCAATCTCTACTTGAGAGATCTCTCCTTCTCATATATTAGTTATTGAGGGAGGTACAACTTTTTTCCCAGTTCTAGGTATTTGGCCTCTAAATGTTGTAACAACCTTTGAGTTCTTAGTTGGGTTACTAAATATGTTTGAGAAAGGGTTTTTGGTTATTAAAAGGTTTTCTTTGTTATGTTTTGCATGTGTGCCATATGCTTTTCTTAGTACGGGGATGATGTCCTTTTGATGTTCGGCCTTTACGATGGAGAACATTTATTTGATATATTTATCCACATTTCCAACCCACTAGCTCCTTGTGTATAGTTTTATCTTTGTTACATCTTCTCCTTCTATTTGTCTTAAATATTGTCTTTATTGAGATAGCTCACCTTGAGGATGGGCAATGCATCTATTTACTTCTAGCTCCAATAAGGTATGTTATGTTGAGGAGCAAGAACATAATATTAGTGAGTTTGGGAATTTCCCAATTCCTATTTTTTTAATACTAAAAAGGTCGCACCCGGATAACATGCCCATAAGTTTCTCAAAACCATATGATGTGACCTATCATTGGAAATCACTTGAAAAATGGAATCTATTGAGCTATAGAGCACTCGATTCGGAGTTATAGTGTTCAAGTTATGACAAATCCAAAGATTTGACCACGTGCCCCAAACTTATGGAAAATTCCCATATTCCCCAATATGGTGTTCAAGCTCATTTAGCTCACCCGACTTATCTAGTTGTATCTTAGCTATACAGTGTGTGTGTGGTCAATAAGTTGAGTTAGTAACTCAACCATAGTTGGAATCTTAGTTAATTGTAGACTTAGATTAAAACACTATAGTGTGTCATTTTTAGAGTGTGAAAGACTATGAACAATAATGAAGAAGAAGAAGGATGAGAGCATACTACTATGTTCTCTACTCCAACTCTTTGCCTCTATTCTCTCCCTTATCCTATAACATGGTATTAGAGCCAAGTTTCACATTGCACGAGAGTAGTGGAGCTTAATTCAACCTTCAGCTTGAGAAGAACCCTACGGGGATTCATTAGAAACCATAGCCTACTTCAAAGTGGTATGCATCAATGTGCTTTGATCTTTACTCTTGATAGAGTCTATTGAGGCTTTAAGGAGTGATTCAATGGCATGTAATGGAGTCCTAGAGGTGATCATTATTGCTAGCATTTTACTTCAACATTTATTATGAACCTGGCTTGACATTTCTTATCAATTGGGACAACACCATAGCTAACAAGGCAAGTACATTAAGTCTTAATGTTCAAGGGTGTAGTGCATACATGTACCTCAGGGAAGTTACTATATGTATATCCTATACATCAAGTGCATTCAAGGCCTATTTATAAATATCCTTATCTTTGAATTTTTCTTGAATCAAACATAACCCTTTTCTATTCAGTCTGTAAACAACCCCCTTATATTACATCCTTTTGTATGTAAAAAATGGTATTTTAAAAAGATCTTATTTTGAACCCATGTGATAAACACATATATTCATGAGTAAATTATGTGAGACACGTACTAGAGCATATCTTGCCTAATGGAGTGATCATAATGGGCATTATGAGTTGTAACTGTTGTACTTGTTGGTGTGGAGCTCACAGAAGCTTGGGGTGTTGACCATTAATGCTTGGATGATGCCATATAGTTGATGGATGGCCTATGGATGCTCATGAGCACTAAATGCTCAGTTTTGGACTCATTCATAGCTACATTAATAGGTATATTGGTTGGTCATAGCTTGTGTGAAGCTTCTTGGTCACTATTACTTGATGTAGATACAAGTATTGATGCTCACATGTCTATGTATCGACTTCCAGATGTTATGACACATCTCTAATAGGTCTTGAGGTTGTTTGAAGTAGATAATAGCTTGGTTATACAAAGACTTTATTGTTGATTGCTTCAAACCTCTTGTCTGTCTCAATGGATATAGGAAGGCTCTTCTTCATATATACATAATTCTTTATGCAATCAATGATATCTACATGATATGCCACATCTTACAAATGTTATGGTAGATGTTTAGAGATGTCTTTGTATGTTATTGAGTTGAAAGACAATTGGCTAATGTAGAGTTTTTACTATCATTCACTCTAGGAATGAAATTGTCATGAAAAGTGGCATACCTATGTTGGTTGACTGAAGGTTTTTGAGATTCTACACCATGGACAAGAAAAGGTCAGGGTCAATACAAGACTATGTCATAGAAATAAAGACAATTGCTGATTAGTTAACATTTGTTGGATCTAAAGTCAATGATGAAGATCTAGTTACAGTTACATTGAATGGTCTTTGACCAGAGTATAAGTCTTTTGATACATCTATATCAATACAATTAAAAAATGCCTGATTTTAATGAGTTGGTTGCTTTACTCCTTCATGAAGAGGTTAAGCTTGGATTAGTTATAGGCTTAAGTAGCTCAAAAGGTAGAGATATAATATTTTACTCACATCAAAGAGGCCAAGGTAGCCGTGGGTAGAGGGTAAACTCATGGTTGAGAGACTCATCGAAATGCATCTCAAAATGTGAATAATTTAGTAGGTACAAAATGCTAGCGATGGTGGATACTTTTGAGCAAGGGGGAGATCCAACTCTAGAAGTAGAGGCTCATGGCAGCCTTAGAATGCACATGAGAATGCAAATAAAGATAAGGGTTGCCACTACTATGAAAAGTATAGGCATATTGCTAAGGAATGCTAGAATAATAAAGAAAATCAAAGTGGCAAGTAATAGGGACATTATACTACATCTAGTCATATTGAGGATGCTAGTATTGATAGGTTATTTGCTATGAGATATGTTTAGAAGAATGGCACTGAGGTTGATAAGTCAGATGATGTCTAGTACATTGATTCAAGAGCTTCCAATCACATGACTCTGCATGGTGAATGGTTCACTGATATGGTTCCTAATAAGCATGGTTATGTTTGTGTAGGTGATGATACTCAGCACAACATTGAGCATAAGGATGTGATTCCCTTGGTTATACATGATGGTCAGAAGAAGATTTTGCACAATGTCTTGCATGTTCCTTCTATCATTAAGAATATGCAATTAGTTGGGTAGATGACTATTGAGCAAAATTTGTAAGTGCGGCTCAATAAAGATGGATGTTTTATTTAGGAGTTTGGAAATGGTTGTAAGTTGATTGCTAAGGGAAAATGGCATGGTCCGATGTTTACTCTGTATGCTAGTCTCCCCTAGCTGAAATTGGCTATATTTTCATGTGGACAAGATGCAATTAGAGATCTTGAGATCTAGCATAATAAGATTGGTCATTTTAATATTCAAAGACCGAATAATATGTAGAAGAAGTAGCTAGTTATAGGCTTGCCAAAGTTTACATGCACTGATTTAGGTCATGTTTGTGATGCATGCAAATTCTGCAAGCAATCTCGGTTTCCATTTATGAAACATGTTTGGAATAGCTCTAGGCCACTGCAATTAATTCATTTTAATGTTTGGGGGCCATCCCATAATGCTACTCTTGGTGGATCAAGATATTATGTGACATTCATTGATTCAAGATTTCAGTTAGTATACATGGGTGTATATCTTGAAGCATAAAGGTGAGGTACTTGCTATATTTAAGGACTTTAAGTGGTAGGTTTAGAAATAATTTGATTGCTCGATCTCTTGCTTGAGATCTGATAATGGTGATGAATATATATCCAATGAATTTGATAGATTCTTGGTAGAGAATGGCATTCGCAAGCATCTTACTTGTAGTTACACTCCACAACAGAATAGAGTAGCAGAAAGGAAGAATAGGGTTCTTATGGAAACTGCTTGTGTGACGCTTAATGAGAAGAATATGCCAATGTATTATTGGGCTAAAGCTGTTATGATAGCTATGCATGTGTTGAATCATACTACAGCAAGGATTCATGACATGACACCATGTTAGAAGTTGTATGTACCTAAGCTTGACATTAGCCATTTGAAAGCCTTTGGCTACATTGCATATGTACACATTCTATATGAGAAGAGAGGAAGTTGGATCTTAAAGCACATAAGTGTGTATTCATTGGCTATGCTCAAGAGCGGAAAGGGTATAAATGCTTCAATCCGTATACATGGAAAACAATAATCAGCAAGATGTTATCTTTGATAAGTTGGCATTGTGATATGGCTCACTTGTTGTTATTCCACATGATGTATCTTCAGATCATGTATCTATTGCGATTTCATAGTAGAGTACTACTATGCCTTGGCCTACACGTGATGTATCTCCAAGTGTTTTTCCTTGGACTAGCAGGTTACGTAGTCATGTATCACTATCCACATTGACAACACTATGTCAGTGTCAATGGGGAGAAATGAGATAGAAGGCAAAGGAAAAGAGAAAGTTCTTGATGATGCACCTGAGATTTTGACTTCTAGATATGACTCGATGGAAAACTTGGATAGTGAGCTTGGAATTCTATCTGTATATACTCCTAGAGTTAGGCAAACTAGATATGTACCGCCTCATGAAAGAGGGGAATCGAGCAATCCACCACAGTTGAGACAATCATAGAGAGTGAGATACCCTATTGACAGGCTTACGCATAGTGGATTTCCAACAAAGCATTATGCATATATGACAAAGGTCATGGAACACAAAGAGCCTGCTACATTTAGTGAAGCTATCATGGACAAGATTTGGTGTAAAGCAATGTATGAGGAGATGAATGCACTTGCTGAAAATCAAACTTGGAAATCAGTTGCATTGCTTGACGGTAAGAAGTCAATTGGTTGTAAACGGGTTTACAAAGTTAAGTGCAAGTCTAATGGCAGTATTGAAAGGTATAAAGTAGGTTAGTGGTGAAAGGCTATGCACAACATTATGGTTTGGACTATGAAGAGACATTCAACCTTATTTCCAAAATGTCAACTATCAGGGACAATGATTGCATTGGTTGCAGCAAAGGGCTAGAAATTACAGCAAATGGATATTAAGAGTGCATTTTTGAATGGAGACTTTGAAAAAGAAGTATTCATGGATTAGCCGAAAGGGTATGTGCACCCATAGTATCTGAATTATGTTTCTAAGTTGGAAAAAGTAATCTATGGACTAAAACAGGCTCCAAGAGCCTAGCATGCACATATTAATACTTACTTGGAGAGTTTTGGATTTGCAGTTAGCATGGTTGATCGTAGTTTATTTACAAAGAAAACGGATGCATGACTTGTGGTATTAGTCATCTATGTAGATGACTTGATCATTACAGGAGATGATGATATTGGGATACAAGATGTTATGACCATGCTGAAAACTGAATTTGATATGAAGGATTTGGGAGAATTGAAGTTCTTTCTTGGTATTGATGTTGCAATTTTAGCTAATAAACTATGGCTGATGCAAATACAATATGCATGAGATGCTGAAGAAATATGGCATGACAAATTGCAAACCCTTGGATACTCCGTTGGATCATAATACTAAGTTGGATGTGAATATTGGAGCTAAAATTTTAGACATTAGTATGTACATGCATATGGTAGGAAGTCTCATCTATCTTACCATCACTAGACCTGATCTTAGTTACTTAGTTGGACTTATCATTCAGTTCATGCAAAAGCCTAGAAAACCCCACTCGGATGTATTAAGGATAATTATGTGATATATCAAAGCTACAATAGACTATGGACTCTTGTATGAGAGTGGTAAGCACCTAAAGCTCATGGGATATACTGATGTAGATTGGACAAGTTATCCATATGATAGATGGTCTACTAGTGGGTATGCATTCAATCGTGGTAGTGGAATGATTAGCTGGAGCAACAAGAAGCAACCGATTATCTCACTCTCTAGTATTGAGGTAGAGTATACAACTGCCGCATTAGCAGTATGTGAGATTTCTTGGTTGCTGAAGTTGGTGCTCGGGGGGGTCACTCATGAATATATGTATATATAACATGAGTTCAAAATAAGGGATTTTTAAAACACCATTTTTATACATTTTTTACATACAAAAAGGTGTCATATAAATGGCTTACTTACAGATTGAATAGAAAAGGGTTGTGTTTTATTCAAGAAAAATTCACAGATTAGGATATTTATAAATAGGCCATGAACGCAGGTTATATAGAGAATATATATATATAGTGAACCCCTCGAGAGTTGGTGACACTTTTGGGTATTCACATAGTCGCTCCAATCACATTGTAGTATGGCAATATGAGTAGTGTACTTCTCGCTATGAATCCTACGTATCATGCTAGAACAAAACACATAAGAGGTACACTATCACTTCATACGAGAGATGGTCCTTGTAGGGCAAATAGATCTCTTGCATGTCAAAACCAAAGACCAAGTAGCTGATATCTTTACCAAGTCACTAAGTGAGGATAAGTTCAATCACTTTATATTGTGGCCCACATGTGTTTCATCATAGCTGCCCCCACTATGTTTCAAAGCTTATGGCTTTCTTCATCCATACATCCTCTAGCACCAAATAGGGGACACCTCATATCCAGTACATATGTGCAATGCACAAGAAGCTGCTGGCAAAATATAAGAGTTGGGAGATTTAAGAGAATGAACCAAAGCTGTGCGGTTTTAGTACACAAGAAGCTATCGACAAAAGGTAGAGTTGGGATGTTTAAGAGTATTAACCACAACTATGCATTATTGCAATACACAAGGAATCAATTGTCCATTTGCTTTGCAATTGCAGGGATGCAACGATTGTTTAGCACAATATGAGAGATTGGTTTCGAGCAGGACTGTATGACTATTATAGATGAGGCCCAATCTTAAGACTAATGCTCATCTAATATATAGCTCTAAATAGGTAGGTACATTTACATTGGCATAGGTACTTGTTGGGATGAGGCCCCATCTTAAGATTGAGCCTCATCTAATTAATAGCCTAAATAGTTATCTAATTATTTAGATGAAACACGATTATCCCATTGTAAGGATTTCACAAGCCATAAAACGCATAAATCCTGTCATATATTAACCGTTCTTAAATGAAATTGAGACCGTGTTGAACCAAGTTCTTTTTTATTGGAAATTGCTTCAGATTTTTACATAAGCATCATCTGTCACTAAAGTTTCTTGACCTTGCTTCAAAATTGGCACTTGAATAACTGCCAGAATTTCTCAATGTGCGTCTTATGAAAGGTAAGGAGCTAGATATCATCCCCTATTGTACATGTCCTTGGGGTATAAAAGAGTCACTCAATGGCAGCAAAAGGTAGAGTTTGGTCTCAAATGTATATAAACCTCATCTAAGGTGATACATACATGCCCTACCCCCTATGTTCTCGGGGGGGTGAAAATTTAGTCAATGGCAGCCGGAGGAGAATGGAGTGTTGGGTGTGCTAATAACTACTTCATACAGGTTGATCCACAGGATGAGAAGAGATATGGCTTGGTTGATTGCTATAGATCTGTCTGGTTGATTGAGGCAGAGGTATTATGGTGGTTGTTCTAATGACTAAAGGTTGATTGCCACGGATCTGTCTGGTTGATTCAGGCAGGCCTCTAAATGTTCTATAAACAACTGATTTTCCGAGCCGTTGCTCATGATCACTGTTCCTGCTAACATAATCCATTCTCGTGTCGCATGCGAGCACCCCATGAATCTGCAGTTTGAGCTTTAATGCTACTCCTCAGCCTCAACTCAGAGAGTTGAAATTCCCATTGTGACCTCCAGTCCGAAGGCTGAGCATCCTGCAATTCAATCATTGCAATGTCAGAATTAGATCTCTATGGTAAGTCTATGCTTATTACCATAGGACAAAATCAAAATCATATATAGCCAGCTTCAAAATTTGCATATCAAGAACTGGATCCAAATTGCCATCATGCATCAATCGCCCTCAACCCCACAATCACACATGAGATTGTAATAAGCAGGATCACACACACTGAAATTTGACAATGACAGTACTGCGACCAACTTTGATAGGAATCTGACTGCCTTCAATGAAAGTTATGCATGATACGCCGAGATAGTTGATGCTCCGGTTGTTGTCTTACATATCAACAGTCGCTCTCATACATACTGGCAGATGCATCTAATTTTACTTATAGTGAATGTTGCCTATAGTGAGCATCCCAATAGAGGAGGCTTTTCTACACTTTCAGAAATGGTGATGCATAGTGGACTGTTTTCAATCAGGCAAGCATAATAAATAGTCTGAACCATGCATCATGGTACATAGAACAAGGCAAGGGTAAAACCATCATGCACCATACTATGGGACAGACTATCATGATGAATGAGTAGAAAACATCACACAACATCATATAACAGGGAAAACTATAATGATAACTAAGGTATTTTGGAAGCACCCAATACTGTGTTAACAGGAAAAGCTGTCATGATAACCAATCACACAACACTATGTGACAGGAAAAGCTATCATGATAACTCAGTAAAAACAATCGCACAATACCATGTGATAGGAGAAACCTATCATGATAACTAAGCTTAATGTGACAAGAAAAACTATCATGATAATTGAGCTCAAGAAATCGGAGAAAGACATACCATCTGGCTGCGCATCCAGGGCCGCTTTCCTGTCGCTGAGGCAGGTATCCTGCTCATTTCCATGGCATGGTCATAGATGGCACGCTGCCTCGGGTCGGAGAGAGTCTCGAACGCCTCCTGGATTTCGATGAAGCGGCGGGTGGACTCTTGGGCTTGGTGAGGGGGGCACACATCAGGGTGATACTTTCTGGCCATCTGCCTGTAGGCCTGCTTGATATCTGCGAGGCTCACGCCTGGGCCGGAGAGCTCCAGAAAGTCATAGAGGCTGCGTGATGTGGCGGGGCAGCTGCGCACCGCTCCGGACGCGCGGGCGCGGAGGGGGAAACGCACGACGGAATTGCGGGCTCTGGGGCAGGGAGACGGTGTCGACAGTCGGAATTCAGAGCAGAGATGGTGATGGTGAGATGAAGATGGCAGGTAGGAGAGGGTGTCAGAGGGCAGCATGCTTGAGGGCTATGGAGGCTGATAAAATCAGGACTGCAGGGATGGCTATGGCAATCTCTCTCTCTCTCTCTCTCTCTCTCTCTCTCTGTCTCTCAAGCCCTGTATCCTGTATGGGTACTGGAAAACGGCGACTCTTTCTCTCTCCACCCATAAAACACACACACACCCACATATATATATATATATATATATATATATATGCTTTTTACAAAATTTATCATTTGAAACGCACATATATGCTTTCTATATATCAATTTCTATAATTTGAAATTAGAGATAATTCGATCGTTCATTGAACATTCCACAAGGTCCCAGACAGAATCTGATCCTTTTTTAATGTCAAACAATATTTAATTCCATAGAATTTCGTCAATGGATAAAGACTCAAAGAGAATCAGATTTCGTAATCCTCAAGGGCCAAGACAGCAAGAGGCAACCGTGGTGTGCCCCTTTTAGCTAATAAAGGCTAATGAACACGCCAGCAAAACATTATTTCCTCAAAACATTATTTCCTAAGGTTTGATTGCGTCTCTATAAAGTGCTTTTCTTCTACGTTAGGCTTGCTTTACATCTAAAAGTTTGACCCCCTAGAAGTTTCAACCAATGTGATGTTTAAAGCTAACAATTTTAACTTTCCATGCTTTTCAAACATTGAGATGTTTCACATTAATAGTTTTAACTTTTCATGCTTCAGACATACGAGTCATGAGGGCATCCACAGTTTGCATAGGGTCTTCGGCCTTCTATTATTTGGGTAGCTCAAGTGATTATCACCGTCCATGGGTTTGACCTACGCAGTCCCAACCACCCATCTCCTTCACAACATTAGTTGAAGGGATTCGGATCAAACACAATCAAACACTCCAAAGATCTTAGTGCTCAGTATCCTCAATTTGAACTACTGCATAACAAATTGCAAATCAACATCAAAGTGACATATTGAAGCTCAAATTCAAGACCTAAGTTTTCATAAAGCTTTTGTGAAATCTTAGCATGAGTTCAAAATTCGAGCATTACCCCCCCCCCCCAACACATAAAATTTCCTATGCAGTGATTGTATTTTGGCCCTTTTACATTCTACATAGGGCACTTGGTATGTTCTCATTTCAAAAAGGTTCCTCACGCAAGCTGGACAAGTGAAAAAGGTTGAAATCTAAGAACACATGATGCAATAAGATCAAATCTAGAGTCGACCTATTTCAATCCAGCCTCTAGTGGTCACCCATTGATCCATGTCTATGATATCAAGGCTCAAACCTAGTGATGCTCTATGTGCAAGGCTACACCTTTACCAAATAGTGGCAACAAAATGATACCATTGTTGTTACATGTTAACCACACCCTTGCAAAATGGAAATTGAAATTGCCTTAATATTTTAACCTCTCACAAAGATACATATGATGTCTAAGAACAAGAATCTTGAGATATGTTTATGGCTCATCTTCTAATAATCTCTCAAAGCTTTAGGAAATTTCTCTAAATAGTTGGCACTCAAGTTTGCAATCCCAAACTTTCTCTCCATAGCTTTTGATTCCATTACTCCATGTTTTGGACAAAAGAGTCAGTGTAGCTTGTTTCAATTCCTCCTCAAATCCATAGGCCTCACCCAAAATACCTAATCAAGCATTGCAAAAAGAAAGGTACTTGGCCTTATCCAAATGTAAAACTTCTTGGATATTGTTATACTTATGTTTTATTACAGGCTTGAAAACCAAGGTACTACCTCAAATTCTTAATCAAAATATCTAATCAATGTAATAGAAGATTTTAGTCACAACAAGGGAGGAAGTTTCCTAAAATTCTTTCCATGATGATTGACATAAGTCTAATTTACATATCACCTCTAACATTATGCTACCAATGCCTTTTTAATATTCATATACAATTAGTCTAAATGCAAAGTTCAAATGATCATGTGTGTTTTAGGATAGCATGAAATCATGAAATAACAACTTGAGAATTCATTTTAACATTTTGCAAGTCTTACAAGCCTAATGTCTACTTGTCTAAGTAGAAGACATTAAGTTGGCAAGATTAAGGATCCATAACACAAGATCAACATGTCCAACCATGGGCCATATTGGGAGTTTGAGTCTACCATAATCAAGTTTCCACATTTTGGCTATTCTTCATTGTCATCATATTTTATTAATAATTGGAAGGCCAACACTCACAAGTTAGTTATTAAGTTTTGAAATCCCAACTTGCCACCAACTTATGTCCTTATAAAGCCCTTATAGTGTACCAATTCCTTGTCACATGTGTACTTTAGGGACATGTGCACGTGCTACATCTGTGGATGTGTAAAGCAAATACATGTGTAGGTGCAAACATGTATGTCCGTGTCTATGTGTGTACATACACTACACACAAACAAACATGTGTAGAATAATGCCTACAATGTGTGTGTGTGTGTGCGCGCGCGCGGCGCGCATGTGCGTGTGTGCATGCGTGCGTGCGTGTGTGTGTGTGTGTGTATGTATGTGCACACACGCATGCGCATCACACTCACTCACACATGCATGCATGCACACGTGCGTGCGTACACACACATATACACACACTCTCTCTTGTTTGAGAGAGAGAGAGAGAGAGAGAGAGAGAGAGAGAGAGAGAGAGAGAGAGAGAGAGAGAGAGAGAGAGAGAGAGAGAGAGAGAGAGAAATAGAGTTTTTCTTCAATAATAAATATTTATTTCAATAATTGATAGTGCTAACTAAACTAGGACATTAATAATTAAAATATAACTATACATTGCTAAGGATGATAAATACTCTATCAAAGGAGTTTTATTAACAAGAACAAAAGGTTTTGAGTGTTAAAAAACAAAAGTTTTCTTTCCATAGTAGTCCCTAGCAAACAACTTATCTAGGCTCCAATAAGTGAAGGGTCTAGATGTTACCTACATCCACATACTAGTAGAGTAGGACCTTCTAATTTATGTCTATTACATATGTCAATGTGGAATTCTAGTTGTCATAAATGCCCTACCTACTAAGAACTGAGCAAACCCTAACCAAACAACAACATGTAGTTTCTTGAGTTATTAATATTTACACATTGACAAAGATTTCCAAAATATGTCTCAAAGTCAAGAAATGTTCTTGAAATGTTTAAACCTACAATGACAGCCACAGTTTGACTAGGCTCAATGGTATGCTCATCTTTGTGTTGATAATCATGGTCAGTGGATTTGACCTTCATGTCCAAACTACAAATCTCCTTCACAACATTAGGTGAAGGGACTAGCATAAAAACTAATCAAATAATCCAAATATGTGATTGTTTACTATCCTCAATTCGAGTTTTAAAATACCCAACTTGCAAAATAAATATTAAAGTTACAATTTGAAGCTCAAATTTGAAACCACAGGTTTCATAAAGCTTTTGTTGAACCTTAGCATGAGTTGCCAATTTGAGAGCTCCCACACATGATTTCCTCTGAAGTGATCTTGTTTAGGCTCTTTTACCCTATCAAGCAACTTCACATTTTCTCTTTTCTTACACATTCCTCACATAACAAGGTGGACAAGTGAAAAAGATGCCAATGTAAGAATACATGATGCAACAAGAGCAGACTAGACTTGATGTGTTTTGATCTAGCCTCTAGTGGTCACCCATTGAGCCATGTCTGCCTAATTGCAAGGCTACACCTTTACCAACCACAAAATGGCATCATTGTTGGTACATGTTGACCATGCCCTTGCAAAATGGAAATTCAAGTTGCTCTAATATTTCACTCTCTCACAAAAACATTACGAAAGCTTTGAGTTTTGATTATGGCTCACTTTCTAGGAAATTTGAAGTCTTTAGTGAATTTCTCCAAACACTCAACACTCAATTCCACAATTCTAGAGAAACTCTCCATAGCCTTCAATTTGATTATTAAATGTTTTGGATTAGAGAACTCGCGATAGCATGTCTCATTCTCTCCTTCAAATCCATAGACCCCACCCTAAAAAACCTAATCAAACATTGTAGAAAGAAAGATTCTTAGCCTTCTCCAAATGCAAAACGTGTCACATATTTGTTTGTGTATATTTTAATGAAGGGTTAAAACTTAGATACCACTTCAAAATTTTAATTAGAATATGTGACCAAAGGGATAGAAGTTTTAAGTTCCAACAAGGGGATGAAGTTTCTTAAGATTCTTTCCATGATGTGTAATACCAATAGACTCTGTCCAAACATTGTGCTACCAATGGTTTTTGTATATTCCAATAGAATCATGAATCATGAGATAATAAGGAGTTTGACTGTTTAATTCTGTGGAAGTTCTAGAACTTTAAGACCCACAATGGTTATCAATAGAAAAATACATCCTAATCATTTCTTGTATGTAATAATTAAACACCATTGTATATCTTATTGTATTGCAAAACAAAGAAGTACGATTGGATTTTGACCTTTCTTTTTTTATCATTCATTTCAACTTCTTGCAAATCTCGCAAGTTTAATGTCTACTTGTGTAAAAACATATTATATTGGCAAGAGTAAGGACCCATAACACAATATCAACATGTCCATTAGACCTATGGGAGTTTGAGTCAACTATCAATAGAAAAATACACCCCAACACATTCATGTATCTAATTAAATTACAACTAAACACCACTTTATATCTTGTAGAAATAAAATATATTAAGTTGGCAAGAGTAAGGACCCATAACACAATATCAACATGTATATTGGACCAATTGGGATTTTGAGGCTTCCACAATCAAGTTTCCACGTTTTGGCTATTCTTCATTATCATGATATTTTCACAATAGTGAAAGGCCAACACCCATAAACTAGTAAGACTCTAAACTTGTCTTATTATTACAATATTTATTATTATTATTATTATTATTATTGTAGATGTGCCACCAACTCATGTGTATCCTCACAAGCCCTTGTAGCACACCACCTCCTTGCCACCACTTCTCTAGTTTACTAATACCTTTTAATGGACCTATTGAAGTTTCCATAATTTTCCTTAGGACATGTGCACATGCAAAATATGTAGATGTTTAAACAAATACATGTGAAGGTGCACATATGTGTGCATTTGTGCAAACGTGCTCACATACAATATGCACAAATAGACATGTTGTGTGTGTGTGTGTGTGTGTGTGTGTGTGTGTGTGTGTGTGTGTGTGTGTGTGTGTGTGTGTGTGTGTGTGTGTGCACGCGCGTGCATGCACGCGCGCGCTCAGACACACACAAACATGAGTGTGTACATGTGTGCACGCTTGTGTGTGTTAAAACAAAACAATTAAATGCATAAATTTCTTTAAAAATGAAATTTACACATAGTACTAAGCTAACACAAGATATCATTCCCAATAAGCCATATGTGCATTGATTCAATGCTAGCAACAAGATAGATAGATTACAAGAAGGGAACCAAAGTCAAGAGGGAGGGATGCACCCGTGTGTGAGTGAGTGAGTGAGTGAGTGAGTGAGTGAGTGAGTGAGTGAGTGAGTGAGTGAGTGAGTGTGTGTGTGTGTGTGTGTGTGTGTGTGTGTGTGTGTGTGTGTGTGTGTGTGTGTGTGTGTGTGTGTGTGTGTGTGTGTGTGTGTGTGTGTGTGTGTGTGTGTGTGTGTGTGTGTGTGTGTGTGTGTGTGTGTGTGTGTGTGTGTGTGTGTGTGCGCGCGCGCGCGCGCGCACACGTGCACTCGCGCATGTGTGTGTGTGTTGGGGGGGTGTATGTAAGATTTCCCTTCAATGTATTTCCTCCTTTAAAAATAACTTGGCAAGTAATAAATCATAAACTTGAATATTAAATTGAATAACTAGTTTAAAAATAATACTTTAAAAATAACTTGAAAAGTAACAAATCATAAACTTGAATACTCAATTGAATAATCATTTTAAAAGTATTAATAATCAATTAGGACATCAACCAAATAACATATGAAATATACATTAGTAGGGATGATAAACACTCTATGAAACAAATTCCATTAACAATAATAAATTTTTTGAGTGTATAAAAAAGAAAGTTATTTTCTGCATAGAAGTCCCTAAGAAGTTTTTCGAGGCCCAAGGAAGCAAAGGGTCCAACTATTAGTGCATAAAGAACCTCCCTAGAAGATTACCATTAATAAACTTCAAGGCTTTGTAAGAGTTTGATCTTCTTCATGTAAGGCTATATCTATTATCATTAATACAATTTACACATTCCAAAAAAACAACAATCGATGCATCCATACAGGAGAAATAGGTGCATCCATACAAGAGAAATAGTCTAAAGCCTTGCAAATAATGCAAATTATATGTATCAACATGGAAACCAAGTTGGCATAAATATCCCACTTATAAGGACGTAGCAAACCCTATCTAAACAACAACATATATAACACTTACACTTTGACAAATGTTTTTGAAATATGTTTGCGAGCTAGTAAAGAGTAGTCCAAATATTCAAATGGTTGATGCTAGTATAGGCACATAAAGAAAGTGTTAATATAACATGTATACATGAAGTATGAGTTGCACTTGCCATAGTGACCATCCCATATTCCAAGGCAAATGCCACACTACATTTAAGTACTTGATTTTTGAAAGCTTTATAGTATAGTTTGGAATTTGTATATGTAAACAAATTTTTATATGTTAAACATTGCGGACTAGCAACTAGTGTATTAAGTTCTTGCTAGAGTGCCTTAAATCAATAGCCTAGAATGGCGGCTTCCTATAGCAAAACATGTGAATGCTACAAAGTCAAGCTATATCAAGAAATTTTTAAAATTTTTTCATCCAACTATGTGTTGAAGGTATTCTTGTTTATACCCTTACATATGGTCTTTGACTTTTTATGTGATGAGGAGTCAAAAAGGCCTTATTTATGTATATTTGCAAGATGGAGAAGTGTCTTGATTTCTTGGATGACAACATGATACAAAATAAAAAATGGTGTTATGTGCAAAGTTGGTAAGTAATCTATAACTTGTAAGCACATGGTTGCCACATATAACTTTATTCTTGCATTCCATTATATGAGAAGTCACTTTCTGAATGGAAATCCTGTACTGATACATGTGGACTTGGCAACGAATATTCGAAATGATCTCATGCTATTGGGGGTTTGGTTGGAGATTGATCTCTTGAGGTTGCTAAATGTGAGTTTCAATATCTCCTTATCTCAAGTCAAAGTAGATCTAAAAAACACGGACTTGAACATAACAATCACTACACATTTTGGTGCAACAAAGAAAAACTAAGCTAAATTTTAACTACAAAATTTCATAATCACTTATGCACTATAACTTTGTTTATCACTTATACTTTGCAATTTTGCTTTTCATTTATATGTTCATATATGGGCATATAGGTGAATCAATGAGAAAAGAAAAGAAAAATCTCTAAGGACATGGAAGACAAGCAAGTTTTCTTCATTTTAGCACCATCTATGCACGAAAGACAAACGTGGAAAAAAAAACTCTCTTTCAAAAGAGCAAATATCATACACACAATACATGCATCATTGAGAATCATCAATATACACAAAGTTTTGTCTTTCATCTTTATTCATCATGGACAATTCTTTTTGTATTTCTAGGGCACTAATTATCTAAAATGTGCAAAACCTCTAGATCAAGGGGATGTTCTTCATGGTGGGCATCATGTAGGTGCCACAAATGCATATAATGCATTAGGAAGCTCTTGTTTATGCATGTTCAATTATTTGCTTGATGGAGTTCTTTGGAAAATTTAGTAAATCTGACTCAGTCTAGCTTTTTAGGTGCAAGCCTTGAATATCCCAACCAAAAAGTCTTGTGAGATAATATTTTATTTGACATAGTAGTGAAATGGCTGAAGTTGAAAAAATAGAACAAAATAGCGACCCAAATTATTGATTGAGAGTTCCGAGCACTACCATAGTAGTAGTTCTACATTTAGCCACACCCTATAACCATAGCTTTGGTTACCTATTTGCATAAAAGCTCTCATGTGTGTGAATCATAAGCCTTGCATGTAGTCCTTCTACGTGCTATGCTTGAAAGCATACATGAGCTTACAAGTACACCTAGAAGACATGTAAGTTAGTAAGTGGTGTATAGATGAGTTTTGTGTGCTAGCCTTGTAAGAGTATGTGAATTGACTCTTTGACTTTGCCATGAAACCCAAGCACTCAATTGTCAAGAAAGCATTGATATGTTTCCATGATGAACATCACCAGCCTCCATGCTCTCGTTATATTATTAAATATAGAAAAATGAGTAGCACTTTTAGGATGAGATAGAAAACCACCATAATAAAGAACTTTCCTTTTGTTATATGTAAAAATTTAAACTTTTAACAGTGTCTAATTCAATACATTCTAACCATAGCATGACTTCTAAAAAGGATGTGTGCTCAGTCAAGAGGATGGGGAATGATTGTAGATCTGCCAAAAATACTTCATCCTATGTTGAGGTTGATAGTCCAAATAAAATACAACTATACAAAAAATAGTTAATATATGTTATAATAAAGATTTTGATATATTATTATGACATTAAAATTTGAGCCTCAACAAGCTCAACTCAACCACTATCACTTTGTTATTCACCTCCCTATGCATAGATTGCAAGATATTGACCTCATTGTTGAAGAATGGAAAATATAGTAGGGCTATCATGTCTAGTTTGAGACATCTAAGGAGCCCAAAAGATCAAGTCCAAAATTGTTTTTATCTTCTAAGCTCTTGTACCGACCCTTAATGTGTATATTGTCACTTTCACTTTGCTTTGGTTAGTGGCCCAATTGTTCAACATTTTAATATGTATTTATGTTATGCATGGACTCAATCACATCTATTGCCTTTTTCTCCTTGAAAATGGAGCATTTCCACAATGTTCTTCATTCCTTTATCTATTGTCTCACATCTATGCAAGACTTTATCGTATTTAAAACCCAAAAGTCAAATGCAGTTCATATATTTGTACATGACTGTTACTTTGTATGCATGGGTAGCAACGACATTACTATCCTACAAGAATTCCCTAAAAAATTTTTCAGTTTCCTTTTGTAAGAAATCAAGGGGGTGGGTGCCCTACCATCATCTTGCTATGATGTATTCTTCATAGATGTCATGAATCGTTCTCTAAAATGGAAGCTTTGGGATAATTGTAGTCATGTTTCTTTACTTTCCTAAGCTCTCTCAAAATTTATCTATACATTGAATATATGGTCACTTCCTCTTACATCAGTGGACCAAAGGAAGTCGCTTGCCCTATAATGTATGAAATATTAGTAGAGCTCTATTTTGTAATGTGCTTTGTGTGCACCATCTACTCACAAGGCATACAAAATCATTTTATTGATAAAATAAAGGAGCCCAAATACTTAACAAATGAAACAAAAACACTCAATGTGTGCTTAAATATCATGTAGGAATATTTTTTGTGCATACCAAACAACCCCCTTGGTGCTCTTTAGATTCGCACACTAGAACACCTCCATCATATTGACACAAAGGGGTTCCATTATAAGAGCAAAATGAGGTGAGGTCATCTTGTGCCATAGGGAAACTTCCAAATGGTCTTTTGAGTGTGCCCAAAGTGCACAACACTAGTCCATGCTACAAAGAAGAAACCCCCCCTTGCCTATTGGGACACACATGTAATAAAAACATATCTATCCCAATAGTGCAAGGGGATGCAATTGTGCACAACAATCAAACCCCTTCCCGAATGCTATTTAGGCACATGCATAATAAAATAACATCTTGTTAAGCATTGTGAAGGGACCATAATCTAATTAATGATATCCCAATTGAGCTATCAATGCTTAAATGTAACTTGCCATGCCTTTTTCCATAAACACATTCATAAGAAATACCCTATGACATTGGGACATTGCTTATTAGTGCTCAATCTATATCTAAATGGCACAAAGGGAGGTCATTCTATGTGAGGAACAACCCTCTCTCATGTATTAGGACACACACGGAACATAGAGATCTCTATCCCAAAAACATGAGGGCATGATGATAATGCAAACGCATAGCCCCACCTTGTCCTATTTAGGCATATTAACAAATAAAAAGATCCCTACATAAACACTGCAAAGAGACCCTATCTTAGCCATACCTTATGCTACTTAGACACTCTTTCTTAGTGCTGAATTTGTCCCTAACAGCATGACAATATGTCTTTTTGCATGATAGATTGCCCACTAATGCTATTCAAGAGCATATATAATAAAAACCACCCCTATCCACAAAGGGACTCTATTCTAAATAAAAATTAATGTCACATCACACTATTGAGTCTATTGAGGCACTTCTACTTCTTTGGTACTATACATGTCCCCAATAATGCAATCAAGGATGTTGTTTCCCCTCCCTCATGATGTTTAGGAACATACACAATGCAAACACCACTATAATAACAACACACAAGGACCCTATTCACATCATTGGCATATAAACAATGTGAATAGATTTGCTTCTATATTACAAGAAATAGTATGTGGTCAAACCAACAACAGAATGAAACGGTGGAAAAAAATCATGACTAATCATAGTAGCTAGTACAATAGTGGAGTAAATAGCCTTTATATGAAGGGCCACCTGTATATTGACATCATTGAACAATCAGCCACATATACATTGATATAATTGCACAATCATTACTGCAATACATGGAACTCTAGATCATCATTGCACTACATGACACTATAGGATCATGAACCAATATATCAAGATAATGTTTCCACTGTAAAAGAGCAAAACAGGTGCAGAATGGTAACCATCATCAAAACCAATTCATGAATGAAGAAAATGAAGAAGATGCTTTTGCCATCAGCAACAACTCTAACAGATTGTTTTGAAGAAATTATCTTTCCCATCATGGATCTTATGTTTTCCCATGTATTGGATTTTGTTTCCCTTAGTGTATTTGCTTTGTAAAACAAAACCCTTGCCAACGATGTAAAGTTTCAAGCTTCAACTTGACTAGGTTGCCTATGAGCTAGTATCCCGAGCCATGCCATCATGTAGGTGGGGAAAAAGCTAGCAAGTGTAGGAACTCATCATTTGAGGGGGGTGTTGAGAAATGACCAATGATGTATGCTCGAGGAAGAGACGTCATGAATCCCATATGCACAGTGGAGAAAAAGGGAATCATCATGAGCCTATAAAGTGATGCACCTTCTTATCATTCAATGATAGAATACTATTGTACTTTGTCATTTCAATCATAGTTAATGTCATACTCAAGATTGTGTTTATGAGTCAAAGCTTCCATCTTGGAACCTAATTCACTTGAGTAACAATTGGTCTCTCTAGTCTATGTCATCATGAACATTGTATTTGTGTTCCATCCACCATAGCCATGCTCTAGATCCATGCATTTCAACAAACAAGATGCCAAAGTCCCATTTGAGTGATGATCCAAAGCAAGTGTTTGCTTCAAAAGCTAGACATGGATTTTCAAATCATATATGATGTTAGAGCCCCTTGATGATACAAGGTAAGTATTGTAGAAGCTATGCATGTATTACACTAACATGCGTGCCTATCTTAATGATTGTATACACTTTTGAGGAGAGTATGAGTCCATGGCTACATATCCAAAGTATGATGCTGATAGATATTGACTAGACCTCCAAGGTCATGTGGTCCTCAAAAGGTTCTCAAACATCTTTCGCTCATACTTGTGTCTATCACATGTTTCAAATATCAAGTATGGCAAGCTTAATAAGATGGCACATGCAAAATAGATCCATACATGGTATCCAACACATATGCCAGCTAACTTATAGGTATGTCATCATGTTGATTTCACATGTTTGAACTTTGCAAGAGGCAAGGAATCTTTGATTTGTTCTTAATATGGATAGTGTGAATCCACTTAGATTATGCTTGACCTCTTATAGTATATGACTAGTGGTCCTTGCTATAACATTCCACCATGGCCTTCTACCAAGAAAGGACACCTAATTCTTCACTTGATTCTTCATGGGGATGCTATAAAGTTAAGAATAAGGATGTCTATCTCTATCCTTGAGTTAATGAGCTTAAATATTGTGGAAGGATCGAATTACAATGCAAGACATGAGTAAGCATCCTAAGAGCCGGGTAATCTAGTAATATAAGGGCCATTCTTATGAAAACATATATGACTTTTTAGGTTTCAAGGTTTGCTCAAGTATATCATATTTTTATGTTCATGTTGGCCAAATCTAGTGGTTGTTAGAGGGTTCATAACCTCACATTACTGTACATGTCCCATGTGTAGACCAAAGGTGGTGGACTCCCAAAGTTCTTGGAGGATAAAGAATATAGTTGATTAGGGATACTCTCTTGATAGAGGGCCATAATTTGAGAAAATGATTCCTGGACCACATGCTACAAGGATGAATGTCCAAAGTACATATGGCTAGAAGATGATCTATGCATAATTCCTTCCAAGTGAAATGTGATGGTTCCTAGTTTTCTATGAGTTACCATATTGAACTCATTTGCAAATCAATCATGTTTTGGATCCCATGCATATTTTTAAGAATGTTGGTAGATTTTTGTGGGACTATATCATAGGAAAGAGATATATTTTAGGGGCACTGATGGACTTGAAAGAGATAGGTAAGATGGAGATCTATTGACCACAACTTATGGAGAAGTGAATGGATGGAACTATGGAGGAGAAGGTGTATCATTTTTGTATGCTGCACAATGCATCCATGGAGAAGTGACTTTGTAGGTACAAGTTTACCATAAGGAACAAGAGGGAGCACACTCAAAAATTTGTCCTACCATCACGACGACCTATTCAATACCATGAGGGCCTAGAGGAGTTGTCGTGTTGATGCATATGAAGATAGGGTAGTCATAGGAGAGGAGTGGGAGTTCTCTTGGGGATATAGTCCAGATGTAAACATATACTTTCATTCTTGTTGTATCCAATAAGTGTAAGTGATAAGTAACCCTAAATTTTCAATGTACATTAAAAATTATACAATGTGGCGTGGTTGTATGGGTGATATTTTCAAGTAAAGTACATTGATAAATTGTGTTCCACAAACAATGGATTGTGGTATCATGGCAAAGTTTGAGCAAGAAAGTTGACGGTAGCAATAGATCACAAATTCAAATAATATAGTGGATGAGATAGAGTACTTTGCCAATTTGCAAAGTGTGATTTTAGTAGATTATTGTAGCTTTTCCATGATCATATTTAATGTGTAGTGGTTGAGAGTAGTATTACAAGGAGTGGGGGAAAGTACATCTTTGTTTAAAAAATAACAACAACTTGATGGTTATGAATACCTTTTAGTTTGTAATAAGTTCTTAATCAATTCCAACATAGGTGACCTTCTATTCTAACCCACAATAACATTATTGTTTGGATGTTGTGCCTATAACACCTTCAAGGGCTTGATTGTATGATGAAAGAGATGTTCGTAGAATGGACAAGGAAAGCATCTAGGAAAGAAAAAAAGACTTGTAGGAAGTGGAACATGAGGAGGGCTTGTGACATGCGGAAGAAATAAGCATGGAAATTTCAGCACAACGAGCGGAGTGAAAGGTGAGAAGGATCGAAGCTTGCACTCGAGAGCTATGGCGAGAGAGCAAGAGCAAGAAAGAGAGAGACAAGAAATGGGAACTCCAACAGTCACAATGTGTGACCGGGCCTTCCTTTATTCAAACTGTCACTAAAAGAATAAAGAATAAAGTGACGGTGACGGGCGGCTAGGCAGAGGCGCCTTTACCCCCAACAACCTCCCACTTAAAGGCGAATCTGCCCCAGTGAGGAATGAAAAGAAAAAGAAAAAAGACAGTACAACATGAACACATGTACAATAGGATGAGGAAAGACGTCATCTGATCCCACGCCCATCAACCTCCTGAGGAAGGCAAAGCGCTCTGTAGAGAGGCTTTTCATGAGCAGATCTGCAGGATTCTGGTCAGTCGAGATCTTGACAAGATCAACAGACTTGTCCTCAACAACCCCACGTATGAAGTGATACCTCACCTCAATGTGTTTCGTCTTCGCATGGAAGACCGGATTCTTGGCTAACTGAATAGCACTCATAGAATCCGAATGCAGTGTAGGGATAGCATCAATACCAAGGTCAGCAACTAAACGACCCAACAAAATAGCCTCCTTGCAAGCCTCAGTGGCTGCAACATACTCGGCCTCTGTAGTAGAAAGGGCCGTGGATTTCTGCACCCTGGACATCCAAGAAACAGCACCTCCAGCATAGGTGAATACATAGCCAGAAGTGGACTTCCTACTATCTGCATGTCCTACATAATCAGAGTTAATGTACCCCATGACTCCTGTATCCTGGCTGCCATAGCATATGCACATATCTACAGTGCACTTCAGGTACCTCATGATACCCTTCAATCACGGCATTCCAAATGCTTCTTGCCAAGTGTAGTCATATAGCATGCCACAACACCAACTGCAAAGGCAATATCTGGACGAGTGGCTATCATGGCATACATAAGACTGCCCATTGCAGATGCATAGGGAAGCTTAGCCATCTCGGCCTTCAGCTCTTCTGTCTGTTGACAATCAGCCTGTGATACCTTCACATAAGAAGGCAATGGACGGCCAATAGGCTTTACATCCTGCATGCGGAAGCGCTCAAGGACTTTATGAATGTACTCCCTCTGTGACAAGTAGAGGAGTCCCTGATGTATGTCGCGTGTAATGCGCATACCAAGTATGCGAACGGCCTGTCCTAGATCTTTCATCTCAAATCTCTTCTTGAGCTGAGTCTTAAGAGCATCTAGCTCATCATGAGCTTTCCCTGCTATCAACATATCATCCACATAGAGTACCAAAATCAATAAAGAACCATCAGGAGCTTTCTTCGTGTAAAGACACGGATCCATAGCACTCCGGCTATAGCCCTGTAACTGCATAAAGGCATCAAAATTATGATACCACTCCCTAGGTGCATGTTTCAAGCCATAAAGACTTTTCTTCAATTTGCACACTAGGTGCTCCCTGCTAGGTTCTGCAAACCCCTTAGGCTGCTCCATATAAATCTCATCATGCAAGTCCCCATGTAAGAAAGTCGTCTTGACATCCATCTGGTATAAATCCAAGTCAAGCTGAGCAACCAAAGCCAAGACTAAGCATAGGGTGGTCATCTTAACCACAGGAGAAAAGACCTCATCAAAGTCCACACCATGCTCCTGCTTAAAACCCTTTGCTACTAATCTAGCCTTATATGCTGGCTTGGGGTGTCCATGGGTACTTTTTAGCTTGTACACCCACTTGCATGGCAAAGCCTTCTTGCTCGTAGGCAAGGAAACCAAATTCCAAGTGTCATTCTTATGCGCAGGGAGTCTATCTCAGACTGCATAGCCCTCTCCCAGGAGTGGCTGTCACCCCTGTGCATAGCCTCATCATAGGTGAAAGGCTCTCTTGCATTTGTAACCAAGACATAATGCATCGAGGGCTGAAATCTATCAGGTGGACGTTTGTCTCTAGTAGACCGTCTCACGCCAGGCTCTATTGCCTACCCAACTGCCTGTCCAGTTGCATGTCCAACGCCCTGACCATGAGCATCTACTGCAGCTGTAGGCTGTCCAACTGGCTGTGTGGGAGCTCTCGGCTCCTCCTGAAATATGACCCTGCGGATCTCAACAACTCTCTCAGGCTGCCTATGCATTTTGTCTTCATGGAAGACTACATCATGACTGTGGACGACTTTCCAAGCCTGCGAATCCCAGAGACGATAACCCATCTCACCTGCATCCCCATAACCAAGGAAAATGCATTTGACACTCTTGGGATCCAGCTTACTTTTCTTGTCCCTAGGTACATGGCAAAATGCCTCACATCCAAAGATACGGAGATGCGCATAGGAGGGAGGTTTTCCAGTCCATACCTCCTCTGCGACTTGGAAATCCAAACCACTAGAGGGTGATCTGTTCATGACATGCACAGCTGTACTAACTGCCTCAGCCCAAAAGCTCTGTGGTAGGCCTACATGGCTAAGCATACTGCGTACACGCTCCTGGATGGTTCTATTCATCCGCTCAGCCAAACCATTCTGGGGGGGATGTAGGGGGCGATCAACTAATGCTTAATACCCCTCTCATCACATAACTGCTCAAAAGTACATGAGACATACTCACCCCCATTATCTGTCCTTAAGCATTTTAGCCTATACACAGACTGATTCTCAACCAATGCAAGCCATCTCTGAAACACAGCCAAGACATCGGATTTCAACTTAAGGGGATAAACCCAAACTTTTCGTGAAAAATCACCTATGAACGTAACAAAATACTTTGCACCACCCATAGACTAACAAGGCATGGGCCCACAGACATCCGAATGTACCAGTGCCAAGGGCTCGCTCATGCATGGCCTCCCAGACTTCTTATGCATAGAGCTAGTCTGCCTGCCATAAAGACAATGCTCACATGAATCAAAACATGCATAATCAAGGGGCGGTAAGTACTGCAAACCAGAAAGCATTTTCATTCCCTTCAAAGACATATGGCCCAAACGGGCATGCCAAAGAGATACATGTGGGATAGAACCCACAGACAAAACATGATCAAGGGAAGAAGGTGATACAATCAAGGGGTAGAGACTGCCAGCCTTGGCACCTCTCGCAATCACAAGTCTGCCACGAGTGATCTTCCATGCAGAGTCTCCAAAACATACATGATATCCTGTGTCATCAAGTTGTCCAGCTGACATGAGACTGCGTGTCAAAGTAGGTACATGACGTACATCCTGCATAACAAAACTGCTGCCAGAAGGAAACTGCAACCTAACATCACTAATGCCCACAATATCAAGAGAGCTGTCATCACCCAAGTGCACAAAACCCGAAACAGTACGGTATGAATGAAACCACTCTCGGCAAGGTGTCACATGAAAGGACGCACCTAAGTCCAAGAGCCAACACTATGCATACATAGAGTGTATCTATGTCATCTGCGAAGCACTAGAAGAAGCTGCAAGGATATAATCATCATCATCAACATCCTCAGGTTGCATAACATTGATCTCTTCAATTTTAACACTGGACTTTGCAGGCACTATGCTGCGATCAGAAGACTTATCCTGCACTTTTTATTTCCCCTTATCTTTGTGCCTTTCAGTGCGCAATTCATGGCATTTTGGCCTAATATGGCCCTTTTTCCCACAACGGTGACAAGTAACATATGCATTCCTGCCACGGGATTTGCTACATGACTTCCCACGAGACTTGGACTGAAATTTTTGAGAATCCCATCCACGGTCACTACCACCGCCATGCTTTCCATATCCATCATTCCTGCCTCTAACTATCATAGCATGAGACACATGAGAGGCAACCAAATTTTTACGGTTAACCTCTTCATGCAGAAGAGCACTCTCAATATCATATAATTTCAAGGTAGTAGTAGAGGCACATAATGCAGTGCGGAATACATTCCATGACTTGTTAAGAGTACCAAGCAAGATGTGGGAGCTTTCGCTCAACCGCCAAGACCCACGGAACGCTTATTGTTCAAGCGTTCCAAGCCGAGCACTAATGGCTACCTCTCACATAGCTGACGCACCATTCATATCTACGGGTGTAGTGAGCTTACCCTTATGCCAATTGAGTTACCTCCTCTCTCGCGCACTCCGGTAGCTCCACGATCCAAGTGCAAGCTTCAAGCAAGCTCCATCCCCAAGCTCCACGCTCCAAGCTCCATTGCCGCGAGCAAGACAAGAGAAAAGAAGAGAAGAGAAGAAGAGAGGAGAAGATGGAGAGCTTCTCCTCCCTGGTTCCTCACCCTCACACACTCACTCCCTCATACTCTCACACTCCCTCTCTCAAGCACAAGCTCAAGCAAGCAAGAAGAAGAAGAAGAAGAAGAAGAGGAGAGCTACTTTTGGCCACACACAAGAATGAGCTTCTCATTTACTTTTCAACTTTATATACAAAACCCTAAATCCCTTTTTGGGCGGTCATCCCCTTTTTCCCTTTTTTTACATGGCCGGCCGTAGCCTAGGCCCTTTTTCCCATTGTCCTTCTATCTTCCTAGCTTCCTTTCCACCGCCCATCTACATTTACAAATTGCACGGGTGAGAGCCCGGTGCTCTTTTACAAGATTTCAGGGTGCGCCTTTTTATTTTAAAATGCACCTTTCCCCTTTTGCATTTGCCTTGGACTTTTAAGGTTGCCCTTGTGCTTTTGGCCTTTTCTCCTATTCTTTCTTCAATCGGGCTACCTTTTTTCCGCCTTTGCCCTGCGTCTTTTTTATTTCCTTTTGCTTTCTTCGTGTTGGGGTTAATACAAGAAAAGAGGAGTGACATCCTCTGCAAAAGTGATGTCCTACGAAGTCAAGTTCTTGAGTATAGCATGGAACTGGGTCAAGTGAGCAGACATAGTCACATTCTCCTTCATGCGCAGATCCATAAGCTGCTTCAGCCAATACATCTGACTCATTGAACTTTTCTTGTCATAGAGATTTTTTATCTTTTCCCACAACTGCCATGCACTCTGTTCTTCCTCAAAGACATTATAGTGAACCTGTTCTGTGAGAGACAATACAATAGTGGACTTGCATAACTCATCAAGCTCAAGCCATTCCTCATCTGGCATAGTTGCAGGCGGATGCCCGCTTAACCTCAAAGGTTTGATCTACTATTTCTGCACCAATACCTGCCAAATCTAGCTCTTCCAATAAGATTAATTCGTACCATCAAGCTTAGTGATGTTGAAAATAGCATGATCAGTGGACGAACTCGCCATAATGTAGGCTAGAAGACTGTAGACAGTTCAAAACTGCTTGTTGTTTACTGCAGAAAAGATCAAAAAATCACCAAAATCGAGGAAAAATGGCGAAGAAAGTGGAACCAAAGCTGCTACCCACCAAGTACTAGTGAAAGTACATTATTTCAGAGTATTTCAGCATGAAAAATCCATTTCAGTTTATACATATATTCTTGTTGTAATAAATTTCAGATTTTAGTAAAAGAGAGCTAACAGTGCTAAAATCGGATCCTAAGGCAATCAGATACTGCCAGGACCAAAGCCAGCATCATGCGGGCATAGCATAAGTATATGATAGTCGATAAGCATGAATCCAACACCCAAGTATGTCATACAAACATCCGCCAATGAGTAGGCACACCCCCCAGGAAATGGGGCAAAGTGTTCTTGCCACTACCAAAACTTGACACAAGTAGGTGTCATTTCACAAAGATACGGATCCAAAACTAAGACTTAGCTCATAAGCATACACTGAACCAAGACATATGATGTATCATCCCAAAAGGTAAGAAGTCCCAAAGTCTCAGGTGTCTGTAACTGCTCAATAGCATGTAACGGCTCAATGCATAAAAGTACCACCTGCTCAATATCTGATAAGCATTCAAGAATGCTCCCATTGGCACAAAAGCCGTATGTACGAGCTCAAGAGCTCAAGCCAAGGCAAGACATAGTGCCAATGACATAAGTCCAAGACAATACATCAATAGTACATTCCGAACATGTAGGCGGTAGAGCATCCGTATGTAGCATCCATAAGCATGTAAGATATCAAGTACATCCCAATCCAAACTCTGATAAGCCAAGTAACATCCAAGACTACTCCAGATAATCCAAAATGCATCCAAGGAGGAGCTTCAATGAGCACTCAAGCTCAACGTATGCATAGGGTAATCAACCGTGACATGAGCATCAAGCCGTAGGCAACGAGTATGCATAAACCCAAGAAGCATCACTGTCAAAGCATATACCAATGTCAATAAGTGCGGGCTGAAATAAAAGCATCCGGATTCAACGAAAAGCTCAAAGTCGTCCCTCAATGATCAATACATCATAGCATAACCCAAGACATACATCCGGAACCAATAGGCATATGTCAAAGCATGAAAGATAGCTTCAGCCCAAGAGTATGCAGCATGCATTTACTATTATAAAATGTGTATTTCCAGCCCCAAAATTAGGCCAAAATCACAGCATTACATATAGTTTCAATCCCCCAATCAATCGGGATGCAATAGGCATCAAACCAGTTATGTAGTCATGCCCAAACAAGCACACGCATACAAATACATGCTATCTCAGACCTAAAATCTGTTGCAAAAGATTTTATCATTATGATTTGGCAAATTTGACATCACCATTGCGTCCGGAGCGTGCCAAAACCCCAACTTAGACTCTTACCTTGCCTGAATTGGGTTCCGAATGCCCGAGATATGACAAAAAGAGTGATTTTTGGGCCAGATTTTGAAACAGGCGCAAAAAAAACGTGAGCTGGCTGGAGGGGGTCTGCTGTCCCACATGTCAACAATGGGGTCCAAAGGGGGCACAAATGAGGGCCAAAGAAAGCCTTAGCAAGCCTTGATAGGCTGTAAGCAAGATCCAGGTGAAGAAAGCTCCAAGAGGTGTGAGTTATGGCTACCCACAACTTGTTTACAGCCTATGAGACCTGATAACTAAAGTAAAACTCTGTAAAGAGTGAAGCAATACCTCTGTGTGAATGCCTTGAGGATGCCCAAAGGGGCACCTTCCTGGCCCAAGGTGCTGGGAAAGCTGGGGAGTGACGGGAGCTCGAAGAAGTTAGATATGGCTACCGGGAAGAAGACCCAATGCGAGTGGGGAGTCGATGGGAAGCTGAGAATGCCACGAGCCAAGCTCAAGAGTTGGGAAGCCGAGCTCTAATACCAGTTGAAAGGTGAGAAGGATCGAAGCTTGCACTCGAGAGCTATGGTGGGAGAGCAAGAGCAAGAAAGAGAGAGACAAGAAATGGGAACTCCAACAGTCACAATGTGTGACCGAGCCTTCCTTTATTCAAACTGTCACTAAAAGAATAAAGAATAAAGTGACGATGACAGGCGCCTGCCACCTGCAGTGTACAGTGGTGGTGACTATCAGTGTAGTAATACACGGATGGCTAGGCAGAGGCGCCTTTACCCCAACACGGAGGACTTGAGCATATAAGAAATCTTTGAGAGTAAATTACACTTTCTTTTGTGGAGACCTTCCAAGAGCTATAACAAGATGAAGTCATGAAGCCGTAGAAGTCTCATGTTTATAATAGCTTGTTGTTAGATTCATTGATCCGTTGGTTATGTTAGTGCTTTATTACATATTATTTAACTTTCTTGCAAGTTTACATATATGTCTTTATTGCACTACAGTTTCACCTCTACATTGAATTAACTCATATGTATTTTGTGGATCAATCGTCATACCTTCCTCGGAAATAATATGTCCGAGCAAAAATCCATGCTTGGCTACAAATACTGATTTTGAAAGGATTTAGGGAAAACACAAATTGTTAATACCTTTCAAAACACTACCTAAGATGCTGCAAATGGTCTCGCTTCTTTCCAAATACATAGAAATCATCAAAGAAAACTCTCATAAAAGGAGTTAAGGTTCAAAAGTCTATTGTGCAACTCTGAGAAACTCAAAGGGATCATCTTTCAAGCCAAAATTCATAACTATGCTAATAAAAGCAACACATTCAATAATCAATATTGTTTTATCCATGTCATTAGGATGCATACAGATTTGATTATATCCTGAAAACCTGTCAATGAAGCTATATATCTGGTGACCCACTACATCATCCAGTAATGATTCTATAAAAGAAGTGAAAACGGGTCTGCAATTATGGCTCCATTGAACTTCCTATAATCCACACACACTTGAATCTTACCATCCTTTTTAGGAACCACTACAATGGGTGACAACCTAGTGACTTGATTAATAGGCTTAATGAATCCAACCCACAACAGTTCATCAAGCTCCTCCTCCTTGACCCACTTAGCATAGTTGGGATTCATCATGTAATGATGTTGAACAATAGGTTTGGTATCCTTTTGTAGGTTGACTTGATATTAACAAATCTAGGGGTCAACCCCCCTGGCATATTAGTATAATTTCAAGCAAAGATATCGACAAATTCCATGCACAATGCAAGGAATTATGCCTTAAATTCAAGATCCACAAAAATACTAATCTTAATGGGCTTGGGAATTTTAGTGAAGTCCAAGCCCATTTCTTTCACTTGATTGTTTATAACACGGGCCACATATTTTTGATATATGCATCACATGTGATTGCGCTAAGGGACTCCTTTACTTGTCACAACATGTGTACATATAGAAGGTGCTTGAGCGATTCCATATACAAGATGTTAAGCATATTGGCTATCTTCTACCTTCCCATATGAAGGTCAGTCTAGTCAATTGTCCCCTATCAAATGAGTAGAAGGTTAAGATGGCCAAGATCCCTTATGCATATGTAGGAGAAATTTTATGTATGGCGTGAGAACCACTTGCCCTAACATAGCATTTGTAGTGGGAGTTTGGTACACTATATGGCTTCACTTGGCCGGTAACATTGGGATACCATGAAGGGTATCACGAGGTACCCAAAAGGCAATATAGATATATCAAGGAGGTCACTCATGAATATATGTGTGCATCATATGGATTCAAAATAAGGTATTTTTAAAATATCATATCTATTTATTTTTTAACGTAAAGAAGGGTGTAATATAAAGGGGTTATTTATAGATTGAATAGAAAAGGGTTATGTTTATTTATGAAAAAATTTACAAATAAGGATATTTATAAATAGGCCTTAAATGCACATGATGCAAAGGATATACATATAGTGATCTCCCTGAGATATGTATATGCATTTTCGGTGGCCAGGATACTACAATCATGGGTTATAAAATGAGTTTGACTATGCAAGATATTCAAATAGTAGAAAGTCCACATTTGAGTATGTCTTGAACGTTTTAGGAGGTGTTATTTCTTGGATTTCCAAGTTGCAAAAATGCACGGCCTCATCTACTGCTAAGGCAGAGTATGTTGCAGCTTAGTACTAAGGCTTGTTAGGAGGCCCTATAGTTAAGCCATCAGGTAGTAGATCTCAGTAATACTATTACTCATACACTCCATTCAGTTTTTATTAGTGCTATTCAATTGGCCAAGAATCTAATCTTCCATCCAAAGACAATGCACATTGAGATGCGCTTTCACTTCATCTCAGGAGGTGGTAGAGGACAATTTTGTTGAGCTTGTCAAAATCTCAACTAACAAGAACGATGCAAATATGCTCACTAAAAGTCTCTCAGTAGAATGTTTTGCCTTCCTTAGCAAGATGATGGACGAAGGATGAGATGATGTCTATTCCTCATCCTGTTGTACTCACTTATTTTTTCTTCTCTCCTCACTAGAGGCATATTCACCTTCAAGTGGGAGGTTGTTGGGGGTAAAGACACATGTACCTATGCTACCCTATATTTACTACACACCATGATCGCACACATGTATAGTGCAAGTGGCAAACGTCCATTATGGTCACTTTATTATTTATTCTTTCAATGATTATTGAATAAGGAAAGACGGGTCAAACATTGTGACTATTGGAGTTCCCACGTACGGTGTCTCTCTCTTTTACTCTTGTGCTCCATCCACCATAGCTCTTGCTTATCACTACAAGGATTTGAGCTGGTAGCGACGGCGATTAGCGACGACGGGTAGCGGCGCCGCTATTTGCATCGCTATTGGCGTCGCTATTTGCATCGCTTTGCGACGCATATAGCGACGCAAATAGCAACGCTCCATAGGAAAAAAAGCGGGCCGAAACCGAGCACGGCTTTATTTCGCGTTTTCACGTTTTGTGTTTTGAGAGCGAGAGCGAGGGAGAGAGCGACCGTCGTGAGAGAAGGAGAGGAAGAAGACTTGCCGTCGCCGCCGTTGTTCACGAAGGAGAGGAGGAGCCTTCATCGCAAAGAGGAGCCGTCCCACACTCGCCATATCTCATCCGTGAGTCTCCCTCTCTCTTTCTTTTGCTTGTTTAAGGTTTAAATCACTTTCTCTTTTGCTTGTTTAGGAGAGGAAATGAGAGAAAAAGAGAGGGAGAGGGAGAGAGAGGGAGAGAAAGAGAAAAAGAGGGAGAGGGAGAGGGAGGGAGAGTGCATTCTCTCTCTCCCTCTCTCTTTTGCTTGTTTAAGGTTTAAATCACTTTCTTTTTTGCTTGTTTAGGAGAGGAAATGAGAGAGAAAGAGAGGGAGAGAAAGAAAAAGAGAAAGAGAGAGAGAGGGAGAGGGAGGGGGAGGAAATGAGAGAGGGAGAGAAAGAGAAAGAGAAAGAGGGGGAGAGGGAGAGGGAGGGAGAGTGCATTCTCTCTCTCCCTCTCCCTTTTACTTGTTTAATGTTTAAATCACTTTCTTTTTTGCTTGTTTAGGAGAGGAAATGAGAGAGAAAGAGAGAAAGAGAGGGAGAGGGAGAGAGAGGGAGAGAAAAAGAAAGAGAGGGAGAGGGAGAGGGAGGGAGAGTGCATTCTCTCTCTCCCTCTCCCTTTTGCTTGTTAAAGGTTTAAATCACTTTCTTTTTTGCTTGTTTAGGAGAGGAAATGAGAGAGAAAGAGAGAAAGATAGGAAGAGGGAGAGGGAGAGAGAGGGAGAGAAAGAGAAAGAGAGGGAGAGGGAGAGGGAGAGAGAGGGAGAGGGAGAGGGAGAGAAAGAGAAAGAGAGGGAGAGGAAGAGGGAGAGGGAGAGGGAGAGGGAGGGAGAGTGCATTCTCTCTCTCCCTCTTCCTTTTGCTTTTGGAGAGTGTTAAGATATATTGTGAGAGGGAGAGGAAATGCGAGAGAAAGAGAGGAAGAGGGAGAGAGAGGGAGAGAAAGAGAAAGATAACATATATTGAAATGACAGCATATCCATGAGTATGGTAATGGTATCCACTTTGCTTTTTTTATGGATACCATTACATCGACTCCTTAAGAGGGCTAAAAATTAGTCATACACTTTATAAAGTCTAATTAGGAGATTTAAGATGCACGATAATAGACTTATCGATAATGGTATGCAATGTGCTTTTCTATGGGCCATGTACATTTGTGACTCTTTAAGATGGCTTAAAATTGGTCATATCCTTCATAATGTCCAAGTAGGGGATCTAATTGTGATATGCATAATTCATTGTTTTTGTATTAACTTTATAGGCATAACAAATTAGAAATCATGCCAACTAGTCAATGGAAGGACTAAAAGAAAATGATACCCTAGCTAATGGTTATTACAGTACTTCATCAAAATGAACCCAAAAGTATTGTTATAGAAGAAGAATCCCTTAAATTGAGCATAGGATATTTTCTTCAAATGTTATGACTATGAGTAGAATTGATTGAAACAAATTTTATTACTATAGTTGATAAATTTCATAGATGGCATTAATTTTAATACATGGACCTAGGACAAAAAAACCACATTTCTAAGATGCTTTTTGTTGAGATTGATTTATTATTAGACTAAGATATCGTCAGTGATGCTCATAAATGGATTACTTATACTCAAAGCCCTCTAGTGCAGTTGTATAAGTAATCCTAGTAGAGCCCCTCTAAGATACTCAAAGTACATAACCTAGAGACCGTAGCTAGGTATATAAGGTATAATGGTTGTACAAGAAGACACCTCAATAATTGACTTATCACCATTAAATCCCAAAGAAGAATCGTGTTCCATCCCCTTCAACTCTATATTCACCTCGTGAAGAACTTCATTAATCATAGCATCCTTGTCACCAATCCTTTTGTTGCAATGATGAAGTAACATATTCATCACTTTTCCTTTTAGCATCTAAGCCATTATCCAATCTTTTAGTCAAGTCCAAACATTTAGTCTTCGACTCATGAACCTTATGAACCAATGCTTTTTTTTTTTACAATAACGAATAATTATCTACCGGGACAAACAAATCCTTGAGCATGGTATATGGCCGAGATATAACATCAATAAATCTCTCAACTACAATGTACAATGCATTCTTTACATTAATCAATAAAGCATTTCTTATATCTTGAAGTTTAGAATTCAACACGATGGATGCATCAATATCAACCGAGCGTGTTTTACAAAATTTGCTTCTCAAGATCTTGCAGAGGCTAAAACCTCTCAAGCAAGAGCTTATGGTCAATTTGCAACTTGACATACATCTCCATAAAGCTATCCATTTGAGCCTCGTTTGCTGTAATGTAGATAAGATGGAAAACAAAGAAGGTCTTATTGTTCAAGATCGCGAGGCGTATCTTAATCAGCGTGTCCCATGTCCTTGCTCTCAATGCAAGTTGGCAATTAGACAAAAAAGCCGATTGTCTATAGAACACGTACGACAATTTGGCGAGTTTCAATCTGAGATCATTGATCAGGCGATTGCGGATTTTTAGCAAATGGTAATTTTAAGTTAATATTAATCATGCATTGTACTCGCAAGCTAATTGAAAACCATACAGTATAAGATTGGGTCTTGTTGGCAAATTTTCTATCCATGGGGGGTGATGTCTCGTCCCAAGGGGGAGTGCACCCTTTGCGGCCAATTAGAAGAGTTCGTGGGCGTGCGATGGATGGAGTGCAAGAGCCAATCCACCACTCGCAAGGCCAATCTATACCGTCAATGCTAGAGGAGACAGACAACCTTCCAAACCTACCTACAATCTTGGAGCCTGAGATGGGGGCAATGATCAATGCATTGATTCCCATGGATATTGAGACATCTGATCTGCTTAGAGAGGAAGCATCCATACCATTATATGATGGGTGTCGAGTATCTCGGTTGAAGACATTGCTTGCACTCTTAAGTGTGCAAGCAAAATACGGGTGGAGCGATACGAGTGTGACCGAGTTATTCAGGTACCTTGCACATAGGCTTCATTGATTATTATTTTTTGACACTATTATTACAAACATATGTGCTTTTTCAAGGTGTTTTATGATTTTTTTTAGGTTATTGAAATATCATATATTACCACCTGCAAATACCATGCCTGACTCTCGTGATGATGCACAACATGTTTTACAGAAGCTTGGCATGGACTACAATAACATCCATGCATGTATCAACGATTGCATACTGTTTCGAGATGAATACGAGACTATGGAGACATGTCCAAAGTGTGGTGCTCACAGGTATTGACAGGACTTGCAATGGCAAACCATCCCTCAAAAATTTCTCAGACACTTTCCGCTCATTCCCCGCATAAACCACATGTTTCATACGTCCGGCATGGCAAGCTTGACAACATGGCATGTGCAGAATAGGTCCACGGATGGAGTTCAACGAATATCAGTGGATTCGCATGCATGGAGCCACACTAACTCTACCTTCCCAGGCTTTGCGCGAGAGCCAAGGAATCTTTGGCTTGGTCTTGCAATGGATGGTGTGAACCCATTCGGTCTGCGCTCAACTTCTTACAGTGTGTGGCCTATAGTCCTTGTCAACTACAACATCCCTCCATGGCTTTCTACGAAGAAAGGACATCTCATCCTTAGCTTGCTCGTCCCAGGCCGCTACAAAGTAAAAAATATGGATGTGTATCTTCGTCCATTAGTCGATGAGCTTAAGATTTTGTGGGAGGAGGGGGTCACTGTGCAAGATATGAGCAGGCACGATGGTCGGCGGTCAGCCAACATTCGAGCCATTCTCATGTGGACGATGCATGACTTTTCGGGATTGGGAGAGTGCTCAGGTGAGCAGACCTCCGTTCTCGCTGATTATATCTATATTTTATCTCATTCAATCAAGTATTCACTAGGTCGTGGCTCGCCTTACACGTCTGGTTACCTCAGGTTATCATGCATGTCCATTGTGTGGGCCACAGTTAGACTCCCGAAGGTCACGAACCATGAAGAAGATGGTATATCAAGGACACCCCGCTTTCTTGCCGGAGGATCATGAACTCAGGGAAGGTTTCCTTGGACAACCTCCAACACGTATGAACGCCGCAAGCTGGTACGAGCTGAAAATGGTCAACCCGGAATCACATCCAAATGGAATGCGACGGTTCTCAGTTTTCTATGAGTTGCCATATTGGACCCACTTAAGGTCAACCACTTGTTGGATCCCATGCATATTTTCAAGAATGTGGGCAGCTTGCTATGGGACCACATCACAGGAAAGAGAGACACTATAGGGGCACAAATGGATTTGAAGGAGGTAGGTAAGATGGAGGCACTTTGGCCGCAGTCGAGTGCTGATGGTCACGTGCAGCTTCCTCGCGCTCCTTTGGTTTTGTCCACTAAAGAAGAGCGCATTGTGAAGCAAGTAATCAAGTCTATCCGCACTCCGACGGGTATGATGCGTTCTCTCAGGTCCGCATTTTCTAAAGATGACCAATTGTCGGGGCTAAAATCCCATGATTGGCATAAGATATGTCAGGTTTGTGCTACGAATGGATTGTAATTAGCATGGGCATTTTGCAATTTGAAAAGTGGCCATTATTCATAATGCTTTCTCATTTGTGGCAGTTTGTCCTACCGATCAGGATCGCAGAATACCTTACTTCAGAAATTCATGAGGCCATTTACAAGTTGTCAACTTTGGTACAATGGATCTCACAAAAAGAGATTAAGACGTCCTCTATTGAATCCGCGAGGCGGGGAGTAGTGGAGATGGTCTGTTTGTTAATGAACACAAAAGAACAACATTATACTATCAATAGACATCATACACACAGAGCCATATGTAAATATGTATACATTATATTAACATATATTTAAAAATTCATCTCCCTTTTTGCATAATCTCTCTAGAGATGGAAGATAGGAACTACTCTCCCGCCCCCACCACTCTCACAGCTCTTGATAAATGAAATCCATTTCCTAACACTAGGGCCCACCATTTAGGCACCTACATGACCCTCATTCATCTTGATAAAATCATGTCAATGCCTTTGACAGACCTCTTGCCATGCGCTCATGCCTTCAAGATAATGCAATCCAAAAAATCATGTTATGCATCTCTTCTCACAAAAATGGTTAACCCTACACACACAACAAAAAAGGTTTGATTGTTAGACAATGATCACTATACAACAATATTCCACCACCATGTCAAATGATTTTGACCCCAGATAGCTTGCCCCATGTCATTTTGTATACTCGCTTTGACTCAAAATCTACTATTAAAAGAGAATGCAATGCTCCACTTGTATCTTGATCAAATATTAAGTGAGAAAGAGCTTCACATAACTTTAAAAATAGGCTCAAGGTACCTCCTAATTGATGTCTTGACCCATATGACATGTACCATTTTACTATGACATGTATCACTACCTGAAACTTGAGTATAATCATCATTTCTATAGCTCATTGTCACAAAGGTAGCTATGGATCATATCAATATATTACCTTATATGTAGTAACAAGTGCTTAAGCACACCATGTCTAGCCATGTGTTCCACACAAATACACATACAAAAAGACTCCAATACTCAAACAATGAGTGACAAGAGAGGATCATCACATTACATGCATGTTGAATGCTAATCACTAGGCTTTTCCATAATATACATGTGTATGTAATTAAGTGTGCATGCATACACACAATGAGTGATAAAAGAGGAATGCCTCATCTATCCTCATAGCACATGTACATTGGGTTCAAGACACATGCCAATCAAATCTCCCCCCTTGTCATGCATGCTAGCAGCCTTCACCATATAATAGCCAAAATTTGAATGCAAAATAACAAGGGAACAAAGAACACAAAAGAAGACAATCCCAAAGCTTATATGATACAAGAATGGGTACAGTCTTCCCCCATGCATGAGTGAGTACCTTCCCAATGCATGTATTTATAATATTAGATTAAGCTATTGTGCTCAAAATACATTGAACACATCCTTTTTGAGTTCTTGCTTTTCGATACCTTGCACAACTTGATTTTGTGCAAAAATATCAAATACTCGCTATTCTAAATAGCTTTATAACCAAAAATAATATTCTATCTTCTTGAATAAAATAAATATATTATGCATCTGTGCATGCAAAGTCCTTGCACTAATAGTCGCAAACAAAATAAATACTTCCAATATTTTTCCATATTGTCAAGTTCATTAATTCCACACATTAAAATGCACACTCCAATAATAATTTTGCTTAACTCCATCTAATTATCTACTCACCACAACACAAAACACATTAGTGTCCTTCCATCTATCCACTAGGCATAATGCGACCAATATTATGCACATGTGTTTGCATAATAAGTCACAGATTATGTGGCAAATACATAACATTTATAATTTTAAAAATCAATAAATATAATTTCATTACATTTTTTAGGGATTAAAAAGAAATTATCACTCATTGATAATTCAAAGAAAAATATGCAAGGGTGGCAAATGCTGCCTCGTGTGCAAATTTGCACCATATACTAATGCTACCTCCTACAATGAATTTACACTATAAAATTTCCATGGATTCGACAGAAATAGTGCCTCCTACGATAAATTTATGCTCGTGGGATGTTTGATGTGATTGTGAGTAATATGGCATCAATTAAATTTCATATTACAAAGATAGTACTAATTTCTAAATCCATTGTGATTCTTTCACACAATAATTTTTGTACTTAAGTAAATATCTATGGTTTTGATTTCATGTTCAGGTAGTAGTATGATAATGGTCAAGGATTATTTCAAAGGCTAAATTTTCACTATCATCCTCTAATCAAGATAGATCATTGATTACAAGAGTAACTACACGTTTTCCCTTGAATGGTTTCAATAGACTAATGTGAAAAGAATTATGTATTTGCCAATGTGGAGAAGGAATGACTAGTCTAAATGTATTCTCATCAATCTCGTTAACAATTTGGAATGGATCATAACACATTGGTGCTAACTTAGTTTTCGAACACCTTTCAATGGATTATAGCCCCCTCTTTTCAATTCTCAACTAAACTAGGTCATTTTCTATAAATTTAATAGCTTTGCAATTCTTATTAGCTTGAGTGGTATACCTCAATCAAAATTACTTATTTTTTTGAGTTACTTCCTCTAAAAAATTTCTATGGTTGATGGCCAAAGAATCGGCTATTAGAATATTAATAACTATGGTCATCATAATTTCTTTCCATAAACTTTCTCTAAAGGAGCTTTTCCAGTTTTTCAAAATATGGGGCGTTATTGTAAGCAAGATAGATGTTGGTCCCAATTACTAGGTCAACCAATTGTGTAGGATCTAAGAAGGTCAAGAATCCTACTATTGGTCACTTCAATCTAACCATTATTTTCAAGGTGGAAAGCTAAATTGAAATCCATCTTAGAACCTAAAATTTTTAAGAAAGCTAAATTGAAATCCATCTTAGAACCTAAAGTTTTTAAGAAAGCTAAATTGAAATCCATCTTAGAACCTAAAATTTTTAAGAAAGCTATACAAAAATGATTATATAATTATCCACAATCAGATAGGATAACCTTAGGAAATCTATGATGAGGAAATATGAAGTTAATGAATACTTTACTACTTGTGGAGTAGATAAAGTCTTTTTACAAGGAATAAAATAGAATTGTTTACTAAATCTATTGACATCTATCCAAATCATATCATGGTGAGAGGACTTAGTAGGAAGACTAGTAATAAATTTCATAGAAATTCATTCCCATGGGCCATTAGGATTTGATAAAGGCATAAGCAAACCATGTGTTTTCCCATAATGATGCTTAATTTGTTTGCACACAATGCATTGAGACACAAATTTTACTATATCATGCTTCATGGTAGGCCAACAAAAATACTCTTTGCATACCTTATAGATTGGATACCTCTGTGTCCCATATATGCAAGTTGATGCATTTCAATCATACCAACAATTCTAAAAAGGTAAGAAAGACAAAGTTTTCTTTATGTTAGTATCGTGAAATCTTTGTCAAAATAAAAGATAAATATAGTTCTAAAATATACATATAAATCATGTTATAAAATATTTAAATTTTAATAGTAAAAATGTGATTTAAATACCCAATAAAATGATGTGAAACAATATTATGTATCAGTCTATGACTTAATGCATCGATAATAATATTGACATGACTTGGCTAATATTGGATTATAGGTTGAAAATATTGAATAAAAGAAACCCATTTAATGTAGCAATTAGAAATTAAGAATTGGTTCAACAAATAGTTTATGGCATGTTGATCTATTTTTATAAGAGAAAACCCCATAAGATAGTGTTTTCAAATAACCAAAGCACAAACTACATTTAATAAATCTTTATCATATGTATTATAGCTTTATTTAAAAGGTCTTAGTTTATGATTGTCATAGGTAATAGGATGATCATTCTACATTAAGACAACACCTATGCCTAAACCACTAGCACAAGTGACAACAAGAAAGAAAGGGTGGGAGAAATCAGATAACTAAAGAATGGGTATATGGGTCAAAAGGTATTTCAGAGTAATAAAACATTTTTGTTGACTAAGGCTCCAATGAAAAACAATATTATTATGCGAATACCATGGTTAAAGGCAAAGTGATCAAGGAAAAAAATCTAACAAATTTTCTATAAAACACAACTAATCCTAGAAAATATCAAACTTTATGCATAATATTATGATTGGCCAATCTTTTACAGTCTCGATTTTCTTAAGGTCAATTGTGATACCTTCAACACAAATTATATGACACAAATATTTAATTTGATATTGAAAGAACAAAATTTTATCAAGATTTGCATACAAATGAATCAAACATAATCTCTTATACTTCTCTTTTTGATTTAATGAAGACAAGTATATCATCAAAGAAAACTATTAACAAAACCTTGATAATCCAAAAAAATATATTCATTATTTGGGTGAACATAGCTAATGCATTAGTAAGACCAAAAGGCATAACATTAAATTCATAGAGTGACCAAACTCTATACTAGATACAATCTTAAATACATCAATTGAATCCATGCCAATTTGATGATATCCTCACTTAAGATCTATCTTGCTAATTTTTTTACTCATTTAATTTTATCAAGTAGATCATCGACTTTAGGAAATTGATACCAATTTTTAATAGTGACTTTATTTAAAGCTTGATAATCAATACACTCATATACATTTACTTTTTTTTTTCCAACCAAAAAAACAGGTGTACCAAAAGGAGAAGAAATAGGATTAATTAAAACTTTATCTAACAATTCACTCACTTATCTTTGAATTTATTTTTTATGCAAAGGAATCCTTGTATGGAGCTTTGTGTAGTGAAGTGGTACTAAGAAAAAGTACGATTTTGTGATGTAATTCTCCTCATGATGGTGGTAATTCATATGGGTAATCATCCACAAAACAATGTTAATATGAGTTTAAAAACTTTTTTTGTGTGAGTGACAATGCAAAAGACTCAATCTATTCAACTTCAATCACAAAATCATGCATGCCTTGTGTTGCTTCCTAAGCACTCACTTTTTGGCTTGTGTTTGATGAATTAATGGAAACAATTCAATTTCAAGGTTGCTAGTCAGGAAGATTGGCTGTTCTTAGAATTCAAATGTTGTATAAGTATGATAATCAATGTCATGATTAACTTTATGTATGAAAGGCATACCAAGGATAATGTTTGATGATTGCAGATGTGCAATTAAGAATCACCTTTGTCTTTATATTTACCCATTGAGATTTTTAACCCCTTGATTTTCCATATTCCATTGTTTCTAATGCCTTGAAATGTAGATTTAACCTTGTACAACGAAGGATAGTTTCTAATTGCAACAATTGATTTCTCTGAAACAATGTGTTATTCTAAGGAATTTTTTTGAAGAGGTGATACTATATTCTCCATGTTAACTTTGTTTTGGTGTTGGAAGGACCCACATGCTAGTATTAATTTGATGCACAAGGAATAGCCATTAATGAATCCTACCATGTGTGAATCGGCCTGAGATACCTGAGATAACCCACATGACCAAATTCACTATGTATGAATAGAAATTTGCTTTTAGATAATGGGGATATTACTCTATTGAAACAAAAAATATTCAAAAGCTCTCTGGCACAGAAATAGAGTCTTAGGAATATCTTTGTGGGTGCTAAAAATACATCCAAGAGGTCATTGCACAAGAACAAGGCCAATGGAGCAAAAGTTCCAATGATAATAAGAAAGGCCTCTATGAAATAAGTAAAGCCCTCTCGTAACCCCCCCACCCCCCCCCCCCCCCCCCCCTTTTGAAATAAAGGACCACCCATTGATGAAAAAAATATAAGGTTTAAAGCTTTTAAATCCTTAAAGCTATAATCTTTAAGCTTAAAAGCATTTTAAGCCTTTTAATGTTTCAGCAACAACGTAGTGAAGAGACAAGGTGGTAGCCATCCACTTATTTCGATGGCATCTAGGGTGGTGTTTCAGTGGCAAAATGGCAGTTTTGGCCCACCTTGGGTGGTAGAAGGAGATCTATGGTTGTAGATATCTCTCTCTCTCTCTCTCTCTCTCTCTCTCTCTATATATATATATATATATATATATATATATATATATATATATATATATATATATATATATATATATATATATATATATATATATATATAGGCAAAACCACTTGTAAAATTGATTTTGTTGTTGTCCACATCTTGTCTAGTTTTGTTGGGGGAGAAGAAGAGTAGAAAAACCTTTGGAAGGATCCTTTTCATCCAAAGGTTGGAAGTAATACCAATAAATATCGGAAGAGAACTCTTGGAATCACAAATGGTTGTATTAGGCTGCACATATGTCTATGTGTAGGCTACAAATGCATACATGTACATTAGATTAGCACCCCTTTACCTTCTCATGTGAAGGTGAGTCACGCCAATATTGTCCCCATTCAAATGATGAGACGGCCAAGATCATTAGTCATTTAACTGCACATTTATATAGACACTTAATTTCTCTAAAATGGAATGTCTTTGCATGCTCTTGTCCAATTAGAGCTTGTGGCATTTGCAAGAACCATGAAACCTTCAATGGACTAATGATCTCTAAAGTTGGAGGACTCACCATCTACAAGATTTTTCCTTCGTGAGTTAGCATCATTTTCTTTCTTGGACCTCTCAAATTTGTTCCCACTTTTGTTTTGTAACTTGACAACTCTTTCTCTAGAGGGTTTCCTTGGTGTTTCAAGTCCACTATTATTGTTAAAGAGTTAGATTTTTTTTAGAAATTAGGTTTTCATATTCATCCTCATCATTGAAAGATACATCTTTGGTTTCCATTAGAGTATTTGCGCAAGTGTTCATAATGATGCAAAAGGAATTTTTAATGGAAAAGTGTGGCAAATTGGGTGATACAACCATTGTATATAGGTGAGATTGAGAAGATCCTTATGATCTAGAAACATTAAAAGAGATTGAGAAGATGCATGTGGTCTAACATAGCATCTTACAAAGTTGACATAAAAGAGATATCCATGATGTTGTTATCAATGGTGCATTGAGGCTAGAAGGCATGCTTGAATAAGCATCTTGGGGCGCTATAATATTACAAGTAGGTGAAGTTGATGACATTTGATTTTGAAGTATGATGCTAGTGGAAAACTAAGGAATTAAAAGTTTGATGGCACATTGTGAAAACAAGTATGTTGTTGCCAAGTACAAGAAAAGATGGTGGAAAAAGGAATGATCTGGGAGAATGACTATATCTATGGGGTATGGAAAGCATCGTGATAGATAAATTGTGGTAGGAAGGACATATTTTATTGGATTGTGGGTGCATTGTGCATATAAGGTGTGTCATGAGTCCATCAAGAGGGATTTGGGAAGATAGAACCTTGAACTCATCTAGCCAATTAATCTTCTCTTAATGACAAAATTGGATCTCATTTAGATTGAACAATGAGCCCATTTTGAAGAAATAGATATAAAATATTTAGATGTCCACTTTTCTCTATTACAAAGTTCTACTATAGTGCATCACAAGGGATGATGTGTCGCCTTTTTCTACTTTCTAGACATGAATAGTGAGTAATAGCCGATGAATTCTTAGAACTAAATTACCACCTATGAGGCTAAGATTACATGATTTCCACCACTCAAACATAATCAAACACAGAGATGCAATTGCGACACAAACACAAGTGCTAGACAAAGCTCTATATCTATGTTTATCTAAATGTGCATCTTTACATCTATACACACAATACTACACTACAACAAAAAGGCTCCATAGATGTGTGCCTATAGATGCAATATTTGAACTGTGTTAAAAAATGTCGCGCGCGTTTATTACTGTGTCTAAAATTTTGCGTCTAAAAGCGCGCTTAGAGTGAAACCTACACGCGCATATAGACGCGCCTATTGATGCGCTCTGTAAATATATAATCATATTGATAAAAAAGTGGATATATTCATATTCTGCGTCTATACACGCATGTAACTGCGCGTCTAAAAAAGAGTGTACTCTGCAAATTTTGACGATAATAGAAGCACTTTTTTTTTGCAATTTAGACGCGTTGATAGACGCGCAAAACAGAGGTATGAAAAAAAACCCGGAGAGCATGTGGCTTTTTGCAAGCCACATGATCTCGGGTTTTTTCCCCCCATCAACATCAAATTGTATGCTTAGGGAAAATAGAGAAAGATTATTTAGAAGATTTTTGTACTGAAAACAAAACAATGTATGTAGAACACGAAATTTCATATATATAGATGAAACGTTTTTACATTATGAGTTCTAGTGCTTGTGACCTCAAGCATGGTCATGGTCGCAAGCACTAGTTGAAAGTAATACATATCAAAAATGAAAACTACAAGCCAAGGGGAGGCATGCATGCATGGGGCTCCTCTACATCTCCTCAGAAGAGGCATCATCGCTACCACCACCGCTGCCTGTGCCACTGCCGCTGCCGCCACTGCTACTGCTAGTCCCCCCTTCGTTATCCTCAACTACATCAGGGTTCACCTACCTACACAAAGGATTAAGGTATATAAATACCATTACAAACAATAAATTAGAGTTACCTATACTTTTCATGTAAAAAATAAAACATACCTCTTCTGGTTGTGGAATCCTCATGGCACGATTATATTGCTCCTCGATGATGAGTCCCTCCTCGTAGAAATGCTACCAAGTGGACGCCCAGTTATGACCTCAATGGTAGCCTACCTCTCTAGGAGTAGGCATCCTACCAACGATATGATACTACAAAACAATTTGAACATACAATGTATTAGAACACACTACATAATGAATTGAAACAAATTACAAAATTTAATATAAAAAAAGAAATCAAATAATACTTACAGACTCAGCCTCCCATGACTCCCTACCACCCGATCCATAATGCGACGATCCCATGGTTGCCATCTGGATACATCGCGCCTCTGCATGCTGGCGACTTGTCATTTTCTCTACTGCTCTCTCCTTGGTCTCTTTCCACTCCATGCGGTGGAAATTGGGTGGTTGGCCATATCCAGGGCACCCTTGCTCTTGTTTTCGCAGTGACTCCTTGGCGCGCGTCATCATAAGGTGAGACCTCTTGTTATGAAGCGCATCTCTCACCTTTGACTGTCCCCAATCATCTGAGAATCGTGAATTCTCGGGATTAGGATACCTTCAATGTACTGTCCACAGCACCTCTTGCCACAAACCATTTTTTTGGTGCTTGAAGGGAATCATGCAATCTTTGTATGTAGCATGCACGACCCTCCTCAAGTAGGCTATCACTTCTCTCCCCTCAAGGTTATGCAAGATACCACCAACATCAGTGACAGAGTAGTACATTTGTGGAGGCTCACCTCTCTCATTTCCCTGTGAGGGTGATCGAGAGCCACCTCCTAGGTAATCCCCACAAAGCCCTTGACCTCCTCGTCCTCCCACATGACTCTCCCTCCTCCCTCGACGGGCACTACTCTCTACCTCACTTGATGCATGTGCTTCTGCAGATGCACGTGCTTCGACTGATCCATGTACTTCAGCTGATCCATGTGCATCAACTGATCTGTGTGTATGCATAGTGCGTGGAGTACCTGTTAGTAGAGGTGTACCAAGGTTTGGTGTGCCAAGGTTTGGTGTTTGTGCGGTAGTGCTAGGCAAAGATGTGATAGGTGTCCCAGACATGACACTGAAAACCTTCTCTGTAGTGGGAGGGCGACCAAGATAATTGGTCATCTCCCCCACGAATTGCTCCTTGTTTGGAAAACCTCCAAAAAAGCTACTAACACCTCTAGAAAACTCCGCTAAGGTGTTGCTCATGCGTTCCAACTCAAGATCAGTGCTGGAAGATCCAGGATTCCACATCTACACAAGCAAAAACCCATTACTACCCTGTGCAAATAAAACATATTACATGTTGCATCTATATCTACGTCTCTATGTGCGTCTGTCAGCGCATCTATTTCCGCATATATACCTGCGTCTACATTGTCATCTAGACACGCTGACAAACGCGCATAGTCGGACCATATTTTGCAAACCGTTATAAAAAACGCGCAAAAAAACCTCCATAGATGACAGTCTATAGCATGTAGAGAGAGAGAGAGAGAGAGAGAGAGAGAGAAATAGATAGAGAAAGCAAACAAGATTGAGAGAGAGAAGAAGAACTCACCTTCTTTGCTTGTTTCGACAGGTGGCGGCTAGGTTGCAAGCTCCTTGTCCTCCTTCTCCCTTCCCTTGGTAAGTTGCTTGAATCTTCTTCTCTTCCTTGCTGTTTGGCTCTTGTTCTTTACTCTTTGGCTCTTCCTTCCTACTATCCTCTTTTTACTCTTATTTCCTTCCCTCATTGTCTTCATGAAGTAATAGATAGACATGATTAGTGATGTCGAGCTCGAACTGCAGAAAACGCGTAAAAAACGCAAGAAAGCAACGGTTTGAAAAGAAAGCCACAACTTTTTTTAAATTTTTTAATATTTATGTGACGTGTGTAATTGCACGTGTATATGCGTAGATAAGACATATTACACACGCTGATAGATGCGCAGTTACAATTAAACTGATTAGATGCTAGCTTTTGGTTGTTTTTAGATCAACATGACATGACTTTCCTAGTCTTTCAATATCAAAATGTTTGCCTCCATGTTGTAAATATCAATGCATTTAGGGAATATGACATATATACTAAATGAAATCATATATGTCCTTATGATTCAGGTGTAATTATGTCGTCATCTTCTACTAGTATGGGACATGCTGAGTCAACAAACAATACATCCTCCAGTGAGGATGAGACATTGTGTCTTCACAATCGAGACGCTTGGCTATGACGGAAAATCAAATGTATGTGTGATCGTTGTCGAGGATGTTTTTTTCGAGCACGTCGAATCATAATGTCACACCTCAGCATGTACGAAGAGTGGGACCAAGAAAAAGACCCAGTAATTTTTATTGCTTTATTTGCACAAATATTATTGGTCTATGTTGCATCTTTACCATTAAACAAAACCTCCTTTTTTTAGTTGAATAGGATGTGGTACCACATCCTCAAATGGTCCCTCCAAGGCGTCAAGAGACTGCGAAGCGTCGACGCGAGGAGGCGGAGTCCTCAAGAAGAGTAGAGACTGATGACGACAATAGCAGCCCTCTTCAAATGCTCCATCAAGCTTTGGAGGAAGAGATTTTGGAAAACATGGTGCGCGATTTATTTTCCCATGAGGTTTGGGGGGGAGGGAGCCACTAGAGAGACAGATGACCCGCTACACATAGCGTCAAAAACTCCATTGTACGAAGGTTGCACCTACTCTGTTCTATGTGCATCTCTCGAGATACTGAACTTACAAACCATTTATGGATGGAGTAATGCTAGCTTGAATGCGTTATTGAAGTATGTATCATTTGATATTAATTCATAAATACTTCTAGACAATATTCGTGGTTTGTTAACTCTGTTTGCACAATATATGCAGGTTATTGTCACAAATGCTTCCAAATGGAAATAAATTACCAACTAGAAGGGAGCAAGCAAGGCGTTTCTTGACATCTCTTGGAGGTCTGGATTACATTAAAATCCATGCATGTGTCAATGATTGCATCTTGTTTCTTGGGGATCATGCATCTACATGACAGTGTCCTATTTGTGGTGAACCAAGATACAACCAAGAGATGAAATCAATGGATGTGCCTCGTAAGGTTTTGCGACATTTTCCTATTATTCCGCATATTCAACTTATATTTAAGTGTAAATATATTGCGAGACTCATGTCATGGCATGCTAGTCACCATTCAAGTGATTGAAAGTGGAGAATTCCTTCAGACACACTAGCTTGGCAACACGTAGATAATTTGTGGCCTACTTTCAAAGAAGAGCCCAAAAATTTGAGATTTGATCTAGTATTAGATAGAATAAATCTATTTGGCATCAAAAGCACCTCATATAGTGTATGGCCAGTGGTATTGGTGAACTATAATATCCCTCCGTCCATGGCAATAAAAAAAGGACATGTAATGTTGTCCCTTTTGATTCTTGGAAAACACAAAGTAAAAAACATGGACGTTTACTTAGAGCCTTTGATAGAGGAGCTAGAAATGCTATGGAGAGGTATTGAGGTGCAAGATGTGAGTGCATCATTGTCCTCTAGAGATTTCACTTTAAAGGGCATGTTGTTGTGGACCATGCATGACTTTCCAGGCTATGGAGAGTGTTCATGTAGTTGCATACTCTTTTTTATTCATTCTTACCCTTAATCAAATATATGTCATCATTAACCCACTTGTTTTTACAGGTTTAACTACATCAGGATATCATGCATGTCCAATTTGCGGTCCCTCTCTGGTTTCTTCTAGACCGACATGCTTGAAGAAGGTTATCTATGACAATCATCATCATTTTCTTCCTATTGACCACCCCAAATATGCACCCCCCCACTAATGGAAGAACTCCACAATCTCTGTTCATTCAAGATTGGAAGGACACTTGGACACACGCCAATGATCATCCTCCACTCGGCATGAGTCGGTGACTAGTTTACTTCTTTTGTTTGTCTTTAAAGTACACTCCATTATGAGAATAAGAAATAATATATTGTTTGTGCCTTAGATTCTCTATATTTTTTCATCTCCCATATTGGACTGAACTCAAGATCAATCACCTGTTAGACCCCATGCATATATTCAAGAATGTTGCCTCTACATTATGGGATCACTTAATCGGAGCTCGTGATTCTGTCAATGTAAGGGAGGATTTACATAGCATTGGACGTATGAGACGAGCTTGGCCATGCATCGGACCCAGAGGAAAGATCGAGTTACCACGTGCACCTTGGATGTTGTCGAAGATCAAAGAAAAGATGGTGAAGCAGCAGATATGCAGCTTTCGAACTCCCACAGGATATATGAGATGCCTCAAGGGAGCCTTCATAAAGAAAAAGAAAAGAGGTGTGGAGAAACTATCCGGTTTAAAGTCTCACGATTGGCACAAAATGATTCAGGTAAGGATTTTCATAGCCATAAATATATTAATTAGTGGAGTAACTATGTAGACTAATTAACAATGTATGAATATTTACATACAGTTCATCCTTCCTACTAGCATATCCCATTGTGTTTCGAAAGATTTGCCTGATATCATTTACAAGATGGGTGAGCTCGTGAGGTATGTATACTTTATACTTATTTTTTAGTCTACATATTATGTACATCACATAGCAAACCCGTTTGAATTTATGGACAAAACTAATCATGATAGTATCTTTGTTCTAGGTATGCGTGCTCCAAATAGGGAATTAGCCGCCCCATCAACTAGGTAACTTTTCTTGTAGGTTTCAGATCAATGTGGCATAGACTACAAATCATTTTTCCCATTAGTATGTTTATAGATAATAAGGATTAATCTTGTTAAGATTAATCCTATTATTAAATTACACCCCTTATAGATCTATTAATAATGCAGTGGACTTATTTTTATCTATTCTAACTATCTTGTAGTTAGGGACCATCCCACTTAGGCTCTAATTTTCTAGAAAAAAACTCCCTGTGCGTAGCATAGTATAGGACTAGTTGTCATTTTTAAAAGCTATATTCTGCTTTTATGAAGTTATTTCATGTGATGCTTAGCCACCTCATGATGTAATAAACTATAAAGTTTTAACTTGTTGAGATGTGTTAGGATCAAAAATCATTTGAGAAGTGCATCTTCATCCCCTAGAGAATAGTTAATCGCAAATCGTATTATGGGAAACTCAATCTCAAGGGGTAGAACACACTCCTCTCCATAAACTAATTTAAATGAGGTGTAGCATGTAGCTCATTTAAATATTGGGTTATATGCCCACACCGCCACATATAGTTTTATGTCCCAATCTCGTTTCTTATCTGAAATGATCTTTGACAAAATTCCCGCAAGCTGTTTATCGGTACTCTCAACTTGCCCATTTGCATGTGGATTATAAGGTGTCATTTTATTATGATTTATCTGTTAGGCCTCGGTCCTTACGATTGGCGGATGTAATTGGATGGTATCATTTATCCTCCCATACATGGTGGTTGTCAAAAACACATAGAATGTCTCACCTCTTTTGGACGCTTTCAAGACTGGTATTTTAGCCAATTCTTGCTTCACATCCTCAAAGGATATTTTATATGTCTCACTCTAAATAAATGAACAGTTGGAGGGTAATAAATTTGTGAATGGAAACATCCTTTCAATAAGTACATTAATGAATCATCGGTAATATCCGACTAACAATAGAAAACTATGCTCTTTATTGGGGTTTCTTGATGGATTCACAACGATAATGACTTTGATCTTTTTTGGATCAATCGCAATTCCAACCAAACTAACCACATGGCCATCACACAATTTTCAATTGCCATTCCTCCCTAGTGGTAGCTACCCCTAGATCATCAATGAAAACTATTAGCTCTTCTGGAAAAATGTTACTGAAGGTTTTTTCGGCCATACATTTCCAAGAACCGGGTGTATTACTTAATTGGAAGGCCATGATATGATACACAAAGGTTCGAAACACCATTAAGAATGTTGTCTTTAGCTTGTTCTCCTCTGCAAGCAATGGCCATTTGCTTGTAATTTGGTGAAACAATCCATAAAGGAGTATATATATCTACCTACTAACTGATCTAAGATTTGATGAATGAATGGAAATTGATAATAGTCCTTAACTGTTTGTTATTTGAGCTCTCTAAAACCAACACAAAGCCGGATTTGATTATTATTCTTCTTCTTGATGACCAGTGGCGGTGAACACCACTTTGTGTGTTATACGAAAAATATCAGACTAGCCTTACATAATTTCTATAACTCTTCAAATAGCCTATTTCCTAGCTCAAAAGGCATGCATCTCACTTTTCATCAAACAGGTCAACTTCTCTCTTTTAGGGAAATAGTATATATAGCTAAACTAGGGGAAATACCCCTCAATTCGTCATATCTCTAGGTAAATATATTACAGAATTCCTAGAGTAAGGACACATAGTCCTTCCTTTCTTTCGTGCTAAGTATAGATCCTAATTTGATCACTCATAAATCATTTGATGTACCAAGTTCTATCTTTATCACATTTGCATCTCGCATTCTATCCTAACGAAGACTCCTCTCTTGATTCATCACTCAATGAAGTCTCACATTTGCATCTTGAATTCTATCCTGCTAGATGTTCTTTGTAGTAGACTCCCCTCTTGATTCTATCACATTTGCATCTTGGATTCTATTATGATCTTCTACATGCTCGTTTAGAGTTACCTATTAAATGTCATCCATAGTAGACTCCTCTCTTGATTCATCACTCGATGAAGTCTCACTACCAAAAGGTCCCTCTAGCACATGCAATTCTCTTGAGGATATGGGTGCTCTCTCACTTTGAGATGATTCTGGGTAAGCATTGATTATATCTCACCTAATACTTTGCCAAAGATCAAATGACCAGCCAATATGTCAACTTGGCAATTGGATTGTAGGATCCGTGGCCTTCCTAATAGTACTTGGTAGCCTAGCCGCCTTGCAAACCTAATGACCCTAAAGTCTAGGATACATTCAATGTTAGCAACAATTACATGGACTTTGGTAATACAACCTTCTAGTTGTCTCAAACTATCATTAGGAAAAAAATGAACTCACAAATGGGCCCTTAAAAATAATATAGTTTAAGATGTGGGCCTTTTGGATTGTCCAATAGGAAGGCTAGATGTTGACATCCATGGAGGGTGAATCTTCTCTCTCCAAATCTTAGGTTTTCTATTAAAAAAAGGGGTAGTGGGGAATTAAAAAAAGGAAGAATGAATAGTACACAAAATTTGAGTTTCTCTCACCTCGTATTTCCCCCCTTTTTTGGGAAAATTTTCAATTTCGGTGTTTTTCCCTCTCACAAAATCATTTTGACCCAAAAGTTGAGCAACAGACCACTTTCTCTCTCTTCTCTATACTCATGAATTTTCGTCTCCATTGAAGCTCCTTGCTGAGAGTAATTAGGGTTTTGAGTGTTCTTCTTACCTGTGCACTTTCTTCTCCACGCAGCTCCAGATTTTGGGCAAAACACAGGTGCCCATCTCTCTTTGCATTTTCTCTAGTTTGCTATTTTTTCGATAGGGTTTGATGACGTTTCTTACTGTTGTTGTTGTTTTATTGCAGAGGTTGTTTGGGGCAGGAGACAGAGGTGCTCATCTCTCTCTCTTCTTTCTTTCCCCCCGCTCTCTATCTGTTGTTTCTCTTTTATGTTGTGTTTTCAATAGAATTTGATGTTGGTTCTAATTGTTGTTTTCTTGCAGAGTTTATTTGGAGCAAGAGGCAAAGGTGTTAATCTCTCTCTCTGTTTGGTTTTTTTTTTGCTGATATCTTTTCAATACAACACAATGTTAGTTCTAACCCTTGTTGTTGTTTTGTTGCAGAGATCATTTTGGGTGACATTGCATAAGTGCTTATCTCTCTCTCTCTCTCTCTTTCTCTGTCTATGTTTCATGTTTTCTACTGTTTTTTCAGTATACCTTCATGTGAATACTAACTCTTGCAAAATTGTCTTTTGCAGAGATCAATTTGGGCAAGATTGGATAGGTGCTCATTTCTTTCTCTCTCCCGCGTACTCACACAAACTCTCTCTTTCTTCCTCTTTGCATTCTTCCTTTTCTACTATCTTTACAATAGGGCTTGATGCTAGTTCTAACTTAAGGATCAATTGTTGTTGCAGCACTTAACACAAGGTAGAGCAGAGATTCTGTAGCTCAATTTACAGGTAAATCTACCATATTTTGTGGTGCCAAAATTTATTCATTTAATCAGTGACTTTTATATTTGATGGGATTGATGTTTTCTTATGTCCATCATTTGCAATGGGTCTTGATTAGCAATGATTCAATCTTATCTTCAGCAAATCAGCTTATAGGTAAATTGGCCATGTTTTGTATTGCTTCTATTCATGCAGTTATCTAGATATTTTTTGCTAAAAGGGATTCATGCAAGTATTTTTGTTAAAAGGGATTCATGCAGGTGTTTTTTTGTACATGCAGGTATTGTACAAGGTCTAGGTGAAGCATATAATTCTCCATCAACTATTTTGATGTGGTCACTGATTCCTTTGTGTTGGATGATATGGATCTGCTGGAAGTCGATGGTTCAAAAATCCTCTGCTTTATTGGTCCTATGTGTCCATTTGGATCTCCATGCCAATTGGCAATGATCCATGAAACTCTTGTATCATATCATCCATATAACACACAATGTGTTGAGTCTTGGAAGATCTCAGGTGTCAATCCAATGTGCCTATTAAGATTTGCATGCCATGTGGCTGCTATCCTTGTAACAACTACTCTATAATACCCACATTTTATACAATGTATTGAATCAAATCAGACCCCTCTTCATTATAATAAAATTTATTTTGGCAAAATTTTGCGAGTATTATTGTATTATTCTTTTCATTATATTTCATATAAATGGTATGATTAAAGTGATGTCTTGAAATTAAATCTATATTTTGTGTTGATGTATATATCCACATGTGTTTCGATATCGATGTTTATGTCTATTTACCAAAGTGTAAACATCTCTTAATGCCATGTTGATTTGTATGGCATATTGGTGATTACTGGACAGACTTAAAATGCTTATTATTTAGGGGTTAATACATACTTCTTTATATCTAATGTGTAGGTTATAATGCCTGAGAGAAGAACAAGCATTCTCTCGATAGAAGTACATAACAGAAAAGATGAAGAAGGAAACTGTATCACTGATACGTATCATTGCTCGTCTTGGGTACCTATGCGTCCAAGTATGAAGGGAGCTTTCAGAGTGAAAGCATCTGCAATTGCAAATGTATCAAAGCACTGGAAGGGTAAAATTTTAGCTCTCAAACAAAGGAATGTTGATTCTCACCTTGTAACAGAGGTGTTTGTATAACATGTATTCATGCAAAAGCAAATACACATTGTGCCCACTCTGCCCTTTCAACAAAACATTGCAAATAGTAAGTATTTGCAACTCATTGAGAATGAGAACTTTCATGATACCTATGTAACAACTTGTCTTGTATTTACAGAAGTATACCCTTCGGATTGCTGTGAGTGGCAAAATGTTGAGAGTTTCAATGGTTCTTTTAAGTGTTACCACCTCGAAATTGGTAGATTGCTCTTTGAGGGGCATACAACTAAGCAACTTGCAGAGGACCTTTTTTTTTCTATGACTCCAAGTACATATTACCCAAGGGGAGTCAAGAATATGGAACCCTTGAGTATATGCACATATTGAATCTCAATAGCATAAAATGGCCATTGTGTAGTGGCAACATTTTGCACATGTGTAGCACAAAAATTTCAGCAGACATATTGAATTCTATGAAGCCAAGCACTAGCTCAAAGAATGTACATCTAAGTTGGTTTATACCGATTACAATTTTTCCACACATGTTCAAGGAACGTAAGGGTTTGAGATGTACCAAAAACACGTATGTCATAAAAAATACATCAGAGGATTATGTAACAAGGATTCTAGGCAAAACTTGGACATCAAAAATAACTCACAGTCCTGACACAATGGAGTGTTGAGTCACAACAAGAGACATGGCTTTTAGGTAAAAATTTTCTCTCTTAGTTGACTATTATCTTACTTTGGGATGAATTGGCTAACTTTCCTTTCCAATTACAAGTACTTTGTCTCACGACAAACTTTATGCCTAGTGTTCAAGTATCGTAGATGGAGAATGCTCAAGGGTAAATGGTTGTGCCTTGATCAAGACATGCGTGAAAGTGCAGCTATGGATGTTATTGTCATTTGTGAGGGCTGCAAGCCCCAAGTGTTGCAAATGGAGAATGATTGGCCCTTGAGTATAATGTTCCAGGAAATTACAATGTTAATGCAGAATCCACCTGTTAGCTTCTATTTTAAACTAGATGGTAGGATAATTCGAAGCCGAGCTGAGGATATTGTTACCAGCGGAAAGTGTGTGGCTCCACATATTTTAGAAATTGTAGAGTCTCCCTAAAAATCCCAGCACCACAAGTTGTAATATCCAACACTTATAAATTTTTGGATTTTTTTTTGCAATAGAATATTGTCGCTTACAAACTTGCAATATTTAAAAATTATGGTATTTATGCAAAATCAAACACTTGTTATACACTTTTCACATCAACACATTTACATATGCATGTAGACTTTACAAAGATGTAAGTAAAGCCATAACTAAATATCGTATGCGAACAACCCTTAATGGTTTAAAACTTAAGGTTTTTAAGGTAGAACTAGTTTAGTTCTTGTTTCATTGTTTCATTTCACACTTTCTCTCTTCATCTCTTTATACCCACCACATCCCTCCTACCTACTACAATCGCACACACTTTGATGAGTGGATCCACGAGACTATCTTTGCCAACCAGGGTGACGAGATATTCCAGGTTTTCTCTAAGAACTTCAACCTTGAAAGCGTGCTCTCATCACTGGACCCCCCCTTCAGGTTTTGGAAGACTTTGTGAGCACCATTGCTACATGCACATACTCCATCGAGGGATCCGACATGACTTGGGTGCCTCTGGAACAGCCCATGGTATTTCAGGTAGGGAAGAATCACCAAAAAGTGGTGAATAGGTGTCTGGCCCATGTGGATCCTTTGCATAGAGTATGCACTGTTCCCATGGGAAGTGCACCAGGTACATCAACTTTGGATCTCGTGGAGAGTGATTGCACATTGGCAATTTACCTCATTGCATTGGATACACCCCTAGAGGAGGATAGCGATGAAGATACAACTCCACAGGTTGTTTCTATCACATGCACGGGAGAAGAACCGATTGAAGAGCTCATAAATATTGAAGAGGAACATCGAGTGGTGACAGAGTAAGGGTTGGATCTCATGGTTCCATCTTCTTCAAAACAGCCACAAGTCGACAAACCCAACCTTGCCTCCTTGACACCCATTGAAGTAGATGGTGTACAATAGTTACTTCTATTAGATGTACTGCAATACTTGGAAATGAAGGAAGAAGAGTTGTTTTCTATCCTAGTCAGGGTTTCAATGGAATACCTGATCGATTATGATTACATGGATATGCATCCAACAATGGCAGAGATTGGAAGATATGATGGCACAAGCTTAGATACTGTGAGTGCGATCATAGTAGCATAGGAGCATATTACCTCAGTTGAAGAAGATTACCTTATGCCTAATGCAAAATTTGAAGTGGCCCCAGATGCCAGACTTTGGACAGGGCAGCTGTAGGCATCATTTTTTGCCAAGATTTCACCGATGGACTCTGGGGGACTAGATGCACCCTACCATCAAGTTTCATCACTTTTTGATAACTCTAGGTTAGTCACTAATTGTTTGATTTGACTTTGTCATTCAGGACATACTGTATATAGATGACTTTGCATCAAGGCAAGGAGGAGCTCGACATGCGGATCGACGCAAGGATTCAGCTCTTAAGGAGTATATCGGTAACCTTGTTACAGATTTGGTGGTCTTCCATAAGAAGTGCTCACCAGGAGGGCAAGAAATAATCATGAAAATTGGAGCTTTGACCAAGTTTAGACCTTTTTGAGCGATACCTGTGACATCTAGCTTGGAAAAGGTGGTGCTAATCAAGTGGTCAAAGCTTCTTTATTTGTTTGATCAAAGGCAGGGTGGAGCTATGTGTGTGCTTGCGACATTAGGTGACCTTGCCAAAGTGTCGGATCCGCTTCTCTTGGAGAAAGAGCTGAAGGGGGAACGCATCATTTTTTACGCAAAGAAGGAACTTATATTTTCATCGGAAGCTGGCGCCTCCTCTCCACCGAAGAAAAAGCCAAGGAATAATTGAGAGTTCTTGTTAGCTATCGGCTTTTTGTATCTACCATCACTAACAACCATCGCATGTATTTTTCTTGATGAATATAAGATAATTTACTTTGTTCCTACAAATAAATATTTATTAAATAAATGTGTGGTTCGTATAAGTGTGACGATAATGTGTGGTACGTGAATGATGCATTCGCATACGTTAACATAATTCAACGCGTAGTACTACACTTGCGATTGTGTAAGTGTAACGATAATGTGTGGTACATGATTGACACATCCGCATATATTAACATAATTCAACGCGTAGTACTGTACTTGCGATTGTGCATAAGCAATAACGTAACTTGTATCCATACGTATTACTACTTTTGATGTGTTCGTACATTAAACAAAAATTAAGAGTCATGCATTTCAAGAAACAAAACAAAACAACTTTACTCAATTATTTAAATTCAGTACACATCGCATGAGATATTATGTATATATAAATAAATATTCCAATGTGATAGAGTATACAAATTTTTTTGGGCTTCCAAGATGTTATGGTGTTGCAACACTCATTACAAACCTTGCATCATTAATCTAGTAAACTATGGCGGGTTCCCCTTGCCGTGTCGAAGCCGAACGATAAAGTTCATGTCTTTGTTTGTGATTGTAACATGCTTTGCATGGATGGCTGCAAAGTGTGTATCATCGAACAAGTCGATGAGAAACCCCTCTGCAACGGTTTGTAGGCCTCCATGGCTGCAACAGTCCACCTTCCTGCTAGTGGGCCATCCCGCACTCGTGCCAAAAATCTTCCCATCCCTTTCAGCTCCAAGTCTTGCATGACTTCTCGAACAACTTTATGAAAAGAAATTTTTGGGATGAGAAGCTCGTATCCTCGTTGGATTCTCCTTATCTCTCGAAGGGCGACAGTGCTCGGCTTCCATCTCCTTTTCTTCTGTGGTGGTCCTTGTGCTCTACGGGGAGCACCTGTTGCTGCACTAGAGGAGGCTCCACCTTGTGCTCCAGGTAACGAGCCTTGGCATGATGTCTTTCGGGGGCCAAACGGTGACATGCTTGCTTGGTCCGTGCCATGCAAGCTTAAGGTGGGCAAGACGGAGAAGAGACAGAGGTTGGGGATGTGAAAATGGAGGAAGCAATGAAATCAAGATGTGAAAATGAGAAGAAGAATGAACTTTTAACCCATTTAAACCCCAAAATTGGGTTAATAGAGCTTCATATGCACTGTCCATCGTGCGATCGTAAATCCATAACCTTGTATCAGAATGTGACGAAACTTCACACGTGCACTCGTTAGGTGGCCAAGAGCCTTTTTTTTTTTGAAAAAAAAGTGCCTACAGACCCCTAGTCAAAAGTCTGGCGTCTGAAGCCACTTTCCTGGCTCTTGGCCACCTAACGAGTGTGCATGTGAAGTTTCGTTGCATTCCGATACAGTTTAGTATTTTAAAAATTATCCCACACCAAAATTATGGATGGATTGATAATTGAGAAATCAACATTGCGACTACTGGCCCTTAGAAACTTCCCACCACATAAACTATACAGAGGCATTAGGAGTAAAGTCTACAACAAGAAATGGCAAATTTTTGCATGTTATTCCTATTGAAATTGACAGAGCTAACAAAAACTATAAGTAAGAATTGAAAATACATCAAAGATGCACAGTCAAAGTTGAGAGCGAAGGACAAGTGTAAAATTTTAATTCATATTTTAAGGGTGCATACAATAGTTTTGCACTGGGACATAGTCATATGTCCAATGCACGAGGATAACACTATGCCAAAAAAGATAACATTGCAAACTGTGTTCATTCCATTGGAATGAATGCATCCTTCACTGCTTGAAGATTTCTTACAAGTTGGAAGTCCTTGGGAGTTACAGTGATGCGCTTCGCATGTATTTCACAACGTTGAGCATCAATCGTCAAGTCAACTAAAAAGGCCTCTGCAGCACACTGTAGAGCATGAAGACATTCTTTTGTGAAGCGATCAGGTCTACATGGCCTTTTACCAAAAACCACCTCCTGCTTTCTGTGCGGTAGAGGTCTTGCACAATCTCGCGAACAAGTCTCGAGAAGCTCGCCTTTGGCATGATGAGATCAAAAGAGCATTGATACCTTCTAATTTCTCTCAAGGCCATTGTACCTAGCGATATTGAGGAGGACCCTTGTGAGGGTGACTTGAGGAAGGTGGATTAGGTTGAGAAGGGGGTGCATCTGAGCTAGTAGATGCTTCAAGGGGCTGAATACGATATGGGGCTCTAGAAGTCCATGTTCACACTTGCAGACTTGCTGAACCAATTTCAGCAAGAACAGAAGTTCATACGCAGACCATACGCAGTTTCTACACAACACTATTCTCTTGGAAGACGATTGTGACAACGAATACCGCAATCATAAAGGAGAGATACTACAAAAGCCAAACAAAATATACAAGCCTTGTAAACTGGCCTTTGAGCTACGCTCATCCCACTAATAAGATTTCGAGAGTGTGAGGTCTTTTGGAATTTTATAGGAGGACCGATCAAAACATGGATGATTTTATGGCTGAAGGAGATTTACCCAAACTAACGATGGAGCAAAAGTTGGATTTGATTATGATGCAGCTCGAAGAAGAATGAAGAGCCCGACAAGCTTTGCAAGTTCAATTGGCCAATTTGCAACGATCTACTACCGACAAAGATGGATCGCAACCCGAAGATCTTATACGACGTACCATCGATGCAACACTTGAAGCCCAATCCATCCGCAAAGAAACAAAGATAAGTAAAAGAAACTTCAAATTTTGTACTTTCAATGGTTCGCATGATGGAAAGACTATACTTGCTTTTATAAGTCAATTTGATGATTATTTCTATGAAGAAACATATGCTGAGAAAGACAAAATTAAATGTTTCACTAACCATTTAGTTGACGATCATCTTTATGGTGGACTGTGGTCCGCAAGAGCATTGATTGCCCCACTACCTGGGAGACTTTTCAAAAGAATTTTTTTCAGAATTTTCTTCCTCCTCAATTCCATGAAAATGCCATCAAGTAATGGGATCTTCTACAACAAAGGGATCGTGAACCTATTTCCCAATACACTGAACGTTTCTGGAATGCCCTACTGCAATTACGAATGCTTGAAGATGTACCTGAAGCAACTCATAAACTCAAGTTTATGTCTGACCTACTTGGACATTTCTATGCGGAAGTCAATATGTTCAAGCCAATAACTCTTGAAGATGCAATTTCCTTGGCCCATGACACTAAAGACAAGATTCGCGGACGAGACAAGCGACCACAACAATTTCCAACTAATGGTAACTTTGGTTCCAAACAATTCAATTCAAATTTTCGAAGATTCAATCAAAGTCATTTTCTTCCATCTTCATTCCGTAAATCTTGGACACGACCACCTGCCTTGCCATCAAACACCAATCCAAACCAAAACTTCCTGTCAAATCCCAACATTCCTAAACTTCCTGTCATCCTCACAGTCAAATGCCATCCTCACAGTCAAATCCCAACATTCCTCACAGTCAAATCCCAACATTCCTAAACTTCCTGTCATTACCAATAATGTATCTAAAGCAAAACCCATAGTTTGTTACAAATGCCATCAACTTGGACATCTAGCAGCCAATTGTCAATCCAAAAAGCCATCTGTCCATATCAATTATATGGGAGCGATAGAAGAAGAAGAACGTGAGGAAATGCCGGACTTTACAAAAGATGATGACGATATTGGTACTACTTAGGATACTTTGCCAAGTATGCCAACTCTCCATTCTTTATTAACAATGAAATGTTTTGTGCATGGTAAAGAAAAGACTATTTTACATGATGATGGGAGCACACATGACTTTATTTCTGCAAAATTAGTCAAAGAATTGAATTTACAAACTGTTTCTACACATTATCACATCAAGGCTGCATTCCTAGGTATGAGATATAATGAACACAAGAGGTGCATAATTTAGAAATTAAAATTGGTGAATATACTAATCGAAGAAATTTCCTAGTTGTACCTTTGCAGTCTAGTGACATTATCTTAGGAATGCCTTGGCGTCATCAATACAATCCTAACATAGATTATTCTACGCATTCAATTAAAATCTATTTTCATGGAAAACAAATCACATTACATGGTATGCACGCTTCTAATAATTTTCCACTGCTTACTCATACTCAAGCTAAATGTGCATTACGTAGAAGTAGCAAATCTTATTTAATATGGGTGAATGAAATTCAAGCTAAAGAAAAACAAATGCATCCTAGGCATACACAATTTCTTGCCCAATTTCAAGATTGTTTTGCTGCTGATTTACCACCTGAACTACCACCTTCACGTCTTGAAGATCATAAGATAGATTTAATTCCTAGAACACAACCACCATGTAAAGCACCATATAGACATAACCAAATTGAACAGAAAGAAATTCAAAACCAAATAGAAGAATTGCTTAACAGAGGATTAGTTGACCTAGTAGTTCTCCATTTGGTGCACCTGTTTTATTAGTGAAAAAGTAAAATAATACTTATCACATGTGCATTGATTATCGTGCCCTAAATAAAATTACTGTTAAGAATAGATATCCGATTCCTAGGGTAGATGATCTTATGGATAAGCTACAAGGATCTACCATATTCAGTAAGATAGATCTTAAATCCGGATATCATCAAGTAAGATTGGATAAATTTGATATATTCAAAATTGCATTTAGAACACAATTTGGACACTATGAATTTTTGGTCATGCCTTTCGATTTAACTAATGCGCTAGCCACATTTAGTCGTATGATGAATCACATATTTCTAAAACATCAGCATTGTGTCATAATTTTCTTTGATGACATATTAGTATTCAGTAAAAATGAGAATGAGTATTATGAACATTTGTCTTTAGTTTTTAAGTTGTTAAAAGACAATCAATTATATGCTAATCCAGAAAAGAGTGAATTCTTCCAAACAGAAATTGAATATCTAGGACATATTATTTCATCGGAAGGTATTAAAGTTTGTGCATGAATTACGTTCTTTTCTAGGTCTTGCTAGTCTTCACAGAAAGTTTGTGAGGAATTTCTCATTACTTGCATTACCTTTGACAAAAATTTTAAGGAAGGGTATTGTGTATAATTGGTCTGACAATCAACAAAAATCCTTTGATTTAAAGAAGGGTATTGTGTATAACTGGTCTAACAATCAACAAAAATCCTTTGATTTAAAGAAGGGTATTGTGTATAACTGGTCTGATAATCAACAAAAATCCTTTGATTTATTGAAACATCCTTTAACTCATGCTCCTATATTACAACTACCTAACTTCAATAGACCATTATTCTTAGTAGTTACTGACGCTAGTGGATCTGGAATAGGAGTCGTCCTTATGCAAGATAATCATCCCATAGCCTACTCTAGTTGTAAACTCAAACCATCTAAACTTAAATATTCTACATACGATAAAGAATTGTTAGCTGTAGTACAAGCCTTACGTCGATGGAAACATTATTTAATGGGATTTGAATTTATGATCAAAACTCACCAACAAAGCATTAGATATCTCCTTAGTCAACCAAAAATATCTGACTGACACATTAAATGGGCCGCTTTTATTCAAAGTTTTCATCCCCTTATACAATATCAACTAGGAAAAGAGAATGTTGTAGCTTATGCTTTGAGTAGAAGGCCGACAATTCACAATATTTCTGTGATATCATTTGATTGTCTTATTCCTATAAAAGATACTTATCATTTTCAAGTTTATTGGAATAAACTAGTTGCAAATAATTGGATTTCTATTGATTCATTGTCTTACAATAATGGATTCATATTTTATAAAAAAAGATTATGTGTGACTATTTCATTTCGATCTTTTTTTTGCATGAAATTCATTGTCCCCCATATCAAGGTCATAGAGGAATTATATCTACTTTCCGCACATTGATTGAAGATTTTTATTGGCCACATATGGACACTGATCTATCTAACTTTGTATCTGAATGTTTAATTTGTCAACGAGTTAAAAGACACCATGGTAAACAATATGGTTTACTAATGCCATTATCTATTCCATCACGACCATGGGAACAGATTTCAATGGATTTTATCACTGGTTTACCTAACACTAAAGCTAATCATGATATGATTTGGACTGTTGTAGACAGGTTTAGCAAACAAGCATATTTTATTCCATGTAAGAAAACTTTAACTGCATCTCAAGCTGCTCAATTGTTTTTGAAAACTGTGTTTATTAACCATGGTTTACCAAAAGTCATTATTTCTGATCATGATTCTAGATTCTCTAATAATTTTTAGATTACTTTGTTTGCTAACTTAGGAACAAAGATTGATTTTTTATCTGCATTTCATCCTGAAACAAACGGTCAAATAGAAGTTACTAACAGTACTATTTTAGATCTTTTACGTGCTTACACCATTTCAAAACCACACATATGGGATACACATCTACATTTACTTTAGTTTGAATATAATAACACACCACATATAACTACAAAGAAAGCACCATTTGAAGTTATTTATGGATATCCATTGCCTACACCTGTTACATCATTATCAAACAAAATTCAGACTGCTGATGATATTGCTAACATGCATGCCACTATTTTTTATGAAGTTAAAGATATGATTGCCAAAGCCCAGCAATCATACACAAAACAAGCAAATAAGAAAAGAAAGCCTATGAATTTTAAAGTTGATGATTATGTTTGGTTACGAATAGAAAAACGCAGATTACAAAGTGTAGATAAACACCCAGTTGTGAAATTAGCACCTAGATTTTATGGACCATTCAAGATCATACACAAAATCAATGACAATGCATTTAAACTAGAACTACCACAACATTGGAAAATCCACAACACCTTCCATATCAGTTTATTATGACCTTTTAGAGGCCAACTACATGTACACCCTATCTATGAAAACCCTCCTTTACTAGATGATGAAACTAAAATCCTTGAGCCTGAAACTATTATAGATACTGACTTTATGACCACTAGAACTGGCCGTACATATTCTAGATATTTGGTCAAGTTTAAAAATCATACTGTTGAAGAGGCCCAATGGATGCACGCTAGAGACCTAAATGCTTTTCCCACTCTATTAGCTCCACCTTGAGCTAATAGCAATTGAGGACAATTGCTATCCCACCCCGGGGGTATGATGCCAGGAGGCATATTCCACAGTGGATTCCGTGCCACGGTGGATTCCGTGAGGTTTTGCGGTGGATTCCGTAAAATTTTATTACCGGGGCTCATACACAAAGTGGATTGTTTGTGCGAGAAGTCGATGGGAATGCCTATCTTTTTCAAGCATTTTGTTAATTTTATGTGTACATGGGTGATTCCATAGCAAGTGATTTCGCAAAATACATATTTAAATTGATAAATATTTATGAGTTTAGAGTGCGCACTCGTAATAAATTAAGGTTAGGGTTGATTTCTAACCAATTTATTTATGTAGCTGAAGACTGCTAGGTATTCACTTTTGTCGGTTTAATTGTATTATTTTTCTAACAGTTGTGAATGCTTCAGTTGATGTGTAGAGCAAGCAGTGGTGGTGGGAAGCATTGGAGGATAGCATGTATTCAAATTATCGTCAATTTTTTATGGGCGTGTATCTTAGGCATGGCGCCTATATTTTGTCGCGCTTATTTATCAAAGAGTTTGATATTTATTTATTATTTTTGTATACGCATGGGTGCACGATTTAAATATTTGTATTGGACATTGTATTTGGGTACCGCCTGACTTCTTGGGCACCCATTAGCTTTAATTCTTTATTGGCACAAAAGCAAACTCAAAAGCAAAAGCATGCTATTTTGTAATTTGGGCTATTATTTGAGCTTGAAGATGAATAATATATTAAATACATGCTTTGTGGAGCGCTCACACAAGGCATGGGGGAAGATTGCACCCAATTGGTCTCTTGTTCATGTCATACAAGCTTTCTTCATTGGTTTTTGTGTAAAAAGTAGAGTTCTTTTGTTCTTGGGGACCTTCTAACGCTCACTATGCGAGCATACGGCGACCGATCTGTGCACCATTAGCATTAAGCAAATCCAAAAGTTCTTCTATGGTATCTAAGCATGAAAGGCATTCATAGAGACCATCTATCCGATCTTCTTCCTGCAAAACACCTGCAATCATTAATTCTTTTTCTTTTCCTTGAAAACACAAAGTACTTTCAGTGGATACACCATAAACACATGAGGAAAAACCACCGCTGCCAGGAGGCGAGAGCTTCCCCTGACTCGTACCACCATCGTCTCACAAGACAGTGGTACCTAGCAAAAATCTGACTCTCCTACTAGAAGAGGGGAATCCCTCCAGGAATCTTTATTCTACTGATGATTAATACAAACAGTCATGAACTGAAGAGCTCTCTTCCCATCCTTACTTTGGATTTGTGCATAAGTAGATCCATCATCCAGAACTTTAGTCTCCATCCGAGACTCAACAATAAATGGCTGCCCCAAAATAATAGGATAAGAATAAGATTTTTGTACAAAGAAGTGATAGGACTCACCCACATCTCGAATGGAAATCTTCAGATTTGGGCAAGCAGCATATAAATCCCCTACAATGTTGTTCGCTGCACGCATGTGCCAACCATGATCAACATCAACTGGCCATCTACCAGTGTCATATAATCCTTGCACAATTACATTAATCTTGGAACCGTGATCCAAAAGTGCAATGCAAGGAGCTTCAGTCTCTCTAAGCTTGAGGACAGTTTCCGTAGTCGCACGAGCCCAGTGACTTCGAGAAAAATGGCTTCAAGGCACCAATCTAGGTGCATCTTTGCTCTCATCATACTGCGCGGGCTGAAGTAAAGGATGAAGAGACTTCTTAGACTGCATACATAGAGATCCTTCTGTAGATCCCTTATTGATCTCTTCCTCAGAATCAACCTCATCAATTTGTAATCCATAGAGAATAGCCTCTGCAATAGCTAAAATCTCTCGATGGATCATATCTTGCGATGGTTCTTCAATAATTTGGCACTTTCTTTTTATGATGTCTATAATAACATCATGGAACTCTCTCTTGGCAATCCCCAAACTTCTCCAAGTGTAAATTTAATCTTGCAATTAAGAATTTGATCTTCAAGTACCTTTTTCAAATTTGTGGAAGACTCGATGTCAAATAGCAGCTTGAATCCAGGTTGCTTCTTCGGCTTCGAATCCTTTAACTTTGGGGCCTTTTTGTCTTCTTGCATCTTTGGATTTTGCTCATCAACCATGCTTTGCTCTGGTCCTGAAGAAGAGGGCTGAAGAACTGGTTTACTCCTCCTAGTTGCTTTCTTTGATCCTTCTGGTTGATCATTATCTCTTTTGCGCTTTTCTTCAACAAGTGCTTCAAATCCTTGAGATTTTGCAATGTAAGCATAGATAGAGAAGACATCTATGCGATCATTCCATCTGGTTCCTTTTCTAATTGCATCTCCTATGAATGAAAGTTCAGATGAAGAAGCTTTACCTTTCTTTTCCGCATGCAGTGCATAAGACCATAAAGGAGACTTATCTTTCGATAACTGCTCCAATTGAAGACCATAGGCTACAACTTCTCTTGCTGCCTCTTGCTTTACATAAGAGAAACATAAAAGAGTTTCTTCCAATAATTTATTCATACCTCCTTTGCTTAAATTTGTTTTGAGTGGTTGCTTTGAGTCTCTGAAGCATATCATCCTATCCTTCCACACCACCAACTTCAATATTTTCTCCTCTTCAAAGTCTTGACAATCTTTGCACTCATGGTCTAGACTGTCGCACCATATGCATCGACAAACACGATCATTTCTAGAAGAATTCATAGGAGTGGAAGAAGAGGGAATAGAAGTTGGAGCTGAGTTATGTTGATCTCTTCTGGCCATCTTTATCTGAAGATCCTTCAAGTTCTTTGAAATTTTGTCCACCATGTCTTCGATAGTTGGTTTGGCAAATGGCCTGACAACTACTGCAGGAATAGGCATAGGCATAGGCATAGGCATAGAAGTAGGCATAGACATGGGGTGGGAGGTAGAAGAAGTGGAAGGAGCATTAGGAGAACTGGGAGAAGTGGAGATAGGAGTAGACATCGTTAGGGGAGTTTGCATACCGTTTTGTAGGCGTGCCTTCCATCTTTGCCTCTTTGTTAATGTGGAGACTGCTTCAACAGCATCTTGCCAATCTGTCTTCAATCCCATAGGCTGTGTTCAGTCTTCAAGAAGCTCTCCCAACTTGTCCTGAAGTGCAGGATCATCCGCCTGCAAAAATAACTCCACTTTCTCCGAGTTTAGGGCTCTTTATTCAAGTGTATCCAACTGATTGTAGCATTCTTCAAACTCGCACAATAACTCCAAAGCAACAAGTCCTTTATTGGGCTGATAGGCCCAGTCCCTGAACATCTTCTGAGTAGTAATGCCATAATCTTCCATGAAATATTCATCTTTAAGTGCCTTCCTAAAGACATTCCTGTTTGAATCTTGCACAAATAAATCAGTCACTCTAACCCACAAAGCAGGCGTGATAAGTCATAAGAAGTAATTGTTCTAGTTGGTAGGAACACCAAAAAAGTGCATCTGGTTTTCAAAAGTTTTAAGATAAGCTGAGACATTCCGGCCATCAAATAATTTACGTTCACTTACCACGGCCTCGATTGCTTTGGTTGCTCCATGTGTATGCTCTTGTTCTTGATGTAGCATCCGTTGTTGATGTAGCTAATGCTATTGCTGCATAGATAACTGCATCTATTGGTTCTACATCATAATAGCTGAAGATAGAGTCTACAATAGATTCTTCATCTCGTCGGTCAAAAAGGATGAAGCACTTGATGATGAAGTGGGTGGAGTATTTGAAGAATCTCCCATCTCGCCAATCAAAAGCGACGCTTTCACGTCGGGTTCACCAGATGTCGCACAGGATTCGCGCTATGGTTCGTGAAGTCACTCGTAATAGGAAAGCTTTGCGAGATGGAAGCAAAAGATTATGAATTTTAAACCAACTCTCAACACATCTCTATGTCATGGATGAGCATGAACGTGCTTCGATATGAGTTCAAGATAGAGGCATGTAAAGGCTACAAGATAATAGAGCTCAATTCATATCAATTATCAGAAAAGGATAGAAATAGAACATTTCATCCTTGTCATGGCCACAATCATAAGTAACTATAGCATCTTCTTGACAAAAATTTCTAATGTCAATTGGTGTTCTTCTGGGTGGGCTAAGTTGGCGGCAAATAGAGCTCGAGGTGATGAGGCAAGTGAAGAAGGTTTCTACCTTTGTCTTCTTTCTTCAAGTTCTGAGGCAGATTAACAAAGCGTTGAGGAGGAGCTTTTCCACTATCACCCTTATATGCACTTCTACCTCCATATTTACACAATTCCACTTGATTAGAGGCTCAAAGGTTGTGTTAGCTGGTCACTTCAATTACAATTATATCCTCTTTGTTGAGCACACAGTTGTTTTGGAAGGCTTGATCTATTAAAAGTGACGTCCTGAAGAAGAATTAACGACAACACACTTTGCTATGCACTCGTCCTCCAGCATTCTTTGTTGACAATGCTATCATAGTGGTGTAGTACAGCAGTTGACAGCCTCCTTTGCGATTGCTCTTGCAGTCGACTGACTCAATGCCGGTAGAGGAGGTCAATGAATTGGCAGAGGAAGGGCTTTCTACATTCTGGATAGATTAGCCTTCGTGTCTTATGCTGCGCTATTGAAGGAGGTGATTGGGACCATCACTCGGCTTCATCCCTTTGCTGCAAAGCCATTATGATCATTAGTCAACGCAAACCTTCAAGATCATTTCGCCATTGTTTTGATCAGAGCTAGAGTAGAATCGTGTGTTTCCAAGCCTCTTTGAAAAGTACTTTTTGTTGAGATATTTGCAATCACACCTACTTTAGTCCCTTTGTATAGGACAGCTAGGCTAGGAAGATGTAGTCCATTCTATGAAGAGAGACAAAATCCCATATGCACAGTGGATGTTAAGTGCTACCAAAGAATTCTATATAATGTTGTACTTGACTATCACTTTCATATGAGATGAATACAATATCATGATGCTTTAATCTTTCAGTTAGTGTCATTTTCATTGTCTATCTAATACACAAGAATGTCTTTATGAGTTCAAGTCTCAATCTTGAAACCTAATTCACTTGTGTAACAGTTGTCTCTTCTTTGTCTATGTCATCATGAGTTTGGTCTCTACCTTCCAACCTTCATAGCTTTGTCATGCTCTAGATCCGCATCTTTGACATGGTATCAGAGCTGGCTGAGCATGGTACAACCCTTCTCTCTACTCCTACAGGTCTCCTCTCACTCCTCCCAGCTTAGCTTGAGTACATGAACTCCATTTCCTCACTTCTGTCCATCTTGCCTAGTTGGCAGCCACCATAGCCAGACAGGACCTGCAGTCATTTGAGCTCCTGGATCTCACAATAGAGGCTCTATCTTGCCATGCTTTCTTCTAAGGATCTCCTCCTCACTTCCAGGCGCTTCTCTTTATCACATTACATTGCAACATTGGCCTCCCAGTTGTCCAGCATTGCGAAAATTTCCTCTCGCTGCCAAATCTGCACCTTTTCTTGTTCGTACCATCTGCACCATCAACACACGATGAAGTAGTTCATCCTGCGACCATGGGGCTTTGGAAGGCTATGACATAAGCTTTCTATCCAGGTAAAAAGTTTGGGAAATGATCAAGTATACAGCCCACACAAAGATAAAAAACCAGGCAGCTGCAGAAAACCTAACATAGTCCACCATAGCTTTGAGCTTCAAGCTCAAAAATCCATCAGTTTCTCTCTCCTCAGGACTCAACAAAGCCCTTGCCACTCTGATTTGATCAACTTTCCCATCAAATCATCAAGGAGGGGAGATCTTGAACATTTGGAAGAATTGAAGACCAAGCCACCATAGCCACTTTAATTCAAGCTTCTTCTTTCACTTCAAGCTCTTGCTTCTTCTCAATCAACTAAAGCATTTGTTACTCAGATCTATTGTCCCAGCATCAAATCAAGGAGGGGAAGAACCTGGAAAGATTGAACAAGGATTGACAATCCTGAACAAAGAAGATTCAAGCTCAACATCAACACAAACATAGTCTCCGCATAGTGTGTTTTCATACTGTCATTACTTGTGTCTCTTGACACATTGTAATATGCTCTTCCACTGATAAATCTCAAAATTTTGAAGTTGATTTGCTACTATTCCCATAAGTCTAACATGGGCAAAGACTCTCCAACTACTCTATTCAAAGGAGTCAGGTTTTACACCTGGCAGACCTGCATCAAACTCATCCTAATGAAGAAGGGCCTCTGGGCCATTACCACTGGAAAAGAAAATAAGCCTCGTGATGCGGATCTTGCTGTAACTTGGCAAAAGAACGATGATAAGACCCAGGCCATTATCAAACTGGAGCTAGACGATAGCTATATCCACCATGTGGATAACTATGAGACCTCACAGGATACATGGAAGATACTTGACACCTTTTTCGGTGCACAATCTAAATTATCAAAGCATGGTCTCCTGATTGAGTTTTTCAAGCTTGAAATGAAGTCCAACACATCACTTGCCACACATCTAAATTACATGGAAGGACTTCTAACCCAACTTGCAGGAATCAACATTAAAATGGAAGAAGATGTTTACATTGGTTAAGAGTTTGCCTCTTGAATATAATTATGTATCAACAACTTTAATCAACATTCCAAATCATGAACTTGTTGATATCTAGGCATCACTGTTAAAAGAGGAAAAGAAGCTAAAAACTAAGGAAGAACCAAGTACCTCTAGAGATGAGCATGCATTATATGTTGGCAACAGGTACAAAGGCAAGAAGGATTAGCTCTTCTGTGGCTTCTACAAAAGGATCGGACACACCAAGGAGTTCTGCCACGCAAGAAAGAGGTCCCAAAAGGCCTATCTAGTTGCAGTCCAAGAAGAAGAAGAAAATGAAGCAAAGGAAGAAGAAGAAGAAGACCACCAGGAGAAGGACAAACCTCATCAGTCCTTCTATTCAGATAGACTTTTTTAGTTTTGTGTTTCCTAGCCCTAATGTCTCAAACATAAACTTGTAAAACTCCTCAGTTATCCTTGTACTACAGCCTCAGTACACTTTGTAAGGCCCCTGCTATAGCCTTTGGATGTCCATCATGTTTGTGGTACCCACACTTAGCCTTTTTCTACGACAGCCTATGGTGTTTTACCATGTTTATGGTGTGCCCACACTTTGCAAGTGTTGCTTTTACTAAAGCCTCTACACACTTTGTACTTTTGGTTGTGATTGAGGAGGGTGTTGAGATATTTGCAATCACACCTACTTTAGTCCCTTTGTATAGGATAGCTAGGCTAGGAAGATGCATTCCATTCTATGAAGAGAGACAAAATCCAATATGCACAGTGGATGTTAAGTGCTACCAAAGAACTCTATATAATGTTGTACTTGACTATCACTTTCATATGAGATGAATACAATATCATGATGCTTTCCTCTTTCAGTTAGTTTCATTGTCATTGTTTGTCTAATACACAAGAATGTCTTTATGAGTTCAAGTCTCAATCTTGAAACCTAATTCACTTGTGTAACAATTGTCTCTTCTTTGTCTATGTCATCATGAGTTTGGTCTCTACCTTCCAACCTCCACAGCTTTATCATGCTCTAGATCTGCATCTTTTACACTTTTTGCTTCCTTGTCAAGTTTGCAAAGATTCCGTCCGTCGCAGCTTCTTCTGCTTCGACCGTTCCGTTTCTCCTTCAACTCTCCCGCTTCTGCATCTCAACAACTTCCTCCTTTTTTGTCTTTTTTCATTGAAGTAGTGTGCGTTTCTCCTCCTTTGTTTGCCGTTTCCTTCAGCTTCATCTTCGTCGTCATTATTGCAGCACTCCTTCCTTGTCATTGATATCAGCTTCAACGGCAATCTCGATCAGGTCATCGTCTATAGCTCCACTCTCCTCCTCCGATGTTCGAGCTCACCAACATTGTCCTTCCCATCATTTGCTTCTTCAGCATGATCAGCATTGCTTCGTTTTCCTTCTTCAATTGCCGGACGATTCTTTCATCTTCATAGCTTTGTGCGGCTTCGTCATCTTCATAGTCCGCCTTCGTCACCTTTCATTGAAGCAACGCTGTCTTTATATTCTTCTCTACTCATCATAGTAGACTTTTTGACTGCAGATTGGCACTTTTAGCACGTTCATAGGTGCTTTAGGCGTCCTCCTCTTCACTCTGTGTCCATTATTGGAATCAGCTTCTCCATTGCCGTCCTCTGATGCTTCTTCTTCTTAGCTCGACATCCTCTTCGCATTGTCTTCAGCAACTTCTTCATCTTTGTCGCCTGTCTTCAATCGTCTTCCGTCGCTTTGATTTGATGCAGACTTCCTCCTCTTGCTTCGTTGCAGGCATTACAAAGCAAAGACCAGTTGATGCACGTCCTTCCTTCCCATCCTTACATCAAGCATTGACATCATTTTAAACATATCTCACGGTCACACTGAAAAGCCATAGCTTTTCCGTTTTAGCTTTTTCCAAAGCCCGTTCAAATTTTTATCATGCTTTTGTTAATTTTCCCAGTCGTTGCTTTTTCCGTGCCTCTCCTTGTCTTTTAACATCAATGATGACGTCATCTAGAGTTGATGATGCCATTGTTAGAATTAAATGACCTTATCATCTCTTCTTCATTCCACATAGCTCCAAAGGGAATCACTATTGGTTTTATTGCTTCATAAGTTTCATAAGTATTCTTTAATTTTTCGCAACCTTGTTGGAATATATTCATGTTCTTACCTTATTATAGGGAAAACTATTTACAACTTCAATCCTTTCCCCATCATTATAACCATTAGTTCCAAGTGAAATTGGTCACTTCGGTGGGTAGTAATGGGTGGCACAAAACGAACTTCAATTTCAATACAGCATATCTCATGAAGGTATTTCATGATTCATGATCTTAATGGCAAGAAATAACTTTGTTTCCATTCCCATGGATAGTGATTTCTGGAGTAAGGAGTCACCACAAGTACAGTCTTCCCATGTCTTTGGGCTTTCAAAATGAATATCTTCTTATGAACCCATCTTCCCATGCTTTACACCCTATCAAAAATATGTTTTGGAAAAGAACTTTGTGCTCAATCACTCATGTAGTTTGCAAATTAGGTTCCATGCAATGTAATCAATCAAACGATGCTTTTATGAAAAATTATGAATGTATTGAGGAATTTGTGCCTAGCCTAACTATATGTGCTTGTGCATCATGCATATGCAAACATAAAAGAAACATACAATGGAAAATAAACTCATAATGACGCTGACTTAACAGTTCAAAATCTTGGCAAAAAATTCCGCCCTCAAGTTTGCAGTGGTAGACGTGCAGCGTCACGACACCGGCACTAGCTATGGTACTAGCTGGCGGATCTCATGCACACAACAGACAACCCCACCACATGGCCTCATGGACCAGGAGCATCTGAGATTCACTCTAAACTAAATGCTAATGTTGATTCTGTATTTTTATTAGATCATGGTCCAACATTTACCATCCCTTCTCCTCAGAGGGAGATCCCATAACATATAGGCATAGTACCTCATAGCACCAACGTAGGGAAGCACCTCTCGACTGATTGCCACAACTCCATTGCGACTCTCCTACACCTTGGGGATTGGCCCCAAGATGCATTGCTCCAACATAAAGTACACACAAGACAAGCTCCACTCTTTCATTTTAAATGTATTCCAAGAGATACCATGTGTCCTTACCAAAAAATTTTCAAAGATCGATCAACTAGACTATAGATTAGGTCGTCTCACACACTCAAGCATAGGTCATCGTCACAGAAAACGGATATTATGAATCCAATTCTTTATGTTCCAATACCATGGTTGATATGCACATGCAAAAGTGGATGATCCTAATGTGCTCAAACATAATTTTCAATCACAAATGTGTCATGCACAACCAGGCTTTCCAATGCTCATTTACTAACTCCTTGCGGCGATGTAAGGATAGCACCGAGACAACGCTCATGCTAGGATCCCCTTAATTAAAATACAATGAACCCTATATCATGCTATGCATCAGCAAAATTAACAATAATCAGCACCCAAATCGCATTATTCAAACCCCCCACCCCTTACGTTTAGGTATTGCTTCCGTTGCATAGGTGTAGGGGTTCATTTTGTCATGTTTTGATGTATGAAAAGTGATAAATCACGAACTTTGATAAAGAGATAGAGAAAATTGAGGCTAAACCTCATACTCTACCACTATCATACATTCACAAACACTCATTATATTTTTTCTTATTTTTATGAAGCGTGTTTCTATTTTTTTTCTTATATTTTCTCATTTTTTAGCATTTATTTGACAATAATAACTATTTTTTTTATTTTCCCTATATCACTCATTTCAACATACTAAAAATCAATTTAATTTTCCATTTTCTCTCATAGGAACACATTTTACCCACCCGAAACAACAAAACCATCATTTTACCCTTTAAAAAACTGCATTTCAAGTGTTGCGGGATTTAAATAGTGCATGTAAATCATTATGAAATCAGAATTTTCTAACAAACAGCAATTAAACAAGATTCAACCAACACTAAAACAAATTTTCATCTCATAAGAACATCATTTCCATCATAAAATATCAAAAACCCTTCATTTTCTTCATTAAAAATAGTCATACCGTGTTTCTACGAAACCCGAGCCGCATTGAATGACTGTGTGACCAGTAGATGAAGCCTCCATTGCTCTCAATCCCATGTTGTAGATCAAGCTTCAGCATCTACATTAATTTCCATCATCATTTGCTTCAATATCATTCCTGATTCTTCCTTCAAGATAGTGCGTATGAACAACCCATAGAGGGGAGAGAGAGGGAGGAGAGGGAAAGACTAGATCTAGTTCTTCTGATTTGCGCAACCATTTCTCACACAAGAGGCGGCAATGGAGAGCATAGGGAAACACAAGATCATTGATGTAATCAATGGGGGGGTTGCTTTCAGCCCCCATAGCCCCCTTCTCCCTCACAAATCGGTGCCTGCAAACGTTGCCTCCTTTTTTTTTCACACCAAAACCCCGCCCCCCCCCGCCCCCCCCCCCCCCCCCCCCCCCCCCCCCCCCCCACCCCCCCAAGTGAAGATTGGGGGTGGGAGACCCCAAGGGTCACCCCCCTTCCCACCAAGTCCTTTTACACTTGCTTTCTTTTGGGCTTTAGACCCCAGGCATCCCTATTCTCGCGTCCGACATGAGATTTGACTTCTGAAAAATTTTTGGCATCCATCTCGAGGTCCTACACTACCTGGCATCTCCCGGGATCCAATCCAACACCATGGAAAATTATTAAAATTTCCCAACCGTCGCTCAGTGGGTCTTTAAAGCACTTTTGGAGCCCGTCAGCTGCTTGCTACTTAAAATCAACTCAATTGCCTATATCACCTTCGAGGAAATCTATTTTTTCCTTGAAATACAATTTTTTTTGTTATTTTTAAGTGCTTCTCGAAGTCAAAAATCTACTCTCACCGTACAAGGTTTGAAATGGCAACATCTTGATTGTTTGTTGAAAGGCAGTGTTATAAGCAAACTCCACCAACAATAAATGTTCAATCCACCGTTTTGGTTCTCTGCCACAATAAGACCTTAGAATATCTTCAATGGTCTGGTTCACCCTCTGAGTTTGGCCATTATTTTGAGGATGATAAGCAATATTGAAGCATAGCTGTGTTCTGATTACTTGGAATAGGCAAGTCCAAAACTTAGAGGTGAACCTGATTATGCTCTTTGGCAATCCATGTAACCTAAATACTTCTTTGATAAAAGCTTGAGCAATGTCAGATGACTTATAGGTCCTTTTGATTAGGATCAAGTGTACAACTTTTGTCAATCTAGCAACCACTACCATGATGGAATCATATCCACCACCAACAGTAGGTAATCCAACAACAAAGTCCATACTTATTGACTCCCATTTCATTTGTGGAATGTCCAAGGGTTGTAACTCTCTAGGCATCTTTATCATTTCTGCCTTCACTCTTTGACAAGTCAAGCACTGAGTTACATACTTTAATACATCGCTTTTTAATCCTAGCCAATGATAGCTCTTACAAACCGCATTGAGTGTCTTGTCATACCTCAAATGTCCTGCAATGGGGGTGTCATGTGCTTCCCATAAGATCTTGGTCTTCTCTTCTAGTCCTTTTAGGACACAAAGGCAATCATGGTAATATAGACAACCATTGCTAGCACAATAATCCTTAATCTTAGGCCTTTCTTTGTCAAAGCTTTCTCCTTGAAGTACCTTAGCCATGAGTCATTCATATTCCTTATCTTGAGAAATAGCTTGGCGTACAAGCTCAAGTATAGGATTATCAGGTATGGATACAGTTCTTAAGTTTCGAACTTCTACAACGCTATTAAGAAAGGATTTTTGGCTTAAGGCATCTGCAACAACATTGTCCTTCCTTGGACGATATTTGATTTTAAAATCAAATTCTTGCAATATCTCTATCCATCTTCTTTGCCTCATGTTTAGGTCAGCTTGGGTGAAGATCCACTTAAGACTTTTATGATATGTCACTAAAGTGAATTTCCTTCCCAATAGATAGTGTTTCCATGGTTTCAAGGCATGGATTACTATGAGTAACTCAAGGTCATGAGTGGCATAGTTGGACTCATAGGGTTTTAATTTTCTAGAAGTATAGGCCACTGGTCTTCCTTCTTATACTAGCATCCCACCGATCACAAGTCCACTTGCATCAGTGATCACATCAAATGGTTGACTAAAGTCATGGAGTTTTAATATAGGTACAGTGGTTACAGCTTCTTTAAGCTTATCAAAGCTTTCTTGATGCTCATTGGTCCAAATAATTACTATATTTTTCTTCAAAAGATTTGTCAAGGGTACGGCAATGAGGGAATAATCCTTGATGAAGATTCGGTACCATCCTGTCAGTCCCAAAAATCCTCAGATTGCTTTTATTGTCTTAGGTATTGGCCATTCTAGGATATCTTTCACTTTGTTAGGGTCTACAGAGATTCCATTAGCGGAAACAATGTATCCAAGATATTCAATCCCATCAGTGAGAAATATGCATTTACTCATCTTGGCATAGAGCTTATTTTCACATAGTGTTACTAGGGCAATCTTTAAGTGACCTTCATGTTCCTCTATTGATTTGGAGTATACTAGTATATCGTCAAAGAATACTAGCACAGAATCATTTAGATATGGTCAAAAGATGTCTTGCATTAGACAACTGAATGTAACCGGGGCATTAGTCAATCTGAATGGCATGACTAAAATTTCATAATGACCATACCTAGTGTTGAAGGAAATCTTTGAAATATCTTGTTCCTTGATTCAAATTTGATAGTATCAATCTTGGAAAAAACCTTGGCTCAGTGTAGGCAATCTAAAAGTTCATCTATCCTGGGCATATGTATGGGATACTTGTTTCCAAGTGTTCCAAGTTTTCCGTCCTTATTTTTCTAAAGTCAATGCAGAGTCCAAGTGTTCCATCCTTCTTTTTCTAGAAGAGGACAAGCACTCCCTAAGGTGAGTTACTTGGGTGGATAAATCCTTGCTCTATCAGTTTCCTCAGTTGTTCCTTAAGCTCAATAGCTTCAGGAATAGACATTTTGTACAGTCGTTTCCAGGAATCAATTTTATTTCATGATCAACCTCACACTTTGGAGGCAGTTGAGTCAATTCTTCCGAGAAGACATCCTCAAAGTCATGGATCCAAGAAGGTAGAGTACCTTCATTAGTCTTTTTGACCTTATTTAACCGAATCATGTAGATTGGTTGACCTTTCTTTAATCCCTTCCTGAGTCGACTTGCCTTGGCTAGTTGGACTCTAGACTCTAGTTCTTCGAGCTTTCCCATATGCCTTTACGATTTCTCTTTCCAAGTCTTGAAAGATTATTTCCTCTTCAACACATAGAATCTGGGCTTTGTTCTTCTTAAGCCAATCCATTCCCAGAATGCAATCATAGCATCCTAGTGGTAGGATTCGAAATTCTGCTTTGGTTATATGGCTATCTAACTCAAATTGAAGTTTCCCTACAGTTTCAGTTGAGACGATTTCCTTCCCACTAGCCAATTCTACTATCATTTTCCTTGTCCCCCTGGATTCTAGATGCAATCTTTTAACTGTCTTAGGTGCAAGAAAGGAATGCATGCTACCACAATCAATTAAGATTATAAACGATATACCCTTGTGAGTAGCTGGAGATTGAATATTGAACATTGTTGGTCCACTCCTTTCCTTTCCACGGCAACATGAATGGATCCTCTTTCAATTTCTTCACCTAATGTGCATTCCTCGAGTTGTCCAATCATGGTATTTACCCAGGCACCAGATATTCTTCCACATCCATGGCCTAAGTTATTGTTGTCGTTCCCTCAGCCTCTTTCACCAACCAGTTTTGGGCTAGGATTTTGAGGACGGATGGGACAATTTTCCCTTAGGTGTCTAGTCCTTCTGCACTGGTAGCATTACCTGATTCCTATCCCATTTGGTCCTTGGGTGATTGCATTAGCTCTACCATTCCCTCTGGCATTGGCCATGTCGACACCATGGTTTGGGTAGCCCCTTCCATAGTTGTTTATTGGATAGTTCCTTTGGCCATTTTGAGCGATTTCCTTGGCCACAGGTTTTGCTCGCATAAGAGCATCTTCGAGAGTCATTGGTCTCATTGATTCAAGGCAAGTGTCCAAAGGTGGATTTAGTCCTTGGAAAAACCTTGCAATCTGTTGAGACGTTGTCATTGGGGGTGCAGATTTGTGTAGACTCACAAACTTATAATAGTATCATTCCAAGGTTAGGCTTAATTTCCATAAGTTGTAGAATTCATTCATCTTGATTTATTCAAAAGACAGGGGAAGATAACGTCCTTTCACATCTTCTTTGATCTCCTCCCAAGTTTGGGAAGCTTTTCTTACCCCTTTATCTCGGGAAAACTGTTTCCACCAAATCTTAGTTTCAGTAATAAGATGAAAACGAGCAGTCATGGGCTGATTTGCAGTAGCAGTTTCAACAACTAGGAAATAGTCGTCCAAAGCCTCAATCCACTAGGTTTGCTCTAGGGATTTGTGTCATAGGGGTTATACTCCCACTTGAAGTAGACTGACTTTTTGGAGAAAAGGGGATGCTAAAGATTTCTCTTCCCCCTAATAGACTAATTAGGATATTTGGGTTAATAAGACCTCTCACTCTTAGCAATATTGGATTATTGCACTTAGTAGAATACCTCCTAAGGATCTCTATTCTCCATCTAGCCCTTTTAGCTCTTTCTTAACATTGAATCTCCACTTGAAAATTTCTATTAGGACATATTAGATCTATCTTGACACTCTTTGGTAGCATACACTAATTGACTAGGTCCCTATTATCCAAGCCTAAAAAACTACCACTTATTAGCAACTCCTAGCAAATGCATCACCTATCAAGACCAAAAAATGGGTCGAACACTCACTCTATCGGGCTCCTATACACACCAAAAAACCCTTACAGTCTCATAGCCAAGAGCATCTAGATAATACGAAATGGTTTATCTAACTAATGTCTTTGTAGACATAAGTTTCAAACTATAGTCCAACGGTTTAACGCCCATGCCAACTCCTAGCACAAAGATCTTCCCATACATAGATGAATATGTTTACACACATAGAGGACATCTCTAGCTAAATATTATGGCCCTTACAGCTCTCCTACAGTGCAAGGATTGGCCCCAAGATGTGTCGTCTTAACACATAAAGAGAAAAGAAACATAGTCCTCTCTGATAAAAAAATTTATCCAAGAGATTTATTATTTTCTCACACAATTTTTTTCCAAACATAGGTACTCTAACATATGGCAAAGAACCTTGGGATATTTAACGAAACTTAAATGCTACACTTCAATGCATAATCATTCATTTTTTCATGAAATAAAACTTGGTATTGTAGCCTTCATTGCACATTGTAGAGGCGATCAACCGCCAAGACCCACTGACTACTTATTGTTTCAAGCGTTCCAAGCTGAGCACTAATGGATACCTCTCACATAGCCAATGCGCTATCCATCTCTATGAGTGTAGTGAGCTTACCTTCACGCCGATCAAATTGCCTCCTCTCCCGAGCACTCCAATAGCTCCACAATCCAAGTGCAAGATTCAAGCAAGCTCCATCCTCAAGCTCTATGCTCCAAGCTCCATCACCGCGAGCAAGACAAGAGAAGAGAAGAGAAGAGAAGAAGAGAGGAGAAGATGGAGAGCTTCTCCACCACGGTCCCTCACCCTCACACACTCACTCACTCACACTCTCACACTCCCTCTCTCAAGCACAAGCACAAGCAAGCAAGAAGAATAAGATTAAGAATAAGAATAAGAAAGATACTTTTGGCCACACACAAGAATGAGCTTCTCATTCACTTTTCAACTTTATATACAAAACCCCAAATCCCTTTTGGGAGGTCATCCCCTTATCCCCTTGTTTACATGGCCGGCGATAGGCCCTTTTTCCCATTGTTCTCCTATCTTCCTAGCTTCCTTCCTACCATCCATTTACCTTTACAAATTGCACAGGTAAGAGCCCAATGCTCTTAAAATAAATCATGGTGCACCTTGTGCTCTTTTACAAGAGTGTTGACATGCACTTTTTCCTGTGCCCCTTTTTCCTTGATTTAGGACTTTTTTTCACTTCTTGTATTTCTAGATTCTTCTTGGTGCACCTTCGTCTTCTGTTTCACTTTTTCCTTGGCCTTATCTTTTGCTTTAGATTTTCTGGATTTTCCACCTTGTTTGTCTGAGGGTTAACATTGCCCCCCTTCTAAATGAGTGCTAATCCCATGGCACTCACCGTTGTAGGTAGTAGGCTTTGGCATGCACCGAAGACGTGGGTGGTAGGAACATATGTGGTTTGCCATGGAGAAGTTTTGGTAGTGATATGGTTGAAGGTTGTTGGGGACACATTGTTGGCCTGGTTGGTTGTGGTAGGGTTGTTGGAGTTGGTGATAGGGCTGTTCTTTGTTGGAAGTTGCACTGATGGCGAGCACAGGTGTTGGTGTTCTAGGGATTCTGAGTGTGACAATTCTTTGGTGGGCTTGCATGATGAAAAATGATAAGAATTCAAAGTTGAGTGATGATGAAGGGCTGACGACACTTTCATTAGAGTCTTCAATACCTACAATTGAAAACCTCTCATATGTGGTCTCTCCCTAGGGGTAGTGCTAGTCTTCTTATTGTGCACAAGATGTAGTTTGATTAGTTTGGGAGATAGGTCAAACTGAGCTCATTGACACCGAGATTAGATTGTGGAGGCCGAGATTAGATTTGATCGGGCAGTGGGGGCCTTCAATGTCGGTGGTCGATCGCCATTGTTGAGTAAAAAATTTAGAATAGAAAAAGGGAGTGTAATACCTGGGGGCATGTCTACCTCATTGTGTAGTATTGCATGGTGTTCATGCTAGTGAAACTAGGAGTTGGGTCGAACCTCAAGGAATCGTCTGGTGTTTTCCCACACTTGAGGACCCATTTTGAGTACATGGGAGGTATTGTGAGTGTCACTTAGGGAGACAGATCTAACCATAGGCGAGTACAAACTCCCCAGGTGTGTCCTACCCTTGATGTGCCCTAAGTGTAAAGTGGGGGAAGATGAAGGGCTAGGGGGTTACGGAGCCAGCTGACCAAGGCCTTGACCAAGGCCATCGGACATGCCTAACCTGAGGACCCCTAGGTGCAGTGTTTGTGGCACTCTGATATACATGGAAAAGCTCATTGTTCATTTCCTTTTTCTTTGTGTGGGTCTTTGTTTGTTTTCTCTTTTCTTTTCTTTTATTTCTTTTTTTTTTTGGACATGCATTGGGAGGGGGCATGCTAGACATCATCCTAATTCTCTACAATAGTTACATTCCAAGGGGGACAAAGAGATTTACCAAGGAATGCATGGCTTGGCATAGAGACCTTTTCTCTTTTGAATGTACTTGTTGTAGCCACAGAGGGGGGCTTGGTTCTTGCACTTGTTCTTTATTTCGTTGATTTGATTTAGAGTTATGCCCTTCTTCATGGGCCAGCTCCAGTGGCTCCTGTTGAGGCGATTGCATTTGTTGTTTTGGCTCTCGAAACCCCTAGCAAGGAGAGTTCCTATGAGGTTCGGCCAGTTGAGATTAAGAGAGCACATTCCTCCTCCACTCCTAAGCCACTGTTAGGCTTAGGTGTCATGGCATGAATTCCATGTTGCAAAGAAATGTGCTAGCTTTAGGCTAAATCTTTAATTTGATCTTCATTAGAGTAATCTCTTCCTCCCTTTTGCCTTAGTCGTTCTTCCTCCTCTTCTGGCATTTCCTTGCACTCTTCTTCTAATCTCTTCGATTTCTCCTCCAACCTTTGCAATGGTCTATTTTCTTTAGAGATGGATCAAATTTTTCTTATGGGTATTTTGAGAGTGTGATCTTTCCCTTTCACTTAACTTGACAATTTTTTAGCCTTGCTACTCATGGATTGTCCTCTCGCTCTCTTGTTGTTGAGATGGTTGCTCGTTTTTCTTTTTATTAGTAACTCTCTCCATGTTATCTTGCTATCCCTTGTGGACTTTGTCTCCCTCTTGTTCCCAGATTGGTGATGGCTCACCCCCAGCATGTTATGCACATCCCTCCTTGGGTGTTTCTCAGAGTTCTACTGTTGTGGCTAAACCTAGGGCCTTCTCCTTTGTCGCAGGGCTCCACTCCACCTCTACTTAACAAGCTTCTTCTCCTTTTTTTACTGTCACCATGCCACAGTTTCTTTCAGCATCGAAGCTCCTCGGAAATTCTACACACTTGCTATAATTGATAGCTTGCCCGACCTTCTCTACATACTTCTGTAGACTGCACTGGTCCAAGAGTTGTTTTGCACTGGTTGGCTTCTCCATGATGGCGTCTTTTAGGTTTAGGGCAAGCTTGAATGTAAACTGGATGAAACCCCCAGTTTCTATCATCAAGCTATACTTTGCTTGCTCTTCCACCATGAATGAGAGCTTGCCACCATAATCTTGCCCCAGATGTAGAGTTTGGCCAAGAAAGAGAGAGTAGCCAATGATTATGCTTTGGGCCCTGCTCAAATGCAATGTGTGCTTTCTACAAGGGTGATTTTCTCTTTTAGCAAGTGAGGCTTCTGTCATGGCTCTTTGTTCTTGGTATTTTTGTCGCTTTCTCCATAATGGTTCTTTGTGGGGTTGGTGGTCTTGTGGTGACTTGGACTTTGAACGCTTTTGCACAAAGACCTCTGTCGTCCTGCATTCACTTGGCAACTCATAATAGAACATGCAAGTCATATGCTTCAATTATAATGGACAGGTGTGGCTCAAAGAGACATCACTTATCTGAATCCCCTGGAGTTGACTTCAATGCATATCACATGTTATCATTGCTTGTGTGTGCTGGCTTTGCTTCTTTTTTTTTGTATTATCTATACATAATCACAAAACTCATTGTTATTTATATACACATTTATAAATCCATGTCACTTTATGAGGATAAAAACTAATTTTAGAACTCAAGATTGTACTGGAGTGTGGCACATGCATCTAGTACTCAGGATAAAAACTAATTTTATGAGGATAAAAACTAATTTTAGAACTTAGGATTGTACTGGAGTGTGGCACATGCATCTAGTAATCGTGGCAGCCTACTCAATAACAACAAATATTTGCAACATCGAGTAGCATGGTACCTTGTCTGAGTCTACTGGAAACATGTAGCTCCTCCTCGGTGAGACTTTTCTTTGAGACCACCATTTGGCCAGTCGCTCCTCTAAGGGCTCCAAGTTCAACCATTGTAGCACGGTTTTCAAACCAATATTTTTCAAATTGACTTCGACCCTCTAATTGTTGCTTTAGTTGCTCTATCTCAAAGAGATTTGGTTGGCAAAGCTCTTCATTGAATGTCATAGTTAAGCATAGTTCATCGGCTTCCTTGTCAGAGATGAGTTGCATGCATTCATATGGGAGCTTGTCATAGTGCTCGTTAAGATACTATTTCTCTTCCCAGGATAGCGAATATGACAAGTATTCCTCAAGCTGCTCCCTAGGGAATGTGCTCATGTCTACAAGGACGTAGACATGTGTGAATAATTTGAGTTTAGCATCCAACTCTGTCAAGCAGTCTGTGACACTTCTATGTTCTATGAAGGCTTGCTTGATTGCTATCTCATGCAAAGTTCTAGGAGTTTCCCTAGGCTTTAGCATAACTGGGGGTTCATGCCTAGATGAGCAAGATCAGTCAATGCTAGGGTTGCTTATGTCCTCACAATTTTCATGTTTCTTCTGACGCTTTGCTCCTATTGTGTCATGGTTTTCCTTGGATGTGACTAGTAAAGTTTTGTCAACTTGTTGTGATAGTATTGTATCCACTCTTGATTCGTCAATGCAAGTTCTGTTGTTAGTGGATTGAGTGGTGTAAGAAACCGTTGATGGTAATGGTTTCTTTAACTTATTGGAACACATGGATGTGTTTGAGGTTTCACCATTGTTAGGAGAGATGGCAATGGGTTCATTCATTGGTGGACTTGATGCTTTATTCCTTAGCTCTTCAGCACTCTTGGTCTCAATCTTCTTGTTGTCTACAACCAGTTGCAATTGCCGTTGTTTTCATTGTTTCCTCCTCTTTTTCTTGGGCAATTGAGGTGTATCTCTTGAAGAATTGGGACCCTAAACTAGGTCAACTGTTGATGAGCTTGGTTGGGCCTCAACATTCTCTGTTTTCGGTGTGTCCTCATGGGACATAGTTGCGGCCTATTGAACAGCCTCACTAGGTTGTGAGAGCACAACTGCCTCTCTTTTTGGAGAGTCTAGCTTTTTAGTTAATTCCCTTCCATTTAGCCCCTCATCTGATTGCATTGGCAGTTGCTCCTGGTCAAGCATTTGCTCTAGACTCTTGTCCTTACCCATTGGAACATGCCTCCATTGCTTCTTATCAAAGCGGTGGTTGTGTTTAGAGCTTTTTTTCTCTTGCTATGGAGATTTGAGTGACTCTAGTGTAGAACCAAGAGATGGTTTAGGGTTCTCATCATGTAGGCTTGGACAGAACTTGCTAAAGAAGTCACGGTTGTATTGATGGGAAGCATAGAGATCTAGGATTGCAGGGACTTGAGTGAGGCAAAAGACATATGCACTAACATCAAGAACCATGCTCCCTACTCCTAGCCTACTAGCCACGTGTAGATCTTCTTCTAGAAGCATTTTATCGTACAAGGGATGCTTTTGGACAATGGCAGAAAGTTGGACCTCATGGACCATTGCCAACACTCTCAATGAGGTTGGGGCAACGTACGTGGGATCATGTCTTGATGTCCAAAGGGCTTTCCTTTTCTCAGCGAGTGTCATTAGTTGGTGGCCAATTCTAGCTTTGAAACTCTGGTTGGAGTACCATTTTTGCACAAAGTTGCCTTGTCCTTTCCCTTTTTGTTTGATTGCTTCGAGCTTTTCCTCATTTGTCTCACATTGAGTAGTATAGAGTGAGGGTATCAATCGCAATTCTCTAGTTGTGGTCTTTGGGATGTCCTTTATCACTTCTTCAACAAAACAGCTACATAGCGGAGCAAACATGTTGTTGCTCATCTCAAGTTAGGGGTTTGGCTATGAGCTATGTGTGCTCTAGTGTTGGCCTTCCCATGTCCAGATGGACATACGCACGTGTAATGGTTGTTAGCTTGTGATCAAGGTTCATCATGCACTTCATATTTGGTTCATTGGTCACATGCACCATCTCATTGGCCAAATCTTCAAGAGATTTCTCATCAAGCTGAGGCTTTAGGTGCTTTGGCAGTGCTGGAGGTGTCAATGATGTTGGTTGCAATACCTCTTCCACAAGTGATTTTCTAGCGAAAGGCTGTGACTGGTGTGATTCCTGATTGGAAGGAGTAGTGGCTAGTTCAATGGACTGGCTACTATTGGTAGACTGCAGTGTCAAGTCCTTAGGCAGATCGAAAGTGTTCGTGTCTTTTGTTGCCCTTTGAGCATTCACTTGTGTAGATCCAGCATCAGTTGAGCTAGTCACAGTGGATTGCACATGCATATCCTTAGGCTTAGAGCTAAGGGTGGTATCATGTCCCACCTCTTGGACATTTGAAAGCTTAGATGGAGATAGAGATTGGGATTGAGCAGCTGCATTAGATAACTATTGTGGTGCTTCCTGTATCTATTTAGGAAAAGAGGGTGTAGAAGATTTGGGACTCCTAGGTGGACTTGGCACTAGCTGGAAGATTTCCTCATGGGATTGTTAGATGATTCTGCCATTTTCTTTGTTGAGCAATCAACCTTACTATGAGCAATGTTGTGCCTATGATGCTCGTTATCCTCTTAGAAAGTCAAAGGCTCCTTGGGCACTAATGGATTTGTGCACACTTAACAGTTACATCTGATGTCAGCTTGTTAAGCACACTAGGCTAAGGATCTACCTTTCGAATAGTCATGTTTGGTTTCTTGCCTCAAGACTTGGATTTTCGTTTAGATTTCCTCCTATGCTTCTTTGCTTTTGATATGATCTAGCCTTCAAATGATAGAGAAGGTTTAGTAGGGGACTTTGGCACCCCAATCCATCGGTTAGCTACATAATACCCTTGAGCATGTAGCAATGCTTTGGATATCCATCGCGGTGGTGTGCTAGCTCTCCATCAATACCTTCATCTATAAGGCTTGGGCTTCTTTTGTGGTCTTCTACGATATTTGGAAGTCCAAAGCCTGTCCTTGGCATCGTCTCTTGACCTTCTTGTTTCAAGCATGACCTCGCTCATCGGTTCTCTCTGTTCAACATGCGTTTGTATCAACTCTTTCAACAAGTCCTTGCTTTTGTTACTAGGCTTTCCTAATATGTCAAAATATTCATTGTCTTTCCCTCGAGGCTTGATGAGGTCACCCTTACTAAAGGCTGTGATTATCCTCACACCCGATAGTGTCAAGTGTATCCTTTGTGCTACGTAATCGGCCTCACACCGTCACCCTTTTGAAGGGTCGTCCTAGGAGGGTTTCCTTTTCACAATTCACACTATTTGGAGGAACATGGAATAGGATAGGCAAGCTTTCAGTTTCAATAGTTACAAGGATTTTGCACTTCCTTATAAGTGCTTGTGGGTGTCCCCCATATGGACTAAGAGTTGCAATAGTCGATGTGAGCTTTGGTTGGCCTAGTAGGGTCCATGCTTCATAGGTCAAGTTATTAAAATCTGCTCCTTCATCGATAAGAGCATCAACATTATGCTCTCTTTTTGCGGTGAGTTTGACCCTAAGATAAGCAGGCGGTACTATGTCTTCATTTTCTGGGTCTTAGCTTGTAAATTCAACCCTTCTAATACATGCCTTTAAATCCCCAACTACACATCTAGATTTGGATTCTCTGTTGATATCTTGGGTCATCTATGCAGTGTTGTTCAAGGTGCATCTATCGTCAGGACTATCATGTCTAGTCATCCTCGCAGTTGTAGCTTGATGTTGTTGCATTCCGCTTTGACTAGATGCAGTCCGAATGCAACATATACATGTTTTTGTGGTATAGCCTTTTTGCCCTTTTTGGCTAGATTAGCCCATTGAGGTTCTAAGGTCTCTATTTGTCTTTGTCCAGGTATGGGCTTTTGGTTCCTGTTTTGCAAGTGAAAATATATGCTTGTGCAGAGCCATTACCACACTAGGATCTAATTTGGAGGACCTGCACAGTGTGCGTTTTCTCTCCAACCCACTCAGGGGAGGTGCAGAGGGGGCTCTGTGGGGGTCCAAGAGGGGGAAAGGGGGGCAGTCCCCCCCTTGTCCCACATGGCCATTATGTTAAACACCATGCGTGATCTGAAGGACCGTTTGTAGCCAAGTTTTGAACCACTTGCTCTAGATTTCAGCCCAGTGATAGATCTATACTATGGTTTTGGCTCTATAAGGTCTCTAGGTCTGTACTTTCTTGTTTTGGTTTGTTGGTCTAATTCCCAAAATCGAACTGTTTGATTTTAGGTGGTCCCACTCTCAGAGTTGGATGGTCCGATTGGGCTGGTCCAATTCCGAAGGGTGGTCTTGTAGTTGGGTCCGAGTCCTATGGTTGGTCTGACTATAGAGTGATCTGATTGTTGTGCACGTCCAGCTAGACAAATGGGGTGTCCGACTGGATGGGTGGTTTGGTTGGAGAAGGTTGTTCGATTGGGTGTTTGGGTATCTGATTGGACGGTTGGTCTGATTTTCGTGCGCCCTATTCTGGGAATCGGATGTCCGATTTGACAAGTGTTCGATTCTGGAATGGTCCGATTCTAAAAATCGGAGTAGATATATTCGATTGGACAAGGCTGTTGGTCTGATTCTATGATCTGAGTGTCGTGATAAGATGAGTCGAGTGTCTGATCGGACGGGTTGTGTGTCTGATTATGGGTTGTCTGATTTTCAAAATCGGACATGGTGTCCGATCAGACTAGGAAGGTTTGTTCGAGTGGTCCAACTCTGGGAATTGAACAAGTCACTCGATCCGACTCTAGGAATCGAATAGGTCACTTGGTTCGAATCTCAGAATCAAACAATGTGGGGGCGTCTGATTTCGTCATAGCTAAAACTCATGTCGATTACTTATTTGTCCAAAAATCTAGAGATAGATGTCACTAGTGGCTACCAAAACTTCCAGGAATCAAGGGGGAGTGTGGGCCAAGGAGATTCCATACCTAAATCTCACTGAAAGTCCCAATACCTACAAGCTCTCTCTCTCTCTCTCTCTCTCTCTCTCTCTCTCTCTCTCTCTCTCTCTCTCTCTCTCTCTCTCTCTCAAGCTCTCCTTAACCTTTCAAATCCAAAATAAGGTCTTCCTTGCCACTCCTGACCTCTTATTGCCCTGCCCAAGTCTACATTCACCTTAATCTTGCTCCTCTCACCAGCATTTAACCCAGAATTTCATTTTTTGCCCTTCTTTTCCATGTTTCGGCCTGTTATACAACAACAAAAACCCTGTTGTGTGCCTCTTGTGTGCTCACACTGTTTTGCTCCTATCCTACCTAAACGTAAACAAAAATCATAAAGAAAACACCTGCACTACGCCAACCTGCTTTTCCAAATCTGAAAAACCAAAAATCTACTTGCTAAGTAGATCGAATGCCTCTTCAAACTCTCTCGCTTCCTACCTATCTACCTCAAGCACCAGTTCAGGGAAAACCCTACTCCAATGCTCGATTCAAAGTGTGCAAGTGCTCAAGGCTTGAATCCGTTGGTCCTCGCAACGGAACCAAAATGTAGAGGCGATCAACAACCAAGATCCATGGATTGCTTATTGTTTCAAGCATTCCAATCCGAGTACTAATGGCTACCTCTCACATTGCACTATCCAAGCACTGGAGTACTAATGGCTTGAAGCTTGCACTTGGATCATCTCCAGTAGCTCCAGTAGCTCCATGATCCAAGTGCAAGCTTCAAGCAAGCTCCACACTCCAAGGTCCATCATCGCGAGCAAGACAAGAGAAGAGAAGAGAAGATAAGAAGAGAGGAGAAGATGGAGAGCTTCTCTACCATGGTCCCTCACCCTCACACTCTCACACTCCCTCTCTAAAGTATAAGCTCAAGCAAGAAAGTAAGAAGAAGAAGAAGAAGAAGAAGAAGAAGAAGAAGAAAGCTACTTTTGGCCACACACAAGAATGAGCTTCTCATTCACTTAACCCGAAATCCCTTTTGGGCAGTCATCCCCTTATCCCCTTTGCCCTTTTTCCCATTGTCCTCCTATCTTTCTAGCTTCCTTCCTACTGCTCATCTACCTTTACAAATTGCACAAGTGAGAGCCTAGCACTCTTAAAATAAATCATGGTGCGCCTTGCGCTCTTTTACAAGAGTGTTGACATGCGATTTTTCATGTTCCTCTTTTTCCTTGATTTAAGACTTTTCTGCACTTCTTGTGTTTTCAGATTCTTCTTAGCACGCCTTCGTCTTCCATTTCACTTTTGCCTTGACCTTTTCTTATGCTTTATATTTTCTACCTTGTTCGTTATCTAAGGTTAACACACATTAATTCATCACATGGACCATTCTTTACCTTATACAATATTTTTTCATAGAAATACCCCCTAAATGAGCACTTTAATATGAAAGTGGATGTAAACTCAAGAGAGAGATACAAATTCTTATGTCCTTTTGCCTCCTATCATTTCTAATGTCTTTGTAGATGAGGAAAGTTAAACTAATAAAATTTTGGAATGAGTAACAAAATTATTGGAGATATAGTTAAAAGGGGATGTACAAGTCATGGAGTGGATGGCTCTATGTATCACTATTAGATGTCTCATTGATAAGATATCCTTAGTTTAAGCTGATTAACCATGACTAGGGGAGGTAAGTGGGTGATGTCCAAAGTAGGGTTGTGTATAACTTTTGACTTGCAATTACTTGTGGGAGCAACTCAACTGAAGTTGAGTGCAACTTAGTAGCAAGGCTAGTTGATTGACTAGAAGGGCATGTTGCTAGAGGAAATTTAGCTTGAGAGTGATTTTAGAAGTCAAGTGTTGAGCTCAGAGGTGGACTTGGTGGTGGCTCCAAAGTGGATTGTATGTGCAACTAGGACCCATGTAAATATTTTTCCACCCTAGGTGTTAAGGTTTGTAGTAGTCCTACTAACAATGTTTGAGAAGGGAATCCTTGAGGCATTAAAAGGTATTTGGGTCACACTATTGAGTCTTGTATCTTGAGAAGCTAAAGCTTCATATAGTTAAGATAAAGGAGCCTAGGTCTTGAGATATTATGTAATAACTTGATGCATCAATGTAATGGGAGCTTAACTTGAGATATTGACGAGGTGAGCAACCAGGGAGATAAGTGCTTGTTGTCCATCTTAAAGTGGTGTACAAGTCATTTGGGATGTCACAATCAAATTTCCATTCTCAAATTTGTAAAATTGTTCACAACTTAGTATGCAAAGTGCTCAAACAACTATTTAGCATTCCTTTCCTTGAGATGGTTGGGCAAGGTTTGCTTGATGTGATCATGGATTAATGCCTTGGATTGGTAGTTCTAGCACACAAGTGGGTGATGAGTGCCTAACTATATATATGACTAGTGTGTATGTATAAGAAAAACTAGTAATTGGGTGCCCAATTGTGTTGTGTGGAGTGTTAATACAATATGTGATGTGGTTAAGAGTGTGTAGTGCATCTAAGTATGCATATGGGTTTCTACATAGTGAGTATCTATATGCATAATAATAGCCTTCATGAATGTGCCTAAGGTATATGAGAGGTATATGTCCCATACATGTGTCTTGGTGCATAGTGAGATGTGCTAATGAAGTATGGTGTGTTTTGTGTGAGATCTATATTATATGTTATAAGGGGTGATAAATTATTAGGCCTAAAACCACTATGTTCCTAAGAGTATGGATTTACAAATGAGAGACGAAAGAGACTATAGGCAAGAGAAGTATGCAAGAAAGAAGTGAAACTATATCTTGTATTGCTTGCAAATAATCCATGCTTCAATCTTTATATAACTTCACTACCACTTTCAAGCTTATGATCTTATGATCAAGATGATAGCTCAATCAAATAACACTTCTGAAGCAATATATTAAACCCAAACACTTCATTCCAAAAGCTTTAATGATTTTGATCCATCACTCTCTACATAAACAATGTATGTAGGGCCTTTAAACATGTACAATATAACCCTATGACACACTTGAATGAAATTGGCCCAAAGAACTATGAATTTCTTGAGTCAAAGCTTCAAAAAAAATTTGTTTTTAGCATCAAATCCCTACAATTTTTCACCTTCAGTAGTAGGAAAAGAGAGGTCCAAGTCTATCCCAAACTCTCCTATTCCAGTACTCAATATCCACCCAAATCAAGGTAAAATCCTCTATAAACTATAATCACGGTGCTTCATCCCTGCAAATCTCTATGTAACAATAGTATAATAGTCCCAAATCTCACCCAAATCTATAGCATATAGTATCTACACATATATTGAAGTTATCCCCTGTTTTTGGCTTTGCTTTTTGTTACTTTTTCTAAGTCTTTATTCTCACCAAAATCTTGTCAAAAGATAGAGTTCTTGCTATGAGTTTTGACCTAGCTATAGGCATTAGGACATGGCCTTTCTTTTTTCCTGAGATTGTGGGGAAAATCCTAGAGACAAGCGTCACACCATTCTCCACTTAAACTTTGGTCATAGATGTTAAAATGGCCATTTAGATGTCCGGCAAGGAGTACATGACATAATTGGTTTTAACTGACATATGAAATGACTTTCACACTCCTAACATATTCTAGAAGATCAAGCACAACTCTCATGGACATTGACAAACATATCCCGTAGACAGATACATGGAAACTTATGAGGAATAGAGATCTTGTAAGATTTCAATTCATAGACATAGGGTGCCATGATTTCCACCCCCTCTAAACCTATAAATTCTTCAACATAAGCCACCCTATCTTACTCTTATGCAGGCTCAAGGACTTCCTCATCTTCTACAAGATCACCATACTCATCCTCTTTGATAGTTTTGTGTCTAGACTCTTCTTCAAGCTCCTCCTTATAAATGTCTAACCCTCATCTTTCGAACAACTTGATCCTCTTCTTTGCAATAGGTATCTTCAAATCTATCCCATCCCAGTCACATAGAGCATATTTGGAATTATTATAAGCTCATTTCACAATATATGGTCCAAACAATCTTTTGGAAAATTTTCTAACTGTAATAATTATCAAGATTTCTATCATACACTACTACCTAGTCACCTTCCTGAAATGGCTATGGGTT